>NC_139231.1:82262535-82882084 GCF_977018435.1 Lepisma saccharinum | reverse complement strand
CCTGGCTCAGGACGCTCGACTGGAGTAGATTTTCCTTGATATATTTCAAAATCTAGGACAATTCCTGATGAACTGGTGACAACAAAATTTTTTAAACCTACAGGCCGTGGTTTGTTTTTTACGAACTGTTTCAGTTTGCAGCGACCTGTGAATGGGATCATCTGTTCATCAATGGAATAGCTTGAGAAATCTCGCGGTATTGATTTGCATCTGTTTCTCACAGCATCTATCAAAGGCTGGACCTTCCAAAGCTTGTTCCCATGTTCCTCTGTTGTATTTGTATCAACAAAATGCAGGTTTTGTCTCAACGCAATGAATCTGTCACGTGACATACATGATGAAATTCGTTCAACATTTATGCCCTTCTGCCAGTACATTCTTAGTCTTGGGTATGAAATGCAGCCCATTATCATGTTAATTCCAAAAAAGTGCTTAATTTCCCAAGATGTGGTTTTGATTGACCTCCCAGACTTTTGCACACTATATAAATTTGTGTAATGAGCTACAACTTCATAGAAGTCATCAGTAAAATATTCAGACAGATAATCCAACTGAGTCCGTACAGGAGGTGGATTCTGGAAAACACAATAAAAAATAATAAGTGAAAGGAATAAAAAGTTAGTATTAGAAAACCAGAACCCAGACTGTTCGATAGTGGAAAATGCTGAATATGGTTTAATGAGTAATAGATACAACTTTTCTGTGATTTCATTCCGTAATTCAGCATCTTACACAATATACATAATGTTTGTAAATAGCTCTTACCTCCACGGTTTCATAGTCCTTTGCTGGTGGATGTTGCTTTTCTGGAAATGTCTTTTGTTTAAAAAAAAGTCGTCTTGTACCAGGGACTTCCTTTGGAATCTGTCCTTCTTCATCTGCGTCAGAAGATTCACCATCACTTCTCTCTCTACCACAAATATCGAATATCTGTGCACCACGATTTGCAGCTTCTTCTTCACCTTCACTTGAGAGGCCATCAATGCCGGAGTCCTCTAGCAGCTGCAAGACAACATCATTGGACAGAGCTGGAAAGAATAATATAATATATTTATATATATTATGCATAATATTACATATTATTATGGAAAATATGTATTCACAAAATACAACAATAAGTGACTTCAAATGAAAACAAGTTTGCACCAAGAAATATATTTTCATTCCTTCTGAAGCAAAGGATCTACAGCAAGTACAACTGACACTTCACAACAAAAGATTATTCTGCACGCGAGCTTAAATTAGACCTGACCCTCACGATCGTGCGACTTACTTTTTACATCACAATACAAGCCAGAAATTAATACAGCAAGCGAAACTAATAATCTTATTTCAAATCTGACACTTTTGAGACAAAGAATTCACTATTTAAATTTGAAAACGGAAACAACAAACAACAAAAACAAGGAACTTACCTCTGGAACTCATTGCATCCACTTGTTGCTGCTATTTTCTTCCCTCCAAATTCACCAGCAAAAGCCGTAACGTCATACAAACAAAAGAGTAATGAAGCGCACAACAAGCACGGGCGTTGCATTCCGGTTTGAGTCGGAGAAGCGATCTCTGTTAACGGGAAAAAATTCAAATACCTACCCTCACGATCGTGTTTCCCCGGTCGCAAAGGGTTATACACCCATGCACCGCTTATCCTTGACGCGCTTGCCGTTTGTCGACAGCAACATCAATCCGTTTTTTTTCTAGCCACACCTCGTATGATGAAATTCATGAATGGACACTCACAAATATCTATGCCCAGGCCAGGATTTGAACCCAGGACCCCTGGCATCGTAGTAGTGATGTGTCAGGTTCGGGTATGAAAGGTAGTGGCTCTTGTGAAGTGCCTCACCCCCCCCCCTTAAAGAAAAAATAATGAGATGGTTCTCCTTCGTTTGTACTGTTCTGTTTTTACTTTCGTTTGTACCATTACGGTTCTGGAGTAATTCCAAATTAAAATTGAGCCAGCCTCTGTGGCGTAGTAGTTAGCACAGCGCACTACGAAGCCAGGAGTCCAGGGTTAGAATCCTGGCCTCGGTATTGAGTGTCCCTTCATGAATTTCATCATCATCTCTCATTCTCATCTTCGCGATTAGCCAAAAAGTCGCACAAGAGGGAAGTAAGTCAATCGAAATTGGGGCCCAGCATCACACAACCCCCAAATTCCATTTGTGATTACTCCTGAACCATAACGGTACAAATGAAGGAGAATTGAATGATATTGTATCGTGGGGTAGGGGGAAGGCATTTTACGAATGAAAGGTTGGTCAACTTTCTTAAAAGACATAAAAGTTCGATGCAGGAGAAGCTGAGAAAATGTTTTACCATTGGCGAAACCCGTAACTTGGGCGCTGATACAGAACGAGCGAGTGCAGTAAATAAATAATTAAACAATAAGTTCGGAAAAGCTAAACGTGAAATAATGTGGGAAGTGTTTGTGATATTTATAAATTGTGAATACCGAAAACTCAGTTTGTTCTTTTTCTTTTCAGGCTTGTATTATTGGCCACAGAACATGAAAGGTCTTATTCATTGGGATAAGAAACAAATACTGTTCCATGTGTGCTCGAGCTGAAGCCCACAAGTGCTACAGAAACTGGACTGATAGTTCCACAGGAATGGAATCTGACATTATTCTTGAAGGGTCTCAAAGCAGTGTTGCGATGCACGGTGTAAAATATGCACGGCTTATAGGTGATGCCGATAGCAGCATGCATAACAAATTGACAGATGCTCTACCATATGGCCCTAACTTCTTAATTGAGAAAATTTAGTGCAAAAATTACATTTTGCGTAATTATTCCAACAAATTAAAATACATTGTATTAAAGAGCAAGTTGGGAAGTGTTGCTTTGCGCTCGATTGTTCGTCAGAGGCTGTTGCGTCTTTGTTATGCTGTGACAAAAGCAATGGAGTTTCAATCGCAGCAGCGGGAATTATCGAGAGCCACGAGGATTGAGGAACTAAGAAAGGACATTGTTAATAGACCTAGTCATGTGTTTGGCGAGCACAAACACTGCCGGGAAAGAGGATACTTTTGTGAGGGCATCAAGGATGGAGGAAACAACTACATTCCTTCTCTTGCCAAATGTGGAATTTACCAACAGATCATGTCTGCTGTACATCGGGTTGCGTATCATTCCTTAAGTCTTATACGCAATGTGAATACGAACACTGCTGAGTCATACAACTCTTGTGTGGCGAAATTTGTTGGAGGGAAAAGAATAAATTTCTCATTTAGAGGCTCTTAACAAGTGAGGTGTGAGGTAGCAGTAACTTCGTTCAACACAGGAGGACAATTTCATCGGTATGTACACAAAGCCATGGTGACAGAAAGTCCAGGTGCTTTCACGAAGAAATTTGTGAAAAAGAGAAATGATACGACTAGAAAGAGGAGGCTAGAGTATCAAAGTGGCCAGCAAAAAAGAAAATGCTTCTATTGTTCTGTTGAAACTGGCCCAGATAAAGATTATGGACCCCTCTGTCAACAAGCGGACATGCCACCTCCAAAGTACGAGGAGGAAAAGAAGAAATTTTTGGACTCCCTTCGTTTGGCTGAAAAGGACTTGACAGAGCTGCAGTTAAAAACAATACGCCAAAGTCAGTGTCGACTGTGGAGACAGGAGAGAATAAAGAGACTTACGGCATCAACATTCGGCAAAGTCTGTAAATGCATCCAACAACTTTATGCTCCAACACAGTGAAAGCCCTCCTTTACACCGACAACACTAGGACTGCTGCCATGACGTATGGTATAGAAAAGGAACCTTTTGCTGTGCAGCAGTTTGAGGAACAGCATCATGTATCAGTCAGTCCTTGTGGATTGTTTTTTGACAGTGATCACTGTTATTTTGGAGCAAGTCCTGATGGCCTCATTGGTGATGATTGTTTGCTGGAAGTGAAATGTCCAGCTACAGCTAAAGACATGACACCAGTAGAAGCTGTAGTCAACAGAAAGGTTAATTTTTGTGCCATTACCTCCGACAGACAGATGCAGTTGAAGGTAAACCACAATTCTATGTATCAGGTGCAGGGACAGCTCCATATTACATGCCGCCTCTTCTGTTATTTTGTATTTTGGACACCTAAAGGTATGTTGGTGCAGAAAATAGTGCGGGATGACAAATTCTGGAGAGAGAAAATGGAAGTGAAGTTACAACAATTTTACATGCAGTGTCTTCTTCCAGAATTGGTCGATCCACGCCATACAAAAAGTATGGAAATCAGAGAACCCCAGTACATCCTTGATGCCCTCCAAAGTAATAGGAACAGAACACAGTCATCGTCACAAGTTAGTTCTGCACCATAAATCTATTGTGATATAGTTATAAAGTTTACAATTTTAATATATTTGTAGGTGTAGTTTTCAGTTTTTGTCTACTAATAGGTTTTATGTATTCTGTGTTATGTAATGTTTCCGTGGCTTATGTGTACTTTCAATTTCCCATCATGCTTGTTATTGGAATATTTCTTGGATATACTTGGTAAATTAGTCAATAAAAGTTATTTTTATAAAATCAACTATATTATGTATTGTGTATTATGTGTTTCATAACGTCCTTGTTTTTGTTTGTGTGCATTTTCTGATAGTTTGGTGTTTTTTGTATTTCCATATGTTCTTTTAATTTCTATTGTCTTTGTTCCTTATGAATCATCTGTATGTTATTATTAATGTGTCCTTTCTTGTGTTATTGTGTTTCAAAGGGTTTGTTTTTATTTTAATTCTAAGCATGTTTGTATTTGAATCCTGTACCGTGCGCACTGTAACTGCGTAACGGTGCATCCCTCGGGTGGTGGATGAGGGGTCCCCTTTAGTACGAAGGGATAGATATCACCTGTGTAAAAGCCTCAGAGCAAACAAATCAAGGATAAGGACATGAAACATGTAATTTGGCCACGGCAACCGAACCAGAGCCCACCCAATTACTGGTGACGTCACTGCTTGTCTCAATCTTCGCAAATTAGCCAAAAGGGGAACAAAAGCGAAGTAAAATATAGCAAATCAATAATAACAATAATAATGTTATTATTATTATTATTATTAACATTATTATTATTAAAATTATTATTTTAATTAATTATAATTTATTTCGTGGTTGCGCCTCTGAACCCGGTCCCCTTCACCAGAAGGCGATAGACAGCGTTATCCACTACGATATCGAGGAGGACTGAAAAGTGGCGTTAGAAAACAGAATACAGATTTTGGAATTTGTTGGTAACAACACGGAATAACCATCACCAAAACAATCGCACATACGAAATTCCAACCCAAGCTGAGTCGCTGGAGGGCTAATACTACACAGAAAATTTCAGTAGTCAACCTTGCCTCAGGGACAGACAGAAATCAAAACAAAAGCACTCTGAGTATGTTCGGTGTTCATTGAATGTTCTGTGAGGAAGGAATTTACAGTCCTGGGAGGATGGAGAGGAGAGCTTGGATGAGGGTCGGCACGTGTTTCTTATTTTGTGGGTGGTAGTTATATTTTTGCGTATACTATTTTTCGCTATTTGTAAGTAAAATACAGAGTGATTAACTTATATTTTAGAAAAGGAATCAAATGTTGACGTTGCACACAGAGAACACCATAACACTTCCTTGTAGTACGAACATTCAATTACACCTTTTATATTTTTTTCGCTATATCAAATTGAAGTGTAAAACAACCTTTTGCATCTTGTCTATAGCATATTGGATATGTGCGTGTTACTTACTATCTATAAACAAAAATACGTTAGAGTATTGAAATTGGTCTACTTACGTAAGTGAGTATGTGTTCGTATGTGAACTACGTTTCGGAAGCTTTACTGCTTCCTTCTTCAGGTGGTCATATTTTCGGCTTGGAACATCAAGCCACGTAGGAGAAGTGTCATGCGAGAATACTGGGTGAAAGGTTTGGGTTAAAAACACTTCATAGTGCTCGACATATACAGAATTAAAACTACCTTTGTTAAAAACCCTTAAAACTCTCAATAAAACACGTTAAAACCACCACTACGGTGTACTTGAGTGGCTGTTGAAAGCCCTAGTTCCCTGATAAGGTGAAGTGTGGTGGGGTACTTCCCCTCCCATGAGAGATCCCTCCCCTCCCTTTTTTTTCTCTCGTCACCAATCCAAGGAGAATTCGCGTTCCACTTCGGCTGCTTTCTTTACCTCCGAGGTGACATGGAAGCCTATCGGGGCACTTTTATCATTCATGTTGTCCCACTTTTTAAAAAAGCTAATCCAAACATCATCCAAATTGCCGTCGTCCCGGTTCAGTTTATTTCTGTTTCCCGCACAAATAAGTGCCGTTTCGTATACGTTCCTAACCAATTTACTGTTACTTCTTTTGATAACATCTCTTTTTATTATTCTATGCCCAATGTTTATTATATGCTCCGCAAGCCCCGTTTTTGGATCCCTTTCTTTGATATTCTTATCGTGTTCCCCCCATCTAATACGCATGTTCCGGCCAGTTTGTCCAATATATTCCATCCCGCAGTGGCATTCGATCCTATAAACCCCTTTTTGTTCATCGGGGCTACTTCGGATTTTTACCCTCCTCTTATAATCTGTGAAATGCTTTTCAATATTTGTAGGAGCTTTCGTCCCGCATTTCACACCATACTTTTTCACTGTTTTTTCAATTTTCTCCGTGAGTCCTTTACAGTACGGTATCCCAACGTAATGAACTTTACTATCCAACTCTCCCTCCTCACATTCCTCCTTTCCTAACCTGCTATCAGAATCGGGGTTCTCCTTCGCAATATTCTTTCTCGCTCCTCTGGCTAACACATTAATTTCATATTCGGAAAATCCATTCTTCATTCCTACCTCTATTATCCATGATGTTTCCTTTTCTTTTTCTACGTCATTACTACATAACCTCTCAGCCCTTACAAAAAAGTTTAAATAAACATTCGATTTGACCCTACTAGAATGTTCCGATGCCTTATTAATATAAAGATTGTCTGCTAGGGGTTTATGAAACACCCCCGTCCATATTCCCTTTTCAGTTTTAGTAATCCTTAGGTCTAGGTAGTTAATTTTACCTTCTACCGAGTTCTCCCTAGTGAAGCCTATTCTGTCATCTTGTTTCTCTAACTCAGCAAAAACAGTGTTAAGATCTTTTTCTTTTCCAATTATAAGGATATTGTCCACATATCTACCGTAATATAAAAGAGGGGAGGGATCTCTCGTGGGTGGGGAAGTACCCTGCCGCACCTTAGCACGGCTCCAGCCGCATGCATGCTTCACCTTGGCAGGGAACTAGGGCTTTCAACGGCCACTCAAGTACACCGTAGTGGTGGTTTTAACATGTTTTATTGAGAGTTTTAAGGGATTTTAACAAAGGTAGTTTTAATTCTGTACATGTTCAGCACTATGAAGTGTTTTTAACCCAAACCTTTCACCCAGTATCCTCACATGACACTTCTCTGACGTGGCTTGATGTTCCAAGCCGAAAATACGACCACCTGAAGAAGGAAGCAGTAAAGCTTCGGAAACGTAGTTCACATACGAATACATACTCACTTACGTAAGTAGACCAATTTCAATACTCTAACGTATTTTTGCATCTTGTCTAGTCTAACACATAACATACGGCCAAAGTACATCTACGTTTCGTGTGCTGCACTAAAGATGGGTAAATTGTAGAGGAAGAACTGCAGCGACGGAGGAAAATGCAAATGAAACAGGGAACTATATTCCATCGCGGAATAAGCCACACTCTCACGTTGGATCTGCTCGCGAAACTATCGTTGGTGGCTGCTAGTAATTCGGAAGTTTCACCACCAGATGCCTCAGACGTAAGACAGGCAAACTCGTCTCCTTGATCCATCACGTTAAAAACTTACTCTGACAATAGCAACTTTTTTACTTTGAAGTTATGTGAAATACTACATAAATGAGTATTTGATTAGTCAGTCTTCAAGTGACACACGTGTCACTTCTGTCGTTGATGCGAAAGCTTCCTTAGAGTCTGTGAATGTGTTACAAAGCACTATGGGAGGCTCTGTGAGACCTGGGCTCTGGAAACTATCAGACAGTATCAGTGAGTAAATTTGAACCAATACTTTTGATATGAACAGATAACAGAGTGGTTCAGTATAAGTAATGGACTAAAACAGGGAAGTGCTCTTTCCCAAGTGCTCTTCATAATTACAATGAATGCAATTAATGAAGAGATGGGGAAGAACATAGGAGAGGAAGAGATGAAGGCCATGTTGTTTGCTGATGACTTAGTAATATGGGGAAACAGGGAAGAAGAAGTACAGAGACAGCTTGGTAGTTGGAATGAGGAAATGAGAAGAGCAGGAATGAAATTCAGTGCAGAAAAGAGCGAGGTGCTAATAACAAGAAACAGCCAAAAATGAGCCAAGGATAAAGATGGACACGGAAGAGTTGAGGGTAGTGGAGAGCTTCAAATATCTAGGAAGCATAATTGAGAGAAGTGGAAGAATAGATGAGGAGGCAAACAGAAGAGGACAAATGGGTGGTGGACTATATCAAAGCATTCGAAGATTAATATTGAACAGGGATGTACCTATGAAATGCAAGAAGGTAATATACAACACATACTATGTGCCAATAATTACATACGGAGCAGAGACTTGGACAATGACATAAAGAGACAAAAGAAAGTTGCAGGCAGTGGAGATGACATTTTTAAGGAGTATATTGAGGAAGACTATAAGGGATAGAATGAGGAATGAGGAGATCCAACAGACAGTGGGTGTGGTGAAGCTTCAGGACAGGATACATCAGGCACAGATGAGATGGGTCAGACACATGAAGAGGATGGATGCAGAAGGACTACCAGTAAGAGCTTACAATGCACAATGAGTGGGAATAAGGCCAAGGGGGAGACCAAGATGTTGGTGGAAAGAGCAGATATTTGAGAGTTGTAGAAGAGGACAAGATTGGAATACCGTGGAGAGGAGTGGTGGAAGACCAGGAGAAAATGGAGAGGCTTGACTTCTATGCCGACCCAGCCAGATGCAAGAAACAGCAAGGGATGATGATGACTTCTGATATTGACACCATAAGTATCAGACGTCATTGATACATAGGCATCAGTATCAGCTCAATCCTGATTATGAAGGCTTTTTTAAACAGTCTAATTTTTATAAGAAAACTTATATGTTACACAATGTTCACTTTCTCTGAGCTTTCACCATATCAGGAGGCTGGACGACAAGATTTGGGTGAAAACATGGTTAAAGATAAAGAGTTGGTTGAGAGGACAGTCAGATGAGTATAAGACAAGATAGCACTTGGCCCGTCATGATGTTCATTCTTCCATGCCCATTTTTTTTTTAGGAAGCTGCATTATATGGTAAAAAATTGAGGAATGTGCTTTAAAATTTTAAATTACTTGTGTGAAAATGCCGTTTGGCATGGGTTATGCTTCATCTAAGCAAATATGTACCAGAAAAATCCTAAGCGCAGCAAGTGTTATGTTTTTGTTTTATTTTACATTAGTTTTCTTCCACTTTTTAGGTAATTGTAGTGTTGATAATGAATGATGATGTGACGAAATACAAACATCTACTCTTTTTGTCAGTATAATATAACTTTTCCCCATCAGTCTTCCTGCCGAAAGCACAGGGTGTGCAACAGTTGAGAACTGCTCCACCTGTTCTGTTTAACTGAGGGACAGTGGCAAGAGGGTTAATACAGAGCATTCCCTGACATTCGCTATAAGACTTGGCGGCAAGCGGCCGGGCGTCAGCACTTGTCTTTCCCGGTGGGGTCCGCAACAGTCACACGCTACAGTCTGTTTTTTTTTTTCGTGCTCCCTGCCTTCGCTCTCTTTCCCTTTCTGTTGACGTTGCAGACTGACACCAGTATAATCCTCCCTCGGAAGTTGTGTTGTGTCTTGTCTGTGTGTTGAAGATTGTGGCTTAATATGACACCACAAAAGTTTACATTACAACAAAGGATTTATCTTGTCGAGTGTTACTTCGGAAAGAGGAATTGTGGAGAAGTGCGAAGACGTTTTACAACGAAATTTCCTGGTGTTCCCGTTCCACATAGGACCACTATATTAAACCTCGTAAAAAGTTTAGAGTAACAGGGTCAGTTCTGAATAAAAGTGGAAAGGAAAATGGGAAAATCTAAAAAATAAAGTACACAAAGACAATCTGCACACCATCCATGAGTTAAAAGAGAGTATTGTACGAGAAATCGGGAGAATTACAGTAGACGAACTTGCACGTGTATATGCCAATTTCCTTCGGAGATGCCAGGAATGTGTTGCAGCAGAGGAACATCATTTTCAACACCTTCTGTAGTCAAGGTTAGTACACAATATGAAAACTGTAATTTTAATAGCCGACTCTAGCGACTGTTGCGGACCCCGTTCACCAGGAAAGACAAGCGCTGATGCCGGGCCGTTTGCCACTGAGTCTCGTAGCAAATGTCAGGGAATGCTCTGTACTAGGAACCAGCTTTACTTTGTTGGTTTGTACTACACCCCAAGATTTATGACTAGTTTCCCCTTAGATGGGGTAAACAAAAAACGTTATAAGAATTACTGGACTATATCCCTGGCCAAGACTCGACCTGAAATTTGTTTTAATGCATATTAAATGTTGATCATAAACCATTGTCATATCCATCTATTCTTATACATGGCTTGACTAATTTATAAATAATTAACTTCACTTATCTCTACTATAAGGTTAACCATGACAAGCAGGTGGCTGATTGAATGTGGTGGAAAGAAAGTGACAAAAATGTCCGTGTCCTTCATTGAAGACAGTCACAATATTTACCTGCAGTAACTGCATAAAACCAAAGAAAACCCCCAGGTTTGAACATGCAACCTCCAAAAGAATAATCCATCACCTATAATAATTTGGAATTATTCAGTAACTTACCCAAAAATTGCTAAGTCAGCCACATTTTTGAATTTCAATGGAAGGACCACTTCATTATCTTCCTCTCGTGTTTCGTTGCTGTCTGTTGTAGCCTGCACTAAGACAGTAATATCAGGTATTTCTTCAGTTATGGGACTAACATCCACCAACAAGATGAGAGGCCTCTGAAAGAAAGTAGAATAATTGTAAAATAATTTGCACATTATTGTTGTTGTTTATTTATAACAGAAAGTATGTTAAAGTTTCTATATTTTCAGTGGTCTGTGGTTAAAGAACATGTAATGCTGTAAAATATAAAATTCAACCAACTCAAAACAACAACCCGTGGTGCAACAGCCCATGAGGGCCAGGGCCTACCTACCGACTGCTGGGCTGCGAAGATGGGAGATCATCCAACCAGTTACAGGGTGACGTGTGGTCAACAGGATGAACCCCCAGTTGTTGTAGGTTTCCATGAACGGATTACGCTACTCATTCGCATCTCCCAAATTTCCTCACGATGGTGGGTCCCATACACAGGCTGAAATCTCAGGAGAAAAGTTGTTAGCTTCCCCCAGGAGACTCGAACTTGTGTGTGTCTCATAGCCGGAGCGCTAAGCACAATGCCGTAGACCGCATAACCATGGTAAGGGATTAAAATGTAAAATTCAATAAGGTAAAATCAGGGGCCCAATGTGCACATTTGAATCTTTGAAGATTTAGATATCAGATCTTAATGGATTTGCATATTGAAGATACAGATATTATAATCAGATTCAGGGTTCATGTATCATCCAGAATTCAAGATTTGGGTCTCAAATCCCAGATTCAAAATTCTGATATGAATCTCAAAATCTAAGATTTGCAGCTAGGATTCATTCAAAAATCAAGTTGTGCTGGATTCAGAAAGAAAATAATTTGAACACGTATCCCTAGTATACAGTGTGTTTTAAAAGTCATGCAGGATTCTAAAAACCTAAAGTAATAGGTTTATTACAACAAAATATTGTTTGACACAGAGTTAATGTTTGATGTGGTTTAGTTCATCACCTGATCTCCAGCTGAGCACCATTCATGTCCAAACACTCTTGCAATCTTCGTGTGAATCCGAGAATTGCATTCTGACCATGCTCGTCCAGAATGTAGTGAATCACATCACGTATCTTGAACTTCAGGTCGTCAAGATCTGTTGGTTTCTATGCATGCACCTGGGTCTTGACATGTCCCCATAGCCAGTAATCACAAGGCGTAAGGCCTGGTGATCTTGCGGGACAAGGGGTGGGTCCTCTGCGACCAATCCATTTCTCCCCAAAAAGAAAGTCAGGAACTTCAGTGGCAAAGTGTGTGTGGGGGGTGTGGCACCATCTTTTTGGAGGTGGACAAGGACAAGGAATGTCTAGTAACATGTTCAGTTATCTGGTTGCCGTCCACCGTGTCATTCTCGAAAAAGAATGGACCAATGTGGTGGTCCATTGAAACTGCACACAATTAGTCTGCTATTGAACATTGACCAGTTCAAACATGAATCGTGGTGATGCAGATGTTCATCCGAAGAGGTTCCATTCAGGATTAACAGCAGGCATTGCACTGAGTAACATCAGGATGACAGAAGATAATATACCTTCTCCGGCCTGGATATTTCTTGTACTGTACACTGCCATTGGATCTCCATTGTCTGATCCACATCATTATGTTGTATTGCTCTGGCATGGGTGGATGGCAATCCAAATTGGACCGTTGTAGTGCCTGCTGCATCTTCTGAATGGAACCTGTTCAGATGAATGTGTAAGTTAAGACTGGTTAAAAGTTTTGCATTTGCTTAAGTATGAGAGATTTCTGCATTAAGAGAAGGTTATCAATTGAAATTGGTAGATATAAATCTCCCCCTGCTATATAAAATTCAGAAAAAATGAAAAAATTGAGTAAACCCACAGAAAAACCCTCAGGTTGGATGACTAGCAGAAGGAATTGAACATCTTCTACACTAAATAAAATACATGCAGTGAAAAGCAAACATTCTTACATTCATGTTCTGTTCCAGTGGGTTTCCAAGCCCACAGCTGGCTGTTGATGATTCATTTCCTCTGATCTCAAAACATTGACCGGGAATGGAATCCCAGTATATAGGCGATGGGATGGTCACCAATACAGTTGCAAGATAAGCAGGCTCTCCACTGTTACTCAGCTGTATTCTGAGTTCCATGGACCGTCGGGATCCAATTATCAATACGTTTTTATCACCTTTGATTTGACTAAAATAAATAAAAAATGAAGATAACTATTACAGGGTTCCCACACACCTGAAAAAACCTGGAAATTTCAGGGAATTCGAAAGAAGTAAAATTCTCAGGGAAAATCACCTAATTGATCAATGAGTCACATTGAAGTACATCTGAAGGGCTAGAATATTATCCTACCTGTTGATTTTCTTCACACAAGCTGCTTTGAAGACATAGGCTTGTAACATATGTTTATTTTCCATTACAGATTAATTGATATTGTGTCCATTTGTAAATTTCTGTTTCTCAAAAGTGTGAAAATATTTGTTCTATATGTGGTATTTTTGGAATGTTATTTTGTGCACTGCAATCCAGTTGGAAAAGGTGTTAACTCAGATAAATATATGTAACCGTAGTCCTTCATTATAGGTGCACAGGGATTCTTCATTTAGTTTGATTTCAGAAAGTGAACTGATATGAAGTATTTCCCAGTACTGATAAACTACTGCTATAAAATTTACTGATTCCGATAACTGAGCCAATGCAAAATTGCAAGTGATTCAATATGATTTACTTTAATAATGAACTGCTTATTTAGACATTTACTTCACAAAACTATGACATACAAATTGTATTTTTTTATTATTAAAAATAATAAAAAAAGGCTAAAATTATTAGTAATATTACTGATACACACAAACAATTAGTTTGCTTCTGTTGGGTCCCCAGTCATGAAGTCATCAAGGGTAATGAAGCAGCTGATGCTACCGCCAAGTCTGCTAATGCAGATAGCGATTTCGTTCACCTTGTTCTTGTTTTCTCTCACCGAGAATAAGTCATCTTAACTCTGCTTAGAATCTGACACAGCTGTCTCTCACATCGCCATTTGCTGCAAGGGCTGAACCATCTGCTGTGCCATACTTGTAATGTTGTATTAAGTGTTCGGCACATTCTTCTTGCATGTGCTGATTTTAATTCCCTCAGAGTTTTAACCTTCCCAACGATTTATCATCCATCCATGTTGGTAGATCATGACAGTCGTTTACCAATTTTTTTAAAATTTTTTTTTATTTTTTAGAAAAACTCCTTTTACGCTGTTTCTGAGGAAGTTTTTAGACTACCCTTGCCTTTTTAAAATTTTGTGTTTGTCCTGTGGAAGTGATGTTATGGCTATGAAGGGAAATGAAGGCTTTTGTAAAAAAAATAAACAATACTGCACTGTGTATTGACTACTCTGGGAAAATATTGAAGATTCTGGAAAACTCAGGGAAAATACATTTCAAGTTCAAGTGGGAACCTTGTATTAAATTTAATACATTACATTTTTTGTATTAGAATCTATCTCATCACGAAAATTCCTGGGTTCAAATTCCAACCTGAGCATGGGGGTTCTTTGTGAGTGCCTCTCATCAATTTCATTTAATCATCTCATCCTCATCAGCACAGTTTGCCAAAAGTTGCAGAAAAGTGGTGGTAAATAACAAAAATACAAATACACATTTTTGTAAAGTATTTTGGCTGTTATACATCCACATATCTAGGTTGATCATTACATTGAAGATGCACAATGAAATAGATGAGCACTTCAGATCAAGAATCTCCAGATTGTAGCATGTTATGATAACCACTCGGCCAAAGAAGTCAATATTGATTGAGACTCTCCTTTTTATTTTATTATTTCTCTTGTAGTCTACGGTTATTACAACCATAAAAACACAGTTTTTCGTTGTGACGTTTCAAGAGAACACACGCTCCCTTTATCAGACATTTATTTTTAGTTTGAGTAAAGATGCAGTTATAACAATGGTTAAGAATTTTTTTAAATAAGAAAGAGAATCCGTTATACAATGGATGTTGTCAATGTTACATTGTTGTAATATAGCAACATAACTGTGAAAAAACAAAAGCAGTCTGTTTTATTTTTATTTTAGATAAAAATTTTGATCACATTATTTTTATTAAAAAAATATTAAGAATCCCAAATATCATCAGGTAATTCAAAATCATCATTGCTTTCACAGAGTTTCTTGATGTTTTCTGTTACATTAAATTTTTAAGATGGTGGCTTACTTCACTTATGAAAAAGAAAACTCCATAGTGGGTCTATGTTACCATTTTCATTATTTAATTTATTCCAGTGTTGTTCTGCAATGAACAAAGCTTCCCAGACATTCATATCTATGTTTCCCGTCACTCTTTTTATAACCCTTCTCTTTTTAATCAAATGTTTCTCTTCGATTATGTGAGCTGACAAACGTGTTCTTGGGTTTAGATTTATAATGTCCAAATTGTGTTCGTGCCATCTTATTGCCATTTTCCTTGCTCTTTGTCCTACATAATCCTTTGAACATGAACAACTTATATTATATATTCCTGTGGTTTCCACATCTGGAGGAGATTTTCTCATTTTGTATTCATTAAATGTACAAAATGGCTTTCACACTAACAGAATAAACCAAATCAAAAAACAAGTCGCAAGAAAACTAAAGGAAAAGAGAAATACGGACAAAGATGAGAAATCTGTTAAAAAGAAATTTGTTTGCATTCCATTCCACAAGGGATTCTCATATAAAATTGCAAAAATTTTTAGAAGATTTAATTTCAAAATTGTTTTTAGATCACCAAGAAGTTTAGAATGTACATTTAATGAATACAAAATGAGAATATCTCCTCCAGATGTGAAAACCACAGGAATATATAATATAAGTTGTTCATGTTCAAAGGATTATGTAGGACAACAGCAAAGAAAATGGCAATAAGATGGCACGAACACAATTTGGACATTATAAATCTAAACCCAAGAACAGGTTTGTCAGCTCACATAATCGAAGAGAAACATTTGATTAAAAAGAGAAGGGTTATAAAAAGAGTAACAGGAAACATAGATATGAATGTCTGGGAAGCTTTGTTCATTGCAGAACAACACTGGAATAAATTAAATAATGAAAATGGTAACATAGACCCACTATGGAGTTTTCTTTTTCATAAGTGAAGTAAGCCACCACCTTAAAAATTTAATGTAACAGAAAACATCAAGATACTCTGTGAAATCAATGATGATTTTGAATTGCCTGATGATATTTGGGATTCTTAATATTTTTTTAATAAAAATAATGTGATCAAAATTTTTATCTGAAATAAAAATAAAACAGACTGCTTTTGTTTTTTCACAGTTATGTCACAGATTAACAAGATCGCTTACTTCCTATCTCTCCTTTGTAATCTGTGCGTATACCAAAAATGGCATGTGGAGCCACCCTACAGCGCCTTCGAAACTTAAAGCGTTGTCATAGCAACCTCTCCGCCAATCACGTCTTACTCTTGGCAGTGACAGTTGAATGCGTCTCAGCGCAATGATCCGCTCACCCCACCCTTCGATTCCTGCTTTTATTTTCTGCTAATAATTCGGATATATCTCGTAAGGTCGTATTATTTATTTCATTTAAGTGCATAAAAATGTTCTACAAGGATAAATACCGTTGTTCAGTTAATGCATGTTACGTTTGAATGATTTCTACATCTAAGTTACGAGATATACAGTATTAGTAGCCCAGAAACACAACATAGGAATATAATTTCAAGTTCCTGAAATTCCAGCACGTAAATCATTCCGTTGTGCATGAAAAATGGTCCGTGTATTATCCGTGGCAATAAGTATTTTTATTTCGTATTCTCTCTATTATGCGTTGCTTTTCTGACATTTTGGGCAAATCGCAATTTTATCTTGTGTAAACTCTACGGCGATTACTTTGTTCGTAGGTCAATGCGTTTTACCCCTCCCTCGTCGTTGTTTATTTAGCGTCGCATTTTTTCAATTTTAGGCTAATCGTGACGATGCTGTGAAATATTGATGACAAAGAAAGCTCTAACAGGGATTCGAACCCAGGACCCCTGCATTAACTGAACAATGGTATTTATCCTTGTAGAACATTTTTATGCACTTAAATAAAATAAATAATATGACCTTACGAGATATATCCGAATTATTAGCAGAAAATAAAAGCAGGAATGGAAGGGTGGGGTGCGCGGATCATTGCGCTACCCAAGGTGTTCTAAAGGGTGCTCGAGCCATGTTGCAATATTTCCCAAATTATCTCTTTCTCTTCATAACAATTGCTGCACAGTTTAACGTGGGCGGCAAACTGCAGGATACAGCACACTTAATATCAGCAACTGTTTCTGGTGCCATCACTGAATGTCTAGTATTATAGGGGGATCGGCTGTAATTTTCTCCCTTGTGTACCATATTCAATCGCAAGATGTAGACATTTGTGATTTACCAACGTAGAAAATTCCATTCAAGTGTCTATGGACTCATAAAACGAAAGACAAATGCATCCACTTTCTCTGCAATTGATATCAGTGAAGTACCCATTTGATGCTGAAAATGCCAAGGAAACAAAATACAGGATTGGAAGGTTTTGTCTCAGGAAATAAGAATAAAACATAAAACGTATTATTAAGAACTACTAATGGAACATTAGCGCTATTCATCTAACGAAACCATTACAAATCGGCTGGGGGCTTGTAGGTATGAAATATACTGGAATAAAAGATATAAACATATAGCCAGTACTTGTTTTCCAAACTTAAAATGTGATGTAATATATTAACAGGACTTTCATCGCACAGTTTTTTCTTACGAGCTTGAGTCCACCTTGGTTCAGTCTCTGGGTTTTCAGCCTGTGTATAGGACTGGTGGCAACCCACCGTCCTGAGAAAATTGGGGACCTACAAGTGAGTAGCGCAACCCAGTCTGGGAAATCTCCTATAACAGCTGAGTGTTCGATGTGCTGACCCCACATCATCCCATTGCTGTTGAAGATCTCCACACCTCTAGATAGGGTTGTGGGAGGCAGACTGGCAGTCAGGAGATAGGCCAAGGTCCTTCCAGTGCTGTAGAGGAGTGGATCTCAACCTTTTTCAGTCGGGGACCCACCTTGAGTAATATTACACTTCATGGGACCCATAAGATGGGCACCAGCGGAATTACTTTGTAGGGGTGTGCACCCAGTTTATAATCACATATTTGCTAACATCGAAGTCCTCTTTTACAACAACACGGCCTGAATTTAAATTGTTAAAACAATATATCTAAGTAATTTAATGTAATGGGTTTTTAAGACCCAGTAAACAAAGTTTCGAGCCCAACTTCCCGACCCACCAAATGTCCCCTCAGAACCCAGGAGTGGGTCGCACCCTATAGGTTGAGAAACGATGCTGTAGAACCAGGGGTTATGTTATGCTGTACATAAAAGTAAATATTTTACACTACAGTTAATTTCTATGATAACTTACATTCAGTGTTCTGTAGATGAAATAATATTTTGGAAAATACAACATGGAAACTAGTTCAGTGCCATTATGTAAATTATATTGTTAACATTAAATATACATGGAATCTAGAATAAAAGACTGAAATAAGTCTTAAAAATCCTAGATCAATTAATTTCCACTGTATTCAATGCTACCGTAATACTGTTAATGAAAGTCCATCAAATAAACCATTTACAACTAACTCACTATGGTGACATGTTCTATTTCTCGTGGAATTCTCAGAAACATTCCCGTAGAAAAGTAAAACATAATATATTATTGCTAGTAACAAATGAAAGGGATAATAAACAAACACATTGTTATACAGGTACATGTATTTATTGAAACATTGACAATTAATATTCTTTGCTTAACATATGACAATGCATTGAAGTCCTCCAGACTTCTTTATAAAAATATAAGACTTTAAACAGAACAATAAAATTTTAAAATCATATTTTAAATAATCTAAAAGTAACTTCCAGCGTCCCATTTAAATTTCCTACGAAATTTTTCACACATGAAAAGCATTGAAATAACGTCCAAAATTGTAAGATTGAATGATTTAGATCATATCACTAGTACCTCTTTTGAGAATTTAGAAGAAAACAGTATATGCTAGTGGCATGCCACGGGGGCAAATGTTGGTGAAGCAAGTGAGCAAAGTGAAGACAGCATTGACGACATTCGCAATCCACATTGCAATGTACTTACTTGGTTCTACATCTGGGAATGCATCATACACGAACTTGTTTCTTGCACTCCACATACTCTTTATTCTTTAAGTTTTGTGAATAATATCTTGTTGCCATATTTCTTTCCATGCATATCAGAGCTGTAAGAGAAAATAAATTATTTTAGAAACATGTAATAATACAACATAATGCAACAAGATTTACATATTTTCCATTTTTTTGTCATTCAAAAGAGATATTTTCCATGGTGCATAGTCATTTGTGATGTGAGGAAAAAGCTTGCCATCACAAAGAAAATATACTTAAAGGAACATCCATTTACTGGATCATTGTTAGTTTCTGTTGAATTGAGACCATACAAGAATAGCCATGTATAAAATGAAAGAAGGTCCATTATATTGGGGGAAATGTTACTTACCTGCTTGTAAATAATTTATTTAATGTAATATGTTCAATTTCTTCATATTTACTCAATTTTTACATTATTTCTCATTGTAAGTTACATTCTTTGCTTGGAACCATAAAGTGTGGGACAATGCAAATACAAAAATTACTGTTATTGTAGAAGAGGGACATTGAACTAAATTTCCGAACCTACTCAGCAGTTATGTCCCACTGAACCTTACTACCTAACCTAACTGGTGCCAAAAAAGAAACAACTTTGACTTACAATAACCCCGTCTAGTTCGCTGCACTTTTTCATTCTCCTTGCACTAAACCGTCTAGTTAGTTATACGGTGCAACACCAACTCGTATACTTCGTCGATTTGGTGCCAAGTAGTACATTTGGTGTCTGCAGCGGGGCTAATGTAACTTGGGTTCTACACCAAAGAGTTAAATATAGTAAGATGCAACATGAATCTGAAGGAAATAAGGGAACTGTACGTTTGAACTAAAGCTGAATCGCATTCTATTCATGTAGGTATATAAGTACACATTGATGAACTTTTATGTAGATAACTGTATTTCCATCACTATAATGCATATGTTTATGCTAGGTGTAGGTTTGAGGGATTTTAGCATTATAATTATGCTCCTATGTGATTATGTTGTAACAATCCGTACGTTTTAAGTGTGATAGGTTTCATCGTCTAAATATTGGTAGGTTTCATCGCCTAAGTATTTAGAAACTTTCCATGATCTGTTAAAGTTTATAATGTTTTCAATGTGGAAACAAAAAATCGGAAACAGCGATTAGGAGCACGAGTAATCGAACAACATACGTTTCAATACATCATTAGTACTCACACATTACAATTTTCTGCATCTTTAACACGGACAAATTGTTTTTCTGAACTTTCAAATTATTTCAATGGTGATTTCCAGTATTTACGATGCCTTCGTTTCCTGTGAAACTTGTAAATATCAATACATTACACAATCTGCACCATTACCCGTTCACATATACACTAATAATCAACATATGATATGATCCCATGTGTCATTCTACTTAAATGAAACAATACTAAAACCGAATTATTCTCTTTGACAACTTTTCCCCATAAACAAAATCATTTTTACACTGTAAATACACATGTCCCACATAAGAGTGAGCACAATTCATAACTAACTAACCTTTCAAGATTTCCTTTATAAAGATCAGCTCTGGATTCCCCTTCTTGGATTAGAACGACACACAGTATAGCACATTTTAGTTGTACTTTTTATTTCGAGTAATTCTTGAAGCTCTTGATTTCAAGTTCGTCGATTTATCAATAAACATCACATTCGTATGTGACGTCCATGATGGAACGATGGTTCGTCACGTCATGTATAAATAAACAGTGACTACAAAATACGATTTTGATTGTACATGTTTAAGAAGCGAAAGACGATTAATAAAATATAAAATCACGTACAATTGATTATTATTGATTAATAGAGACTTAAACTACATTTTCAATGAGAAATTTAGGATTTAGCATCGATGGTCGCGCCGACTGGTGGCGACTTCGTTCATGCACAGACAAACGAATTCTGAAATTTACCTTGTTCGGCTTTTTGCCGCCGGTGCAACGGGCCTGGTTATGTTGCTATATTACAACAATGTAACATTGACAACATCCATTGTATAACGGATTCCCTTTCTTATTTAAAAAATTCTTAACCATTATTATAACTGTATCTGTTGTCAAACTAAAAATAAATGTCTGATGAAGAGAGCGTGTGTCCTCCTGAAACGTCACAACGAAAAATTGTTTTTATGCTTGTAATAACCGTAGACTACAAGAGAAATAATTCTAGAATGCAAGCAATACATACATACAAGAAAAACTATCATCATTTTATGTTCAAATGAATTATAATTGTGAAAGTTGGTCTGGATTCTCTTCATCTTACATTTCACGAAGTGCCAAGAGATGCCAGGCCTAGAGTACAGTCAAGTAGAATTACATCAGTTTCGCAAGGGCAAAGCTGGAAAAATTCTGACTTCTGATCACCCACCCCAGGAATCAAACCTTTGTTCCTTGCATGGCAGTTAGACAGCCATGGCTCCATGTGTACATACCTGAGTCCTTCAAATGCAGCTGAAACTTTTAGGTCTGAGTTACATATTTCATCATCTCCGCACCCAATTGAGAAAGGGATGGAGAATGTCCTTGCAGCCATGTATGTAGTGTCCATCACAGGACATGACTTGCAGAATGCTTCAAGATCTGTTCAAATAATAACAGCAATAATAATTATTCCAATACAGATGCAGTAAGCTATTTAACTCGTACCTAGGCCTCCAAAGCAAAAGTTGTTCTACACAACAAATATTCACTTGTTCATCATATCATGTAGGGTTAACTCTGATCTTGATGAAATTAGAGTGTGCTACTATCTCTTTTCAGGGTAGGACATAGTTCTGTTGGTAATTAGACATTAAAACAACCATAGTGATTTAAGCGTAATTGGATTTTCTATTTTTACAATTTCCTGATTTCAGAGTTCATCTTTTATTACGTAAGAACGGAAGTGAAGTGTTTACCTGATTGCCATTTGATATACAGCATGTCCCGTTTATATGTATAATAAAAGAAAAATTCATAACTTCTAAACAAACTGTCAGAATGATGTGATTGTTGTTTTATTTTAAAGAATGACTCATAATTTTTTTTAGTAACACATTCAGTGGTAGTTGCGCATGTGTAGTAGCCAAAATGTATTGATAACTGATATTATCAGTTTCTCAGTAGCCATTCGTCATGTGGTCGCCACAAGAAAAAGGTGTTTTGTGTTTTAACGTTGTCTGAAGTGAAGTCTGCGACACTTGTGCAGAGACGATTTGGTGCACGTTATGGTTTTGGGGCTAAAGAAGTAGTTCCATCGTACATTTCAATAAAGAAATGGGAAAAACAGTTACGCGAAACCAGTTCATTTCTCAAATCTTGTTAGAGACTTCCTGGATGAGCATTTAAATGGAAAATGGATAGGAAGAGGTTTGGATTTTATTGAATGTCCCCCCACGGTCACCAGACTTCACTGTGTGTGATTTTTTGTTGTGGGGGTGTGTTAAGGACAAAGTTTACTGTACACTGGTTAGAGATTTGCAAGACTTGCATGAAAGAATTGTGGTTGCAGTAAGCTCCATTACCCCGCACATGCTTCAAAACGTGTGGCTTGAGGCTGACAACCGGTTTGACATTTGCCGTGCCAGTAACGGTTCACATGTAGAAGTGTGCTAGTTTTCTTGATTTGTAAAAAAAATTGAGTTGTTACATGTTTGTACAAAGTTTGGACAAAAAATATTGGTAAATAAAAAAGTTGTGATTTTTTCTTTTATTATATGTATAAGCGGGACATGCTTATATATATCTTGGGTCCTCATTGATACTCAATACCCTGTTCTCTCTGTCCACTTATCTATCAGCTATTAGATATCCACATCCCAGAGTTTCTTTCTTCCCTCTTTTCAATGTCCTCTTCACTAAGTTTTCCAACTACGAAGATCCCTTTTACACGAACGAATTTCTTGTCAGTTATCATTGGCAACACCTTGACTGTGTATAAATGGACTACTCTCTTATTTCAGTCCCTGGACCTTTCAGACCTGGCACAGTGTTATCCTATTGCCTTGTAATCAAAGTTTCCTGAGTTTGATTCCCTGTGGAGCATGTTTTTTTTAAATCTCGCTTTAAACTGTAGGGTCTGTCTCAATTAGCCTATCTGGCCATAAAGTGGACTTAACAAAGAAAATAAATTTCAATCTCTCTGTGGGAGCTACGAGTGGAAGGCTTTCATCCAGGCCTTGTCTGAAAGATGAAATTGAATCACATGCGTTTCAAGTATGATCTGGATTGGAGTAATTATTATTCAAACTATACTTTGCTTGCAGTGCTAGCAAACAAATCTGTTCTGAAATGTTAAGAAATTCATGTGAAAAACTGATTATGGTGCTTCATTAGGCGATATGTAAGCATATTTAAACATTTCTTTGTGATTGAGGATATTTTAGCCAATTTTTGGTCATATCCAGCATGTTGTTTGCTTTTTCAAAGCTTAAAAATACACTTAGCTATTTCTATAGTGAATTTCTTTCTTTTTCCTGTTGAGTGTTTGTGCAGTGAGGAAACTTGATGTACCTCTAGTGCTAGTGGCAGGGCCGCCATTAGGGAACGCAAGGCCCTGTGCGAACTATATCCGCGAGGCCCCTCTATTATGAAAAGTGGAAATATCGACATCATCAGTTTCTCGTAAAATTCTACGTTAAAGCAAACATGGATATTAGTATCATGTACTGGTAGTTATTATCTATTGTTATACCCACGCACGTGTTCGTACTATATCCCCTTTTACCACCAATGAAATCTAAAGTTTGAAACCCTGTAGAGGAAGGTGACATCAAGGCAAACAACTTTCCTTAATGACTTTTGCTGATTGATACCTTATTTCTGCGCTATAAACCCCCAACTCCCAAATATATATATATGATATCGCAGCCATGTACTGCAAATTTATTGTTTAAAACCGACAGCCACTCACCTGAGTCTAGAAGCAAAAGCAGAACTAATCTATCATCTGGTGCAGAAGATGAAATACACTCTTCCTCGCAATTTATTCCTACATTGCCACCTGGCTCGCAGAATAGTTAAATTTAAGATCACCACCGCCACTGGCACACATGGCTGCAACTGTATCACCAACAACAACACTAACACTAAACCCCAGGATTTCACCATTATTTCAGTTTATCGATCGTGGTGAAATTAAAGCAAACTGTATTTAGAGGTAGTAACAATTTTTCGAAAGCACCTTTCTGGCTTTTTAAAAACGCATCTCCCTTTCTTTCCTTTTTTTATATCCTTTTGGAATCCTGATTAAAATTTACGAAATTTGTCCCCGTTTCCACATTTCATTTCTTCCCATAATTGCGATTCTACACACCCGCATGCACTACTGTCTAAAACAAGAATAACTTCATTGACTTGAAACTTGGCACTTTGACATAGTTGACTGCAAACGCTCCTTCTCTGGGAGGGTTTGTGAGGAAATAAAAATAAAATGTCTCCAGATCTTTATTTCTATTCATATGCGGGGGAATATGCCGACCCAAGGGCCGTTGACCTGCTCCCCGCCTGCCTTGAGAGGTCTGTTTATAAAGCTCCTTTTTGGAAATGGATAGAGCTGTAAAGTTTGACATCAGAGGGATGAAAGGTTGCCGCAGAAAACGGAGGACATACCTGCTTAGAAATTGAAACAGGGTCGTAGCCAGGTAGGGGGCAGGGGATGCTCAGACCCCTCTTAAATTTGGTAAAACTGATTTATAAAATGTATTTGCAGTTATTATTGAAAATATAGACAGCAGATATTATTTTTATCAAGACTTGTTAAAGGTTAAATTCACAGAATAAAAAGAACAAATATCACAATCGTTCATCTGATTTACGAACTGAAGTCATAGTAGCAGGAAGTAATTAGAATATTTCCCTGGCTTCAGCTATGAATGGGATATTGATAAAATAACTTTATTCATTTGAGTGATATTTCTACATTTTCTGTGTCCTATATTAACTTATAGCCCCCCCCCACACACACACACATATAATACTGTTAAACTTTTAAAAATGAACTTGCTTTATAAAGCTTCCACTGATAACCCATGATGTCCCCCCCCCACCGTGGAGATCAATTCTGCCTACAGGCCTGAAGTGAAATATGCTTGTGTATTTTTTAATTATATTAGTTTGTTTTTTGTGAGAAATAAATCTGTCTGCAAGTATATGTTGAAACTACTAAAATATAATTTTAAAAAACTGATATTTATTTTCTGTTTCCTTCTGACAAGAAGTAGCTAAAGTTATTGAAAAGACAAATTTGAGGTAGATAAATTTGCACTTTATTTTTTCATGAGAGTGTTACGAGTGCTGTTTAAAATCTGAAGTGCTTGGAATATCACCCTATAAGGGACTAAATAAAGATGGACACCAATCCTGTGTTGCGAATTGCTCACCTCGAAAAGCCGAAATGAAAACACAAGTAAGCAGCCACAAGTAATAAGAGGCAAATGATTGATTGTGCCAGCAATAAGACTATTCTCAAACATATTTTTATTCCTGCTTTCCTTATTTTGCTTTACTTTTGTGCCTCTTTAGGTAAATTGTAATGATGAGCACGAATGATGGTTAGATGAAATTGAAGAAGGGACACTCGCAGAGAAACACCCATGCCCACCACTAAATGAAATTTATGGATACTCACAATGAAATGAAATTAAACACTGAAGCCCAGGCCAGGATTTGAACCTGGAATTTTTGGTGGGGTTGATTAATTATGCGAAAGCACTGAATGTATCCATAATTTCGACGTTCTTCACATTAATGATACTACAAACAATTTCAGCCCTCTAAGGGCCAGGGCCTACCAAGTAATTTTTATTTGGGTGACCCATGGTCTGCACATAGAGTCCCATCGCTGCTGTTTTTTTGCTTTGGAGACCGGAGACCGCCACAACTTCTTTTCAAGTAACTCCTCAATTGTCCTCACGATGCTGGGTCAACCTGAAATTTTGGGGGTTCCCACAGGGAGCAGGACCACTCGCTCCAAAGCTAGAGCACTAACCACTATGCTACGTGGGAGCCCTCTTCACAGTAATAGGTATGCTTTCTTTTTATTTAAAGTATTTTTTTCTAATTTCATCTACCATCATAGTCACAATCAGCCCAAAGAACAGAAGTATGCATCTTTTTATCATAGTGGTGCCCATTTGCCTAGGAGTTTTATCGGTTTTTAGTGCCAACAAATCTGCACCCATACTTATTACTTTACGAGAGCGTTACTAATACGTGCTTTGCACTATGAAATGGTTACCATGCATAGAATTACTTGTCCAATATATTTAGACATGAACGATACCAGCTTCTGGCAAGTTATTTTCACTTCCGGATACCATATTTGAATAATGTTAAAAATGAGATCTTTCATTGTTGAACACTGTTGAGAAATTTCAAATGGTCATGTATTAAAACTGGTTAACCCTCGAAATTTTCCTCACTATAAATGTCAGTTATTTCTTTTAGGACAGATTTCATACCAGAGAAGTGAAAGTAATCACTTTAGGGAGAAATAGTGTGTACAATTTGATACTTTCAAGGTGCTGGGAAATTCTGAAAATTCCTGTCTTCAATTTTATAAAAACAAATTCCACCCTACACACACCTTCCTTGCTTAATTGCTGCTTTCAAACTGCATTTGTGATGTCACTTTCAAGAAATCCACACTTCAAGTAATTTTAAGCTTGTGTTAATTGCACTTTATTCTCAGATAGGGTGATTGGTACTAGACCTAGAGTTTAAAGTGGAATCCGACCCACTGGGGATCAAACCTGGCATCCCTTGATTACAAGGAAATGATGTTTACCACTGTGCCATTAGAAAGGCCAAATTGCATGTGGTACTTTGGAACAATAACAGGTATTGCCTAAGTTAGCTGATCCATTGACTGGCTCATGGTGAATTAATAGGCAATAATCAAGTCCTTGTTTTGTGCTAGCTAGGATTATAGATTTTTTTATGTAAAAGAGATCATGTGTAAATCACTGCACTTTCTTCAAATCATTGGTAAAGATTTTCCATTTAAAGTATCCCAATATGCAATAAAATTTTAGTAAATAATGTATGCTAAGTGTGGAAGAACATTGTTGTTATTTTAGTAAGTTTCAATGTGTTTGAAAAAACATCTTTAATATATTAATGAAAATATGCAAATTATGGAGTTAGGAGTAAATTTCTGTTGTTAGGGATGTATTGAAAAAATCCATTCACCTTACACCCTATCCTGAAATTCAACCTTACATCATGTATCACCTTTTTTTTTTTACCATTACCTGGCCTGTCTTACCAAAATGGATATAAATTACAGGAATTTTCGTATATATTTTAACTATCCTGTAACAACTGCAAATTTTCCCAGACTGGGCAATATCAGAATAATCTTAATCACTGTACCTGCTATTTCTTCATTAGTCTCCTCTTTTTCTCTTATCCAAATACTAGTATCTCTTAGACCGTCATCTCTTCTTTTTATAAATGGTTCAACTTCAATGGCAATGGGGTTAAGGAACTGCTGATTCTCTTTCTGGAAACAAGTAAAGCAATTGTCGACATATTAAATGCAATTTACTGATATTTTTTATTGACAGTGATAAATCACAGGGATTTTTGTACTGATTTGGCATTCAGTAAGGAACAAAAATGGCTGATTAACCTCCTTAACTAATAAACGTAACTATGACACTGGTAGGTTTTAACTAGAAAAAGAAATTGCACATGTAGACATTTTTGTTTGCAATAAACATGGTACACAAATTATGCATTTATAAAACAATAACCATACAAAAAATTCTGCACTGAATTACTGAGTATTTATAGGCATAATGTGTCTGGAAAATTGTTGGCATTTCTATCTGTGTAAATTAATCACAAAAGTAATGATCAATTGGTGAAGTACTTGATGCAAAAATTTTTTTCACAATTTCTGTTAGTTCTCATTTCTTTATTTAATGCTTTTAGTGAGCTGGGCCATTTTATACGTGAAAAGTGGAATTTTCACTTTGCAGATGTGGAATGATGTACAAGAAAAATATAAAATGATAATTGTGATAAGTTTTTACCATAGATACTTGAAATTGGCTTTATTTTGGGAGATGAAATTTTGAAATCCCCTTCCTATGAAGCATAGTTGGAAGAAGAATAAATGTCAATTTTACTAATATTCCTTGTTAGAATTAGAGTTCCTTGACATTTTTTACATGACAGAAATATGTACATACTTTCTTCAAATTGTTCATTAATTTTCTTTTAACTTCACAACTTTTTGTAAGTTCTTGATGTGATGAAATACTGGGGTCTAGTTGCCTTGTGATCAGTGGTTTGGATCCCTATTTAAACTGGATGTCAAATTCTGGTTATCCTATCTGTGTATAAAGTGGACTTAAACAAAAACTCAAGACTCATGATGAAGTACTGAATAACGCCAAATGGCACAGACTGCTCATTTTCTCTAGTAACAACTTCAGCTAGATTTTTAACAACTGTACAACTATAAACAGCACAATTAGGCACAAGTGCTTTCACAGTGTGCATAGATGGAAGAAAACCCATAATTCTGTAAATCAGTGCTGTATAGACTAGAATATCCCTCTTCTGCTTCTTGGTTGCTCAGATTACATCATAACTACAAAGCCTAACTTAGAGCTATGCAGTTGCACCTACCTATTTGTCTATCCATCATGGGTGAGCCAATACAGCTCGTGCAAGAAATCAAAGTGAATAGAAGAAATCTAAAACATAGTACTATTATGACCGTGCTACAGTTATGCTAAGATCTATTGAAAGTTGTTTGATAGATGATTGTAAATAATATGTATTATACATTGTTAAGAAAAAAGAAGGGTTGGTGTCGACTATTACTTCTAGCTAAGTAGTGTACTAATAACTTACACTTCATAGGTAATCATTGTAGGTGTGTGTACACATATACATATGTGGCTGTGTTGCAGAGGGCACCCCAAAGTAAAAATTTCCATAATAAAAATATTTTACAAAATATTGAAAAAAATGTTACATTAGAGTGGTCTTTTATGACACTAGCATACAAGTACATAGCATGCATAGCCCCCATTGCTTGAACCGATGTTTGGAAATTGATGGCAACACTGCTTTCTTGGTATTGTATAATACATTTTTTTTTACAATGAACTTTCAAATGATTTTAACATTACTATGCAATTGTAGGTATGTAACTGTGGTATATTTTAGAAGTATTTTATCCACATGATTCATTGTGGTGGTACTAGTGATTCAGCAAAAGATATTTTTTTGTTTTAGATTTCATTTTTCTCCTCCTCCTTCTTTTACTTGCACTTCTTGGGAGGCGTATTGTCAAAATGTCACTTCCTGTGAAATCCTGGCCATTTACTCCAAGAAGAAATCTAACTTCATGAATATTATAGTCACTTGTTCCAGCTGTCTTTTAGTAAATTTCATGAACATCCCAATAAGATAATAGTTGTTCTGCCAAATTTTACATTACCTGCATGAACTTTAGAGTTAAAAAATAATATTATTTATCTAATTTTAAGTTTGAGATTTATCTAAACTTACCTGAAGTTGCAGATGCAACGTTCTACATGATGTATCACTTCTAATTAGAGATAAGGGATAACTATGAATCCGTGACAATGTTCCATTGACATCTAAGAGGGCTCGTCTGTGCCTAGGGTCTGGTTCTACAACTACTTCTATTTCTAGTTATGGAGAAGAGAAGTAAAACTTTATAAGAAAAATGTTAAAATACAATGATTAATGATATGAATAAAATTACTATGTAAACAAGAATTAATTAACTTACTTAAATAACCCCCTCTCTCTCATGCATACATTCACACAGCCTGTAATCAATGGGTACCTTGGTGGGGGTAAGGAGAGCCAGAGAATGTTGCTCACCACATGCTCCACTGTGGCTTAGATTCAAGAATGTGTGGAGCCCTACCTCCACGCCCTCTATATGCCTCCGTGGCATGTTATAATAACAGCCTTAGTTTTACCATTTTATCTTCGTTAATGTTAGGGTTTTATTTTCAATTTAACAAATTACTATCATTGTTTTCTTTTATCATGTTTTCCAGTAATAGTTTATTTTTCCATAATGTAGTTAATCTGAGGTTATAAAGAAATTCAGATCACTGAACTTTAATAATATATTTGTGTTTTGTAGGCTTGTTAATGTGATTATTTAAGTAGGGCAAAATGTTTACTCAATCAATAGGAGGGATTTGGATCTATTAAACTCTTCCCTTTCATATGACCATAGCAGAGGAATTTAAATGTATCTAAATGTTTAGGCTGTGCAGAACTATTGGCCTGAACCAGTAAAGTCATTTTTTTTTTAAAAAAAAAGAAACAACAAAAAATACTATATTTTCAACGTAGCCTCCATGATATTTCAAACTTGACAAAATTACATCATTTTAGAATTCATTTTATAGACTCAAGTGAATCTTTGTGTGGCTTTCTTTTGCTGTTGTCTGGATATCTGTGGTAGAAAACAGGTTCTACACATACATATATTTTTCCTTTTGCAAATAATATACATACCTATTCTTTCTGGAATGTATTTTCCTTCATATCTAAAGCATACAGTGGTATTAAAATGTGTAGTTTCTTTGCTCAACTTCATTCTAGAATTTGAATTCATTGTGTCTATCCTAACAATAGGCCGAGATCTCAGTACAACAGTGTGACCCGACAAGAAAGACCCAACTGCAATGTCTGAAATATAGAAAGAATATTATATTAATATTTTAAAAAGATACATTTCGCTAATGCCAAAATTGAAAGGGATAGCTTTAAAAAAATAAAAATGTGAATTCCTAGGGGTAACAATGTTACAATATTGGGAATGCTGTCTAGTTGTGATGATTTGGTGGCAGCCAGATGTACGAGGATCGGTCATAAAGTCTTTATTATCGTTGTGATGAAATTGAGCTGGTGTCATGAATGCCTGGGGTGGGGCTAGTCCTTCTCTACATATACACTACACATAGCGACGCACTTCTCCCAGTGGTGGATGAGCTGGTGAAGTCCCTGGTTGTAGAAGTCCCCACTATGGCCGCCGAAAAACTGCTCCATCTCAGCAATCACCTCGTTGTCGTCTTGGAAACACCTTCTACGCAGTGGGCTCTTCATGCGAGGGAAGAGAAAGAAGTCACTGGGTGCTAAGTCAGGTGAATAGGGTGGGTGGGCAGAATTTTGAAGCCCAATGCAGCTGCATGTGTCAACCTTGGAGAGTTTTTCTCGGCACTTTGATTTGATGGCCTCCCGTAACTTGGTCAGAAGGTCCTGGTAGTATCTTCCTGTGATCGTTTGACCCTTCCGGGCATAATCTGTGAGCAGCATGCCCTGGCAGTCCCAAAAAAATGCTCAGCATCACCTTTCCCGATGACTTCTGTACCTTCTCCTTTTTTGGAGGTGGCAACGCCGTGTGCTTCCGCATTGAAAGTGTCTGCACCACTTTACCACACTGTCATAGGATGGGGCATTTTCACCATACACACTGATCTGTTCCGCATGGATGGCCTTCGCGTTATTCCCCTTCAAAAACAGGAAACTAATCACGGAGCGAACTTCCACTGTCTCCACTGGGGGTGCATCTTGGAAGCGACGCTCCAGCAGCATTCCGCAGGACTATGGTGCTGGCTAGTTCTGGTGGGCTGACACTAGAGGGACATGTGAAAAACAGAAACATTGGCTTCAGTCTTGTTTTTCACTACAATAATAAAGACTTTATGACCAACCCTCATATTTATGTCTCATGCTTTAGGAGTACCTAAGTGGTCAAACTTCTTGTTTTAAAAGTGCACACTGCTTTTATCTTGAAAAGTATGTGGCACATGTGTTGCTATGGCACAGAAATGCGAACGATTAACTTTAAGTGAAAAACTGAAATCATCATTGACTGTGTGAAAGAGAAATCAAGACATGACCACATAGTTTGCTTTTGGTAAAATGTAGATCGGTGACATTTCAAGAAACAAAATATGTTATCCTTAAATCTTGAACTGGAAATGAAAACTGTGTTGGTAAATACTTTTCTGACACACCTAGCTTGCAAGTTGATAACTTCTGAATAGTTTTTCATGCTCTAGAAAAAAAATATTTCGAACCACCTGCATATCCAAAAATAGTTAAGTGAAAATACATTTTGTAAAATTGTAAAATTTACATGTATGATAAGTTTTGTCCATTAACAGTAGAGAGAAAAAAATCAAAATTGTTATGCACATAATGATAAAGAGCTAGCCCGTATTATGTACAGTAATGAAACATTTAAACACATGTCATGGAACAAATAGTGTGTTTTTTGTAGTATCACAAGCTTTTTTTTTTTTTTTTTTTCAAATAGTGGACACTTCTGAATCCCAGATATTTTTACATTCCTCATGGGTATCCCTTATATAGAAGTTCCACTGTATAATTAGAAACTTACCATTATAAAAGTTTTCATCAATATCAGCACCATTACTAATGCTTATCCCAAAACCTTGGAGATCTGGAGATATACTTGAAGCTACTATTCTCTGACTAGGATTCGGATTAAGACCACTTGCTGATCCATGGAATATATAGACTGCACCTCCATTGTTTTCATAGGGAGCACCAACAGCAATATCTGAAAAAGTAAATGTAACAATCTAGGTTAAATTGTGTGTAATTACTTCATGTTCATCACAGAATAATATTGTTTGTCTAAGGGACTTTCACCAAAGTGACAAGTAACAGGCAACATGTTCCTTGGCATCCAACTAACATGTCACTTGAAAACAAACTTTGCTCAGGAGACACACGAGCGACTGGGCTATTTTTCCTAGATTGTGCATTGTATTACATCAGTTTCTTTATTGCACATACACAATGAATGCTTTTCTGCAGACTGTTCTAGTCATTGGCGTATGCAGCATTTTTCTTTGGAGAGATATTTCATAGATTCATTCTTGCAAGAGAATATTTTCTAATTACCATTTTTTACCATTTTTAACCTTTATTTTAAAAGTTGTTCAAGAACAAAAATGGTAATCGGGTACATTTTAAGAGGGTTTGGATTTACCAATTTGGTTTTACCTAAGTTCTTAACTGCTTTCATTTGAAAAATGTATTTTTATCAAATTTTCTACAGAAAGTACAGTAGGGGCTGTAGCCCCATCAGCTTCCACCTTGTGTACACCAGTGATTCTAGTATGTGCATTTTGTGGTAAAGTGTTGCTTGTAACTTCAGTATGAAATTCCCTTGTTGCAAGTCACTTTGGCGTGAAATCTCCCTTAGTATGCTTATAATGACACCTTTGTAGCTGATGCTATAAAATATATTTTAAACGAATACATTTAAAAATATGAGAATTTAACTCTCACATATTTTACTTTAGCATAAGTTTTTTCTTAAAAAGTTTTATTTATTAAACCATAATGATCTTCTTAATGCATTTCCTTGCTTAGGAATTCCACATTTAATTATTTGTTGATGCCACTTACCTTGAAAGCCATCTTGATTGATATCACCAATTGCTGAAACTGCAGTTCCAAATCGTGCGTTAGAGACATTTCCTCTTATGTGTGGGTCTTTCAGTGCTTGTTCTAGAATTGTCTGTAAGCAAGTACATTGAGTTGTTGAAATTGGATTAGTGAAGTCACAAGTTGTGAAGAGTTATTAAATAATATTTATTACTTAACCTGTAAATGCCAGATTGACTGTAAACTCCATATCCCGTCAGCAGCACGTGACTCATTACTTCTGTGTAACAACTCTTGATATTTCACATTGTTTTCTTTTTCTCTTAAATACATATGGAGGTTAATACCTATATTAATTCGGGCTGTAATGATTATCCACCTATTACCTTTCTGTAGATACTTCAACTAGAAAATACAGGTAAGAGGTTTACATCTTGACCATGAGTGCAAACAGGCCATCCTTGTCATCTTGGTGGTCTCACATGTTGAGAGGTTGACCAATGGTCTCATTACTGAAGACTTAGGTTCCAAATTAAGGTTTGGGCATGGGTGTGTAACTCGCTAACTAACTCTCTAGCCTTCTTAAACCCGAAGATTTATGGCTGCAGCACACAAGCGATCCATCTGTCCCTAACCTGGGCCAAGATCAATCCAATCTTTTCCATCCTTACCAATTTCCTTTAGGTCCATCTCAATGTTATTCTTCTTCTTGGCCTTTCTACAGGTATCTTACCATCAGGTTTCCCAACAAGAATCCTGTAAACTCTTCTTTTCTCTCCCATTCGTGCCACATGGCCTCCCCACCTAAATCTTCTTGATTTAATTATTCTAATAATATCTGGACAGGATTGAAAAAGCATGGGTGTTCATTCATCAATTTCATGTGATCACAATTTCTTCTTCATTGTCACATATTATCCAAAGTGGCAGAAAAGAACTGCAAATATATCACCTAATCTCACCTTTTTGCCACCTGTCTCTTTGCCACCTGTTGTGCAGGATCTCAAAAGGTCGGTACAGGGATACAAGAATCCTATCCTGACTTTTCAGAACGCCGAACGGTTTGGAATTTTCAAATAATCGTGTTTGAAAGTATTTAATTCTGGATGTTTTTCTGCACTATCATTGAAATTGATTGAAAATATAAATTTTTATTCCAGAAATGCAAAATTCAATCACAAGGAAAAATTATATGTAGAATTCAAGATTTCCAATGTTGGGAAATTACCTTCCCAAAAAGGTAAAAAATTTCCCATCCTGACAAAACATTTTCCACACCACACACTCTGCCAAATATCTACATTTCATTCTGTCTGGAAAGTATATCCAATACTTAAATAGCAACTTTTTTTAATTACCCTGCTATTGCCAAGGAACACATGGATTCGTCCTTCGTCCTTGGTGTTGGTGAAGAGAGGTGCACCAACTGCCAAATCATCCAGGCCATCGTTGTTGAAATCTGCAACAGCCATGCTGGAACCAAAATATTCTCCAAACTGCATTCCAAACTTGGTGGCAGTAATTCTTATGACGTCTCTTCTAAACTGGTTTTTAGTATATTTAAAGAGGATCACCTACAAAAGGAACAAATATGTCATATTTAAACGGGCTGACATACTGATGCCAGTGTTTCTGGTATCACAAAGTATTGGTTGTACTTTAATCATCCATACCTGCTTACAGTGGCAGCCAGCGACTACTATGATGTGTAGTGCCAACATGATCAAGAAGAAAAAAGCCTCTGCAATCCGCGCCCCCTCCTTGTGGTTGCACCACTGGTTTAACTTTTAATTTATCCTCGTTTAGTAACGTGGAAAACAGTGTGAGTAATAATTATTTGGTCTAGGAATTAATTCGTGCGGTTGTTATGCACACATTGAAGCTGTAGTTCAAACACAAAATACATAAATACCTTAAGAAAAATATTGTCCATCGGGAGCCACCACTTTCGCCCATCTGTCAAGCAAGTTACGGATTCTGTGGCGAAAGAAGTCATCATCCTTTGAAGCGATCCAGTCAGAGACCCATTTTTCGATATGGAACAAGTAGTAGTCCGAAGGAGCAACGTCTGGTGAATACGGCGGGTGGGGTAAAACTTCCCATCCGACATTTTCTAAATAGGTTTTGACCGGTTTTGCGACATGTGGGCGAGCGTTATCATGTTGAAAAATAAGTTTATCATGTCTGTTCTCCCATTCTGGTCGTTTCCTGGTCAGAGCTTGCTTCAAACGCATTAATTGTCATCGATAACGTTCTTCATTAATAGTTTCACCCGGTTGCAGCAGCTCATAGTACACAACACCTTTCATATCCCACCATATGCACAGCATAACAACTTCTCTTTGCCAGTAACAATGCGATGCAAAAACTCCTTTCTTTTCTGTCTTTGAAGCAGCAATTCGCAAATGGTTTTTCATCTTTCAACGTCTCTGTCTTTCAATTCATGTGGAACCCAATGTGACATCTTTTGAATCATTCCCATGGCTTTGAGGCATTTGGAAACTGTTGTTTGATCAACGCCTAATGCTTCTTGAAGTTCTTCCTGTGTTTAGGAAGAGAAAAGGATGGGAAAAACAAATCCGTTCACCTTCTCCTCCCCCATGCACACACATTCCAACTAGAAAATATCATAGACATTTGTTGCAAAATAAATTGTTGAAATGTCAAACGAAATTTGCATCACCATAGGATTTTTCTTTTAAAAAAATATAAAAGTCTGGATGGCCCTTTAGATGCATCAATTTTATATCTAAATGTTCATTTAACTTTGGATAAATACTACATTCGTTTTTCCAAAAGTAGGCATAAAAGTAGATAGTACCTTTCTCACAAATTACTTCTGAACAGATCTTACAAATCAATCATATTTAGCGACTTACCTCTAAAGGTGGCAACTGCAGTTGATGCAGATGTAATGAACGCTATGTGGGTGATATTTCCTTGCAAACATGATGGCACATGAAACCCACCAATACTGAACTACTGTTAAATTTTCAAGCATTGGTATCCATGAGAATTGGTAAAATTTTCGTCATTGTTCATGTGCACTGGATTGTGGAATCTGTGCTCATTCCCTCATAGTTCATTAATTCCAATTGCAGACATAGGTAACCCAAATTGGTCGATTTCATTCATGAATAATAATTAGAAATCCAGAGATACCATTCTTAGATGTACCACATGTACACCTGATAGCAAATGTATTAGTGGGCAAATTGCCTATTAGCATTTTCATTCTCTATCCTTTTACACCCTGTATGTTTCTAAAGAAAGAACTTGTACTGATGATAGAGTAGATTTTATCCTCTGCATCACTGGTGCTTTTCTTTCAATACTCAAACCTCTCATTATCTAAAACAAAGTGCTTGATGCTAAACAATTTTGTGCTACACATATTGCAGAACCATGCCAGGCAAAGGGCAGCAAGGGAAAGTGGGGGGGGGGGGTGTGGTATGATCTCATTAAGTTTGTCCCTGAAATTACTGCAAAAAATTGTAATTTTTGCTGTAGATGTTAAAATCCAAAAGCAGTTTCTTTTCAGTTTTGGGTTGTGGTAACACTCATCACTAGAGCTAGGATTTTGATGCACAATAAAATATCACAAAATGCAATAATGCCCTAAAAATCACAAAATGTAGAAAATATGCTTTTACTACAAACTTATGTGCTGATTTTACCCTTCCTGCATTTCAATGCACTACTAACAATATACGTAGGTTGTTTCTTAATAAAGGCTTGAACACTTTGAAAAGCTTCTTTCGACTTCTACCTTTATTTATTAGAGGAGCGTACTTGAAGTAAACCAGGTTACCAGCTTGAAAATCCCCTGGTAGTTCTCCAGTAGGAAAATTTTCCCAAGACAAATCATCAGTAATTGATCATAGGATATTAATATACCTTTAATTTTGTTCAAACCCAGAATCATTTTCTTGGCTACCCCCTTTCCCACTAACTTTTTTCAAGTCACTTTCTTCACTAGATCTTGCTTCCTGAAGAAAGGATTTACCAGATTTACTGGAAACAAAGAACCAAGAAACAAGTGTGATGCTTTTTAAGAAGTAAATAAGAAACTAAGAAATGTCCCTTTTCTCATGAAAACATACAAGAAAAGAAATACGAGGTGTGGCTAGAAAAAAACCAGATTGATGTTGCTGTCGACAAATGACAAGCGCGTTAAGGTCAAGCGGTGCATGAGTGTATAATGTGATATCCTGCCTATCAACTGTGTGATTGCCCAGGCTGTGCAGCGCTCAGTTCCACTGTAGCTTGTGGACGAAGTGAACCGTATATCTGTGCTCCATCAGAAAAATGTTAAGTGTGAAAGTTGAACATTGTATCAATTTAAAGTTTCTTATGAAACTCGGAAAATCCACCACAGAAACTTATGGTTTGTTGAAGGAAGTGTACGGAGATGAGTGTTTATCACGCACGCAAGTGTTTAAGTGGTTTCAAAGGTTTAAAGTGGGACGAGAGGTGATTGCGGATGACTTGCGTCCTGGATGGCCTTGCACGTAAAAAACGGAATCAAACATTGCAAATGTCGGTGAATTGATTCGAAAAGATCGTTGCTTCAGTATTCGAGCTATTGCAAAATAACCAACATTATTACATCACTGTGCTGACGACCCTTTGTGAGGAAGTAAGAAGAGGACGACCTGATTTATGGAAAAGCAAGACATGGATTCTTCATCAGCACAATGCTCCTGCCCATCACATTGTCAGTCAAGGCTTTTTTGGCCAAGCATGGGATCATAGTGTTAGAACATCCACTCTAATTGTCGCATCTCGCTCCATGCGACTTTTTTTATTCCCAGAGGTCAAATCAGCACTGAAAGGAACCAGATTTACGACCATAGAATCTGTAAAAACAAAAGCGACGGAGGTCATGATCATGGTTTCAGAAAATGATTTCCAGCACTCTTCCAGCAATGGAAGATTCGTATGGAGCGGGGTGTCGATAGTTCAGGGGAGTTCTTTGAATGGGATAATGTTCGCATTGTACAATATAACCAATAAAAGATTTTGTAGCAACAGTCCGGTTTTTTCTAGCCACACCTTGTATAATGTTAAAAATGCTGCCATGAAACCCCATAAAAATGAAATATCCTGCAACATTGAGAAGTTCATGGGTTTTGAAAGAAAAAGAGCCAAATAAAACACATTTGATGGGGCATTTTTCTTATCACTGAGCAATCTATTGGGTTTTCATAAAGAGAAAAAGATGCAAGTCTATCAAAATCTCAGCCTTACTCATCATGCATGCAGTTTATGCTGAATATGTGTATATCGTTCAATTAATGTGCTTGTGCATCATAATTACAGCATGTTGATAATAATTGTGGGCGCTTCAAAAATGTCATGCCCAAGATTTAAACTTCATGCTGTTTCTTCTGTGAATATATTTTTTTTCCTGAAAATAGAGTAGATTTAATATTGACTAACTTTCTTTGCATGCTGCAAATCCCCATTCCTTTTGGTGAGACTTAATGATAATAGTGACATTCCTGGTCATCCTCATTACACGCAAACCGGACGGGACCTTAGGACACAGAATATACAGGAAACCTACTCACACCGACCTATACCTCAACGCCAAGAGTTTTCACCATCCAGCGCAGCGATCAACAGTACTCTCGACATTGTTTCACCAAGCCAGCGACACAGAGCACCTGCAAGAGGAAATAAGACACCTACACACAGCTTTCAGACATAATGGATACAGTGAAGGCATTATCAACAAGACGCTAAAGAAAGTAATGCACAAGAACAACCAACGAACAAACCCGGATCCACCTGATGATGAAGAAGACAAGAAGATAGCCATCGTCCTATACACCGGTAACCTCTCTGCAGTCATCAGCCGCATTCTCTCAATACACAACATCAAGACCATCCACAAACCAGCATCGAAAGTCAGAAGCCGACTTCGAAAGTCAGAAGCCGACTTCGAAACCCCAAAGACGACCTAGGACAGAAGACACCATATCGCCTGTGCCTGCAGTAAAGCCTACATTGGACAAACAGGGAGCACAATCGAACAGCGCTGCAAAGAACATGCCAGCTACATAAAGAATTTTCATCCGGAAAAATCAGGGTTAGCAGAACATTCAATCCAGGAGGGCCATAGAATTGACTTCACAACCACAGAGATCATCAATAAATCATCAAATTACTGGGACCGTCTCATCAAAGAAGCAATAGCCATACACGGGGAAAAGGAGAACCTCAACAGGGACACGGGACACGAATTGAACCCAGCCTGGTTAGCCATAGTTGACTGGGAGCGCGGACATCAGAGAAACACCACCTGATTGGCTCGCCACCAACACCGGACCCCTCCCACACCAAATACATATAACGTCACCCTGACTTATCTCTGCACTTCATTCTCTGAAGATGAGAGTGATGTTAGATCTCGAAAGCTCGGAAGCCTTTCCGGAAATCACCTGGCTGATTGCCCGAGAAAACCTTTTCAATATTCGCCGCCAGGAAAGCTTCAAGAATTGTTTAATGATAATAACCCGTGGTGAAACAGTCCATGAGGGCCAGGGCCTGCCTACCGACAGCCAGCCTCACTCCCACCTGCCAAGGTGGGGATCATCCAAAAAGTTGCAGGGTGACATGTGGCCAGCACAACGAACCCCCGGTCGTTTCAAAGACTGAGTTACGCTACTCATTCATAGCTCCCCAATTTCCTCACGATGGTGGGTGGCCACTTGTCCCATACATAGGCTGAAATCTCAGAAGAAGAGTTGTTATGGGGGAACCAGGATACTCAAACCTGCATGCGTCCTGTAGCCGGAGCCCAAAGCACAGCCACGGTGCGGAACTTGGTGTGACTTGACTGTGTAAAATATAACAGGGGTGTACAAATATTAATGAGAATATAGTTCCACATTATAGTATCAACTTGCCATCAATACAAGTTAGATCCCACTCTGTCTGTTCCAGTCATTTGTAGACAGAGGAAGAGACAAATTCATATTTGAGTGCCAGTAGTATATTTTATGTGGTGAGAATTATATGTATGTTTTTTTTTAATTGCGTGAAAATTTGAGCCATATATTACCTTCCCTTTATGTCTGTCAGATCGAGGTGCACTTGCTACATACAGCAGATCTCTTTCGTACTGGAAGCAGCCTGAAGTAACTGCATATCCTGAAAGTATAAAAGTGAAATCCTTAGGAATTCGTAAAAATAAACATGTCATTAAAGATTGGCTTGCACAATTTCCACACTGACCTATCCGAGTGCTTATATCCACAGCTGGGAAAGTTACTTTACTTTTCTTCCAAAAGTAGAAATTTACTTTACCCAAAAATTAGGATGTCATACAATAGACCTGGGGGTTTTCAAATTGTGCATTGTGATACCCTGAAGCATCTCCAGTGTAGCATTTCAGTTCTAGCGGTAATACAATCCAGATATTGAAACAAAGTTAACATTGAGAAGGAGATATGCATGGCTGTATTGAGTATTGTCCCCAGATTTGATGCCCTATGTGATGAGAAACCATTTCTGAAAATTATGATCTGTCAAAAACACCCTCAGAATTATTTCTTGGCCTTGCCCCAGATTCCATACACACCTAATAAACTGAAATCTCGAAGATTTTGAATCCCATATGGGTCTGGGATTCTTGCTTCAAATGACAGTGGCGAAATCTGCCGGCTAAGACCAGAGTCATCTGACAGTGTATGACGACGGTAGAGAATAGGTGTACCTGAAATATAAATAAATATTGTAACATTTAATTGAAGACCAAGGTTTATGTTAAATGTAAGATAACAAAATCTGTTTGTTATTTAAGAGCATGGGGTATAGTTTCACATGAGTTGTGTATTTATCTCAAATATTGAACAGAGCTCAGATGTATTCTTGATTGTGTATTTCTCCTCATGGGGCAGTTGTTAGCAACCCAAGATATTAAGTTAAAAGAACTTTATAAACAGTATCATCAACAAATATGTTTAGCTTCCATACATTTCTTGCGGAGAATGAAAATAATTCCTTCTCTAACTTAATGTTTTCACTTATTAAAACATTGTTCTAGTGCATTTTTGCTCTGACATATTATTCCTCAATCTTTCTTCTTTCCATTCATTTCCTTTGTACAGTTATTACTTTAAAAAATAATTCTTCCGTAAGCACCCATATGTTCTAGCTTCCATCTGACACTAGGCTGTGTAGTTCTCCACCCCATTCGGTTCCTCATGCTGGGACAATGATACTTAAATAGGTGCTACACCCTGTGTACTTAAATAAGTGCTAATTTAATCAATTTTGACAATGCAGTATTAGTCATAACAGAATAGTTTTTGTTTTTTTTCTATCCCACTCTGAATATGATTCCAATACCTACTTCATTGATGGCTGTGTGTGTGTGTGTGTGTGTTGATTACTTTGATCCTGATTTTACCACCAAAAGTTCTGATCACAAGTCTCAGTCAAATCACGGATGTTTCATTGTGTTAGTTCTTTGTATTTGATGTCACTTTTTCTGGATCTTTAGGCTAATCACAACAACAATGATGATGAATAATGATTAGATGGAATCATAGGCATGTGGAAGGGGGTTGGGAGTGCAGTTTCTCCCCCAAATATTTTCTCTTAGATAGGGAAATAGTGACCAACAGCATCAGACACAGTTTTAAATTATCTGATGTTGCCTTATGTTGAGCATAATCGTGCCACACAGGTTTGGATAGGAAATTTTCGTAAGACTGCAGAAGTTCATTCTAATGTTAGACCAACAGTGTTTCATGCTATCCAATATATGTGCATTCATATATATATTTATAATAATATATTTACATATATTCACTAGCTTGTGTATGTAACAAGCTGTAAAGATGATCTGTGATTTTTGTTTGGATTCAGCATTCTTTTATAGCCCATGGTGCAAGAGCTCATTGAGGGGCTGGACCTAGCTACCGACTGCTGACCTCACTCACACCCCCAAGGTGGTGTTACAGGGTGATGTAAGGTCACCACGATGAACCTCCAGTCGTTGATGTAGGTTTTCATAACCAGGTTACATTACTCATTTGTAGCTTCCCAATTTCTTCACGATGGTGAGTGGCCACTGGTCCCATACACACGCTGAAATCTCTGGAGAAAAGTTGTTACACTTGCCCCAGGAGACTCGAATCTGCATGTATCCTGTAGCTGAAGCACAAAGCATGATGCCTGTGATCGTACAGTCAGAGTGCGGGACCAGCGTTCCTTTACTTGAAATAAATTTGAGTTCCTTTTTCACATCAGAGGTATGACATATATAATAATGCCTAAAATTTCACTACATACACACATGAATGGGATTTTCGGGTAGTCCAGACCCACCTTAGATACCCCTCGATTTTTAAGCACCAATACAGAGATTGTAAAACAGTGAGATGGAATGTAGTTCTTTCCCCAACTGAACTTTCATCCAGGCTTTTGTTCCCCATAATCGAGTGTGCACGCCTATGGATGAAATTGATGAACACTCACAAAGGAGCACTCAAGCTCAAGGTTGGACTTCAAAAACCCAGAATGCACAGTGGCAATGCATTTGCCCACCAAGACTGCTGGGTTTACTCTTTTGTCTAATCATCATGACAATGCTTGTGACTTTAGTTTGTATCGGGAACTATGTGTCCATTGAAGTAAAATGTGCCTACTAAGGCAGCACAAATTATTGAGTCAACAACAGAAAGAGGTGCATCATGGAAAATTAACCAAAACAATGATTATTAAATATAATATGAAAAGAATTATTAGCTATTATTAGGGAGAATTACAAGTGAAGTCTTGTGAGTAATAAAAAGAAAACAGGAAAAAAATTAACATACAGATAAAAAATTCACAATCTACTTGTGAAATATAAAATATGTTATCCTTAGTATATGGCATGCACACACAAGAGAATAGAGAAAATGTTATGATACAAAATATACAAAATGCTATGATTTTTTTTTTTACCTCTCCAATTTAGAACACCTGGTGCTCCAATCAATATTTCCGTGTATTCCTGCAAATAGTGCAAAGGTTTGATAAATCTATCATCATCTATACAAATCAAAAGTAGATTAGGTTAAGTATATTTTACAAAATTGTTACACAGAAGCCATTGTGCATGACAATTTAGTAATGATACTAATTTAAATTTATGTGTGAGAACATGAGTTAATAGTGAGGAACAATCTAAAATCAACAGCGAATCTATATTGTAGGGATGGGTCAGATTAATCGATACTCTATCGGTATTTGCCAATATAGGCATATCGGTTTATCAGTAAGATTATTACCGATTATTTTACCGATCAGATATATCTATAAAGATCTTATAATTTAGTGCAAAATTATGCCATTTTGTTATAATTTTTATGGATAATCTTCATGCCTTACTTTTATAAAAAGTAATGTCTAAATATGCAACTCCTTTTACTGGATCGGTAGAATATCGGTTATCAGTATGGGTAAATTTTATATCGGTATCGGTCAAAATTTCATATTGGCCCATCCCTACTATATTGTGTCAATGTAAATATCACCTCAGAGGAGAGTCATGTAGGAAGATGAATATGTGAGGCTGCTTCAAGATGCAAGTGTTTTTTGAAGCATCTATCCTCTGATAGACTCATGTGATTTTTATCTTCCACTTTTTTTAAAACCTTTTAATCCATTAAAATCTTGTTTTAGGTATTGGTTACATATGAGGCATTGAGAATATGAAGGGAACCAAACCAAACAAACGTACATTGTGAGGGAAATGCGTTTCAAGTTGTCAAGCACAGTGTGAACTCCACAAAACTTAGTAACAGTAGATTGGAATGTTTCATACGTGATTTCCAAACTTGTTTGTGGAGTTCGCACTGTGCTTGACAATTTGAAATGCATTTCCCTCACAATGCACGTTTGTTGAGTTTGCTCTTCATATCCGCAACGCCTCATATCTACTGTGTGTTTCTTTATTTGTGTCATGGTATTTCAGTTCTTCTAATCAGTTCCTTCTTCAGATCCTTGCTTCAGCAATCCACATAGTTATTCACATGCACAATGTAACAGAATAAATCCATGTCACACTGTGCTTATTGAGGCATACCCTGGGTTTTGATTAATGCACCTGATTTGCCCTGGATGTTTGTTCTGCATTATGCTGGTCTCACAATCTCCTCACTGATCGACTCAAGTTTGAGACCTGACATGGGCATTGGTGTTTCTTTTTGAATGGCCTGTCGTCTAATATAATCACCATCATCCTCATCACTCCAGAGAATGTGAAGAGGTACTTGCCCACCCCTTCATTTTCTTCCACATCCCTTTTTCAAAACCTACTTTCAACCAAAACACAATTAACTCTTGCAATATCACATTACAATATTGGTGTCATATTGAACACAGTATGTTAGGTATTGAAGTGAAACCACTATTTGTATGCAACATGCAATCCATTGATTCTTATCCGAAAGGGAAGCTGCATTTACTTTCTTGCACTGGCAGCAGCAGTCTTTTGAAAATCAACTCCATGCAATCCTTCATCTTTGGCGAGTTACAAGAAAGCAATCATAAATAAGTTATCATTCCCTGTTCGAACAAGTGAACTCACTCATGGTATTGAAACATTATCTTTAACAGTCATCTTTTTTTCTATAAGTGGTTGCAAAACAATCCAATAACAACAAGAGGCTCTTTTTTTCTGTTACACGGAGCAGCAGAAATTGAAAATATTAATTCATGGCATGTTTCTACACCAATTTTTATACATTTGTACCAAATCAAATTTGTATTGAGTGTAAATACAGTCAGCTAACTGAACTCTTGAAAAAAAAAATATTTTTTTTTACAATTCTGGAATGCTTCTGTTGCAATTTCAGACTGATGTTCACATGATACCAATGTTAAAGAACAGTCACCTTGAGAATGAAAAATGTGTTTCAAATGTAAGGGGTTCAGAAGAAAGGTCCAGTGTAGTAAGTACTTTTTTTTTTTTACTTAAATGTTCATGTAACATTGAGCTACGTGAACCTTCAGCAAGTTTTATCAAATATTATTAAAATGTAGCAATTTCATAATTTGACTACAAGTAGATATTTTTAATGAATAAAAAAGACTACTCAGAATAGTCAAAAGTTTTGTTCCTTACCTTTGTGTATAGAACTGGTATATGCACTGACATCCCTGCCTGTCCTACTCCATAATCAAAAACAGATACAGATAGTCCAGGAATGTGGCGCAGTTGACGGTCTGAAATTTAAACCTTAAATATCAGCAGTTTTCTGTAAATGTTAGCCATAAGATCTGTGAAAGAGAAATATATATGTTTACTCAAATACCCAATGAACCTTTCTTTAACTAGAAGTTTGATAGAAACTGAAGGTGGTCATCTTCCACAGATAGAGAGAAGACGACGTCATTTATCTTGTTTAGACATGCAACCCCTGATACATGTCCATGACAATGGTATGGAGGGTGAGAGGTCACATCTGGATGCGTGTTGTCAGTTGAAGGATATGCCCAATTCTTGTGTTAAAATCTGATGGACCTTGGTGTGGTTCAAATTCAACTCATCATCATTCATTCTTAGTGTTAGTCGATGGTCAGATGCACAAGAGCTAATACTTCCACATTGTCGTCGTTGTCATCTATTTTTGAAGTTGAAAGTCTTCCAGCATGGGACTCATTTTTGGTGGATTCCTGGTCCTCTGGAAATGTGGTGTGCTACTTGAACACTTTGTCATCTCAACAAAGTGGCACTTTCCCCAGCTTCACACAAAACTTTATTGCATCTCATTACTTGAATTTGCACACTTCCATTTCTGTGCCCCACGACGTACAACAACCGCTTCAGGAAAAACTGCTATATTAATTTAATAACCTGTTGCTGCTCATGACTTGCAATTTGTTCTATGGATGACAAGATGTTTATCTAGCCTTCACCTCATCAGTGAGCCTGCAGCATTGCCAGTCTTATTACTTTATTTACAGACATCGTATTTGCAACAGAAAATATACTTATACCCACCCATTGCAAATATTTTTTTATTTTTTTAATTTTTAATAAAAATAAAACAGACTGCTTTTTTCACAGTTGAGTTGCTGTATTAAAAGAATGTAACATTGACAACATCCATTATGTAACGGATTATTTTTGTTTAAAAAATTATTAACCATTGTTATAACTGTATCTTTAGTCAAAATGAAAATAAATGTCTGATGAAAGGAGTGTGTGTTCTCCTGAAACGTCACAAAGAAAAACTGTTTTCTTATGCTTGTAATAACCGTAAACTACAGGAACATAACTCTGGCAATGTTGCTCCCATCTCTCTGCCCCTCTTACAATGGTACTGTAACCTTACTCATTCCAAGTTCCACATGTGCATTTGAGAGTTCTCTTTCACAACTAAGATGAGTTGCCCAGGACCAGGGGTTTATCCAGGATTTTTATCTTGGGGGGGTGTTGGAAACTTTGGGGATGTTAAGTGAATATTTTGGATCGTTTCTAATTCAATTTGTTCATAGATGTTTGCAGAGATTAACCCCCCCCTTTTCCCTTCACGTAACATTTCAGTAGAAAAGATATGTCAATGCAGGAAAAGATGGAAAATAGATTTTTATGATAATGTTAATATTTCAGTCTAATGTTTCGAGTATTGCTTTCCGATAATGTTCACTACTTGATTTAATCAATCGTTAGACAACAGACAAGAGATGACATTGAAAAACACAAAATTTAAACATATTATTACCAGAAATCATTTCATGCAATTCTTAAGCTAGTTATAAATAAATTAGGAACACTTGCGCAATATTCTCTAACTGTATTTGTATGGTTCTTGTCGTAGGTGTAAGTCGGAGTTCATCTTAGGGCGTGCCCAATTCATGGATGGAATATCAGTGAGAATGCATTGCATGGGTGAGCGCGCGCTTGCATGTCTGAATACAGATATACAAGGGTCGTTCAAGGTTGACCGGGATTTTCGTACGTAAAAAATCGATGAATAGCCGGATCATGATGAAACGTGCGGGTGACGTAATGTATTCCTTCGCGAGTAACTAGCGCCCGGCATGACGTATTTCGCGCATGCGCAGCAGTTGCAGCGAACATGGCGGCAAGCAGTGTGTCTGTGGCTGTGGAGCAGCGGTGTGTAATCAAATTTCTCGTGAAGGAGAAAGTGAAACCAGCTGAGATTTTCAGACGATTGCAAGCACAGTATGGTGAACAAACGATGTCGCGGACAAGAGTGTACGAATGGTGTGAGCAGTTTCGCGAAGGACGGGAGCTGGTGACAAATGAAGCGCATGGACACATTCGCCCGACTGCAGTCACACCAGTGAATATCGCACGTGTTGAGCAAATTATTCTTGAGAACCGGCGAGTAACAGTGCGGGATATTGCTGCCGAGGTGAATATGAGTGTCGGGAGTGTTGAGACAATCATTCACGACCACTTACGCTTCCGCAAAATCTGTGCAAGTTGGGTTCCCCGCCAGCTGACATTCGATCAGAAGTGGACACGCAGGACGGTCTGTGAACAGCTTCTGAATCGGTTTCGAGCAGAAGGTGATGAATTGTTGCAATTCATCATCACGTGTGATGAAACATGGTTGCACAATTCAACCCCAGAGACCAAAAGACGCAGCATGGAGTGGCGGCATAAAGGTTCCCCGCCCCTCAAGAAAAGCAAAACGCAGCCGTCCGCTGGAAAGATCATGGCAAGTGTCTTCTGGGACATGAAGGGCGTTATCCATGTGGATTTTCTGGACAAAGGGAGCACGATTAATGCCCAGTATTACTCCACATTGTTGAGTGGTGCTGTACGAAAGTCCATTCGCAAGAAAAGACCTGGGATGTTGTCTGGAAATGTCATTCTTCTCCATGACAATGCCCCCGCCCTCACACGGCCAATGTGACAACAACATCTCTGGCCGACATGCGCTGGGAAGTTCTGCCACTTCCCGCCTACAGTCCGGATTTAGCCCCCAGTGATTATCATTTGTTTGCACTCCTTAAAGACCATCTGAGAGGGAAGAAATTCACGACAGACGAAGCACTGCGGAGCGATGTCCTCCAGTGGCTACGACAACAACCAAGTTCTTTCTACGCCAAAGGAATTCGGGAGCTGCCAGAACGATGGCAACGGTGCCTCGGCACGCACGGAGAATACTTTGAAAAACTGACATAGTTTGGTGTTTCTTCTGCTACCTATTTCCTCTGCAGAAATAAAAGTCCCGGTCAACCTTGAACGACCCTTGTAATATGACACTTAAATAACACAACATACTGCGAGCGAAGCGAGCAAGAAAATTTTTAGAACTATTTCTTTGCAAACTTATAATGCATATTATTAAGTAAACATAGCGACAATACTTTCATTTCACAGTATCCCATGATGTTTACTCTTTACAATCCTGCTTTGCTCGTTTGGCACCCTCTTTACCTCAGCACATGCCCCCTGCCCCCTCCTGTTCTAGTTTCAGTTAGAAAATATGCATATATATAATTTTAATAGTTTTATGTTGCGAGTGAGTTGCAAAATCTGCTGTTGTTTTCGAATCTCTATTTAAACAATGATTCACACACTTAAAAAAGTAATGAAACTATATATTTAGAGCATGGTTATGAAGACTTTAAAATATAGTGGGAAGTTGGGATGCAAGTTGATAGATGCCTGGTATTGCTTTTGAACGAAATCGGTCAAGGAATTTCATATTAAAGTCCTATATCCTTACAAAACTTTGGAAAATACTCTTGACGCTGTTCAGAGTTTATCTTTAAAATACTGGACGAGATACTCTAGGGAATTAGGAGTCATGTGTATCTTTGCCTTAAAAGAAAACGAAAAAACATGTGCAAATAAACGTATGCAGGGTGGCTACTCACTGGGAATTCCTGGAATTATGCGAGAATTAATGGCTCCGGGAATTATGCGTGAATTCTACTTCAATTTTTCTCCGTAGATGTGAAAAATTAAAACTTTTTAAATACAAATCCAATTCACATTTTATGCAAATAAAAATTATTTTCGTAAAATTTTCTTGCTTGCTTCGTTCGCAATTCCTCCTTTTCTAAGTCTTATCAAGTTTATAACCATAGCTAGGGGGCGGCAGAAGTCGGCCCTGGGTGCAGAAACTATCTTAATGACAAAAATGTTGTAAAATTGATTGATTGATTTGTGGTTTTAAGTCCACTTTATGCACATAAAGGATAATAGGGACTGGACCTACGGTTTCAAGTGGGATCCGAACTACTGTGCCATGTGTTGAAAAAATAATTGAAATCGTTTGTTCGAACACAAATGCTTTAGCACCAACTTCTACCCCCTTTTTGCATAATTTACGAGGATAATAACGTCTTTGATACTACTACTACTACTACTACTACTACTACTACTACTAATAATAATAATAACAACAATGTTGGTCCCGGCGGTTTCGAATCCCGGCTTGGACATGGATGTTTGTGACTGTCCATTCATCAATTTCATCATATCACTCATCCCCATCTTCGAAAATTAGCCAAACGTGGCACAAGAAGCGAAGTAAAATAAAACAAATAAATAATAATAATAATAATGTCATAATAATAACATTATTATTAACACTATTATTATTGGTAGTAGTATTAGTACGTTTATCCTGACATTTTCTCCCCGCCCGCTCAGACAAAAATTCGTGGCTGCGCCTCTGATTGTAAATAGAAACTCAGCACCTTCAATTAAATATTTTAATTATATTATGTATACCGTTTAATTGAATTATAATTTTTGGATGTTGGAATCACATAGACCCTTTATATTATGAAGATATTTGTGTGTGGATGTTGAGAGGCGGTAATACGTAAGGTTGAAATAGAGAATACATCTGCTTGAATTTTTGGAAAGTTCGCCTTGAAAACCAGGAATTATACTTGAATTTTATCATGGTCCTAGAGTAACATGCCCACCCTGGTATGGCATGTTAGCTGCAAAGGAAAGGCAAGGAATTTTCACTTCTAAATTGAGGTAATGTTTTATTTTCAATTATTTAAAAATTGAAAAGCATTTATTTCACTTTCCATCACAAAGAGCACAATGAACCAAACATTTTTTTTATCTCCACGTTTTCCAGCAGGCAGTGAGTAGCAAGCGCCGTCATGCCCCCACTGGTGCCCCTATGGTCAGATATAAATTTGGGACTTAATGTAAATTAAATTTATTTTTATGTTTAATTCCTTATACTGCCTTTGCTTCCTCTTAAAAGTTAGAAAAAATTAAACATGTCATTATGTCAGGGAACCGACTACATAAAAAGAGGAAGACAATATTTACTAAATCTATATCTTTGCAAACTGACAATAACTTTAATTTAATAGGGTGCCAGTAATTTCACAGGACGTTAACGCTTTTCTGTTTTTATCTGTTTTGCTTGTTCGACACCCCATTTGTCCTTAGCTCCCAGGCAACCACCTCGTGCAGACCCCCCTTTTTTTACAACTCTCTTTCTAATATATAATTTATTTTACAAAGGTAAGAACTCTTAGAGCCACACAAATGGTCACACACATCATCTATAGATGTGAATGAATCACTTCGGTTCTTCATGAAATACTTGCAGTTTTATAACGAATACTCTGTCAGTAAATTTTATATTGGTACTTTTTGAATATCCGTTGGCAGAAATTATACCTACCTATAGTGTCACTGTTTCTCTACTCACCCCTTTCGGTTTCTTTCTGTCTGATTTCATTCCCTTTTTCAAAATCCCGTATCTTCTTCAACCACTTTTGTAGTAAAGTTTCAGACATTGTTAGACTAAGCAGAACGACAACAGACGAACTGAGATGCTACACTGAAATTCTGACCTAAGGTCTAAGGCATTTGACAGTCTCTTCTCTATCACTCCAAAATCATCCATCTCGCCCAAGTTAAAGAAAATAGTGTTGCTAACCATAGTAACACAATTCACTACAAGAAGTCAAACCTGTAGCATTGAATATCTTCCCTTACTTTTATCGTACATTTTTCACATGAAAGAATCAAAAGGAAAATGCAACGAAATGTAAATTTCATTGACTCATGGGTTCAATTTACAAATCTGTAACGTATTTAAGAAATATTTATTTAGGTATTCAAACGCTGAACTGTCAACACTGTGTGCGGTATGTGCTCCCTGGAAGGAAGGCGAGAGGTCAGTTTGACATTTTCTAGATTCCAAAGCCTTGTCAAGGAAGCTGATGTTTCCAGGAAATGACCATGCTGAACATTCCACCCTCCTTCTTTGACACTTTGGTTGTAGTTGATCGAAAGGTCCATTGGACTACGCTTCTTGTAGAGCTACAAATGGTTCCTTTATGTTGAAGTATTGTTATTCTATTGTTGATATAAAAATCCATTCTTACACCCCCCCTACAGGGGGGGTGTTCTACTTTTCTGCTTGGGGGTGTTCGTCAAAATTTGGGAGGGTGTTGGGGGGTGTTAGGGGGGTGTGGATAAATCACTGCCCAGGACTGATCTAGACTACAGCAAATACAGTCTTTTCTTTTATTTATTTATTATGTAGTGGGGTTACAGTTAAGTTTGAAGGAAGTGGAATATGAAAGTATGTGTCCTGACTTGGGTGAGGGTGAGGGGGAGACATTTTGGTTTTGAACTCAGCATTATTTTGTTGTTAACAATACACATAAGTATTGACTGAATCATGCATTCAGTGTATTAACTTGGAGTTATATGATGGTATTTCAGTGTTAAGATTCTATATGAAAGCTATGTGTGCTATAACTATAAAACAACACTAAAATTTGACAAATTTAGAATGTTCATTCATTTGTTTTTATTTTCATATTTATTATGTGTTAGATATCCAACAGCATATTTGTTTACCATCGTCAGCAAGTGGAATCTGCCTCTGTGCTTGTCTGTCAATGTTTTCATACTTTTCCATTGAATAGCATATTCCATTCATATAGAGATATTCACTTTCAGCCTGGTTTGCCCATCTGTGTCCACATGTCTAGAAAGAAATGGAAGTTTGAATATGGTTAAAATTAATTTCAATGAATAAATCAGAGTGAATGAATACTGTGTTATCCTGTACATTTGAGAGAAAATTCTCGTGTTTATAAAAAAATAATTGTCATATACTGACTAACCGTCTCTGCCCGACATAAAACATCCAGTCAACATATGTTTCTTGTTTCGTTCGTTAGTGTCATCTTTGCTGTTAATGTGTATGTCTTAATGTCTTATGTCTTATGTACTTGCTATTTTTTGTAAGTGGTTTGACTGCAATGAAGTTAAATATATGTTTTTTTTTATAAGTACACTTTTCATTCTTACTCTATCTTCATTTGTAACAAGATGGAACAAAGTGACGACGAGGTTACAAACATAGCATACATAACCATAAAAACTTTTACACATGGCTCTTGTCTTTGGTGCGAGTCATCCAAGGTTCGATCACATTGGGAGCCACAAAATTTTGGTGTTTATCCATCATTGTGAGGGCAACTGGGAATCTGCCTCTGTGTTATCCTGTAGCTGGGGAGCTACTCAAAAGGTATAGTAGCAGACTCCAGTCTTGAAAACCAGAAAACAGCAACAATGGGAGTCAGAGCTTTTATGCTTTTGAATGTTTATTGATTACAATGTACCTTGCAACAATGACTACTGAAGTTCACCTCACCCAACAACATTTTGCAGAACTTTAAGCCAACTCAAACAAAATTCCCTTCTATTTTTCCTTCTCTAATTTGGAATCAATATAAATAGTTCTTTAATTACATTTTATACACAGATTTTATTAACTCATAAAAAGCTTTCATTATCTCTCAGGTTTCCCACTAACCAGGAAAAGTCCGGAAAATCAGCCTATGAGTGAAAGTCATGGATAAGTCAAGAAGTTTTGTAAGTATACCCCAAAACCTGGAAAAGTGTCTTCTTCTTCTTCTTTTTTTTTGCAAATTAGGATTTGGGAGTGAAAATAAATTCCACTATTTTTCTTAAAGATATTCCAAATAAAAATGTTCTTGTAGTGTATTTTTGTTTAGTTGTTTCAAGCAATGTCGAATAAAGTTAATTTTCTTGAATAGCAAGTGCACTGTAACTTTTAAAACCTGGTTATTTGCATGTTAATGCAGCACAGAATTATCTAGAAGTTTATTTGCAAAATTGGCATTTTGTGTGTGAGTGTGTGTACCAAAATGAGTGGGAACACTGTTTCTGATACTACAGTAATGGATCTTTAAATTACATAAAAACATTAGAGCCACACAGCTGCTACTTTACACAAATGAAAGTTGAAAAATCAACTGTACCACAAAAAAACCACCACGATCCTGATTGGTTGTCATGGAACCTCCAATCCAAGCTGTGTCTTTTTTATCTCTTATTATAGCCTTTTCAAGATAATGGGTTCTTCTATCATCTGAAGTAGAGAAAACAATATATTAATAATTCAGCGTTAAATATATATAGCAAGTTTTGACACTGTGGAACCAAAAATAATAATAATAAAATATATAGTTACCATGGTTCAAAATTATTAAAAATGATGAGGTTAAAAACATTCAATGTGCATGGACTACGAACAAACCAAAGTGACACAATTCACAGTTTTGAGAAAAGAGCTGAATCTGAGCAACACATGCAGCTTGTGTCACGTTGGCATGAAATGTTGCATTTATTTCTGAATGTTGGTTTCCAAGTTACATTTTCTCATGTGGCTTCATTTCAGCGTAGGAGAAACTCCATTTGATATCATCTGTCAGCTTGATATCTTCTTTCCCAGATCCTTTCCCCATTAACCATTTCTTCCAATGCATCTTTTTATCAGGCAGTTCCTTCTTAGCGAGTGTCCCAGGCAATTCCTTCTTTTCTTGATCACTTTCAACACCAACTCTTTTCAACACAGTTTTATTTCTTACTTTGTCTGTCCATTTCATTCTCCGCGATAGCTTCATTTCTAAAGCTTCCATTCGCTTTTCCTCATTTCTTTGTAGCATCCAGATTTCTGCACCATACGACACTACACTCCACAAAAAACATATGCATATTTAATGTCTTGCCTTGCCTCCCTCCTCAAGCTGTAAAAATTTATTTGAACGTCCACGGCAGTGTCTGCTAGAAATAAAATGTAAGTAAATTATGAATGTTCTATGCAACAAAAAAGTACTATTATTGAATATTTAGGAACTTCTATTGCAGAATGGAAAATATTTGTGTTCCCACTGCTTGTTATTTGTTTAGTTCTGCTATAATATTCTGTGATGGTCCATCAGATAGGGTGTCCACCATGTGGTTGACCTAGAGTGGATGATCTCAGGTGGGAATTTTTCTGACAATATCCCTGCATAAGCATCTCTGGGGCTCATCCAGCTTGTACTCAAATAACAACTGGCAATGTATCTGTCACTATGTATCAGCAGCATACATTCAAATTCAAATTCAAATTCTTTATTTGCGTGGGCGAGGTTCAGCCTGAGGCTGTTCTGCCACCTAACCCGTGTCATCGATTACATTAAATTTACATTTCTTATGTTCTTACAGTATTAATACAGTGTACAATAAACTGTATGATTTAGTTACAAAATCTATTGATAAAGTAATTGTAATAAATGTATGAATAAAATGATACAAAAATTGTGAAAAGACAACTACATAAAAATAAAATAAAATGAATAAAAAATAAATAAAAATAAAAATATGTAGACAAAATACATAACATAAACATACAAGTTACATTATAGTATTTGAACACAATCTCTGCTCTGCCAAAAGAAAATTCTTTACTTCATTTAGGAAAGATTCTATTTTAGATATGCTCGACATGGTCTTAGGTAGAGCACTCCATATTTGCAGTAAAATATGAAAACTACGACTGACATGCCTGTGTGTTGCAGAGTGGAAGGTTAAATTTAAAATTATTTCTTGTATGGTGGCTGTGAATACTGGTGCGAGGGATCAACATTCTGGGTACGCGAGGTGAGCGATGCATACCCACAACAAAGTTTTTTTATCCATGTTTGAGGAACAAAAAAAAGTAGACTATTTTCACTCCAAAATCTTTCCCGCAAACAGAAACTCCAGCTTTCACTTGAAAACACTGCTCTTCTTGGGCACCTGCCCGTACCAGTGCTGGAATTGACAAGGTGGGGGATGGGGCATGCGGAGGATGATATCCTCTCAGCCAGCAAAATTTTTGCAAAAGATTTCTCCAGTGTTGTCTCATTGTCACCATGTTAAACTATAGGAGCACCCTCCCTCCCCAACTAACTGCAAAGTTCAACGGAACACCCCCACCCCAGCTAACATTTTCCACTCTGGGGCGTAACTAGGCTGGGGGCAGCGGAACTGTGCCCCTGGGCCCCCAAGGTAAAGACAAGCCCGAAGACTGTAATTGATTTTCCTGACTTGTATTTTTATTGGACTATGTTTTTTGTTGACTGGTCCATGTAAAGTCTTGGAGCAGATGAATATAACTTCTACGTCATTAAAAGCAGACTTTCTTGATAAGGCTGCATGTCATATCTTACGGAACACTATCTAGAAATGACTGAGCTTCGCGGATCATTTGAATCATTTGTTGAAATGATAAATGCATGTGCCAAGTAGGAGGATTTCAATTGAATTTTTTGACAAAAGAATCGAAAAGATAAAGAAGTACTTTGACGAACTCTGTCCAAAGACTTGCCAACCAAGAGAGCTGGTAATAAGTATAAATATTTTACCCGATGATAGACACAATTTGCTCACAAATCGTTTTAAACACTTGAAAGCAGTTGTAGATACATAGAAAGTGTCCAGTGGCGTGGTCACGTATACTTTGTTCAGTATTCAGCCCTCATTTTCACATATTTTTCTTGCGTTTGACTTTCTTTTATTTTAAGAATACTGGGTTAAAGGTTGATTATGACCCAAACCAACCTCCTCCCCCCCCCCCTTCATGGTCACGCCATGTCAAGCTCTATAGACACTGTGCTTCGGAAAGAACCAGAAAAAATTGCAAGAATATTTCGAAAACTTTATTTCAGTCAAATATTATCAAAAGTTATTTCAAACACAAGATAAATAACATAATGATGTGAAAAAGCTTGCTCATATTCTTGTGATACAACATAGTTCATTGACGTCCAGTTATCCTTATGTCTGAGCCCTGAATGGCTTGATTCATGTACAGTCACTGGCAATAAAAATAGGTCAACTAGGTCCTGAAATATTGGCTTCCCTGCAATGCGTTATGGGTTTTGCCCAACTCTACGGCGATCAGTCGACTTCAATACACACACACCTTACTGTTCCTCTCACAGTGCTGATGATGTTATAATTCTGCTAGAAGCTAATAACAGAAGGGAGTTGGAGAGGAGAGCTAATAATGCTATGATGGTGGTTGATGACTTGACCAAGGAATCCAAGATGACACTCGCTAGAGATAAAACACACCAAATCATTTTAAAGGGTAAGTTATTGAGGAAGCCATCAATCAAGTTCGCAGGACTCAATATCTCAAACACAGAGAAATTGAAATACCTTGGAGTATATATAGAACCAGAAATGAGACTTAAAAGGCATGTGGTAGAGGTTACTGCAAAAGCCACTGCATAGCATACTAAGCATGAGCAACTCAGCAGTTAAGCTACCACTTAAGATTTCATTAATATATTACCATGCGAATTTTACTTCGATACCTAGTCTGTTATGTAGCTTCCTCTTGGTCGCATCTAGTAAAACAACAACAGATCAAGAATATCTTGATAACATCTCAGCGTAACGACCTTTGAGGATGCTAGGAGTGTTTAAAACTGCAACAACTCTTTCGCTCATAGTACTGGCAGGGTTTTCCCCATGGACCTTAAAGTACTACGATGTGCGGTAAGGTATTGGTGGAAGAAGAAACAACATACCAAGATAGAGGAACTCTTAAATGTAAGAGTACATACCAAAAAGGAAATAGATCAGTACCTCTGGGACCAAGGCAAATGGAGTGAGCCTAATATCAGGGATCAGCACATACTAGGAAGTATATAAGTGATGTGAGGAAAAGAGCGAGTAACAAGGTGTTTTATCCAGCTAAAGGTTTAGTGCATTTCATCACTAGCCATGGACCATATAACACTTATCTGAAAAGATTTGGATTAAGCGGAACAGAAGATTGTCAGACATGTAAAGTACAAGATAACCCGGAGCATATCCTGCAACAGTGCAGGAAACATACTGAGGAACAGATTGTAAAGCTAAGAGGGTGCTTGTGCAACGTTAATCCCCAGGAACATTTAAATAAACTTGGAATTTTCCAGACAGTGAATAAATTAGCTGAACTGATTTCTAAGAAAGAAGAGATTAACTACAGGTACAACATTAGTGACACCTCTGGAATGGGAACTCAGACTTCAAATCAAGTGGGAACGAACGAGAGATGTTGCAGTAGCAGACTGAGTGTCAAGGACTTAGGAAAGAATACTAAGAGAAATGTGACTGGAATCAAGAGAAACAGAGCTTAAATTCTATGAACAGGGACCAACAGCTATAAATAGGAGGAAGTATTATATAATCTCCCTTTGAAGTTGTAAGTAAATAGTGCCGTGAAATGCAGTGCAGGGAAGTGATTTTGAGGAGTTGAATCGAATTAAACATCATACTGAATAATATGTTTACTAGGATAGCAGCAGGGTAGTAGAAATCACCAAAAATTAGCAGAAGAAGAAGAAAGAAGAAGCAGCAGAAGATACAAGATAGAAAACTGAAGAAGAAGCTAGAGATTCCCCTATTCGGGGTAATCTTATAAGTTGGTAATTCCCGTAATATTGGAAAGCCAAAGGTCTAAGGACCAGCACATATTCAACAAATTAATCATTATATATTCCATATTTAAAAAAAAAGCATAGCCTAACATTTTTGTTTGCACATAAGACGTTCCAATTGCATAAATAATAAAAGTACATCCCATGTTATACATACATATTGTACAACGTGTAAAAAGTAGTGTAAATACAGAGAACAGAAGTACTGCAGAAAAATATTCCCTTAGTTCTTTAAAGGATTTACAAAGGAAGCGAAGGGAATCCAATCCCCTATCTGTCCTATAGGAGATAGACTGGAGGACCTGAAAGCAAGGGCTTTCAACCATTGCAGCGGGGGCGAGGGGGCAAGGGAGGTAGAGGCAGAAATGTTCCCTTTCCCTTCGAAAACCCGTTTCTACCTGGAGCTGTGAGGCGGAGAAAGAGCGAGCTAGGCCGCTGAACGCACCGAGGGACGAGAAGCGCGTGGAAAAAAAAGTGTTGCATATGAACTGTGGCTTCAACAAAATAATAAATATTGTGATTTGAAAATAATTAGAGATTGATTGATCTATCTCTGCTAGACTAGCTACTCCTCAGTGCACGTCACTGATTAAAGTGCATTACATAAAAATACGCATTTTTGTATTCGTAAATCCAGCCACTGTAATAGCAGTAACTGGGGGCCCCATTAGAGTAGTCTGCTCCAGGGCCCCCAGGTGTCTCGTTACGCCCCTGTTTTTCAGGCACTGGCTCACACCCACCCTTCTGTGGTTTCTTTTCAATGGTCAGAAATCCCAGGTTACCAATATTTTTTGCAGCTTTTAAAAGGTTGCTATGGACTCAAGAGATATACTATCTGGTATGTTGACCAACATTTACCAGTCATAGAGAACAGCTCAACGGGATCTGTAAAGTACGGACAGCTACAGAATTCGCGATTAAAATTAACCGATATGCCATCTGGTGGGATTTCCAGGAAGTACTCTAAGTAGGATACGTTGTGTTGAAGTCGTTTAAAGCATGGGGAATATGCGAGAGAGTAAGGTCTACTGTTCAGGTTTTTTTTTTTTGCTCTAAATCGTTTTATGGGTCAGAACAAATTAAAAGTTTTCATGTGTTTCCACCCCGCGGAATCAACAAAATGAAATTTGTTAATCAATCAGGGAAAACGTAATTGACAGAAGAAGATTGGTATGGGGGATATAACACTGTAATTCGGCAAGGAAATTACGAAGAATGCACGAGTCTGCTTACTTTATTTTTCAGAGAGAAATATATATTACCATGAAAGTAAAGTTTAAAATTGTAGTTTATAAATAAAGCTTTTTTTTTTTTTTTTGAAAAATCATGAAGCGTCTTAACCAATGCGTTCATGCGTATTACCGGTATTACGTATGTGTGAAATTTGGAACAGGTGCAAGTCAATTAAGAGAGAAGATGAATATAGTTTGAGAATGAATTAATGTCAAATGTAACCAGAAAGAAAGGTGGACATGCTAATGTTACTGTTTCATTCAGTATGCTGTCCTTTTTCAGTGAGTATAGCCTGGTCATGAAATCGTGAATATTATTATTAAACCAGCCTTTCTCTTTCGAGAAAGAACTGCAACGATATGTTCGCAATTTTCTCCTGTCCCAGCTTTTCAAGTACAGGCCAATTTCAATTCCTTTATTTTCAAATAATTTCCGAGAACCCCAGTTACAACATGACGTTCAGATGATGCAGCACTGCTTTGGACAACCAGTGCATACACATAGTTTCGTCTGCATTTTCCGTGTTATTTTTGCCTATCATAATTAAATGCTTCGTTCTCAGTACAGCTTCTCGTTTGTTAGTACCTGGAATTCAAATCGTATTCGCAATATTTAAAAATAATGCGTAATTTAAACGTTTTCTACCATACCAGTCATGACAACACGCTGCTATTTTGTACTACTGCGAATGTAAACAAAGATTTATCCTACTTAGAGCGGCCATATTGGAAGCGACACTAGCGCTCAGGTGGTAATTTTAATCGCGAATAGAATACGGAATACTTAAAAGAAGGCGTAAGTAAGTTTGATAATCTGCGATTGTTTTGGGAAGTCCCTCGCCAAGCACATTATGTGTCATACATGTGTCACGTGGGAAATTTTTTCCACAATAAGTTCCGCTCGGCAGACGGGGGTTTTTGCAATGCGACGAACGTGATTTAACTACATCACTCCATTTTTCTTGATAAGAACACACGGTTTCTTCACACACTTTATTTTCTTTGAGCAGTAAGAGATCGGCTTCTAGAATCCTTATAATTTCGTTTTTGCTGGCAAGTTCAGCTCGCAGATCTTCGCAGTTTGTGCATGGCAACATTTTTGCTATTTACTTTTCTTGCTTCAGTTTGCTGGGCTCTTCAAATATTTTATTACTTACCGCCGCTCTTCATATACCGTATATTCTATAAGATAATGATACTTTTAACCTTATTACCGCTAAAACTACAAAATAATTACGAGCTCTCTAGGTAGACGTCAAGAAACAACGGCAAGGGTAGGTAAAAAATATACTCCATGGATCACAGATAATGTAAAACTAGTAATGAAACTCAGGGATAATGCCTTACGTAAATTTAAACGAACAAATAACCCACACGACTAGCTACAATACAAGGATCTGCGTAACTTCACAACGTCAATTACAAGGCAGGAAAAGAAACCATATTTCACATCCCATATAAACAGCAGAAATATGAACACATGTGGTACCTGGCAAAAATTAAAAGATTTAGGTATTGTTGATAAAACTACAAATAATATTGATGCCCTTCCATCTAATCTTAGGGATGCAGATGTTATAAACAACCATTTTGTTAGTGTAACACAGAATCTCAATTTTTCTGAAACACTTATCCAAGAACAGTACAATTACTTCATGACAAACAGGACTGAGAATACCACAGATTTATGTTTCACAATTAAAACAATAACAGAACTTGACATATATAAGGCAATACATAGTATACACTCAAATACAGCTGGAGCTGATAAAATCACAGTTAAAATGTTAAAGTTATCGCTTCCCTTTGTACTACCTGCACTAACACAAATCATCAATTTCTCTATTTGCACTGGAGAATTTCCCTCCGTATGGAAGGAAGCTCACGTAATCCCACTAGCAAAGAAGAAGAATATTCAAAGTCTTGATGACCTCAGACCAATAAGCTTGCTGCCTGTTGTCTCCAAAATTATTGAAAAAGTAGTGTGTCAGCAACTCACCAAATTTGTTGATGCGAACAATATTTTACCAAAATTACAGTCAGGTTTTCGCAGTAAACATAGTACAGCCACTGCACTCACAAAAGTAGTAGATGACTTCCTTCATTTCATGGATGAACGGTGTGCAGTCATACTAGTCCTCTTAGACCTCAGCAAAGCCTTCGATAGTGTACGGCATGATCTACTTTTAGCTAAACTCAGATATTATAACTTCAGCCCATTAGCAATCAAGTGGTTCAACTCTTATCTTACAGACAGACACCAGAAAGTACAAATGCCTGGCACTCCACTATCATTTTTAAAATCTGTGCCAATAAAAACTGGGGTGCCTCAGGGATCAATATTGGGGCCACTACTGTTTACTTTATACACAGCAGACTTATCGAGAGCAATACAAACATGTACATATCATTTCTATGCTGATGACACACAGATATACCTACCACGCCAATTACAGTTAGACGTGATGTTATGGTCCTCAACGATGAATTAAAAAGAATTTCCACCTGGTGTGACTCCAATGCACTGATATTAAATCCCAAGAAATCCACATACATGTTACTGGGGAACAGACAAACAATTACAAACGACAAGTATAACGACATAGTCTTGAAGATACGTGGGACGTGCATACCACATAAAACAACATCTAAAAACCTGGGTTTGGTGATTGATAGTTCTCTCACTTGGACAGAACACATCAATGGACTGTGTAGAAAATCATTCTACATTCTCAGAAATTTATATAGGTCTCAAAATTATCTAACAGAAAAAGTTAAACTGAAGCTCGTTAAGCTCTTATTGTGGTCACTCTTTGATTACTGTGATGTAGTTTATGGTCCTGGGGTCTCAGTCAGAGATAAAAGGAAAATTCAGGTGATGCAAAATTCTTGTATACGATTTGCATTGAACATAAGGAAATATGAACATATCCTGCCTCATTTGAACACAAAGAAAATATTAACAATGGACAGAAGAAGGCATCTGCACTATATCACCTTCATAAACAAAATTTTGAAAGTAAGTAAACCAGATTATCTATTTAGAAAACTTAAAGTAGGCACTCAAATACACTCACACTTCACGCGAGGGCATAACAAACTTTTTACATGTCATCACAGTACCGCCTCCTTCAAATCATCATTCTCGGTAAATGCAGTTTCAACCTGGAATAAATTGCCCATAACAATAACTAACCAATCAACACTGCATGCTCTTAAATCCACAGCAAAGGACTATCTACTATGTAAACAGTTTGAATCTAGAAGCACACACGAATAAAAATACATCCCACAATGTATTAATGTCAATGTAAGAATTTGATATTACTTCATGTCAAATATTTCTATTCTTGCAGCCTTCAAACATTAACAAATATGCATTTATGTGTGCATATGTGTGTGCCTATATATATATATATATATATATATATATATATATATATATATATATATATACTTAAAATTGTATTTAGAATTTAGTTTTATGTATTTTTTCTTTTTGTGTATACATATACTCATTAATTGTATCTTTACAGTTCTTATTTGATTTCAAATTATCCATGCATTTTTTTCCATCTTTCTTACTTATTTACTATTGTTTGTATTATTATTATTATTATTTTTGTTTTTCTTTCTTTTTTTCTTATGGGATATATATACCGTTTGTAACTGTAGACTGTATTCTGACAAGGGTTAGGTGGGAGAACAGCGTACGCTGAACCTCGCCCGCTCAATAAAGATATATTATTATTATTATTATTATTATTATTATAACGTGGACAGAACCCGATGGCGTAGTGGTAACCTTGTAATCAAGGGGTCCCGGGTTCGATACCTGGTGGAGGCACTTGACACAGTGGGTTGGATCACACTTTAAACTCTAGGTCCAGTCCCGATTAGCCTTCTGTGCATAAAGTGGACTAAAAACAAAAAAATCAATCAATCAATCAATCAATCAATATATTCCTCCCCGTGAATGGCCACATACAGTATGCAAGTTATTTTCCAATTAACTAAAGGAAAAACAATTGAGATGTTCGGAACTTCAATTGTTGCAAATTATAGTATCATAATAAAGAAAATCCGAAAGTTATAATGTTATTATAACACCTAAATACCTTGAGCGAACATTTTTTGCATGCAGATATTATAGTGTAATCATGCAAATATTGATAGACTTCTTACCAGTATCATCCAATAAGAGTTCACTACAGGAATTACCAATTATGCAACGAAACACAACACCAGGCTCGTAAATTCTCGGACTCCTAACTGTAGAATTGCCTCTGGGAGCTCCTATTTGGACCCTGAAAGAGTGTGATAAAATATTACTTCCTAGGCATGGGAGTCGGGAGGGACGGTCGAATCGACTGTCGCCCCTCCCCAGGAAATGCCATAAATTAAAATTTTATGTGAGAGGTCAAACAGCATAAACTTTAGGGCTAAAATTTTCCCATAACTTTTAAAACTTGTCTTGAACGAGGTATGTAAAAGGTAAGAATAAAATAGAATAACTATGTATCTTAGTACACCAACTGTATGAAATGTGTGTATATATGTATATATATATATATATATATGTGTGTGTGTGTGTTAAACATTCATCTGGTGGATCGAGGAGAAGCCTCCTCAATAATGATAATAAATTTGAAACAACAAAATTTATTTATTTTTATATAGCTTATTGTAGTTCTTATTGTATTATATATTATTATACGTATATTGTATACATATAATGTATATCTGTATTATATTATAACCATTAGATATCATAACCATGATAAAAGAAAGAAAAGTAAAGTGCTCCCCTGTGCTTTGATTCATGCCATGAAGGCGTGGGGCCCCACACTTTCTTGATCACGACCGAAAGTGGGTGTGATGTGATTAGCACCACGCCCCTGGTCGCCTTTACCCCTAGAGTTTCCTCCAGGTACCCACTTGATACGACGCTAGGTGGACGCCGGAGCCATTTGAACAGGTGGAAGATATCCCGGTTCGCCCCCGCCAGGGATCGAACCCTGGTCTCTCGATGGTAGTCAGACGCCCTAACGACTTTTTAATTTTTTTTAATGAATACCGCTATGCGGTAGTATCCCTCGACAAAACACAAACATCCATGTCCTAACCGGGATTCGAACCTGGGACCCTTGGCGTCGTAACGCGGTGAGCTAACCACTCCGCCACGGAGGTCGACAACGACTGAGCTAACCATGATAATTATTATTATTATTGTTACTATTTCTACTATTCAAGTTTTATCAATGGCCTACAAACGTTTCTGGCGACGCCCATGTTCCTGGGGTGCATGTTGCTTGCGTCTGCTGATAAAATCCTGGATTATTCGTGTTGCTAACGAAAATTATGTACAACGTCTTCTCACCCGAAATTGGCATCTTGGAAAACCTTATCACTCTGATTTAAGTCATTAATTAATTCTATAATTTCCTGTGTGGAATACATTGGCAAACAATAGTATTAAAAATATTTCAATTGCGGAAGCTTTGTAATGCGAAATCATGGTCTGAATATTCAGTGTGGTATTTGACAAATTTCTAGTGTGTGATGTGGGGGCATTGCAGCAACAATTCTTGAAGTATCCAGATTTTATATACAGTATATTATACTATGAATATGGTTTCCCTACCTCAAAGTGCCACAGATGTCATGTTATAAACGATCAAAATTAGGGTTGTGCAGCCTTTGAAACACACACTGATCAACATAAATGTTTCAGTTTTTCCTCTTCAATAACATTTCCGGGAACTCAAGAATGATTCTTATCCCCTTAAATGAATTTCATATATTGAATAGCATCTTTATTATTTTACGTCGCTTTTCTGCCACTTTTAGCTAATCGCAACGATGAGGATGAGTGATGATTAGATTAAATTGATGAGGAGATAGTCACGAAGAACACCCATACCCAAGCCAAGACTCGAACCAGAGAATTTTGTGGCGAGAACGAAAGTACCACTTAACGCGCTCGGCCATATCAGACTTGAAATACATTTGGAGGAGGGGGACAAGATTGACATAGACGACATTTTTCTGCCTCCTTGGGGGAGCAGAAAGTGCCTTGCCCCCCTTTTTATTTAATTTATTACATTTCATCATACGGTTAACTAAGCGAGGCAGAAAAGCGATGCGAAACTACCAAAATAGAGATACAAAAATAGCTTGAAAATAACAACGTTGTAGAATAGTCCCAGCACTGATTGGTATTACATTATATTAGTGACGCAGCCACGAGGACCAGAACTCGAACCCGGAACCTTCAGATAGCGACGTCGTGAGTCGGCCACTCGGTGCCCTCGGCCACCTGCACCAGAGAATGCTTACAAAGATCATTCCATCATGTTGTACATCAACTCATTCTGATAACCTCTAATTTGCAGAGGTGGAGGAACGACGTAAAATATGTGATGATGAGGAAAGGTGAACATTTTATGCCATTCATACACCATTGCCGCTTTTGCGCAATGCATGCCGTTCATTTATTCGTACACGCATTGACACGTAAGTGATAAGTTGGCATAGTGGTAATGTCCTCGCCTTCCCCGGGTTCAGATCCAACTTGAAACCGTCGGTGCAGTCGCGATTACCATATCTTTGAATAAGTGAACTTAAAGTAAAACCCAAACTCAAAAGTTGGTAACGTTGAGCTGACAAAGTCGCATAGGAAGTCCAAGTGTGGAACAGGCCTAAGGAGCAAGGAGTACTCGTAATGCTCTCCAATAACAACCCGCCTTTTTCTTTAGTGTTACAAAACGCCCCCCGATATACTCTTTTTAGTTTTTAATAGTAAACTACCCACATTTTAACATAGCATAATTTGCATTAAGAAAATGCGTATTTCACTTGGAGAAACAAGGAAATTAGAAATTATTTATCGCCTCTGTATATTTAATAGATAGGCTCTATTCTAATATAATTTTATCATGGATTCTGTAAAATATTTTGTTCAATTTTCAAGGAGGGGAAAAGGTCTTGAGAGAAATACTAGTAATACACGTAGTATGGTAGCATTATTGATTATAAGTTTGGGACTTTTGTACGTGTATTATTTTGCAACTGAAATTGTGTCAAATTAACATTATTTGGTAACATATCTTTGCATTTTATGTTACGAGTATTTGCTGTGAATGATTTTGTCCTACGTTTTGGGACAGTGTGACATACTTTTTGCTTTTAGTGATTTGGCAATTCTCTGTCCCACAACTTGGTCGAACTCTAATTCGCATGGAACACTCGAAGATCTTGGCTGTAGCAAAAAGAGAGAGAACGGTCTGTCAGATGGCAGACCAGTCGAAAAAACGAATATCGTAATATTCAACATAAATCTATTGCAAATATTTTTACACGAAATAACATAATTAGTGTCATGAATTGTTTAAGAGGATAAATGTGAGTAGCTGACAGCTTCCAAAAGAACGTTATGTATGGTTTGAAACGATTCGGTAGGTAGTAGCTTTAATAGTAAAAAATCTCATACGCACAGATTACATGCATTAGATATGATGTTCGAGATCGTTATTTATTCTTGGCTATTCTGTGTTCAACCGATTATACTGCAGGGACAGTGCCGGCGATTAGGAGGGGTATGGGCGGGAGGAGTTGCCCCACTTATTTGGCACTTTTGACCCGCAAACTATGCTAAACCTTATGTACCAAGGGAAAGTAAACTGTCATTGCCCCCCGTCCCACTCCAGTTTTGAAACCCAATCGCCGCAATTGTGCAGGGGCGTACTCAAGCGCAACTCAGTTTTCTGAACGTTATCTTTAATGTAGAAGTTGATATTTTAATAGTTTCATACCATAACAGTTTCTTGTAGCTAAGTCTCGAAATACATTTTCAGACACGAACATTTGTACACCAGGGCCTCCTCGATGCCGTAGTGGTAACGTCGTCGCCTTGTAATGGAGTCCCGGGTTCGATACCCGGTGGAGGCACATAGCACAGTGGTTCGGATCCCACTTTAAACTGTAGGTCTAGTCCCGATTAGCCTTTCTGTGCATAAAGCGGACTTAAGACAACAATTCAATTCAATTCAATTGCACACCACCAATACACACTGTAACATCATGAATGTGCCACTCGCCTAATTATGGCCGTAACAGAATATTGACATAACCTCGCCATATGCATTGTCTCACTTACCAAGGTTTCGAATTATTATTTTCTCCAGCTTGCAGAATTACGCTGTAACCGAAGTAACTAGATCTTGATTCAGTACTTTTAAGCGGACTCTCGTAGATTATGGCATATCTAGTATCGAGATTAAAGCCATAACACAAAAGAGGGAGATAAGCGTACAAGAGAAAAGGGTAGTGCATTGCGAACTGACACTGTGGCACAACACTTAGCTCAACGTTCCAAGACTGAGAAGTGAAGAGGAAGTTTTGTGGGATTTCTTCATTTCCTGTCTTTTCCAATACCTTCCTAGATTGTCATTTCCTGTCAGAACAACACCACGATCAGGATGTTAATGAGGTAAGCAGTCTGGGCGCATGTACTATAATTTTTCTTAAACATTTCTTTCTTTATGAAACATGCTGTTTGTTTCGATGTAAAGCAATTTTAATTGCGCTACCCATAAGATAGAACCGTTCATCGAGCAACACGTATATTCCTTGAATTATATTGCCTGAAAATTTGCAGCAGGAAATAGGTCCCTACCCTCAATGAAAGCGAAATGTTTTGATAAGAAATCCTGATGTCATCTTTGCACATAAGCACAATCAGGCCTAAGCAGTGCTATACTCTGTCACGGCTATATCTGGAACAACGTCACGCAAAGCGGCAGAGAGGGGAGGAAGGGGGGGGTCGAGTGGACAGAGCGAAGCAGTACACGCTGCTGCGAAGGCTGGTAACTGCAGTCGCTTTCCCCCTCCGCTCCATCCCATTCCCTCTCACGTGTTCATTGGTGGAGCCGTCTCGCGTCACTACTTGCGCACAGACTTGTTTTCGTTTGCTTGCTCCAGAGATAACCGGGACAGAGTATAGCTCTGCTAATCAATAGTGATTTCTCACTACAACGGGGGCTGAACGAGTCGATAGTCTGCAAGTCGCCACTTATAGTTAGGGATGTGAAGTTTTCGTTTTATTTTCCCCTGAATTTCGATGTTATTTTTTACTGCAATTCGGTGTTATTTTTGGCGGTATAGGGCAAAATTCGGTGTTACGAGGGTCACTATTTATATTTTGAGCATAACAATGAAAATACAGGAATTTGGCATTGAAAACTGCTTTATTGTTTTTCGAAGTATTCTCCTTTATGGTCAATACACTTTTGCATTCGTTCGAACCATTTCCATTTGTCAAAGCAGTTTTTCCAATCTTCTTGAGACACCTCCATAAGATGGTTTTTGAACGCATCAACGGCGTCTTCCGCTGATGAAAATCGTTGTCCACGCAATTTATTCTTGACATTCGGGAACAAGAAGAAGTCATTGGGTGCCAAGCAGGACTGTACGGCGGATGACCCATCAATTCGATTTTTTGACTGTTCATAAAGTCGGTTGTTAGACGATATGTGTGACAGCTGGCATTGTCTTGATGAAGAATGATCCGACGGCGTTTGTTTGTTTTCCGTATTTGACCGAAGACCTCTGGCAAACAAATTGTTGTGTACCATTCAGAGTTGACCGTTCTACGTTCCTCTAAAGGCACAGTTGCCACATGACCAGTTTTCCCGAAAAAACAGGCGACCATTTGTTTCGATGTGCTTCGAGCGCGAACAACTTTTGTTGAATTGGGTTCATCTTGAAACACCCATACAGTCGACTGCTGTTTACGTTCCGGCTCATATGCATATATCCATGATTCGTCACCTGTTACAATCTTATATACGTCTTTTGAAGCACCACGATTGTATTTATTGAGCATTTGTTTGCACCAATTGAGGCGAGCGTCTTTTTGAGTTTTTGTCAAATTGTGTGGGATCCAACGAGAACATACCTTTCTCACAGCAAAATGATCATGCAATATTTTATATATGCTGGTGGAACTAATGCCTATGGTTGGCTCAATCTCACAGTATGTCACATGACGATCTTGCAGTATTAGGTTTTGCACAGCATCAATGTTTTCTTGAACAACAACTGATTTTGGACGACCTTCGCGAATCTCGTCGGTGAGCGAATGGCGGCCACGATTAAATTCGTTACACCAGCGTTTCACAGTGGCAAAGGATGGGGCTTCATCGTCAAATGTGGAAGTAAGGTGATCGATGCACTCTTGTCTTGATAATCCACGTCGAAAATCGTAAAAAATCATCGCACGAAAATGTCCACGAGTTAATTCCATTTTATTGTTGTCGCGCAATCTCCAAGGCAACATAAACAACACAAATGAAGCTATTGACAAAACATTTGAAGTACGTTATGGTCAATAATGCCAGACGATTCCGTGCAAACGTCAAATCGTGCCTAACTTCAATCAGTGTTGCCAAGGCTCAAATTGTAAATAGTGACCCTCGTATTAATTTAAAATCACTGTTATTTTTACATGCATATTTAATGTTCCTTCTACGCTTAAGATTTTCACATTTCTTTTTAGCTCTGCAAAATGGAGACAAATTTTAGTTTTATTGACAAAATTATTTTTAAAGGTTTACCTTTGTGAGAAATGACCAAATTTCTTCCATTTGGAAAACTATTTCATCTCATCAGCCAGTAAATGTGAAATGTTTATTGAATGATATCACCCAAATCTTTGAAAATTGTCATACCTAGGTACATATCACTTTCCCCCAACATAGCCACGAAAATCCCTCTGAGACCTCAAAATATCGTTTTGTGTGTACACATACACACACATACAAAACCTCCTCCCCTCCCCTAAAACACAGCAGGTGCTTCTCCCTGAAAATTTTACCATTCCTAACAAATTTCCCTTCTGGGAATATCCCCCCAAGCAAATTCTATTTCATGAAGAGGTCAAACACTGTCGGTCATGTCTGTACCAAACTGCAATAAATGAAGCGTGACAATTTCTATTGAATCGAACTTTCACCAGCTACACTAGAAACAACAGATCAATTAGCACTTCAGGTAGTTCTTTTTAAACAGAAGAAGTGATATTCCCAGTTTATATTGCACATTTCGTGGCATTTTTCGCGTTAAAGTGCAAAATTAGGTTTTATTCTGAAGAAATGGCATACTTCACGTTATTTCGCGATTCCGAAACATCGAAAACTTGCCTCCTTGACTTACCCAAATACATTTTAGACACTTTATTGTGCTTTCCTCAACTTTTCGGTGTTATCGTTAAAACGAAAACTTCACGTCCCTACTTATAGTCGTTCGTCTTAACCTCCGTAAAGTCTCGGAAGGCGATCGTTCTTTGCCCGCTTGTGTAGAACAGGGATGGTATCGAGACGAGATTTGACACTCTCGGTCTCCTCTTGTTCTCGTCTCAAGTCTTGAAATATGTGCCTTGTATAGCGCTCACGGCAAAAAATTTCCAAACTTTTTTTTTATGCCTCGTTTCTGCGCTACGAGCCCTCGAATGTATGTATACATATACATTGGCGGATTTAGCGGGAGGGGTATGTGGCACGTGCCCCCCCCGTCTCAAAAGAGATGATTAGGTATGGGAAATTTTGATAGCATTATATTACAACGAACAAAAATGTTCGATCAATCTTTTGCCAGATGGTAAAAGAATAAATCAAAGTCTACTAGTACAAATACATTAAGGAATGAAATCTCAAGCTTATCTCCTTCTTTCAGTAATCAAAAACTATTACCAAAAATATAATTGGCGCTCTTTTCACTTGCAATCGTGTAGAAAGAGTTGTACGCCCTTTACACCAGAGAGACATTTTCGCTCTCTCGGGTGTTTTTTTTTTTTAACAAAAAAGTGGGAACCTTAAATGTAAGGCTGATAATATGTTGGAATAATCTATTATACCGTTAATTACTTTGTAGAGATAGAATCGTCGGAGTGCTAAACCTTGTACATTCACGTATGGATCAGATGTTGGATATTTTCCACAGGCTTTGAATAAGGGATATAATTGCAATGTCGTCACTTGCCTGTGTGTGTTTATATTATACATATATATAAAATCACACACAGTGAATAAATCGTATGATTAATTTATTTGTATTCTTTATTAGTGTACCGTATTGCTTCTCAACCTCTTTAAGTTAATCGCATCGAGCTTGCTTTTGGCAGATTAATATTGATTCCTACTTTACTATCTTCAAATTGGTAAAAATAACGCGCACAAGATCGAATTCCATGAAAATCGAGTGCATGATTGTATCATATATATAATCCGTGATTGTACTACTTCTACATACTTATCCTCTAAGTGATGTCATTATTCGTTAACCAATACATTTTCTCTAACCTTTATTTACTCTCCTGTTATCAACTTGCCTTGCCTTTTTCCTGCTTCAAGTTCCAGTAAAACCGAAATTCGACTTTAACTAATTTTCTGTGATTCCACCCATTCCACCTATCATCATTGTAAATTAAATTTAACATTTCATACACATTTGATTAGTAGAACTACATTAATATATATCTGTCTTAGGGTATATCCCTGGCCAAAGATGTTTTCTCTGAACCCAGTTCACTTGAAAAAAAGAAAAGGAAGACATTTTTTTTAATATCATCGGAATGGTTCTTGGGTTTTGTAAACACATGTATGAACCTACTGGTTTTTGTTCCACAAAATGTTTATATGTTATTGTAACGCATCGTTCCGTTTCTTAATTAGTTCACAATGGCTTCATGTGCAAGTTGCAAAAGAGTTTCAAGTAACGAACGACAATGTGAAAAGTTAGGCTTAACTTGTAATCCTCAAATCGCCTGTTTGCAATCACTTCTAGAAAGCGAAGATGCAGTAAATATTGATTTAATTGATGTTCTAGATAAATTTACGGCAGCCTATGAAACCCGCCTGCAACGAATTGATAAGATATGTCATCAAGAACTTTCCTTGCATGGGCAAATGAAAGTATCAGTTTTAAAGGACTGGGTGCATGACCTAAACGAACAAAACATAACCCTTATTAAGGTTGTCGAAGAACTAGAAGCTCAGTGTCGTTGTTCTGCAACACAGAAGAAATCATCAATCAAAAATATTGTCTCTGATAGAGTGAAAGTAAAGTCATCTAAGATCAGAAAGCAAATTATGGGCTTACAGGATGATATCAGGCTGATGTTGAAAATGATTCGACGGTCTAAGATTACCGGGTGTCTTTGTGCACGTGGTCTTAAGTTTAATAATTTTAATGCCGAAGATATTTTCAGAGAGGATTATGATGTTTTCTCATCTGCGAATTCAGCGAGTTGCATTTGCATAGAGTCTGATGATGAAGATGTTGAGCAACTCAGCTCCATCATCAGAGAATTAGAGAGAGGTCTAGATCTGCGAAATGATGAGGTGATGAGACTTGAAGAGGAGATTAGGATACTTCGTGATGATTGTGAGTGCAAGGACAGAGAGTGTCACAATGCAGGGAAAGAAGTTCTAAGGTTAAATTCAAAACTTAAGCGTAAGGGAGCAAGAGTAGCAGATGCAGACAGGAGAATATCGAGCTTGATGAGCAAACTGGAAGAGTATGAAAGGAAATCCCATGTGGTAAGTGACGACGCCATTGGTATGTCTGAGGAGCTTCGAAAGAAAGATAATTATATAAATAATCTGTTGTCAGACTTGGAGGAGGTGAAACGTTCTGCTGATGATACGCGAGATGCGCTCACGAGGGAATTAGCTTGCAAATGCCATTTGGTACAAGACCTGATGGAACGTTTGGAAGGGATGGAAAGGGACTATGATAATGTCCTATCACAATCTGAGTTCAAGGATAAGCTAATCTTAGAAATGAGGAAGCTGATCAGAGAGTTGAAGAATAAGTTAACCACGTTAGGTAAACGAAATGACAAAGGTGAAGCAATTAGACGACGTACTCCCTGTCCCTGCCCTTGTCCACGAACACAGGGCCCCAACGACAATGTACCCCAGAGGGAAAGAGACATTGTAACGTCTCCAGGAACTATGAAGAAATCAACCAAACACTCTAAACGTCACGACAATAGAGCCATGTTTACAGATCCCCCTTGCACTAGCTAAGGTCGACCTCATTCGAGGGAAATTGAACTCAACGTAACGCTTGCAATGATGTCGGTTGATTTCTTTAAAAAAATAAGGAAGTGTCTAATAAATTACGTACCAGTGTGCGTAAGTAAACGGTATTTCGCTTGTGACTTATTTTGTGTGTTTACATATACATACTAATTTTCGTATTTAGTTCTGAGTTACAAGTTGATGGGTAGGGTACCCAGTTTTCTTTATCAGATTACATCAGTGCACCGCAACTTACGGGAATAAATTGAATTGAATTGAATTTAAAATTTTGGGTGCGTCAGCACTAAGGCTATTTTGCACCCGTCACATTATACGGGGTCCAGCCCCTTACCATTACATATAACAACTCTAACGTTGTATAACTAAAATCATAAAATATTCTGACTTTCGTTAAAAGCTGAGGCTGTAAACGGGCACTCAGCACACATAAGGACAAAAGAACAGGACAACACAAACAAAATTATACTGGCCATGGGGCCAGTCGCCAGAGCCTCGTTAGTCTGCAGTCCAGGGTGTACTGACGTGGAAGTGAGGTTGACATTTGGGTGTACTACGTGGAAGGTCACCCCTTACACCCCTTACGGAAATAAAGTATAGTATAGATGCGTTTGAGTCACGTGACAGTTGAGATGATACGAACGTTTCTAGATGCCGTTATTTTGTACCACATTATAAGCTAGAACGGAAAATATTTTCTTGAATTTATTTTTCTTATCTTCTTTAAAAATTCACATGCTTTCAACACATTCATTTTGATGTATTTGAATCATTAAGGCATATCCACGATACAACGACAGAGGTCCCGGTCAGTGCATGGGTGTTCTTTGATGTCCCTTCATCAATTTCATTATATCATCATTAATCCTCATCTTCGCGATTAGCCAGAAGTGGCAGAAATACGAAGTAAAATAAACCCAATCAATCAATCATTAAGGCAAAAAATTGTAGGCCACATAATTACACATTTGAATGTATTGTATGTACATTAAGGTGGGTCGAAAATGGACTCCCCTTTCTTGCCAAATTCAAAGCCATAAGGCTAAAGTTTTGCATTATGATGCTATAACCCCGCACCCAATACAATATTGATTTTAAAATACGGGAAACGCACTTGCATACATTTTACACCTTAAAAAATAGAACCACACTTTTTTGTTGAATTAGTAAGAGATATAGACACAAAAGCTTTCTTTGTTATATGAACCTACAACTCCTTATTAAAATGTAATTTTATTAATATAATTTATAACCTAAGCACATTGATCTTAAATACTTGCTAGTTTTACCGCAATACTCGTCTCTTACGGAATGTTAAGGAGTCCATCGGTTACAAGATTGTATGACAAAATAGTATACTTAAAAGTTTTCTCCTAATATAAATATGATTGAAAAAGCTTACGAGAGTATGATGTCTATAAATATGTAGGCTACATCACCCAGAGATCACCTTGGGGATATAGCCCCCATAGAGTTCCATTTCACCCAGCTCTGTTAATAACCGAAGGGCAAGGTTTCGTTTCACATAATATACGGGTTTAATTTTTGCTTTTCCGGAGCAAGTCATTGAAGTTTCTTTAGATAGAACGGTATTACTGTCCCATATTAAGTTTTAGCGATTATTAATGTCTCTTGCATAGTCTATGTAGCTATACAGTGTAAGCAGGTTCACTCAATTCACGCCACTCTTTTCACCGTTTACTAATATTAGCTTGGTTTCTTCACATATAAGTGAAAACTGGGTAGTAATGTCCTCAGCTCGCAACAGGATTGTTTCCATATACGAGTAGTTCTAATTTTTAACCAATTGGAATAGAACATGAAAATGTTCAACACGCCTGCTATAAGCGGGAATCGTACAGAAATACGTTTTGAAGGTGTGTTACTTTTACTGTTTACTTTATTGTTTACTATTTTACTGCAACTGCAAATTTTAGTGCATGCCATAACTACATCATTTACAATCATATTTGGTTTTCTATGAACCAAATGTATTACTAAAATTCACACTATCACATTAAGGTTTGGAGCAAAATGCTATATTTTACCTTTCTTTTAATGTGCGGTGAAAATTTTTCAAAATTGTTTCCACTAGAAATGGTACGTAATACAGCATTTTTGTTATGATTTTTTAAATCAGCGCACCCGATTTATTAAAGATCACCTATTTTCATCCAGCGGCAAAACAAAAAGTTTTAATTTGTTCCTCAGTGTAATTAGAATAGAAGGAAATTTTCTATACTCTTTTGATTATGGAAGAAAGGTTCCTGAATGACTGCAATGCAAAACCAACCATATAAGGGGCATTTAGCTCTCCACCCGCACCGCAAGATCTGTGATCCCTTTTCGCCACCACTGAACAGAAGGATAAAAAAACTTCGTTTTCTTTCTCCGACATCAGGGTTATTCTGCAACTGATGCCAATTCTGCCACTCAATGGCTTAGGGTTATTTAAGATTATGTAAATAGGAGAATTCACTTCACAGCAGACTCGTTGCTAGATTTTTGGGGCAAAAAGATGCCTGAAGTACTTTTAACATTTATTGTTATTTGTCCAAAACACTTAAGAAATTAAGTACATTATTATTTACGAAATTCTGTCAATCGGAATTTGTTTTACTGCAACTTTTCTTCTTTTCTACTTGTAATTGTCTTGAACATAAATACACAGTGGTGTGACCGTTCAACAGACAACTTTCACAGTGTGCAGAAGACATTAACGGCAAAAAATTCGATGCTACGAGCCGTTGATAATGGCATTTTCTATCCCACATGTATGCATCCCCATTTAATAGCTTCTTGGTTGCCACTGGCATTTATTTTCACTGTCGAATAAGATTCTAAAAGCGAAATACACCATAGAAACAATATTACGCCAACAGACACACTGCCAGGGTGAAGTCACTTAGCCGTTCCCTTCAGATAATTTATTTACAGGGTTCGCACCGACTCCAAAGTCCTGGACAACTGGAGGAGTCAGGAAAACAAGTCTAGGACTGAGGTCATTGCAAACAAATTATTTATTAAAAAGCTTTCAAAACCTGGAAAAGTCAGGGAATTAAAAGATTTTTGCTTGGCAGAATTTGTAACCGGAAACACGTTGCGTTTTATCTTCCCAACAATCTTCCTTTTTGGTAATATTGCTTATAAAAAGGTTCTTTCATTTATTTTCAAAAATGTTCGACGAACGTGATTCATTTTATTAACTTACAAAGTTGAAGTGTAACTCTTTTCGCATGTTAAATCATTACACAGTTATGTTAAATACCTGGAAATGTCTTGGACTTTGCATTTTTGATGCACCAGTCTGGAAAGCGCGGTTACTGAGGTCGTGAGCTGGAGAAACTATTTCAGCTAATCACAGGGAATAAGTGAAACAAGTCAAAACAGTGTGCACAATAGACTTTCCACCGATGTCCAATTACTTGGCAGGCTTATTTCTTGGCGGGCTTCGTTTAGATTTGGAATAAGGCGTAATTTTTACTATTCATTATCGTCACGATTAAGGGTAGAAGCAATTTTTAAACTAACTAACTCTCTAGCCTTCTTAAACCCAAAGGTTTATTGCTGCAGCAACACAAGCTTTCATACGTCCCTATCCTGGGCAAGATCAATCCAATCTTTTCTATTCTTACCGATTTTATTCAGGTCCATTTCAATCTTCGTCTTGGCCTTCTTACAGGTCTCTTACCATCAGGTTTCCCAAGAAATATAAGCGATGTTTAAGATTTAAAATAGTGACATCGCCCAGACAGAACATTTCTGTTGTTTGCTTTATTCATAAATAGGCTAATTGGAATTGAAATTACAGTTTAAAGTGAAATTATCAACATTTAACTACCTTGTTCAAAGTGGATTCAGTCGCTCACAGTTTATCGTTCGCCTGGCTCCACTATTCTGGTACCAATTTCTGTATTTAAAATGATCTTCAATGAGTGGCGCAGGAACGGGGGGGGGGGGGGGGGCAAATTTTTGAAGGGGGTACTGTACCCCCTAAATCCGTAAATCCAGTTGTACCCCCCTTTAGATAAATTGACAGACGCAAGGCGGTACTGTTGAAAGAACCAATTTTCAATTAGCTCAATAAAAAAAGTGCATATTGTTTATGACTTATAAGCATTATCTTCCTTACCACAGAAATTCAAACCATTGTAAACTTATTCTACTGCATTGTGCTTGCTACTAGTTAGTTCATTGACCTGTGTTCTTGGAAACCTCTTTAAAAAGATGAAAATTGTTTAAAATGTGTGTGGAACGATGGAATCAGATTGACTCTCAGACATTTACGCTGCAGACGAATGCTGCTTTGCGTATAGGGGGTACACTTTTCTAAAGAAGTGGTCGCGTCGATTCGAAGATAAGATACAAATCTTCATCAGAAGAGTATATGACTGGCCTCCTTTCTTTTGATTATTTCAAATGGAATTTTCCGAAATGAAATACTTACTCAAACAAGACGAGACACGACAAACCAACTTGGGGGTACAATGTACTCCTGTACCTCACCCATAATTTCCATAACTTTGTTAGAGGGTGTTCGGAAAACTATACTTAAACTTATATATTAAGATATTTTTTTGAAAAAAAGATGGTACTAAGACTGCTTCCTCTCATATTTTGAGACGAGACTGAAATAAATCTCTGCAAAATCAAAGGGAGACTATACTTGATGTCAGAGACGATCTCGTTTGAAACTCTGGTATCACATTTGAAGAAATTGCTTAAAACAAATTTAAACTACTGTGTGTCTTATCCAGACGTCCCAAGCGTATACCTTATTGTAATTGCAAAGTTAATCCATTGGTGACAATTGCGAACCTGTGCTGCCTGATTTAATCTATTCAGGATAAAATTCCATATTTCGACAGTTCGAGGCGTCGAAATAAGATGTAAAAGTTTTTGCTTTAATGACACATGGTACGTTGTGAAACATTGAGTGGTGACACAATGTAAGTATTGCTTATACTAAACATTTCGTTGGTCAGACGTGAATCTCGCCTTGTCTCTCGCCCACATGCACAGTACTTTGGGTTCCACTTTAAACTGTAGGTCCAGTCCCGATTAGCCTACATGAAGTGAATATAGAATAAGCTTTAATAACTTCTGAGTGGAAACCGAAACGAAAATAAACACAAACAAGAACGAGAAGGACCTCAACACACAGGAGACGAGATGAGGCTGTGAAAATTCTCGACTCGTTGCATTGCGATATCATTCCCATGTGAAATGAAATGTTTCCTAGACATTAAAACGGTGCAATTTGTAATTTTATCAAATGGGGAACGTATTTTTACCTATATATTAGGTATACTTAGAATTGGATATTAATATTATTGCTTAAAATCTAATTTTGATATCGAATGCAACACGAACACAATGCCATTTTAGGTTAAACCCTAAAGTCAAACTGTAAGAAAATTACATTAGTCAGATGAATTCACGAGATAAATCAGACTTACTGCAGGTTCTATGGCTATCCAGATGGATTGTCAAGGGCACTGTGATACTTAGACTTGATCCAATTTCTTGCAAATTTTTCTGCATGAAATCAATGTATTGGGGGTCTAAGGAAAGGAGAAGTACGAACTTCTAAATGATTTCTCTAATCTCGCGTTGAGCTGTAGAAATTGGTAGATTTGGTTTATTTTACTTTGCATTTCTGCCACTTTTGGTTAATCGCGAATATGAGGATGAGTGATCATGTGATGAAATTGATGGACACCCTCAAATAACACCCATGCCCAGGCCGGGATTCGAACACGGGACCTCTGAACGTCATACAGCGCTATCCTTACCACTCCGCCACGGAGGTGGGAATGTGTTTTGGATTTTCTTTGTATGCGAAAATCTTTAACTGTGACACGCACATGATTTTGCTTACATTAAAGTTCACCTATTCACATAATCGAGGAATTGACATGTGAACCTAAAACACACGCGTGTATCTACATTCAATACCACTACATATGAAAAGAAAGCTTGGTGGCTCTTCATATTGTCCACCAAAGATTGAAAAGAGGAAAATACTTTCGAGCATATGGTTTTCCTTGCTTCCTCTGAGATCTGAAGGATTTCTGTCTTGTACATGTAAAGATAGTAGTTCCAGTGCTTGTAGAATGTCATTAGGTACAGATAATAATATATTTCAAAATATATGCTTTTGTCAATTGTTTTACAAATATTCCAAAGTTAGACTACGAGTTGATCGGGAACCATCTCAACTCAGTATTTTATTTTATTTTTATTTTTAACACAACACCCTATAGATGTCTGAGAAAATAACGAATGCATGGCTTCTAAAAGGCATGGATGTGGTACACATCTGCCATAAATTGTTTAAAGATATTCTTATATGTAGCTAAGGGACTTTAAAATTAAGATGAACTGAAATGAAGTGGAAACTTATGACTATGATACATATAATAATATGGTTTCCATATCCAGTGGGTGGGAGACATGGGCGTCCGGAAGGGGGGCAAGGGAGGGCCGTGCCCCCCCTGGAAAATGAAAGTCAACCAAAAATTATATATTTTTGACATATAATTTCATTTCAGCCACAACAATGTGTATTCATTATTGTATGAATATGATAAATTCAAATTTAAGCAATGTTGTTTTAGGGAACAATACTATTATTGGGGAAAATGTGCCTTGTTTGCCCCCTCTGGAAAAAAAATACCTTCCTTGCCCCTCCCTGGAAAAAATCCTACGGACGTCCATGGTGGGAGATGATAATTTCTGGTTGGGATGGCTCAAGTTAGAGGAGGGGGTAATTCTCATCCCCTTTAATCTCACCCTGCATTTAAATAAATAGATGTATCTTTATTCGCAATTTTCACATTTCGAACTCCTGATTTTCGGTTCCGTTAAATTCAAAATGACCAAAAACAAGGTCCGGAGCTTTACATGTTTCGCAATTGTTATCTGGTCTTAAAATCTGTTTTTAAAATAACCACAAATTCTAAGTAAATCAAAGAAATAAAAATTATTTATGCAAATTTTGCATTAAAAATAGGAAAATCGTGTGCGCTGTTCTAAAATAGAATATTTCCAATGCCTTTACATTATACCTAGGTATAGGTACCTGTGAAGTGTGTGTGTGTGTGTTTGTGTGTGTGTGTGTGTGTGTGTGTGTATATATATATATATATATATATATATATATATACACACACACACATACATGCATATGGGAGGCTGAATTTTGTACCCCCCCACAAATGAAAAACGTTCCTGCGCCACTGTCTTCAATAAACAGATATTTTGATCTCCTGAAAAGGTTTTAAAGTAGGTTTTTTTTGTGGATTTAGATAAGATAATTCGGGTCGCTTGCTTACTCAGAATGTAATAGTTTATGAAAGTATATGTACACATACATACAGCATCACCCATGTGTGTGTATTGTGAGCCGCTGTGGTCCAGTTCGTAAGGCGTGAAAAACGTGGGTTTGGTTCCCTGGGTTACTGATTTCAGGTGAAAATTTTTGCAGCAATGTCCCTGCATGAAGCGGGTCTAGAGTTCACCCAGCCTCTAATGACTCTGAGAGGTAAAGACATCTGGATCGTGGTGCTGATCACATCACCTCCACATCCCCCATTTGCCTTCATGGCATGTTGCAATGTGCAAGGGGTTGCTTTATCCTTTTTATATACAGGGTGTTTCCGTGACCTTGTTCCAAATGGCGACCTCAGCGTCGATAGAAGCTACGTCGAATCCGCTATGAAATCGTTCTGACGATATAGCAAGGATTCTTGCCAACAGGTCCTCATCACTCAAACGACTGACGATTCTGTGCTGAGCCGAGGGACACCCTTTGCATCCCCTCCTGGCAACTATCCTTGCTGCCTGTAATATCGTCAGAATGACTCCGAGGATGTTACAGCAGATGCGCCAGAGCTTTCTTGCGATGCTATTGTGCCTGCATCGACGCTTGGGGCCGCCATTTTGAAAACCTACTGTAACAATTTCGTCGTAGAATGCTACGGTACACTGTAGTAACGTGCGTATTAAATCTACAAGCCGCATCTTTCACTTGTCTTATTCCACTGACATAGGAAACCCCCAAATAGTTTTTTGGCTCATATGTAAATTTTTAATGGTGCATTTCCGGACCGAGGTTTCTTATAGTAGCGGTAACGAACGGGAAGAAAGGGCCTAACCCGGAAATAATTGCAACAGAAATGTTTTTTGTGCCAGATTGTGAGGAATGGTATAGTAAATAATATATTAAAAATCCGCCATCCAAATGTTTGAGGAAAATCCGTCATCTTGGAAAATGACGGCAAAAATTCAACTTGAAAATTTAAAAAAAAATATATCTCGAAAACGGTGCATTGTACAAAAAAAGTGAAGATAACCAAAATGAAAGAACAGAAAATTTGCTAAATTATGGCTTTTGTTTGATAGAGCTACCATAAATCGTAATTGAATTAGGAAGAGTCAACTATTTTCCTTAATTTTTAGAATTAGCGTAAAAGTTGGTTTTTGTCACAAAAAACAGCCACCCAGCAAGTTTGGAATTAGGTCACGGAAACATCATATATATATATATATATATATACGTGTATATATATGTATGTATGTATGTATATATTGATTGCAGGCATATAAATTTCCTTTTTTAATTGAGCGGCTCTGGAGTAAAACTTGATAATCCATACTCGTTTCAAAATTGAGTTAACATTGGATTCAGTTGCTGCAAAGTCTCCAATTGCTATACAATAGTGAATGAAGTACCTTTGGTAGCCGTTGATAGCCAGAAACACACGGGTATGTTTGACACAACCTATAGGACAAAATGCTTAATGTTGTGTTTTAAGTACACTTTAAGCACAGTAAGGTTAATCGGGATTGGACGTACAGTTTAAAGCGGGATCGGAACCACTATATGCCTACACCGGGTATCGAACCCGAGACCCCTTCGACGACGTTACCACTATGCCATCGGGAAGCCCCATAAGACACAATACGATGAACGAACTTTCACTTGCGTTTTTCTCGTTTCATACGTGGATTATCAAGTTTTAGTTCCGAGCCACTCAATTGTTGGAATATCAAATGTGTTTAATAAGATATCTATTTGAAGATAAAATAGAGTCTATACGTTGTTTCCTGACAATTATCGACAAAAGAAGGAGATACAACAATGTTGCAGTCTGTAAAAATCATCTCAAATTAACCCCAATTTATTTCCAACAAAATGGCCCTTTACTTGTACTACTTGTATTTTGTTAATATCCATGATCTCCTTCCATACCACTTTCTTCCTATTTTCTTGAGCAGTTATCATTGCTTGCCTCACACTTTGCACTGCCATTTTATTTTGCCTGTAATGGTAAATATCTACTTCTGCTAAATTCGTTCAGGGACTATCAACCTTGAGAGTCTCTGACACTAATATTATGTCCATTCGATTATTTCTTCAATGACTAAGTAAATATTTGTTATATCATCGTAGCAATACTGTAGGCATACCAACAGTCGATCTATAACTGCAGTACATTACTAAATAATAATTTCCAAGTTTTAATAAGGGATTTAGAGTCAGCAGGCGATACCTGGAACAATAAACAGGAAGAATTATGTCGTTTTATGAAGGGAGTATGTGAACCTTCCTTATGTACGCCACTGAATTTATTGTAAAATTGATTTAAGGTTTGCTTATGGGAATATTACATTCTAATTCACCTGAGACTGTTTTCATGCTACACAGTTTATTGTTAAGATGACAATAATTTAGCATAAATTTCCCTATATTGTCCATGATTATTGCATGTACACTAAGTCCATAACTTCAATAGGTTCAGATTTGCCTTGGACTTCAACACATAATATTTTTATTTTTGATTACGACCTGTCTAATCTTAATCGCCGATTTCTCAGTTTCTGAATCTTAGCACTTATCACCAGTTGAAGTTCTTTTGTATGTTGATGGTTCCGTATTTTTTCGTGTAGATCGGCGACTAGTAGATTTCTTACTGGAAGATTCTTCGCGCATGCGTAACTCTTCGTTTATTATTTTCCACAGGCCTACAGTGATTGGTTTACCTCTATTGGCTCTATAAATCTCGCTCCTGAGCCACCAGAATTGGGAGGAATTTTTGTTATGACTCGTTCCATATCTATTCGCAAGTTCTTTGGCCTTGGAATCGGCTGTTGATGACCTTTCGGGTGTGTGGCCAGAATTTGATGGTAACTCGTCCACACTGTAGCTTTTTCCCTGGAAGGGACCGTAGTATATATTTTGCAGTGTGTGCAACACAATTTCGTCCACCTTGCTGTCACTTTTCGACCCTGCTTGTTCATTATCGCCGATGTTTTCAGTCTTCCAAGCGTTCTCCAGGCCGCTCTTCAAATTTGGTGTGAGCTCTTCCTTATTTTCCTCACCTTTAAGATCTTCTTCACCACCTCCTTGTTTGTTCGGGCCAGTATCTTCAGCCTTTTGTGACGTCATCTTCTCCTGATCCTGAAGAACCTAATCGGTTTTGGTTTTGTGTTATTCTACCAAAAGAATATCCTCTGAAAGTAAACGAAAAATGGATTTCACAGTTGCCTTACAGTTAAAGCTCACAAAAGGTGATTCTGCTCTGTACTGATATTTTACTACTGGCTTTTGTACAATACTGTTATTGACAAGTAAAAAACATGTCGAATATAGTTTTCACTAATTCTAGTTTCTCGACAGAAACGGTTTCTTCGAAAGTACACAGTAAAAGAAAATCAGAAACTCATGTGCTTCACACTTTATGAAATGCACTAGAGAAATGTGCGAATGTGGTAATGAAAATGTACGAATGTGGTTATGGAAATTACCAAATGCTGCAACTGGATAATCATACATTCATACGCAGAAATAGATTCAGGGTGCTAGATAGTTGAACACAGTAAATATTGATACCTACGCGTACTTCCCTGGCTGGACCGACGTTTTGAAAGCTTTTTGACTAGGGATGAATGTAATTGAGGTGTGTGGTCATTCCCCTTCATACTTTATATGCACACACATATCAGCTTATATAAAAACTTTCAAAGCTTATTTTTGTGTCGATGTAGCGGTAATAATGAATTAGTTAATTAATTAATTAATATTCATGATTTGATTGATTTAGTTTTTTTTACTTCTCTTTTCTGCCACTTTCGGCTAATTGCGAAGATGGTGATGAGTAATGATATGATAAAATTGATGAATGGACGCTCACAAACATCCATGCCCAGGCCGGGATTCGAACCCGGGACCCCCCTTGCGTCGTAGTGCGATGTGATAACCACTCCGCCACGGAGGCCGGTTGAATATTCATGAAGATGATAATTTTGGAATAATATCATAATGATCTTACAGCAAATGCAAAACCCTTTCCAATTTAGATATTATCCGAAAGTACCTGATGTTATGTGGATTTTACTTTGGGCTTGAATATGAAAATTTGCTAGTCCAGTTTTAGGTTACAAATTCATGTAAGAGGTGCCTAAATATTATCACCCGTGGTCCCTTTCATCTCTACGTTGTTGTTATTATTATTATTCACATCTATCAGACAGTTTGTCTTAGGCGCATTCAAAGATGACACGGTGTGCTGTGTAAAGGCTTTATTTCCTGCTTATATGTTGAATAAACAAAGTAGTTGCTGTATGACAAAGAAGTGGAAGTGACACTGGAAAGTTTGAACAAGAGTGGTCACCTTTAATGTCGACGTCTTAGGCTGCATTGCCGCTTCTCTATTTTGATGCTAGCGCACGAAGATTCATTACTCTGCTGTCTTTTGAGGCAAGAAAAAACTTTACATCTTCCTGCAGCTTCGTCTTCGTTGTCCAGATGTTTTCGCTTCTTCTTCATCTTCGCCTGGATTTCAATGACCTCTTGGTTTATTGTAGTGTGTAATCCCACGGTTATCGGTTGTCCTTTGTTGTATTGGTAGGTTGCACTATTCTCCCACCAGTCGATCGAGTCTCTGCGGCGAGAACTGGAGTTTGTCCTGTGACCAAACCGTCGATAAGAGAAGCACCTGGAGGATTCCCCTTTGTCTTGCTTCCTTCCTGTCCTCTCACTTGTAAATGCATCCCTGCTGCTCAAAGCTTTACACGTATGTCGCTTGTTGTCATTCTCACTATGATATATATTTTCCAGAGTTGTTAGATTTATGTTGCTTCTCTTGTCATGCTTATGGTTACTTGTTACATTGCTCTCTGTAGTCTGAACGTCAGGAATGACTTCATTGCTTTTCCTTCCACTGGATTTTCTGATGCAACATACATGCATTGGTTCATCACTTTGAATTTTGGTCTAATAGTGTCTTGTTTCTTACTACCAATGTTAACACTTCAGCGCCATCTTTTTCTTTACCAAATTCCGTTTCACCTTTTCGGATCTTTCCTGCAACATTCTTTTAAAGATAAGATTTTCTCTGAAAGTAAATAATAATCGGTAAGAAATGGGGAACTTGTCTTAAAATTAATTTACATGATAAGGAAACAAAACACAAAAGCACTACATATTTGGTTTCTTCCAACTTCGTTACGAGTGTGCAGTTGTTATTTCTCTCTTTCTAGTTTCATTTTGGATATTTTATGTTGCATTTCTAGTTCTCTGAGCAAACGGTGAATTGTTGAAAGAGATCAATGAACAAATACAATGACATGTCCATTCCTTACCTAGGACTCGAACTTAGGACTCTTGGTTTCGTAGAGCAGGTGTTGCTTTTCGTGACGTAATCAACAATAGTAGAGTTCAAAGTGATTTTATGTGAGTTGATTTTCGAAGATTGCAACGAAACATTCATTGTCTTTTGACACCTGAAGGCAAGATGCGAAATACTAGAGGGGCTGGGAATTTGAAGTAAAAAAAATATAAGAAATGGGTAAAATGCATTGATTATATGTAATGTACAATTAAAGAAATAACATGTTCTAGTGAACTATATTATCTTGGTAATTGATATATTTTTCATATGTTGGATCGCTTTCTTTATATTTTAGCTAATCGCAACGACGAAAATGAATAATGATTACACGAAATCGATGGAAGGGGCACGGGAAGAAACATCCCACAGGGCAGAACTCGAATCCTGAACTTTGGGTGGTGAGGTAGCGAGTCGACCAGTCAACATGCTCAGCCACCTAAAAACGTGCACTAAATAAAAGTGTGAGGTGCGAAGAGAAGTAAAGTTTTGTTTTCAATCCACTTCATTCTCATTTAGGCTAATCGAGGCTGGTTATACAGTTTAGTGGAATCGCAACGACTGCACTGTGCTCCGATCTGGAATCGAAACTCATTTATTACTCTACGATAGCCTAACCTACTACGTCATTCATTATTGGGGAGGTCCATTTGAAGTATTACGCTAGGAAGATAATAAGAAAAATAAATATCACACTGTCACATATACTGCATTTTGTTTTAGGTGATGTTTTCGAAAACAGTCAACTAAAAAAATCAGGTTGTGTTTGCTTGAAGAAAACTACACACAAACATAAATAATTCTTGAAGCTTTCCTGGCGGCGAATAATGAAGAGGTTTTCTCGGGCAAGCAACCAGGTGTATCCGGATATGCTTCCGAGCTATGGAGAGCTAACGTGACTCTCATCTTCAGGGATTGAAGTGTAGAAGATGGAATCCCTGAAGATGAAAGTGAAGTTAGCTCTCGAAAGCTCGGACCGGAAATCACCTGGTTTATTGCCCGATAGAACCTCTACATACAAACATATCTCAAAACCACTGACGTCAGTGTCTGTGGGATATGTTTTAGTATTGGGTCTATTTGTAACTGTAATTGTAACTGTTACTTTTGTAAAGTAATGAAATGAACAATTACTTTACATTTTCGCGTGGAGGAAAGTTTGAATTCCGCGTAATTTTCACACCTCTATAATTTTATATTTAAACTCATGAAGTCAATTATATTTCAGCGAAAGTTAGTTTTCATTTTAGATAGTAATAAATGAAAGATAACAGCCTGTTTGCATTTCATGCATTAAACAAACATGTAATGCAGAATGGTGGCGACATGATTGTAAGATAGTTTTAAAGTTAAATTTCGTATCAGTCCATAGGATTATTCTTTATTTTAACTTTCTCTAGAAACTTCAATTCACCAAGGTTCAAGGTTTTGTAGATGAGTGCCATTACTTGAATGGTTATTACAACACTTTTCGATGTAAGCTTCGAAGAACCTGCTCGGCTGCCCCGCACCTCCACCAGTTTTTACCTTCCTATTATTGTAAACAGCTCACTACTTGTTTACCTGTTGTAAACCTTGTTGCCTCAATACATCAGGAAGTGGGAGTCTGCTTAACACTCGACTGTGCGTAATTCAAATACCTGAGAGGAGTGGACAGTTAGAGTAAACAAGTGAATGAACCTTGGTGAATTGAAGCTTCTAGAGAAAGTTAAAATAAAGAATAATCCTATGGATTGATACGATTTAATCCGGATAACTACAGAAGTATTGTCAGGGTGCTATTTGTAGGGAGGATGAGGGGGAATTCCCCCTCTGGATACTTGTTTCCCCCTCTCTGCTTGATAAATTTTATCCCCGGGGTGATTATATTTGGGGACGAGACAAGAAAGTATTGGCAATTTAGTTACTTTTCCCCACTTCAATATTCAATTGAAACACTTTTCTGTAAGACAACTGGAAGCTCTAATTGGCGAACGCAGATATCGCCTCATCTATATTCCTGGAACTGTCAAACAAGTGGCGAGGTTTGAAGAATACCTCCCCTCTTCTCTTTTCATTGTCCACGGAATTTGGCAGGAAAATGCTACCGCAATGAATGTGAAATTTGCAAATGAGTTGTCACGTGACTCGAACTTGTCACCACAGAACTTCTGTATTTGTATGAGTTTAACAATAGTACACGGAGATAGCCTACATGGGATTTTTGACGCGAATGCAATAGTCCTTTACGAATTCATTTTTTAAAGAACAGTGTGCTTTTTTTTTGTGAAGCTAGAATGTTAGTGAATAAAGCGAGACTTACGAGTCGTAGACTCTGCAATATCGGGAACCTACCTTCAAAACGAACGGTGGCGGTGAAGACTGTGTTGATCAAAGGATCGGTTCTGAAAAATTGTAAGTAGCAGTAAAGTGGTGAGTTCCTTTTGATTGTTGGTTGCCCGTGAAAATTTTAACAAAATGGAAAATTACACGGCCATGGCTTGATGTATCTAGTGATGAAGTTACACATATATTATCTTTCAACATCACTGAATTAAAACACACAGGTGAGTTGGAAGGTGGTATCCTTTCTTGTAAATATTAGGTCAGTCAAAAAGTAAATGCAATCATTTTTTTTTATTTTTCACAGCAACAATAGAAAACTTACAATGATATCATTTTCCAACATAGCCCCCCTGCACTTCAATACACTTGGTCCAACATTCCACAAGCTTTCCGATACCCTGAGAAAAAAAGGTTTTCGGTTGAGCAGCAAGCCACGTATGCACCGCTTCCTTCACCTGTTGATCTGTGTCGAATCGACGGTCTCTTAAAGCATCATTAAGTGGACCGAACAGATGGTAATCCGACAGGGCGAGATCGGGACTGTATGCAGGATGCTCTGACATCTCGAAGCACAGATTCTGAAGAGTTTGAGCGGTGTTGGCAGCTGTATGGGGACGCACGTTGTCATGCAACAAAAGAATGCCTTCCGACAACCGACCTCGTCGTTTGCTTCGAATTGCAGGTTTAAACTTGTTCGAAAGCATATCACTGTATCGTTCACTGTTTATTGTTGCCCCCTTTTCCACATAATGTTCCATAATTACCTCTTCTGAGTCCCAAAAAAGTGTGAGCATCACTTTTCCTGCAGAGTGTTGACGCTTGACTTTCTTTTTCACTGGAGATTCAGGGTGTTTCCATTCCATGCTCTGGCGTTTGCTCTCAGGTTCGAAGTGATGGATTCATGTTTCATCTCCAGTAATGATTAGTTTCATAAAGGCTTCATCTTCGTTAGCATGTCTGTCCAATAATTGCTGACAGATTCTCACACGATTTTGCTTGTTCTCGTCAGTGAGTTCTTTAGGGACCCATCTCGCACAGACTTTATGAAAGTTGAGCCTGTTATGGATAATTTCATATGCAGAACCATAACTAAAGTGCATATGGTTTGCCACTTCATCAACAGTCACTCGTCGGTTATTCAGAACCAGCTCACGGACTTGCTCAATGTTGTCATCAGCAGTGGATGTGTCTGGACGACTTGCTCTTTCCTCGTTCTTCACATTTGGTTGACCGCTTTTGAACTTTTCAATCCACTGGTAAACACTTCGCAGCGCTAAAACATTATCACCGTGTTGTGCTGAAAGTCTTCTATGGATTTCAGCTCCTGGTACACCTTCAGACCACAAAAAACTGATTACAGAACGCTGTTCTTCTGTGGTGCACACGAACAGTGGCGCAGCCATGTTTACTTGGCAACACTGCAGAGCGAACTGAAGTGATAACGCTGTAACCTGATACAGGCGAAGACAACGATACTATCTATCGGCTTGCGAGCGCAGAAAGCTGTACAGCCAACATACGGAAGAAAATAAAAACATTGCATTTACTTTTTGACTAACCTAATATTTTTCGGTTTTAGCATGCATTGTCAAGTTGGTAGTTTTGCAATGTTGCAGCAAACTAAACACATTTATAAAATATCATGACTAAAAATACAGAAGAATCGATACTGAATTCATTCTCTTGATCTGTTCCGTAACAACAATTGATTATGAAATTACTTAACACGATGATTGGGCGTTAGATATATATTAATGGTAATAGCTATTGCCTTGCATTCAAGGAGTCCAGGACTAATTAGGCTTACATTGGCGGGGACACTTGCCCACCTAACAAATTTTCAGAATTAACAAGCTAATGGAACTTGTGTTAAGCTCCTGGGACGTGAGAAGGAAGTTAATGAGTAATTTTTATGATTTCGCAAATGTAACTAATTTAGCAAAGTAGTCTTGTGCACTATTTTTAGTTTTGATTTTTGATTCCAACCCCCCCCCCAAAAGATATGCGCAAGTTAGATTCAGATCCCCAAAAGTTAGGTCCCAGACTAGATTTCTGGGACTGGGTGTCAAAATCTCTCTTAAATACTGTAGGCCCAATCCCAATCTGATCACAAAGTGGACTTGGGCTTTTCTTTCTGTCAAGATTCAAATTTAAATCGGCAATTTTTCAGCAATTATTAAAAATATGTTTTGTTTAAAGCTTTTCCTTTAAACATTGAGTGACATAAGACAAAGTGTGGAGTGACCTTGTTTACCATTTAAAGAATTGTCGAGATACCCCCTGCAACCCCTCTCCTCTAGCGGCCACAAAGGTACATACGTGTATATGTGTGTGTGTGTATATATATATATATATAATATTATATACGTATATGTATGTATGTATGTTCATGCTGTCTCTAGACAGTCAGTAGAATTTCACCCCACTGGACATTTCTTAAATACCACACTGAGTATTGTTATGTACAAACTCCACAACAGAAACTCAAAAATTAACAATTCTTTACTTTCGATGAACTCTCTCACTGCCCATGTTACGAAAGGATGGAAAATAAACATGTAGGTCTAGGTTTTTTACTTCAGATACGTGGGTAGTAGTATTAAGTGACATCTACTTCACCACAGAGGACAGTTTGCAACTAGAATTATCGAATGTAGGATACTATCACTACTTAATTTACTTATGTCTTTTTAAAACAAAGTTTTCCTTACTTACGAATTGATGAAATTTCGAATTTACGCTGATGCATGCCACAATGGGGGTTCGGTTGCACGCCATGTTGTCAGTGCAAAGCCCAAGGTTGATTAGTAATGTGGTTCACCTATATACTGTACGAGTGTGTGTTCATTGGTTTTCAGAAACACGCCATGCTCTGAAACATTTACGTGATAAATAACATCGCTTTTACTTGGACTTGGGAATACTCATTTTTTTATGAAGGAAGGGGATTTACAGTTGATATAAAATTAAGTAGCAGTAATAATAACAATATAATTTATAATTATTACATATTAATAATAGTAAGCTAAAGATACACCCTGCAAATTTCAACAGCCAGTGAAGCCAGATGGTGGGTTGTGGAGGTAGAACCCAGCACATTCACAATATCGGCCCTTTGTGGAGGTGATGTGTTCAGTACCACGCTTCGGCCGCCTTTACTCCCAGGTACGCATTTATTAGAGGATGAGAGAACCACAGAGCCGCTCCAACATTGATGGAAAAATAGATATCTGAAAGCACCCATCCCGGGAATCGAGCCAGGGTCTCCCGCGTGGCAGTCAGATATTCTATACCGACTGAACCACCATGCCCCCCCCCCTATACACACATGAGTAAATAGAGGCATGAAGATAGATACTGAGTGCAACGTCGTATTTTAAAGAATACGTATGAGTAAAGTTACATTGGTCACGAAGTTTATTTTGTGAGAGTTCATAGTGTATCAGTGAATGTGTGCGACGTGGTTGCGTACGTATAAGATATAAAATACTGTTTTAGCGAGATTGCAGGGCTTCGTTAGGGTGGGGAGAAAAAGCATGGACATTTCTTTATTCATGCACAATGAAGCTGCTCCACACAAATTATGCGAGAGAGTGAAAATATACGGGGCGTTCACAAATTATGGACTGCATTTCAGTCTAGTAAAATAACCAAAGAACTTACCACAGAGCAACTCAAAAAATTCAATTGTTGACTCCACCATCAGATGGCCAAATGCATCGTGCAAGAAATCATTATCGATATGGTGACGTTTTGGAAGAAAGCGATGCGTAATCTGCTTTGAAGAGTGAATATATGTGTTAAAGGAGTAAGTGAAAGAGTTTTTTTCGTGCAACCAAAGTGCGTGACATTGTTCAATGTAAACTACAAGTAACGTTAGCCATTGGATCAAAAACTTCACTTGGCGAGAAACTGAATACCGGCTGTATATTACGTTTCAGAAATGGAGCACATATTGGTTTTCTTTGAATCGTTTTGAAAGTTTGTCCCCTTGTCAAAAATTGGCTTGAGCTGCTCCACAACGTGATGTACGAATAAGTTCTTCCTTTCTTATTAATATACGCTCAATAACTTGTGAACATCATGTAAGTTTTTCTCGCTCACACAAACATAAATAACCACACAAAGACAAAGCTATATTCCACAATAGGTTTTATATGTGCAAAGGCAGAACATCACAAAAGGTACAAGACTACTTAGAGTTTAATAGCGTTCTGCGCCTCCGCCGAACGGGAACTGATCCCATGAACAAGAGCTGTTGGATGTCGAAGTCGTACTTCGCGACAAGGACAAACTCCTCCAAGGTGGCTTTGTCCTCATCGTCCTTCTTCATTTTCGCGAAGATCCTGGTGTTGATCCTTTCCACATGTAGGCACGCTTGGAGGTTGGAGACTCTGGGCCACACCATTTTGTACAGAGTCTAGAAAGAGAGAATTTGTAGCATTCAGTATCAGCAAATGGCTCCATGATGGATATGTGCTAGTCAGTAGATGCTATTGTAATATTCCAGTGGAAGTTATATGCATTTCGAACTGTATGATGGCTATATGCTTTCTTTTACTACGCTTTTCTTCTGTTTTTGGCTAATCGCGAAGATGAGGATGAATGGTGATAAGGTGAAATGAATGATGGGACAATTACCAACATACATGAATAGAACAACATAAGCCGCACAGAGGATTATGCGGGTTGCGAGTCCAGACGCCAGAACCTCGTTAGTGTGGAAAATACAGTCCAAGATGTACTACGTGGAAGAAGTTGACATTTGGGTGTTTTCATAAACGGTCACCAATGACACCCGCTATACCTATTTGTAAATGTATAAAATCCTTCCAATCCTTCACAGTAATAAATCTGCATTGTAAAAATTATTAATCAGGTAATAAATAAATCATACCTACTCGTAGTAAAGCGAGGGAATTTTCTTTTATTTTTTTATGTGGGGAAATATATGAAAACTTATTATCATCACGGGACCAGACACTTTGTCAATATTGGGAGACTGGATGAAATTCTGCATGCTAAAGAGTGTAAGGGGTGACCGTTTCTCAAGAAACCCAACCTCCCTTCCACGTAGTACACCCTGGACTGCATTTTGGAGACTAGCGAGGCTCTGGCGTCTTGACTCACGGCCAGTATAATCCTCCGTGGGGCTTTGTGCTGTCCGTATTTAATTATGATTGCCCCTTCATCTATTTCATCTTATCAGCATTCATCCTCATCTTCGCAATTAGCCAACAGTGGCATAAAGTCGATTAAATCGAATCATTCGCTTGCAGATCATATATATTCTTCTATAAGTTACTACAAGAAGTTGGTTGCCTTAATGACTTCTACAAGGTGCTGTGAAAGTTTGCTTATGTGAGCATCTCTTTTGAACTTGTGGAGGTCAGCGAGCTATCCGTGCGGCGCGAGCTTAACGCCTGCACAGCTCACCTCAAGGTCAGTAAGCAGAAAAGGGGTTGGGGAAGCCGCAGGTAAAAAAATACTGCTGGGGAAGGTGTCTTTCTTTTCACGGAACTACCTCCTATTTCTTCTGCCATTATTACAATGCCATGCTGCACCGTTACTCACGAATCAGATGACGAGATGCTTTCCACAGCATGAACGCGACTGACGAAGCCTCCCGTCTAGCTCACGTCCTCCTTTCAATCCATCTTACAGTGCTACAGCACTGCTTCTCGCTCTGCATTCCACGCATTAATACGAGAGCAGCTTTCACAAATATGACTGGTTGATCAGGCCTGGTGAGCACATATATACGAGTATTTCGAGACTCGATACAGACCACCTCACACACAAGACGAGACGAGGCTGCCAACCGTACAGCAAGGATGAAAGTAGATCATGTAATTCGTTGCCTTCTCTTTAACTGTACATATTGAAGTTATTAGAAAGAAAGATTAACGTAACATCCAGTCATGTATGCCTCACTGTTGATTTGAAGTATGATACGATAACCGCTACATCCGCTTGTAAATGTACCCTCGGAAATATGCTGCACACGCGTACGAAATTCGAAAACTACACTGCAAACCGCAATTTCATGTCTGTAGAGTTGTGTTGCAATAACGCAATATATCCGCTTGCGTCAAACACATTACTCCCTGCAGCCCTGTATCAGTTACTTAAGAGATTTTGAAATATTTTTGTGGCAACGCAGGATATGTGATTTCCTGTATAAAGTCGTGCCTCAAATCTTGATATCTCGACGCTTACCACATGCTCTGATTCTAAATCTATTCTTACTATTAGACATGTCTCGCCGACGATATGTTAATTAAAAAAGTACGAGGGTTGATTCAGAAAAAACGTTTACATGTTATGTTCTTTTAAAGGATAAATGCAACGTAATAATTTTTGGAATAATACATTGATAACTTGAAGCTTGAGCTCGCCCAGGCTATTGAATGTGCCTCCACCGCGTGCATAGCGGTGCGCACATGGATGCGCAGTTGCGCTGAATCTTTCCTGCGCACGCGTAACAAATAGCGCTGCTTCAGACTCGCTTCGAATATGCGCAAAGAGCAGGGATGATGAGAAAGACATACCCACTCACCGCTATCATCTTGAGAATCTCATCGCTGTTGAGATGGTCCTTTCGGTCGTCGTCGTACATCCAAGCAAGGCATAGGAGCTTCTCGTTCGGTCTTTCATCCAGGGACACGATGGCCAAGGTCAGGAAATCACGGTACTCAATTTTCCCGTCCATCTGGAAGTCGTAGTAGTTGAATAACCTATCTGAAATCTACAAATTGCAAAATCATCCCACTCGAAGAATGCCATTCCCCCTTCACACCACATACAGCTTCACAAAAGCCTAATTTGTGGTCATTTTGGTGCTACATTTAGCTTCGCACCCTTCTAAAATAGACTTACACCCTTCCAGATTGAAACTTCTAGATGAGAAATGGTGTTTGCATTGTGTAGGTAGTATGACTCTCTACAAGGTTGTATGCTGCCAGTGTTATATACTAAGAACTTTCCTATTGGAGGATATACCAACAATAAGGTTTTTTAAAGTTAATACTAATATATAATGCACCCCTTATACATATACATGGGCGTCCGGAAGGGGGGGCAAAGGGGGCCACGCCCCCCGGATGTCTACCTAAAAATTATATATTTCACACATAATTCCATTTCAGTCACCGTAATAATTATAAATTCGTTGAAGAAACATGATAATATCAGACTGAAATAGTGTTTTTTGAGGGGGCGTCAATATTTTGGGGGAAAATATGCATCCTTTACCCCCCGGAAAAAAATTACCTTGCTTGCCCTTCCCTGGAAAATATGCTGCGGACGTCCATGTACATATAGTTATATTTTCATTTAATGTAAGACCTTAAGAGAGGTAGAGCTTCTTTCTTTTGTAAACAATGTTATATTTAAGTACCTCTTCATGTGTTTGGTTTTTAAAAAATAAAACTCGTCCGAATGGAGATTCTAACACCATCAAAAAATGTTTTAGATGAATAGAACAATTGTATGATGGAAAATACAAGTAGTACATATATTTTGTGAAAATGTAACTGTTTCATAAGCCTATACTATGAATTATTTATATTTTATAATCCCAGCAGAGCACAAACCATCTTAAACTGAATAAAAACAAATTTAAAATACTACAATATCATCAACAATAATATCAAAACACCAAATCCAGAAATGTTTAATTTAAGTATGACTTTTGGATGAGTAGTTGCTTTTTGCATTTTCACTTCCCAATTTAAAAGTTCATCGTGCGTTTCACCGAATGTTCATTCCAATTTGAGAAATTTTAACTGATGAAAGTGCAAAGCATGCCATGTTATATTTCAAATGAACAAATTTATCTGTGAATTAGTTTATAACTGGAAGCATTATGTAACTTACCTTGTCCATGTTAGCCTTCGGAAAAAGATACTGAAATATTTCACGGAAGCTCAATCTATCTACATGGCCATCTGGACGCCTTTCTCTCAGCTCTCTGTAGAACAGATGGATGTCCCTGCCTGAAAGAAATATGTGCACACACGATTGGGAAAGTGATCCAAATGCTAACTATTATTTTGTTTCTATTTGTGTACTGTCCTCATAGCAACTAAGAGTGGAAAATAACTTGGATAATAAAGTACCTTTTACGATAAACTTTTTTGAATAGCATCACATGTTGTACTAAAATTACATAAAAATTTAAGACAAGAAATTTATGATTACAAAGTTCGTTCCTAAAATTTACAAGGGAGAGTCAAAGGAAAACCTTGATTTGTCTTTGTTTCTTATCTAGTAGATTTCTGTGTGTACGGTTGAACAAGTTTGCTGCATTTTAGCACAGAACTGTTGCTGATATTTTAAACTTTTAGTTAGTGCACATATACCTTAAGAAGAATAAGTCTTTGGGGTCCACTTATGATCCACTGCGAAGTCCTTTCCACCCATTTGCCTGCGAACTGTGGCCATTGTCGAACTTTCTCCTCCATTAGTAAACTTGCTGGTGTGATAAGCATGCACAGAGATATTGAATTTTGATTTGTCGAGAAATTTCTGTAAGTTTTTAGGGTGACAGAGGGCAAGAAACCACTCCTCTTCATTGGTGCAAGTGTATATAGGAGGCGCCATATTTAAAATAATAAAAATGACGTTGCAGCCTTGAGGTCGTTTTGTACCTCATGTAAATTTGAGATGTCTGCCCTGCAATCTTTATTTGACTCTTGTAATAATATCAGCAAATTCAAACATGAAACTCACGATTCTCTATTACATAATTTATATTGCATCTAAGTAAAATGTTTCAGATTAGAAAATAACTTATTTTCCCTCCAAAGCCGGTTACAGGAAGATATCTGACATTAAATTATTGTTTTTTTTTTAAAGAAAATGTGGCTTGTGTTCCCGCAGACACTTCCTTTTACATAAAAGAGGGCTTGTCCCTCCTATACACCCCCTCCTTTTTTGGACCCCTATGAATATACATACTTACCCTTTAGCCCTTTTCGGAATTTCAGTTCAGGAAAACCCTCAAGCTTAAATATTGACGTATTTTGACCCATGTATCACATAGTTCATTTAGAATCAGGGCTTCACAGAAATCTGGAACACAGAAAGGATGAGGCATATTTCGAAGAACTAGGCACGCCACATGCTTATCTTGAAAGAAGCATGTAATTTATACATATAATTTATCGATAAGAGATTTAAGCTGTCCTGAGGTACATTTTGCAGGATGGCCCATAAGCCAGTTATCACTGCCAGTTATTAATCTCTTCATTCAGTAGCATAGTAATCACTTCACTAAACCAGTAGTTAATTTGAGGATGTGTTGTTGTCAGTGCTTTTCTTCTGGTAAGAAAGATTCCGGCACTCTTCAAGTTGGTTTGCTACTGTGTTCATCATAAAGATTACTAAAAATATTGTGGTATGTTCATAAATGATCGTGCATAGACACAAACACACATTTTTTCGTTAGAATGTTTTATTCTCATCTACATAAAGGTATCAGTATGGCGTGCCGTTGTGTAGCCTCAGAAAAAAGCACTGGTTGTTGTTATTACAGTGTACGCAACTATTTTATGTAATAAGTGTTGTCTGTTTACCAAGCATATTTACCAACTGACTTACAGGCTACCCTGTATATGGGAATCCTATTAAATGTAGTTATACTTGATTTTTTTTTATGAGTCGTAGTGTCCACCTGTTAAAAGAACAAGAAAATCTACCACCTTCTTTCTTTCTGTATTCTCTTTTTACAGTTTGATGCGAAAACAATATGTTAAGAGCACAAGCGTTTTAATACCAATAAAGATGTGCGATTAAAATTGAAAAAAAATAATTAATACGATTATATCATTTTCTGGAAAGCATACTGTTTTAATTCCAAATAAAGAGTTTTTAAGGCGGGTTCAGTTCTATTTGGAATCGTTTCAATTCTTAAACATTTGCTTTTCGTTGAATAACCAACTGACTAATACAAACGGATAGTAAATATAGCGAATACTACTTACAAATTATTTTTACTTGAAAACTTCAAAGATAATACGCAGATGCACGCCAACACAACGAAAAAAAGCGCAATTAAGTTCTATGGCAATAACAAGGAGTTACTTGTAAGGTGTATCATAGCTTTAGGACTACATTCATTGGCCACAAAAAATCACTCTGTTCCATGCTTCAATCATGAATATCAAACATATATGTATATATATACCTTTGGATAGACGTCGTTAACGTAGTAATCTTACCTTGACTCTGAAAGGGGACTCAATGGACTGTCAGTCACCTGTGAAGGCTCCAAATTTTAATTACAACCGTGGGCCCGTTCTTGAGTTGAAGGCCGGGCCGGAAGGGTGAAGCGACTTACAGCCAGTCAGAGCTCGGGTTTCGACTGCGTTAACCGGAAATCCTTTCACGATAGTGACGGTGTGCGATCAAACGATGTAACCGGAGGGCGCCTTGATTCCGGCCTCCAAATTTGGAGGTTGACGAAAGGGCATCACGGTCAATTTAGTTTGCACAGTAATTTTTATTAACAGTAAATTATATATTGAAATGGAAATATTTTGATTAATTGATATTTTTCTGTGTCAAAAAATGGAACATTTCAATGAAAATCAGCCCTTACGAAATTCATTTAATGCTATTGCCCAGAGGAAACTAAAATATTCCATTAGATCCAGTGGTTGACAACTAAGACATAATCAAAGTAATGCTTTCTATGATTATACCATAATTTATTTATAAATATTAAATTTCAAGCGTACATATTAATTAAAAAATAGTGAACTATTTACGAGTAAAATTGTCGGGTTCGAGTCATCGACTTCTAAAAAGCGAATTTGCCGGGCCACGAGCTCACGATGGTTGAGAACCACTGATTGATGTTTTCTTGATTTGATTCATTTTACTTTAATTTTCTGCCACATTTGGCTAATCGTGAGTATGAGGATGAGCGACGATATTATGAAATTGATGAAGGGTTTTAACATGCCCAGGCCGGGATTCGAACCCGAGACCCCTGGCGTCGTAGCGTGCTGTTCTAACCACTCCACCCAGTGGCGTAGCGGCAACCCCCGCAATGCGGAGGGGCCCCAAGGTGTAGGGGCCCCGCTATGTTCTCTCTCTGTGCTTCTGAAATTTTATATAATCCCGGATATTCAGCAGAGAGTTTACCTTATTTTAAAAAAAAATGGATTTACGAAACAGAAATCTGGTTCCCAGTAATATATGACGACGTCTGCGATAATAAGCAGTGGCGTATTGTCTCAGCCAGAGGGGCCCTGGCAATTTGACATATGGGTCTCCTCCGAAGTAATTACAAAATTAACTTACTCACAGACGGCAATCGATAGGAAAATTCTCTCATCTCATGCCTTCATAGCTACGTCCACACCTCTTACGTTTTACTTGAAATGGGCCCAAAACCTCAGGAGGTGGAGCCCAGGAGCAATTATCCCCTTTGCCCTTAGGCCCAGTTGCCCTTGTTCCGCCATGGGCGTATACAGTGCTCGAAGTGAAAATTCCTAGCTGCGAATTTGCTTGTTCGAATTAGGGGGATAGAACGATGATCTATTAACAAAATGGTTCTTGTTTCATGAAAAAGTCTCAAATAGATATGAGTGGTATATTGAAAAGAAATGGCATCTTTAAAACTATGAATAATAATATTGAGGTCCATTAACATCGAAATTAAACACCGTGCCCGTGCGGTATAGCAACTTCTTTTTTTATGGTGGGGGTCCAGTCCTTCCAATCGGCATTTCATTGAGTGACAAATTTTCAGTGAATAAAGTCCAATCGCCGCTTTATTATCTATCTCTCAGACTGGGGTCCGTTGCTATTTTCTCGTAGCAGACTGCAATTGACCTTGTGATGCTAGGTCACCATCGACAATCTAGAGGTCCGGTTCAACCCCCCAAACTGAAATGATAAGTTTGCTTGAGTACAGAACTCACTATTAGTATAAGAAGCGTAATGTGCGCGGCTCTCACGCAGAATATTAGCCTGGCGTAGCCAGGCTTTTGGGGCTGAAGGCGCATTCACCTCAAAGTCCAAAAGAGGAGTGCTTACTACCCTTTAATCAATTTCCTCAAACAGTATTTATACATGTGTAGTATAATGTTTCGAGCAAAAAATACAAATGATCACTAACAAACAAAATATTTGACTGTGTGCAGCCTCCCCCTCCTCCAAAAATGATCCTGTCTGTGCTACTGCGAAGAAGCAAGAGAAAATCTTTCTAATTTCTTCTTCCAGTTGTTGATCAGAGATTCAGACCATTCTGATTTAGTTTCGGAAACTACTACACTGATATATAGCCTATGTCGATGACAAAAGATTGGAAGGCAGGGTATTTACGGTAAAAGTTAATTTGATTTAAACTGGGTCGAGGGGGGGGGGAAGCTAACTATTGTGCGTCTCGTTATATATTTTTTTCAGTAAGGGGCTCCAATATTATACTTGCATGGGGGCCCCAGAGAACTGCGCCACACCACTCCTCCACAGGTGTCTTGAGAACCACTGATGTAATCAACATAAGCAAAGACCGAATTATCGCTCTGGGTACATTGTAAGTAAGAATACTAATAAAGTAAGTGCCCGTGGCAACTTGAATTTGTATTTCATGATATACAGAGGGTAGAAGATGCGGTTTCTCGAGGGCTCGTAGCATTGAAACAAGGATCTAACGAGCATAGCTTTATTAAGAAACGGTGTTCGCCTTGATGTCCTTTACGCGCTGTGAAAGTTTTGTCGATGTTGTACGATAACGCCTTGTAAACTCAGTGGTCACGCTAGCGAGAATCAGTAGCTCAACTTGTTATCATTATTGTAAAGAGATTCAGCTTCCATCCGAGGATCTCTTACGAAATATATTTCTAGATATATATCTGTAACGTGTAATTATTACATATTTACTCTTTCTTACTTTTTCATGGCTTCCTTTTCTACTTTCTGCTCTCTTTAGTTCTCTACCTTCTTGCTTTTTCTCGTTTCTTTCAAAACTCTTCTTCTGCTCCTCCTTTAATGCGCTTTCTTTCTCCTGTTCGTGTCGTATTTTTTAGATTATCTTTAGTGCTTATTTTAAATTTTATTTGTCAGAAGTTATTGAAAGCAACCCCCTCCCTCTTCCCTAATATATTGACAAGGTGGCTGGCTACTCACCGGGAATTCCGGAAATTATACGTGAATTATTGGCTCCGGGAAATCTGCATTTTTTCCCCCTTCGACGTGAAACATTGCAACTTTTATTAAACTTTTATTTATTAATCCAAATCCCATGTAGTTTATAAATATTTATAAATGCCCTGAGGTACGTTTTCACAGTTTATTTATTTATTTATTGATAGAGCTCAACAGGCTGAGCCCAATTATAGTGCTCTAATTACATAATAGATTCAGTGTTCCAGTAATAGTATTTTTAAAATTGTATAAACTCATTGCAAAAATATCAATTGTGTTATTTACACATGAAATTGTGTTGAAAGAGTTGCACGCTCTCCACACTGGAGAGGTAGAAAGAATTGATGTTTTCGCTCTCTGGCAATGAAAGATTTTGTGCTTGGGACGTGTTTTGGAACTGGGAACATTAAATGATACGGCTGATAATAAGATGGAATCGTCTGTTATACCGTTGATTACTTTATACAGAAAGAGCAGGTCATTTACTTGTCGTCGGAGGGCTAGTTTGCTGAAGTTGGTCTCTGAGACTAGATTTTGAATTTGAGATATCTAAGAAACTTTGACTGAATACGTTCTAGTTTATGAATTAAGTCTTTTTTCAGTCCTTATTTTTATCGAGGAAGAAAAAGAAAGCTTCAGAATTCTCTCAATCCGTTTACTTTGTTAGTGTCCTTTGCAGAACAATCTACACTGCAAAAAAAAAGGTGTGTTTGGGGTGAGTTTCGCTCTTTGGAGGCTTCGAAGGTCAGAATACTCGGAATCCTCACCCTTTTGAGTGAGCTTCTCCTCCCTACCCTAGGGTGAGTGCAGATCTGTCGTGAAAACCTTCCCTATACACCTCTTTGGGTGAGTTTCGGCTGCACCGTGATGCCACATGTACAAACTTTCCCACTGAAAATCCACTCAGAGGCCTGTCATAGCGAAAGAATTTTGCCGACATGACAACGTTTGTGGTCCTGGACCCCCTGCTAGGCTCTCCGACGCAATTTGTCTACCTGCTGAACCCTTTTCCCAACAAATTACCACCCTGTAGCAGTTCTCTAAATATTCAGCAGAGGCGCTGTACAGCAAGTGGCGCTGGTTCGAGTGACCAACTCGTGAAATACTTTCAAAATAGGTCGAAAACCCAAGGTCCGTCGACGTTGTTCCTGCGGGAGAAACTAGCGGTCGACGGACCTTGGAATAAACCTATCAGTTTTGAGATCCCTGTGATGTTTTAATAATTAGAAAGTGTACGAAATAAATACCTGTATGTTACACGTAAATTTCAGGAATAATCTATTTGAATAGTCATTTCTTATTTTCAAGTACAATTTCACTGCATTACGTCAGTAATTAACAAAATTTGAGCCGAAAGAAAAATATGATTTTTCCTCTCACATTTCATATTGAGGTTTAGATTTGCTGCTACATTTCTTACTGCACTTAAACAAAGGAAATACATGTTTATAGCCTGAAAGAACGTGTGACAAATGCAACCGTGCAAGTGCATACAAATTAAGGCATAAAAAACTCTGTTTTTTTGTTTACAATATTTCTTCCTTTTTGTTGTTCGAACCTGTATGACTGTATCTTTGTAGTTATTTTCTCATGAAAATATAATGTGCCTTCATTATCAATGTTATCTTGGAGAAGTAAATTTTGTTATTTGGAGTCTGTATTTCTAGTGTTCATTCATAACGCTTATCTGTCGGGCTGCATTACACTTTTCTTATTCTTATTTCATTACTTTTTTCGGCTAGGAGGAAGCTCTTATGCAAAACACAGATTACAGATATAACACCATGAGTACACATCCTGAGTACTCAATGTAATTGGAATTATTTTTTAACGTTTAAATAATTTGTTTAACCTTACTATTTTACAGTAAGTTTAACAAGAGGCGTCAAGACAATTCGCTGTGCTGAGATGTAAAATAAACTTAATGTTTCAAATGTGACCCCACCACAATTAAAAATTTAATATTTCCGAAGTCACTGGGATTATCGTAAAGGATGACCATAAGAGAAGGGTTATGCCTTCTTGTTATGAGGCACGTAGCCAGGGGGAGGGCTAAGGGAGCTGAAGTCCCGAAATCCCACAAATATCTAATTTAAATAGTGCATAGAGGTAATTAATTTTACTTACTTAGCAGGATTAAACATTAGATCGAAAAAAGTTTAGTGTATAATAGAGGAACCAGTTTATATTTTTATATTCTACCATTTAATCCAAAGAATAAATGGATCCACCAGCTCTCAAAATTTATAGTTTTCTTTGTGAAAAGCCATACTGTATAAACTTGAGTAAAATTTGGGCAAAACTTTTAAAGCCTTTTTCTGACGGAATGTGTAAAGGTTAATAACAAAATACAATAACTATGAATTTTAATACACTAACTGTACAAAATGTAAAAAAAAAATGGACAATGTGTTGGATATACACTCATACAGTGGATCGAGTAGTAGTATCTCTCCATTTGCACAATAATAATAATAATAATAACAAATAATTTGGATTAAAATTGGTTTTTTTTTAATATATAATAGTTGTTATTGCAAAATGATAATTATAACCGTGATAAACTGGTAATAATTATTATTGTCATTATTCTTTCTACCAATCAATGGCCTGTCCCCTTGTGCAAATATTTCTGGCGACGCCTGTGCTGATAAGAGATGAGCCCCCCCCAAATAAAATCCTGGCTACGGGCCTGTGTTATAGTCATGTTCCTAGAATTCCCATCCTTCCTGCATTTGAATTCTTTTCTTAAAGTTCTCTGCCAAACAACTTATGTACGCCACCAATATGACATGTGACGAATACTTCAATTTGCAATTTGACGAATGGCTTAATTCTAACGATGAGGATAACACTGATGGGACAAAGAAAAGGACATATTCAACCTTTACCCAAAATTTGAACCTAGAACCCTCTGCTTGGTAGTTTACTACACCAACGACTATCTTTTGCAATTATTCAAAAGGTATGCCTAAGTGCGGTAACGCCAACAACAAACAGTCTAGTAGGAAATGTTTCATCCCACTTTGCGTTTTATCCTTGCAAGGGAGCGCAACTCCAGAAGACATTCAACTTTCATTACTTTTCCCCCACCCCCTACATCACAGTCAATGTACAACCTAAAATGCTTATCCATATCTTTGAAATCTTTAGAGCAGCACAATCAAAAATCATAAAAGCTTCTAAATTGGTCCGCTTATCTAAGTATTCAAAAGGAATTTTGGTTAGGCTAATTAATTTCAATGAGCACATAATACCACAAACGCAGTTCCAATTTGTTATTCTTGTTTCATTTCCAAATATACACTACATTTAATGAGGCAAGTTGCTTCCCTTTCTGAGCCACTGTCCTCAAATAGATGTGGCAACAAATAAATTTTGCAACGACGTGTTGAATACCATACGTGAATATCCTCCAAAGTTCCGTTTCTGGACTTTCTCTTCTTTTCCTTTGTAACGAGCAACCCCTTGCTGTGCGCGTCACGCGTCAATGCACCAAACCTGAAGTCTTCCCTGGGAATGACATTACAAGTCGATGCAATGTTTTATTTCGGGTACACGATTATATTCCGCTGATAAACGCTGTGATTAAAATTTCTAACTAGCTTTGAAAGCTTTTTCTTGAACAAATTGTACAAAAGTTAATTGTTCTCGTCCGTGGCAGTGCGGTCTAAGGCGCTGTGCTTTGGGCTCCGACGGCATGGGTTCGAGTCCGCCTGGGTTCAGTCTCTGGGTTCTCGGCCTGCGCATAGGACCGGTGAGGAAATTGGGGAGCTGCGAGTGAGTAGTGTAACCCGGTCACGGATATCTCCTATAACGGCTGGAGGTTCGACGTGCTGGCCCCACGTCACCCCATTACTGGTTGAAGATCTCCACACCTATAGATAGGATTGTGGGATGGAGACTGGCAGTCGGGAGATAGGCCAAGGCCCTTCGAGGGCTGTAGAGCCACGGGTTATTATTATTATAGAAGTTAATAACAAAATTTAATGACTATAAGCATTTCAGTCAAGTTACTGTTGCGCTGGAAATTCATTTATCAAATGGATCGAGAAGAAAATTCTCCCCAAGGAGGATATAATAATAATAATAGTAATGATAATACATTTGGAATAAAATTGGTTTATTTCAATTAGTTCATAACAATAATAATCATAAGCATGATAATTATTATTGTTATTAATATTACTGTTTATATTTTATTGTTGGCCTGACCACCCCTTCCTTGTAATCCACGCGCACGTCACCTACTAAATCAAGAGATTATTATTATTATTGGTTTGGATATATACGTGGACCTTTTCATAAGCCAACTAGTTGACCGTCAAGCATTCGGTAGCAAAATCCTTGAGTCTACTATTCAACGTGCTCGGTCACTTATTACATTTATTTCAGACAGTTTGCATTATACTGGCACGTAAGATTTCTCAAAATATGGTCAACTGAAGTGAATCAATGCCATTGAACATAGGATTACTTTTACAAAAATTAATAAAAGTGGAACATGAATTTAGGTTACAAGCTGAGAAGAGAGTCAGGAGAGTCGTGAATGAAGGAACCTGTCTGGCCTCTTTCGTTCTTCGCCAGACGTCGCTGTAAGCAGACTCGTTCTCGTTGCTCTTTCTTTCCCGAAGGAAAAGCCTCGGTCTCGTTTAGATTATCTCAATAATAAATATATAAGAAATCTTTAAAGACATTTAGTAATAGGACTTCAAAACGAAAGTTTTAGAAAATTCTTTAAATAAAACATCTTTAAATAAAAAGTAAATCAAGTTGCATAATAAAGAAATTTTGATTATAACGAATTCAAAAAATAATTTACACTACGATTTACCAAACCCTTGAACAATACAAGGCTTTCGGACAGTATAAGTCTCAATTATACAGACGGCTGTCACTCTCGGTCTTGTCTTCATTTTAAATTGTGCTCGGTTTCAGCCAAAGTGGCACAAAAGTGAAGTAGAATAAAGCAAATCAATCAATCAAAATAATCATAATACGTAATAATAAATTTTATACCAACGGCCGATCTTCCTTTAAAAATTTCTGGCGACGCCCATGCTTTAGTTCTATTGTTCTAGTCAACAGTCGAAAACAATCGATATATATGTAATACCTCGAATGACATGTCTGCCTGCCAGTGAGAAAGGAAAAAAAACAGCATTATAAATGCTTACTGTATCTAAGATACAGTTTTTATTAGTAGTGCAAGTCCCTGCATTCAACGAGTAGTTAAAAAAATGAAGTTACTTATTGTATTTTGGATGATACGTCCTTCATATCTTCACATCAACGCTTGTTATTAAGTATCTGGATTATTTTTTAAAAATTGTTATTTTTCGCAAGTTCTCATGTCCATTGGCAATATGTACAAATACAGGAAAATAATTGATCTTATGGAAACGGCTATTTCAACAGTCACTCACCCAGGCTCGAACCTGGACCCCAAGTGGCGAGAGCGGTACACCACGGCTCTGCACCCTGTCCATTAGGGGTCCCCTTATTGATAAGAACCTATTGCTTACAAATCCCGCAGGAAGAGCAGATTATCTTTGGTAACGACCACCATATAAGTTATATTTTCTGGAGTTCTTTGTTCCAATCAGTATATTAGGACACTACAGTAAATGCAAAGACAATATTTTCAACAATAAGACATTAAATACTTATTTATTATTTTTAAATTTTCATTACAGATTATTGTAACGAACTGATAATAACCAGCATTACACAATAAACGCAGTTTGAAGTTTTTTTTATATAAAAGCGAAAAAAAACATTTCCATGTTCACATTAGTTTTTTAGGTGGTAAAAATCTAGATTTTTGGTCAACTAATCATGTGTATTAGAAAGTATAAGTGTCAACTATTAACTAATAAGTTCTGGGGAAGTTTGAAGTTGTATGTTGCGGAACCTGAATCAACTGCCCTTATCCTCCCACCCCCCTACTACAGGGCTGGTCCTGGATGAGAATTACAATATTATATTCTACCTTAATATTATTATGAAGTACTTATCTTTGTGAAGGAAAGCCGGTCTTCATGGCGGAGTGGGTAGCGCAGCGAATCCAGGCCTGGGGATGTGTTTTCTTTGTGAGTGTCCCTTCATGAATTTAATCATATCATCAATTCATCCTCATCTTCGCGATTAGCCAAAAGTGACACAAAAGCGAAGTAAAATAAACCAGCTCAATCAATTTGTAGAGGAGAGAAATACTGTCCTTTATTTTCTTAGGACTTTGGTATCCACAGAGCGCTTTCAAATTGCCACAAACCAGTGGCGGGTCCAGAAGTTACAGTTGGGATTTCATTCGAATGTCTCACCTCACCGAGCCTCAATTCTAACATAAACTTGCACTGCTATATATAAACAACATATCATACTGTAAACAGGAACGAAGCTGACTTTTGTGTTCTAGAAGATAGAGAATTCCTTTGCAAAAATAGAGGTCGAGGACTGGACTAGGTGGTTATTATTGTATCATAATGCCTCTTGACCTGCTATTGCCACAATGTAAACTAAATGAGCAGATATGAGAAATATAGTGAATACGCAGAGAACACGAAAGCCTATTCCCTCAAGGGGCCTCAGTTCGATTTCATTTTGAAGCATATTGCACAGTGATTCAATACAAATTTAAACTGTAGTGTCAGTTTCGATTACCTTATCTTGATCATAAAGTTGACTTATTTTATAAATATTCTCGAGCCTTTTAAATTTGGTGATAAAAGGCGGAACATCTGAGTCTCAAAAATATCAGGTATAATATCACATCCAAGAACTGGCAGTTGGGAAGGGAGATCGCTCCCATCGCCCTCCCAGTGAATCCGCCTGCCACAAAAGTTATCTAAACCACCCCCACCCCCAAAGATCGTTGCTTTGTTTAAAGGACATTCACTTTCAGTGTCTTTTGTTGCGAGTCACGCGTCGTATACCGCGCGGTTTTCGTGGGGACCAATAGAAGGACGTCTGGGACAAGCAAGAAGTCATCCCAGCCTTGCCGTTGCCATTGTGTGTGGTCGTCTGTGGCGGCCAGAATAGCTTGTCTGCTGAGTGGGTATTTGAAAGTGAAGATAAGAAAGCAGGATTCGAAGGTAAGTAAGTTCAATAACGTTTTCAATATTTTTACACTGTAAGTTTTCTTTACACATAGGTATATGCTCAGATTGTCGTATCCGAAATGCTTAGACCAAAATGTGTTTCACATTTCGAAATAATGACAGTACACGGTGAGAGGTCACTGTTTAGCATGCAGTGTGAGCCCTTTCAATAGTTCTCGTCCGAAGATTGACATTCGTCACGATTTGTTTTATTTTGCTTCGCGGTTTGTGCCTCTTGGCTAATTTTGAGAAGATGGGGATGAGTGATGAAATTGATGAATGGACATTACAAACAACCATGCCCATGCGGGATTCGAACCCAGGACCCCTGGCGTCGCAGCTCGACGTGCTAAGACATTCGTCATGGTGTCCCTAAAGTTACAGTTACTCTGCCATCTTTGAGCCCCTTAACATGGAGCCTACTTTTGAGGGGGAAGAATGAAACCTGAGGCTTAACTTTGGGAGATTAGGGGAAGAGTCACGAAAAATTTTCCATCTCATAAAAATAGCGTCCAGGGATTATTTCCTAAATAACTAGCGAAATCACAAATATTACTCTTTATTACTTTGCTCCTCAGGTCGCCTAACTTGAAGATTTTAACAAATGTGAAAATTTTGGGGGTCCTTGTCCCCGCCAATTTACGCCTATGGTTATGGAGACTGAGAAATCGTGGTTTAAGTTCGTTTCCGTCCTTCCCACTCCCATTTCTGGAGAGAAATAACTGGAAAACTATAAGGATAAAAAATAAAATTTCAAGTGCACAAACGAAATTCTATCCAAGAAGTTGCTTGATTTTTTCTTCCTCCATGATGGGGTAGTTGTTTAGTTTAGTTATTTCAATGGTACAAACGTAATGTTTTTGTCCTCCACTTTAAAGTTGGGGGCAAGGGAACTTCAAATTTTAATTTAATTTACTCTCAAAACGGTACGGTACAATCGAAAAAATGCGCTGGGATAAAACTGTAGGAGCTAACTGAAGCCCCCCCCCCAAGTTTAATTTGTGAATACTCGAACGCTGTAATGTTGCAAACGAAAGTAAATGCGATACAATCCGGTACAAACGAAGGATAATCTTATGACATACTTAAAGTATATGTGGATGTTTGGGGGGAAAACGTCACAATGGTTGACCGTACTACAATTATCACTGCTACTAGTATTCTCTATCATCTTTATTTCTTTCTCCGTTTTTCATATGTTTCGATTTTTCTCTGCTCTTTTGGTTCCTCTGTTTCCATTTCCGTTATTCTTCTTTCTTTACCTTTTCTCTCTTCCACATTTCCTTCTTATATTTCTGTTCTCTGTCATTCGCTGTCAATGTATCTTTCGGCCTCTTTCACCCTCTCTCTTTGTGTTCTTCTGTCCTTGTGTGATTCTCGCTGTGCTGAAAGCAATCCCAATTTTTAACTGTTGGCTATTTGTGTTAGGAGGAGATGGGCCAAAAATATTTCGTGGTGGGCTAGAGCCGCCTTTGGTGTCGACTATTCTGACTGCTACTGACACCTTCGTTTGGTGTGTGATGTTCCTAAAGTTGTAAAGTAACTTGTTGCACACAATTCATAATCTTTCGTTATTGGCTGTGGGAACGTACCCCAGAGGGATTTGTAATTGATTTTTAAGTAAAGAGGGCAAAATAATTAGTGGGATACTGTTGGACGTAAAGTTAATTTGCATGAGAAATATTATTTACAAAACAGGCTTCTGTAAGAGTTTATAAGATTTGTAAGCTGTTGCTTAAACTCACTTCATTCATTCGTTGTAGTCGATTGCATCTAATTCACAATTTTTTAAAGGAAAAAAGACACATTGTAAAAAAGGGCGTGAAAGTTAAATATACCTTGACATTAATTTTCGGGAGCAATAATCGCCTTCCCACATTCAGACGCTGATATTCGTCAGGTTTTCTGTAGTGTGCATCCATAGTATCTTCTAATTTTCGGTCCTTGGGGGATTCTAAACATTAACAATATAAGTTAAGGAAACTTACAATTTCAAGCAGCAGCTAGAATTTCTTTTAGAGTGTTGTCTTAGATTTCTTTTACACATAAATATGGTTGTGTAACATAAAATTTTAAGTATTATTTTAATTTTCAACTCCTTTTCAGGAATGTGCCATGCATAGAGAGCAGTGGATACTGATAATGCCCACAAACACACTTGCCTTAGTTCCAACCTACACTGAACATTGCGCCACTCATCACTGATAGCAGTTTTTCAAGGATCCTGCATGGGTTGGGTTTACACATATATGCAATGTAAGTAGAGTAGTTCAAATCTAATTTTGTTCTTTTTTCAAGGGAATTTATTATTCATTATTTTCATAAGTTTTAAGCTGTAGGAACTTGAAATGACAGAGGTCTCTTAGGAAGTAAGCTTATATGTTGAGATGGGAGGACCAGTGGCGACCACTATATGTACCCAGGTGTAGAGGTGGTCAGCTAATATTGAACATTTAGTCAACATAGTGAGTGTGAAAAGAAAATTAAAGTGTCAAAAGTACATCCATACTTAAATACATGTATCAAGGAGTCCGAGGTTCGATACTCGGTAGTGGTTCAGATTTCACTTTGAACTTTAGGTCCAGCCCCGATTAGCCTTTCTGTGTATAAAGTGGACTTAAAAACAAATTCAAACAACAAATCTGGAAATAGGAAAGGGTGGGTGGGTGTCTCATAGCTTCGGTTATTTCTGTTTCAAAGGGAGTGTTCGCCACTGGGAAGGACAGTACTAATAATTATACACAGTGTAGGCTGGAGTGTAAAACTTTGTTGTAACTGTCTTCAGAAGTATTTTGAAATTGATATGGCATACTAATTACACAATGTGTACAGCGAGATGTTAAAATATTACCAGGCAAGTTGTTCATAATTTTCAATATTTTTTGACGTCCTATGTGTATTTAAGGAATTGAACTGCATTGAACTTTTCCTGAAAATATTTATGCATCTCACTCTTTACATACCTTTCCTAATATCTTTGTTACACAATTAATTTCATGGAAGATCAGTGAAAAAAAATATGGTTGACTAGACCAAACAGTAAATATACTTCTGTGTCAGCATCTTTAAATTCTGAGAATCGATTGCTACTTGTGTACAATTTAGTGTTCTTGTGGATCTGGGATGAAGTAAGTGATTCATACATTTTTTTTGTTTTCCCTTTTCAACTTGCAAAGTGAGGGTCTGTGATGCTACATATATTGGCTATCAGTTACCCTGTAAAAGCCTACATACAAATTTTGTCTTTGGAATACAAATTCATTTTGAGAAGTTATGTAGGAGAAAACACACAAATAAAGAAATTAATTCTTATTTGAAAAGTATCTAAACTTTAATCATTCTGGGTTTCTTTCACTCAATCTTCCACTGTATGTATAGACATTCCTTAGGAAAATTAAAATTACTGGGGGGATCCATATGATACTAACTTTGCATGATAATTAACTTTTATATGTTAAATCTTCATGAACGCCTCAAATAGTCTACCATCTATTAACAAATGTAGTTGTACAATAAACTGTTGTATTGAAGAAGTTAAATTTTTGCTACTTTCAAGATTAATCTAATTTAAATGTATTCCTTATTTCAGACATTAAATGCTGTCTAACTAAAATAACCACCTCTGATGTTTAAAGATGATCCTGATTTTGTAAATGGAAAGGTAAGTAAATAAATCAATTAACCTGTATGTAATCTGAAAATGTCAGAATCACATAAATAGAACTAGGAACATAAAATATAATGCTGCGTGTGCGAACCATACACACACACCTTTCATTTTGTAATTAATAATCTTTGGATAGGCATTTCCAAAATGCACTTTAGCATGTTCTCTCTAATATACAAATTATAATCTTTATGTATTTATTTCGTAGCCTACTAAACTTTCAACAGAACTTTATTTCTGCTACTTGAAAACAGAATCATATCCGTGCTTTTATTTTTGGAGGGTTGTCTTGGAGCTATGTCTTGTTTCTATAGAAAATATTTCTAAAATTTGTCAAGGGTATGTGTCTCTTGTCTGCTGGGTGAAGGGATGGAATGAGGCATCCACTCACTTCTCCTTCTGGCACTGTCCCTGTTACATGCTGGTATAATGTACAGAATAAATAAAATCTTTTTGCCTTTTCGCTACATGATTATTTACACATACACCTTGACAGGACAGAACTACAGGGTGCGAAATCATTGAAAACTGGTGGGGGAAGAAAGTTCTTAATCTACAATCCCCCCACATATGTGAATTATTAAAAGTAAAAATAAATTACTCAATTAAAAAATATTATTATTATTATTACTATTATTATTAATTAAATAAAGGAAATTAATTTGTTACTTTTATACATATCAGATATTGTAAAGCAGCTAACTAATTCCTTTAGTAACTTGGTTAAAGACGTTAATAAATTATGAAATAGTTGAAGTGCTTTTATTATGTGTAAGTTTTTGTTTTGTTTGTGCTTTATGTTAATATAAATCAATTAGATTTCATAGTTATAATTTTCTTGCATTCTTGTTTTACTTTAATTCTGCGCATTGGTGTAGATTTGTTAATGATCTCTTGAGAGAGAAAGCATTCAATACTCACAACTACACTAATTTGTGTGTGTTTTCGATATTATTATTAGTATTGTATATTTGAAATTAAAAGTAATTGCTTATCTTTCATTTGTTATAACAAAATATCTTCCCCCCGGAAATTTTTGGTGGGGGAATTTTTGAGGCCAAGATTGTTCGCACCCTCCAGAACTAAATAAAACACAAGAAAGCTAAAGCTAAACACTCAGTTTCTGCAGATCCAGTTGGCAATTACTAAAATTAGTAAAAAAATATTTTTCACACCAACATTGAATGGTAGTGTTTGAGCTCTTCGGCGTCACCAGAAAGGTGTTTGTGTGTGGGGGGCAATCCATTGACTTAACTTAATGGTAGAACAAATATTAACAATAAGAATCATGGTTATGATAATAATAATTTTACAGTAATAACTATTATAAACAAAAATAAAATTATATTATTATTATTACTATTATTAAATCCTCTGGGAGGACACTTCTATTCGTTCTACTAGATGAGTGAATATCAAGTACAACTTTTCCTTATTATCTTTTTTTTTTTTACATTTTACATAGTTAGTGTACTGAAATGCACAGTTATTCTATTTTGTTTTTAAGTTTTAACTTTTCAATAAAAGCTTTCTAAACATTATTTATGTTATGACAACTTCTGCTTTCTGTGACTTGAAATGGCCGATGGCAATTCCAGGGGGTGGGGGTCAACGGATCGGTTCCACCCCCCTCTCCCGACACCGATGTTTCATCACAAAATATTATCCTAAGGTAATTTCTTACTTTTGAAGATAGTGTGCCATTTCCAGTTATATGCTGTGGTGTGCTCTGTAGTCAGCCCTCATTTCGCTATTTTTTGCTGCCTGTTTACAGCCCCATCATCACCCTCCTTGTATAGGCCCTTGCTTACGAAATAAAAGCATGCATGTTTATATTACCTTTGCAGAATAGGGTGACATAATCTAAGTCCCTCTACCTGTTCATTCAATCAGTGGCGTACGCAACGGGGTTACTGGGTTTAACCCCCCCCCCCCCTTTGAGCTTGAAATATTATGGAAATGCTGTGTAAAATTAATTGCCAATTTAGCGCTACTGCATTCAATGTAGAAACTGATCAGCTTGATGGCCTCCCCGGTGGCGCAGTGGTAGCGTCGTTGCCTTGAAATCAAGGGGTCCCGGGTTCGATACCATGTGGAGGCACATAGTGGTTCGGGTCCCACTTTGAACCACAGGTCCAGTCTCGATTAGCCATACTGTGCATAAAGTGGACTTAAAAACAGCAACTCAATCAATCAATTGAACAGCTTGACTGATTGATTTTGTTTATTTTTCTTCGCATTTCTGTCACTTTTGGGCTAATTGCGAAGATGAGGATGAGTGATGATATGATGGAATGCATGAATGGATACTCACAAAGAACACCTGTGCTCAGGCTGGGATTCGAACTCGGCACCCCTGGCGTTGTAGCATGCTTTCGTAACCACTCATCCACGAAGGCTGGCTACTCAAGCTTGAATAACTTTGTATGCACACATCACTAGTATACTCTTTAGGGATGTATTAAGACTCATAAATGTTGTAAGTACATTCTGAACTATCACACTCTGACCTAAATGCATTGTTGGTTATATTCTTATTTACTGTTACATTTTTTCTCCTTTCAGATCATGGACGCCTTTCCATACAGACATTTTAAAGAAATACAACATGCATATGTTTATCAATGAAGTAAAATTGGTACGCATACTGAAAAAACATTCCTCTTTTTTGGATAAAATATTGAGAAACGTGTTGAATTATTGCAAGATGAAATGTACGTATATTGTAAATAAAGTTTAAATTTATGCTAACTGGTGACTTTATTTCTTCAACCTAATCTTTGGGGTGAAAAATTAAGCTCTGTATTTGAAATAGAGTGGTTAAAAATTATGCATATGAACATATTTATAACTTTTACTAAATTTGCTCTGCCTTCTTAAGAATGTACATTTCCCTTTACAATTAATGTATTAAAGTACTGAAATAGGTTCTAAAAGCACCAAAAATCACTCACATTGTAATGATTGTGGCATTGAACTGAGTGTGCAGAACCAGCAGCAAAGGAAAGGTAAGGTTGAATTATTGCTTAATGTGTATGCATTTAGTGGCAAGGTAGTATTTGTCAGAGGTTATCCTCTTACCATGTATGTAAATACTTGCATCCCATGTATACATAAAATTTATCTATGGATATACAAGTATACAGTATTTTGTTGTGTTAAGTACGTCATTTATTTATCCTAGCAATATGATTGTATGTGTGAGCATGAGTGCTGCTTTCCAAACAGCACAGAAAAAAAGTTGTTATTTTGTAATTAACGAGTGTGACTTCTGAAGATCAATCTCCTTCATGTTATATTGTACAGTCAAGGACACTTCTGGGTTGTAACGGCACCATTGACTTTCAATTAAATCATTACAACCCAGCAGTGTATGTGATTGTACATATATCCAGTCCCAATTGGCTTCTAAGCATCAAGTGGAAGTCTCAAAAAAGACTTATTGGACAAAATGTATGTACATTAAAAGTTGCGACTTTTTTGTATGATTTAGAAATCGATACATAATATTACTTGCAAGCTTCATGTAATTTATGGATGGCTTCTTCTTTTACATGAATACCTTGGTGAGCGTGCCGCATCTAGTTTCCTCTAAGATTTTTAAGCTTTGTCAAAATTTAATGCTGAATTGAATGGTATTCTTTTTATAAAGAACACAATTAATCACATTAAAATCTGAACGCATTAAATGAAGAAACACTGTTTTCCCTGTGATGTCGTATATTACACAATGCAAGAGTTAACATTGCATTTCTCTACTTTGATACATTTGCCATCTGGGAAGAAATTACAATGAAGTTATGATTGCTTTATCTCATTCTGCATTCATATTGTATAAGATAGAAAAGATCTGACTGATTCTTCAAGGTTAAAGGTAAGCATTATTATACTAGTTGAAGATCATTTACCTCTTCCTCATGAACCCCTCAAACACCCTATGGGAGGAAAGACACACTCTATACTAGGGTGAGAAAACTCACCCTATGGGAGGAAAAACACACTCTATACTAGGTGAGAAAAACTCACCCTATGGGAGGAAAAACACACTCTATACTAGGGTGAGAAAACTCACCCTATGGGAGGAAAAACACACACTATACTAGGGTGAGAAAACTCACCCTATGGGAGGAAAAACACACTCTATACTAGGGTGAGAAAACTCACCCTATGGGAGGAAAAACACACTCTATACTAGGGTGAGAAAACTCACCCTATGGGAGGAAAAACACACTCTATACCAGGGTGAGAAAACTCACCCTATGGGTGGAAAAACACACTCTATACTAGGGTGAGAAAAACTCACCCTATGGGAGGAAAATCACACTTTATACTAGGGTGAGATAACTCACCCTATGGGAGGAAAAACACACTCTATACTAGGGTGAGAAAATTCACCCTATGGGAGGAAAAACACACTCTATACTAGGGTGAGAAAACTCACCCCATGGGAGGAAAAACACACTCTATACTAGGGTGAGAAAAACTCACCCCATGGGAGGAAAAACGCACTCTATACTAGGGTGAGAAAACTCACCCTATGGGAGGAAAAACACACTCTATACTAGGGTGAGAAAACTCACCCTACGGGAGGAAAAACACACCCTATACTAGGGTGAGAAAAACTCACCCCAATATGGGGTGTGGAAACTCACCTTTGTAACGGTATATTTTGTGCTTTTAAGCTGATTCTCAGCAACATACACAATATACACAACCATACATTTTTGAATCCTTGTCCCGAGGTTCAAAACTTGCAGTACCTGAAGTTCTGTGGATGCTAGTTTAGGCAATAGACACGTACCTCTTCAAATTACAACTTAACGCCCATTTCCTTTTAGATATATATAGGTTTATTCATATTATATTTACAGAAGTTAATTCTTGGCCGTTATTCACAAAATTACATTCCGGTGTACCCTGTCCCCCTTCCCGAAGAGAGTGTGTAGACTCGCGTAGCCACTGGCTCCACGAGTAAAAAAAAAATATAACCCTCAGTACCAAAAAAGGTGGCTGAAGGTATGTGTGTTGTGTACCCGGTTTCCCACATGAAATAAACTATTGGAATAATGTGAAAAGAGCAAGTGTGTGTATTAAAAGAAAGAAAGTTAACATCCCCGCCGTCGGTTCACATAGTAAGGAAAGAAAGCTCGCCCAGCCGCTCCCCTCAGAGAAAAAGATACCTCTTACATTGCTGTACTCCGCCAAACATCTGAGCCCGACTGCTCCCCTGCCCTTCCTATTTATAGGCCCCGCTAATGACCTAAACCGTTACTGGAAACTTACCGCTTCCCCAACGGCCAAGAACCCAAACGTACAGGAATACATAGCCATACACAATTTATAACATAAAAAAGGATCCAGTAATGATCGCATCATTACATAGTCCCCCCTTCCTGAAGAGAGAAAAATCAAAGTTCTGTAACCTAGAAAAATAATAATAATATACACAAGGCACTTGTCCGCAGTTTCTGTTCACTACAAACACACTTTCATTAGATCACACGACACTGGCAGTCAATGTTCACTAATTTTGTCCACAAGTGTACTTCGAAATCCGCGATCTTCCCTCAGCACTGTAGCTGGTTAACCCACGTCGATTCTTACCCACTCAGCATCTCTTTCATCCTTCCTCCTGGACCAATGAGAGACAGTCTCCTGGAAATCCATCCAAGTCATCAAGGCTGCTGGTTCAACTCCCGGCAACGCCACTGCTCTGCGCTCCTGCCGAGATCGGAAGTCACCGCTTCGACCGGTTTCCACATGAATGGGTCTAAATGGCTCTACATCCAGAGATGTCACTGCTATTCACTGGATTTTCTCACCACCGAACTGCGGCTTCTCGACGAAAATACGCGGTAAAAGAATACGCACTAACTTTGCGTTACTTTCGCGATGAAATTGACTGCGAAACGACACTTTTGTATGAGTACTGTATGAGGTAGAGAAAACAAGTGAAAGATAGAATAAAGAAAAGATAGATAAGTCCCTATGTACAATATTTACAAAAAATCCCCCTTTGAAATTAGACTAGAATCTGTTTCTCAGCTTGTAACGCATCCGGGATATATCTTCGTCTTGCTCCTCCTGCCGAAGTTACGTGCGCTCTCTTTGCTGAATTGGATTCGGCTACTTTCCTTGCAAAGTCAGGCGGCGAAGAATAAGGCTTTAACTGGTCACTGTTGGCTCTCAATATTCTTCCGTCCCCGCTGTGTTTAATTTTGAAAGTATTTGCCGAAGTTTGCTCCACAATTGCGTGTGATCCAGAGGACTTCCCCGAGAATTTACTGGTTACTCTGCGGGCCTTACCAGAGATAGGATGTTCCTTAAGCCAAGCTTTATTCCCCACCTGAAACGTGCATTTGCGGCGTTTCCTATCACAAGCTTTCTTCTTGGCGTCTTCCATCCTGAATTTCGTTTCCTCCTTACTTGACATAAAATCTTGCTTATTCCTGTCATCTTTTAATACGCAGCATGGCTGGCACGACTTACAATACTGGATAACATCTTTAGTTAGGCCTATCCAAGTGTATTGTTCCCTAACCTTCGCTAACGTTTTCAATCTCCCAGGATGACAAACGAATGCATTATCATGCAACGACACGAGAATTTGCGAACGTAGAGAAGTAGGTGCCCATATTTTCCCTTTTCCCTTCTCTTTGTACTTTTCCGTAGGCAAATTTCTCCTAAGAATTCCCTCGTTGTCGAAATACGAAGATTTGGCCTGGGTCTTCACCTTTTCCTTGTACTTCTTCGTTCATTCCACCTCCTCATTCCTTGTAGCCCTCGCTACGTCAGCAAGAAACTTGTCTTTCATTTGCTCGGAAATGAGGGAGGCTGTGTCCAGAAACCTACGTGGCTCCTCAGAATTGTATTCTTCATTTCCCTCAGTGGCAGAGAATGGCAACAATGAAGAATTTTCCATATCTTTAGTTCCAGAGAGACGAACCGTGGGCAGTTTTATGCTCCGAAGCAAATTTTCCCTCTGTTGCTTCCTCATTTGCTTCGCACTTTCTGCAGTACACAAAGCGCTGAAATTTGCAACTGATTTCTGCACAGTGTCAGTCGAACATTCCACACGGTCAATTATGTCCTCAGTTTCGGGGTGTGGTTTGCAATTTCCCATCGTCGCGGTTGCTTCAGCTACAGTTTCATTTCTTTCCATCGTCGCAGTCATCGTCGCGGTTAGCCCAGCTCCAGCTTCCACAGTCGACGTCCTCCCCTGCTGCGAGAACGGAAGCCTCTTTCCCACTTCCCTCTTCTCCGCAGAAAATAAATAAATGACGTTACTGTCCTCAAAACTGTAGCCTCCCTGCTTCAAATGTAGCGATATGCCGGCCTTCCTTATGAACCCACGACCTGCGATAAATCCCGTGAAACAATTGCGCAGAACGACGAATTTATGCTTAAATTTTATCCCATTCAAATGTACAGTAAGATACATTTCCCCACATGATTGTACAGAGCCTACTGCCAAAGAAATATTAATACGTTTATTGTTAATCTTATTTCCTTGTTTTTCCAGTTCTCTTGCGATCTCAACAGACACGGTGCTCACAGACGCACCAGAATCCAAATATAGCGTGAAGTCCTTTCCCTGAACCTTACAGGTGACTAACGGTTTTTTGTCGCCAGAAGTGAAATTTCTGCAGTTGCGTATTTCCCTATTCCTCCCCCTGTTTTGCTTTCCTTCTACGTGTGCAAGAACCGGAGTTATCTGTTCTGGTCTAACGGTATCTTCAGAGACGGCACAGGTGGCACCTTTCTGCGGACCATCATACCCCCTTCTCCTCGCTGGTTCTTCTGTTCTCGACGGGGTTCCAAAATTCCCGGAAAGGCTCAAGCGGTTGAAAAGACCCGGATTTATGGCACTCATTGATACTTCTGTTCCCACGCGGCCGAAAGGGTTCATTGTCCCCGCAGCTACTAATTGCCTTGCGACACTCCCTGAAGTTGACGCTAGTGGTAAACTGCTTTCTCTTAGTTCTGGACAATAGTACAGAGCTTCTGAATACAATCTCTTTTGAATGTCCATAGAATGGGTTTCCAAATCTTTGATTGTTGCGAATGTTCTGTTGTACAAGTGTGTTCTGAATTTAGGATGGGAAAATTTCAAAACATGCTGGATGACCTCCTCTTCTGTCCCCCGTTTTTCCCTCATTGCAAAAAGCTTCCTGGTGTGTCGAATAAATGCAAGAAGAGACTGGTCTGGTGACTGGTAATTGTTCTGAATGATCCTTGCTATTTCCGAATCATAATCGACACTAAAGTATTCCTCAAGAAAAGCCTTCCCGAATTCCCTAAAAGTGCCGAAAGGTCTCGAAAATCTGAACCAATCTGCAGCGATTTCCTTCAACGAAAGCGGCAAGATTCTATCTAAGAGAAAAGTATCCCCAATTTCCATGATTTCCTGATAATTGCGTAATTCATACAAATAATCGTGTGGACTTACATCGCCGACGTTTCCCTTAAAGATCGGAATGTTAATGTTGCTTTTTTCCAAGATTTTGCTCATTTTTTCCTCGCCGGTCCTTATCGAAGTTCCTTGTGTAACATTTAGAGAAAGTCTCTCAAGTTCCCCCACAATATCTTCCTCAGGCCTTCCTTCCAAATTCGCATTGCCTAGCAACTTGCTAATGAGCTCCCTGTCTATTTGAATTGCCATTTTGTCTTCTCTTATTTTCTTTCCACTTCACAATAACTAATGCCTTCAGTACTTTTCACAAGAAAATATCCCTGACTCTGAGCCCCCAGTATGTAACGGTATATTTTGTGCTTTTAAGCTGATTCTCAGCAACATACACAATATACACAACCATACATTTTTGAATCCTTGTCCCGAGGTTCAAAACTTGCAGTACCTGAAGTTCTGTGGATGCTAGTTTAGGCAATAGACACGTACCTCTTCAAATTACAACTTAACGCCCATTTCCTTTTAGATATATATAGGTTTATTCATATTATATTTACAGAAGTTAATTCTTGGCCGTTATTCACAAAATTACATTCCGGTGTACCCTGTCCCCCTTCCCGAAGAGAGTGTGTAGACTCGCGTAGCCACTGGCTCCACGAGTAAAAAAAAAATATAACCCTCAGTACCAAAAAAGGTGGCTGAAGGTATGTGTGTTGTGTACCCGGTTTCCCACATGAAATAAACTATTGGAATAATGTGAAAAGAGCAAGTGTGTGTATTAAAAGAAAGAAAGTTAACATCCCCGCCGTCGGTTCACATAGTAAGGAAAGAAAGCTCGCCCAGCCGCTCCCCTCAGAGAAAAAGATACCTCTTACATTGCTGTACTCCGCCAAACATCTGAGCCCGACTGCTCCCCTGCCCTTCCTATTTATAGGCCCCGCTAATGACCTAAACCGTTACTGGAAACTTACCGCTTCCCCAACGGCCAAGAACCCAAACGTACAGGAATACATAGCCATACACAATTTATAACATAAAAAAGGATCCAGTAATGATCGCATCATTACACCTTTTGGGGACGTCTATTTGTGACAAGCCAAACTCACCCCAAAAGGTGAGTTTCCACACCTTTTTTTTTTCAGTGTATCTGACAGACGAAAGATGATTGCAAGATATCCTTAAGTTGATTAGGCAAATTTGTGTTTGAAATTCTTATACAATTAACAATTTTTTGTAGATTAGTTTATGCCTTAACATTTGTGACTTGTGTTTGTCGATGTATTTCGAGTGTGAGTATGTAAAAATGGCAAATGCAAACTTCACACCTTAAATTTAATGTTTTAAAGGTATATGCCATTTAATTTAATCGATTCGAATTTTTCGACACTTTAGAATCACACAGAGCCTTTATATTGTTAATATATTTGTGTGTGCATGTGTGTGCGTGGTGAGAGTAGCCCCTCTGATTAATATTTGCATTCAGTATGTTTTTTGCTAGCAATTGAACCCAATCTCCTTTGAAAATTTCTAGCTGCGTATAGATTTGAAGGTAAATTCAGTTAAACTGAACTGATTTTTCGGGAAAACTAAAGAAATAAACAATTTTTGATTATCCTGAACAATATCTGTAAATATTTAAAACTAATGTAGTCATGATTCAAACCCAAAATTGCTGGTAATTCGTAAACATGACATCACGAGGGCTAATATGCTCCTCCTGAGGAAATCTGAGCACGTTCCTGCGTTACATGAAAGAACATAGTATACACGTATAGATTCTACAATTTTATTGTTTTTGTGCAGTGAGGACCAAATACACCATACATTTCTCATGTTTAACACATTGTAAATGTAAATGTTACCTAATGATATCTAAATTTGTTTGTTTAGAGTTGTGACAACAAAGACCCCTTATGTCAGGATCTGTTCTTGCGTAGAACACAAATTTGCCTATAGAAACGAATCCATCGCGGTCTTTGTCCATATTGAAGAAGATCCTGTCTCGGATGTTCTTAAAGTTCAAATCTGGAATGTTGTAGTATGTCATGCGGATATTCATCATCCTGTGAATTCCCTGAAAGGAGGTGAAAGATGGAACAAGGAGTTCACGTGAATGGTGTCGTAACACTACCAATTGAATAGTTTATTTTTTTAAAGAGGTAACTAAGTAGTATTTTAATTCTACCTATCGCACATTTATCCATTAATTATGACCATATTTTAACCTTACCTAACGTGTATTTTAGTGTTTAAAAAATGTACCTGAAATAAAGTTGTATTGAAGCGTACAAAGTATTTGCATAATGGCTATTTCATCACAGACATATATATTATTTGATTGATTGAGTTGGTGTTTTAAGTCCACTTTATGCACAGTAAGGCTAATATGGACTGAACCTACAGTTTAAAGTGGAATCCGATCCACTATGTACCTCCACCGGGTATCGAACCCGCACCCTTTAATTACAAGGCGATGACGCTACCACTGCGCCATCGGGGAGGCCCTATATATATATATATATATATATATATATATATATATATATATATATATTATTTTGTACCACCAAATGTTTAGGGGTGCGCACTCATAGTACCTTTCTTAATGCGAGATTTTGTTTTTTGGAGGTGGGCCTTTGGGTGCTGGGGGAGGGTATTATTCATTCAAGGTTGGGAAATTACATGCAATAGAACTTACAAATCTACAGATTTTAAGGCGTTGGCTTGAAAACTATAAGAACCCAAATTCTTCATAATCAATTATTCTATTTGTGTGTTATTTAAATACCTGTCATTAAAAAAGCAAATGAAGTAGTGCGCAGTTTGTAGACGTAATTCTTAAAATTCTTGTGTGCATTTTGCCACCAGCATTTTTCTTTTCACTTGTTTAGGATTGTATAAAATGGTTGCACATTTGTGTGGGCTCACACGAACACTAAGCAATGGCCCTTTTCTCTAAAATTCACCATTGTACACCAGACTGACGTCAAAAGGGATGAAATCTGGACTCACGATAATCTTTGTTCCAATGTTTTGACAGCCCCTTCTCCCCTTTTGATACACCTTTGCTTTAAGTCAGAACTTACAGCGCGAATTTCTGCAACAGCCATGTTCGCTGGTGCTTGGACGTAAGTTACATTTTGGAGTAACGGTCGCTATAGCTAGTTACGTTTTGAAATGAATAATTTTAACTGAGTAACTTTTCAGCTAACAAATTAGGAAAAAACAGTTACTTTTACTTTTAAAAAGTAATGAACGAAATTATTGTTTGTTAAAACAGTATGAATAAAATTTTAATCTTTTGTGGCCTAATATTTTTCAATAGCCTATAAGATATACTTTCAATGTTCTTACCTCTATAGTTTCATATTTATAATATGGGGTTCATTAACAATTAACATATATTAGAGAGTCATTAGTAAGGAGTCTGTTCTCAGCTTACGCTAAACACAAGTAAAATCATATTTAGAAAAAGAGTACCTGAGATTGTAACTAGCTTACTTTTTAAAGTAAGGGCAACTGGTACTGGTCAAAAGCTACCAAAGAGATCCACATGAATTGTATTACTTACATACAACATTTCCAACATCTCATCCCCATTCATGTAGCCGTCCCTTCGTGTGTTGAACACCCTGAACATCCAGATAAGCTTGTCTTCCACAGTGCCATGCACGAATTCGACTATCCCTCCGAAGAACTCATACAAATCGAGCTTCCCGTCTCGGAAGATATCGAAGCACCTGAACACATGACCTGCAAACTTAAAAAAAATAATAAAAATAAAAATTAATCCACTTCAAAGTTAATACAAGTGGAAGCTCGTCCGGGATTTTCAGCCAACATAATTATACCGCGTTTGTTACAACCTGTCCCGGTTCCCGCGCTAGTTGCTCCCTGGCTTTTCTCGGTGCTGGGGAAAGTCAAAGCCAGGCAGCCAATTAAAATACGCAACGTCGCAACAGCGTCTACGTAAGCGCCTCTCTTCTGGCTTCCATTCGCTCCTCGCTGCCCAGCAGACGATTTTTTCCTCGTTTCTCATTGGCACCGAAACTGTCGAGCGCTCCCTAGCGCGGGAAAGGGGACAGGTTGTAACAAACGCGGTATAAATGACTCACAAAGTGTACTCTGTTTTTTTTTCTAACTTGTGACTAAGAATTTTATGCAAAGTGTTTGAAATGTATACATAAAATTGCTTTTTATTATCCTTAAAAATTCTCATTTGCAAAAAAGGAAAAAAAAAACTGTCATGTTGTTCAGATTTGTGTTATCTTCCATCTAGGTCTCACGAAAATTCCCGAACACAAAAGTGTTGATATATAATAATAGTAATAATGATAATAGCAAATAAATACACAAGAACTGATCAAATTAATATAACTATTATTAAAATGTCGACCTTTGTGGCTGAGCAACCATAGTAACGTGCTAAGAAGCAGAGATGCCAGGTACGAACCCTCGATGAAGCATTGTGTTTTTCCAATTATCTATTCATCCTCATCGTCGCGACTAACCTAATAAGTAGAAAAGCGACATAAAATACCGAAATATAAAGAAAGAAAGATGTTCTTAAAAGATTTGGTCTGTCAGATGTATATATTTTTTTCTAGCATAGTATCTGAAACATTATGCACAACATTTAGAATTTTAGAAATACATTTGCACTATCTAAAATTGCATCACGTTTCAGCTCTTCGAGGAAATTACAGTAATCATAAGATATACACACTGAAACTGACCCAAATCTACGTTCAGGATTGTTAAGTTTTCTGAAGTTAAATCAAATATGAAAACAGTAACTTAATGAGCCCAAAATCAAAGCATTTTAATTAATTGATGCTCACCGCCAATACATCCATTCCATACATGAATAGAGAACAAACTAACAGGAGGGCACTCAGTAGCACTCCTGTGTTGGGTGACTGATAACGGAATTAAAATAGAATATTCGCTAAGCTGCAACAGCTTTAGCAATTTAAAGATGTGCTGTCAGCAGTGTCTGTTATGATGTCACGTATGTCCTGTGCTAGCTGCTCCAACAGAACAATCTAAACTACCCAATCTATTCACATTTGCATTTATGCTATTAGATGAATGCGTGAGTAGATTAGGCATATAAGATTTAGTGCTATATCCCCATTTGGCCCAGTACTCATAAAATAATAATAATGTCGAAGGCAGAAAAAAATGGCAAAATGAGAACTGACTACTAAAAAAAGTGCCCTCAACCCTATCCTTTCGAAAATCCTAGGCAACGCCACTGTATTAGCACACATGTCCAAGTGGTTATAGCCGTCGCTTGCCGCCCTTGAATATTCGAGCAGCTTGAGCAGTATCTACCCCACATCCAAAGGTTATAGGTTTAGATGATAATTGCCATTAGAAATAAACTCATGCAAATACCATGGTCGATAGACAAATGATATCTATATAATATTTTACCTTATCATGATGCTCCTTCTTTGGGAAAAGCAGAACGAATAGGTCTTGAAATTCCTCTCGTGTGATTAATCCATCGGGGTATTTCGCCTTGAATATTTCGAAATAGGCGCTGATTTCTTTTGCTAAAATAACGATAAATAAAACTTATGTATTGATTTCGCTAAGCCAAGCCTCCACGCTCTTTTAAACCTCGGAATGAACCCAACTTATTTTCTGTCCGTTGTAACAAGTCCGAAGTCAGCACTATTGGTTGTTCGAATGGCAGCTATACAATTATCTTGCGCCTAGGAATATTATGCATGTGATAAAGCTAATTCACTCATCGTATATGCTTTACTGAAGTTGTGGGCTCTTATATTATGAACTACACCTACGACAAAAGTATTCATGGGCAAAATAACACCAGACGTAATACGCAGGAAAGGTACTATTCCTCAGAAGTCGCGTGGTTTTGTTTACATCAACTTCGTTCTTGCAATGGATGGAGAATAGTACTTTTCTTATATATCAGCGTTCAAATTGAAAGTGGAGGAGACGGAGGAAGGAATTTTTGCCTTCTTTGAATTTCTAAATTCGTTCCCAAGAAAATTTCCTCCTTATTGAGAATATGTGTGTAATATTGTTTAAGTCGTTACTATTTGTCAATAATTTTAATTATTAGAACCTAAGTTTAAGATGAAAATCCTGAAACTGTGAATTGTACAAAAATACGAGGGTTTTTTGATAAGTTTCCGGGAAAGTATCGGAATAGATGAAAATCCTTTTAGTATGTTGTGAGTCGATGATTCAGAACATGTTGTGCAAGATTTGAGACAACTACTGCTAGTACTTTGCGTTACAAGTTTAAAGTGGCCGTAGCAACGCAGAGTGTACATTTTTCCAAATTGGAGAAGAGAACTGTCATCAATTATCTCTTCTCAAAGAACATGGGAGTCAAGGAAATTGACAATGCCTAATGACTGTCCTATATACAGCACAGTGAAATTGTGGGGGCGAATTTCAGGAGGGGGGAGAACAAGCAGAAGATTAGGAAAGGCAAGAAAGTCTCTGAACAGTAGTGACTGAGAAAACTGTTCGTAGTGTCAACGACCTGATCCTTGCAGACAGAAGGATTGGTCTGCAATGTATAGCAGACACCCTAGGCATCAATTTAGAGCGAGTGCATTACATTGTGCATTAAGAATTGGAGATGAAAAAACTTTCTGCCAAGTGGGTGTTCAAAGTCTTCACAGCTGATTACAAACTGAAAAGATGGTACAGTGCTAAGGCACTGTTGGATAATTTTAACGTAGTGCAGCCAGTGTTATTAAACAAATAGTGACAGTGGATGAAACTGGGTCATTCCACGTCAATTCATCCAGGCCATGTCACCCACCATCCCCGATTTTGATGAAATTCGGTATGCTTATAGAACTTTTGATGCTGATTACAAAAATGACAACTTTTTAAAAATTGGTCAAGGGGTTCAGAAGTTACGCGCTTTTAAAGATCTCCGTGTACGCCACATCCGGCTCCACTTTGAATGACACGCATTAGGTTATAAACGATCGTATCTTCCCTCGGGTTTGCCGTAGAAACTTCAAGTTTGTTTTCTTTTCTTCAGAATAGTATAAGCTTTCATTTAAATAACGTTTCAGATGAATGCATCAGTAAACATGTATTTTTATATATAGTTTTATGTATTTTTTTAGAAAAATAAATGGCTAATTTCAAGAGCGAATTTCATGCAATGCCCCCCCTTCAATTTCCCCCCAATTTTATATGTAGGTAGCTCAGAGTGTGTACTAATGCCTGATGGAAAAATTGGGATGGGCGGTTTAGAGACAGGGTGACAAAAAAATCATTTGCATAAAATGACATTAAAAGTAAATCTTATTAAAAATGCTTATGTATTTAGCACAAAGCCTGAAGTACAATATGTTTCAAGTTACAATATTCAAAATTTATGTTCACTAAGAATAGGCGTAACCTGGCGGGGGCAAAGGGAAGCTCTTGCCCTCTCCCAAATTTATAGATTAATTTAAAATTTGCAAGTAATAATTACAGTGGAACCCCGATTTAAGTTCTTCGATTTTACATTTTCCTTCATTTTGCATTCAATCTTGATGGTCTGGTTAGAAATTTTCCAAGGTTTTATATTTTCCCGCGTATTAAGTTTTTTCAGCTTGGTCTCCTGGATAACGTAAAATTGAGGTTCCACTGTATCTAAGTTAGTTTCAACAGTCTTCATTTTTTAAATTTTATATATTATATAATTATAATTTCCCAAGTTTAGCAAATTTATCTTCGAGAACATTCTTTTTGTGCATTTTATCTCAATATGGAAGTTCTTTTTTGGCTACTCTTCATGGGGATACGTAATATGAAGTAAGAATTAATACTACACATTTGTGCTGATTGAAGTTTTTTCAAATGGAGCTTTTTCGCCAGATACCACAGAAAATATCCTTCTGACGGGATGGTTGGAACAGAAAAAAATACTTGTAAAGATTTCTATAGTATAAAGCAACAAGTACGGCAATTATGTAGAAATAGTATTCAAGGCATAAATTTCTTAGTAATCATCTAGGGTGAAATGACAACAACCCACCGTACAATGTGTCAGCGATTGCAAAGTACTACAACAGTACCAGGAAGTATGCACTATTTTGAATTTACAGGTTCCGTAAGTTACTTTTTACAAGTAACTGAGTTACAGTCAATCATTAAAAAAGTTACTCAGTTATTGTTACGGGTACTTTGAAAGTAACTGAGTTTCTTTTATAGTTACTGTAACAGTAACGTACTGTTAATGATCATTGATTTGTGTAAACGTTACACAAAATCAATGATCAAGAAGACTTCCATGTTTTACTTATGTTTCTAGTACATAATATGTATTCATATATTTACATTATTACTGCTAATAAATGATGGAAAACACAGTCAACTTTGCTTGAACGTTTATAATTAAAAATCATTTGTATGCTGACTACGGTATTTTGAATATGGTGTCATTGATTCCACTTGCACCTATTTCTTTCTCCTCCATTCCAAGTTCAACAATATCCAAAGATCCACTCCCTCGACAATGACTTTTTCCTAGCTGGACAACAACATTCGAAACGAACGCAGCAGTCTACCAAAAACAATGGAGTTTTCACATACAATTAGAAATGAATTACATTAAAGCGTGGATGTTCTAAATTTAGCATGCAACAAAGTATAGCTTCCTTGCAGCAATTCCAAGAAAATCCTTTCACGTAACATCCGGAGAAGATACATATTTTATTTTTATAGTCTGGAACAGAATTGTCCAATTTAGCTATTTCCCTACTGCAAAAAGTAACTCTGTTACCGTTGTTAACGTTACAGGCACTTACTTTTAAAAGTAGCTAGTTACAGTTAGAATCCCTAAATAAAAAGTAACTGTACTTGTAACTTTGTAACTATAGTGCGCGTCAAATCTCCTGCATATGGCGATAGCCAATAGCAGCGCACTGCAGCGGTGCCATGTCGAAATCTCACACGGAAAAGAGACAGCGTGGTTGAGCGAAACGCCTTGTCACGGAGAGCACGGAACATTAGATAATATAACATATAATAAACTTATGGGAGAAAAGAACATACCTGATTATGCCAGAGGGACTGCATAATTGTTTCAATATTCTCAAGGTGGAAGTTGTACAGCCTTTGTAAGATATTTTGTCCCGTAAAGAGTAAGTTATCTTTTTGGCAGTAGAAAATTCTCCACAATCGTAAATTTCAAAGACGGTTCTACGAACTACGTCTTTTTCAAAGTTATCTAAGTTTGTCGTTCTTTTTTGGTACGTTAATGTGCTTTCTAGGTGATTGAAACATTTGAGCAGACCCCGATCCACATTGTTTTGCCCCCGAACATATCCGAGAAACGGTAGCTTGATTCACACCACACGCTAGAGCTGTTAGAGCCTGGCACTTCTTAAAGCTCTCTTCTTCACTCGAACATTTTTTTTAAAAAAAATTGTACACCTGAAAAATCACCTGTCGTGCCTGGCTTCGTACAACACTGTATTGTTCTCTCTTCTCTCGCTATCACTACCACTTGGTTTACTCAACGACATGCTGCACACACACACACACACACACACACACACACTAAAAACGTGGGAAAAACGAACAGTGACGGTATCCTCTTCGTCAATTTCTCCTTCTACCATCACTGGGAACGAACCTGCCCTGTTCCCTTCGTTAATCGGAAAGTTTCGGAATGCAACAGGAACGAAGGGAGAACAAAAACGATACAATGCAAATACGTTTATAATAACATTGCTTCTACAGAGGGAACGGTATAAGCTACAATCACGCTTGTTTTTCGTACATACTCGCAAATTCATTATCTTTCCATCTGTTGAACTACTGACACTTGAAATAATCTATTTATATCCGAGCGCCAGGTACACGATTTAGTAGCGAGGTGAAACAGGTTCTGAACTAGGCAACGCCGCACGTCTGTGATTCGCTGGTGCTGTTCAGCAGTTCAAGGCCATATGCAGGAGATTTGACGCGCACTCTAGTTACTTGGAAACACTAGTTGTTTAACAATCAGAGCCAAAATAGTAAGTGCTGATGTGATATGTTTTGTATATGTTTTGTGATATGTTTTGTATAACTGTATGGTTTGACTTTTGTGAGGAAGTGGCTTTCGAATTCCAACAGTGAACAGTTATGTAGTAGCATGTGCGTGCGTGACTCAAACTTGTTTGTAGGATTGTTTCAAAAGTCCACGTGAAAATGGCGATGCAGCTATTAAATTCTTGCATCCACTTGGCTATCAACTTCACACTACTGGCCAAAACGTATGCTGTGTCCAGTGGACATTAACAACACAAATGGATGGACATATGTACTTAGTGATAAGTCAAATACTTTAGTGTGTTTGAAGTGATCAAAATATCCATCTAAAATGTGAACGGCACATTTTATAGTACATGAAATTTTGGCAATGCATAGAGTACAATTTTTAGGTACTATCTTAATGAGTCCCTTGGAAACTTTCTTCGGGTTGAGATAATAGCAAAGTTTTCCATCGCATAAAAATAGTGTCCAGGATTATTTGATAAATACATTTGACAAATCACAATTATTACTCTTTATTCGTTTGTTCCTCAAGTGCCAGGAGGATCACAAAATATATTTAACTTATAAATTTTGGAGGGGGCAAGTGCTTTGCCCCCGCCAGGTTACGCCTATTCTTAGTGAACATAAATTTTGAATATTGTAACTTGAAACATATTGTACTTCAGGCTTTGTGCTAAATACATAAGCATTTTTAATAAGATTTACTTTTAATGTCATTTTATGCAAATGATTTTTTGTCACCCTGTCTCTGAACCGCCCATCCCAATTTTTCCATCAGGCATTAGTACACACTCTGAGCTACCTACATATAAAATTGGGGGGAAATTGAAGGGGGGGCATTGCATGAAATTCGCTCTTGAAATTAGCCATTTATTTTTCTAAAAAAATACATAAAACTATATATAAAAATACATGTTTACTGATGCATTCATCTGAAACGTTATTTAAATGAAAGCTTATACTATTCTGAAGAAAAGAAAACAAACTTGAAGTTTCTACGGCAAACCCGAGGGAAGATACGATCGTTTATAACCTAATGCGTGTCATTCAAAGTGGAGCCGGATGTGGCGTACACGGAGATCTTTAAAAGCGCGTAACTTCTGAACCCCTTGACCAATTTTTAAAAAGTTGTCATTTTTGTAATCAGCATCAAAAGTTCTATAGGCATACCGAATTTCATCAAAATCGGAGATGGTGGGTGACATTTTCACAAAATTCTGGATGATTTGACATGTGTGACGTTCACAAGTCAATCATTGCACGATTATATTTCGTTCATAAATATTTGAAACTAAAACGCGAAGGTGAAGATACAACTTCTATGGGTCTATATATTAGTGAAATAACTAAGCAATATGCAGTTCACTATTACCTATATTTCCATTTTTTTGTCAGACACACTACCACATAATGACTATTGATTCTCGTTGCTATAGCAACGTTAGAATTCCAAATATCTCGTTTATACAGCGTAGAGTGCAATGAATAACATAAAACATAATGAACGTTGTACAAAGTAATAATTATACATTTTTTTAAACGTTAATATAAAGTGATTTTTATAATATGAAATTAATAATTTCAATAAACATATAATTATATTGTGCGGATTGACAGGACCGTCACAACATTCCCCTCCTCCGGGAAAATGAAAACTACGAAACAACGAGGAGGAGTTTTCATTTATAAATCAGTCAGATGTGTATCAACATAACTACAACAAAGTTACAAATGGACAATATTACCTGACATTCGACAACAACGTGCACATAAACAGATTTGTGCCTAACAGGTAATAACAAATCAGAACATAATACAACATTCAATTGTACAAAATAATAAACAGAATGGTTTCATTTTTTTTCAAGTATCTACTCTCATAAATTTAATTCTCAGACAAGAGTTGATTCCTGTTTTCTTCCGAACAGTTAAACACTCGAAGATTTGAAAAGTTCACCTTGTCATAATATTGCTGGTTCATTGTGTAAAGAATTGCATTATTGTCCATAATTTCCTTGACAAGGAATGGCCCAATATACAAGTTGAACAATTTATGAATCTGGCTGTTAATTTTAGAACTAACTTGCCTATTTTTTATCATAACCAAATCTCCTGTTTGAAGTTTAATCGAGTTCAATGCATTCTTAATCTTTCTACTTCTTCTAGATTGTCTAGTCCTGATTTCCGCTAAAAACAATTTGCGTTTCCATGGCAAAGATTTAATTTGCTCCGGCCAGCCGATTTCTTCAAATATTGAGTCCTTCATCTCTTCATGTAAGAAAAGTTCACTAGGAGATAATCCGGTAACTGAAGAGCAAGAATGATTTAGTAACTGAATAATAGAATTTATTTTTGGATACCAACTGGTGTGATTATCATTGCAGAATAATCGCAGTAATCTAACAATCTCCTTATTGTACCTCTCAATAGGATTAGATTTCGGATTGTATGTAGTGGTAGTAATATGCTTAATTTTCCTTGAATCCATGTAGGCTTTCCACTCATTTGATGTAAATTGGCTTCCACAATCTGATAATAATACATTGCATACAGGGTAATGTTTAAAATATTGTTCTTCAAAACGATTGATAATTTCCCTGGCAGTCGCTTTTCTTAACGGATAAATCATAACAAACTTTGACATAACGTCCACAATTGTGAGGAGATATTCATATGTACGTGATCTTGGTAATTTTCCGATTAAATCAATAGAGAGGAAATCGTGAGGTTGGTGAGAAACGACGTGATATTCATCTCTCCGCAACGGCCGACCTACAATCTTGGTTCGTGCACATTCTAAGCAATCTTTCAGGTAATTTCTAATAGATTTCCTCATGTACGGCCAAAAATATGCCCTTCTACAAGCTGATAAAACCTTCTGATAATCAAAATGTCCATTTAAATCATGCATTTTGTGCAATACCAAAGGTATAAGCTCACGTGGCACTACAAGTTTACAAATTTCTTCTGAATTGGGTTTATAAAAAAGAATTTTGTCGTGAAGAAGATACTTTGAAAAGTCTTTATCAGTTGTACTATTTTCCAGGTGAGAAATTATATTATTACATTTTTCATCTGCTCGTTGAGCTTTTAGCCAAATAGAAGAAGTACCATCTTGTGAATCTTCCACAATTACTTGATTGATATATAATTTATCATCAAGTGCACAATAAGTAGTACAAGGCGGAAATCTGCTCAACGTATCAGCAATATTATTCGAAACTCCTGGGACATGATATAACGTGAAATCAAAACACTGCAGTTTAAGAGCCCATCTCCTAAGACGAGAATTAAGTGATTGTGCAGTTTTAAGCCAAGACAACGACTTATGATCCGAATATAAGTTGAAATCAGTTCCTTTAAGATATATAGCAAATTTCTCCAGAGCAAATAATATAGCTAAACATTCCAATTCGTGTGTACTATATGTAATCTCTGCTCCTCTAAGAGCACGACTGCCGTATTGTATTACACGAATTTCACCATTATCAACTTGCCAAAGTACACAACCCAATCCTTTCTGGCTTGCATCAACAGAAACACAAAACCTCAACTCAAAGTCGGGTTGACTCAATGCTGGTGCTGAAATTAGAGCATTCTTTAGTAACAAGAAAGCTTCTTGACACTGAGGTGTCCAATAAAAAGGCACATTCTTGCGTAAAAGGTGATATAATGGACTAGCGATATCTGAAAATCCCTGTATAAAACGATTCCTCCAATTTGCCAGTCCTAAAAATTTGCGAAGTGACTTTTTGTTTTGAGGAACAGGAAACTGTAGAATAGCTGAGTCTTTATCATGATCGACCTTAATCTCAGAACCAGACACCACATGACCCAAAAACTTAATTTCCGTTTGGAAAAATTTGCATTTGGCAAATTTTATGGACATGTTCGTCTTCTGCAATGTCTGTAGAACATAATCAAGATGTTCAAAATGTTTCTCTATTGTTGGGCTAAATATTAAAATGTCATCCACATATATCATCAGAAATGAATGAGTCTCCGGTCCAAACACCTTATTCATTCTCTCAACAAAAACAGAAACAGCTGATTTTATACCAAATGGCAAGTAACAAAACACGTGCTGTCGTCCTCGATACGAAAAAGCTGTGTACTTATACGAGTCGGGCGTAAGTGGTATTTGAAAATATCCACAGGAGAGATCAATCGAAGAAAAATATCTTGCACCCTTAAAGTGTTGAAGTAGCTCGTTTATCGGTTCAACATGGGTAAGTGGTGAAATTACATGTTGGTTTAGGCGCCGAAAATCCACCACTGGACGCCACTCACCGTTAGATTTTGGTACGATATGTACAGGGTTTAAATAAGGCGAAGACATCTCTTTAATTATTCCCCAGGCTTTCCATTTTTCTAGTTCCCTTTCTAACGCTGCTCTTTTGGCGAACGGTACCGGATATATAGGTGCCTTAATTGGTTCCTTTGTGTCTAGTTCAATTTGATAAGGTTCTACGAATGCAGATCGGGGTCGATCAGAAAACAACCTATGATATTCTATTATTAGATTCTCAAGCTGAGACTGCTGCTCCGTGCTGAGTGATTCACACGACCGTACCTTCGTTGTGATCTGATCTAGAGAAACGATAAGTAAATTTTCTGCTTCTTTAACTATAGTAACTTCCTGCATCTGGCAGCGATCCCTATCAGTTGTGCTTTTGCTAGAGTTAAATGGCTGAACTAGCTCGGAACCAGTAGATGCCATCAAACTAATTTCGTTTCTTCTAAAATCGAGTACAGCTTTGTATTGCCTTAAAAATGGTATTCCGAGAATTAATTCAGCATGCAGTTGCTTCAATACAAACATCTCCAAAGAAAAAACTTCCGAGTTAATTGAAATACTTATAATCTTCCGACCAGCAACACGAAACTTCTGATGTCCTGCAAACGGCAATAACTTAAGTTGATCCACTGTATCCAGTTTGGTACTCGGAATAATTGATTTTATACTGCACCATAATTCATAACTGACTAAATTACATTGGCTTCCACTGTCGATGACACACTGTATTGTAATACCGCAAACTGTTCCTGTGATCAGAGGTTGATCAGTAATAGGAGTAGGTATGCCAGTATCATTTAAAGTCCAAGTAGGTTCATCTTCGTACCAATCTAACTGGAAAAATATTGAAAGTGGATAACAATGATCAACTTCAGATAAAACGGAATTACTTAATACAGCATACTGACAAGTTGTGCTTATATTATCACTACGATTTGATTTAGACGGACCCTCCATTATGTTAGTGCGAGCAAACTGGTCCACGTTCACCCGCGACGTTCGTTTAATGTTGCTTCAGGGGCAGAAGAAATGAACTGTTTACAAGAAGTTTCTCTTGGATCGAAAGATGGAGCATTTTCATTCAATGGAGTATTCGCCACTGCAGTTGCATTGCAACTGTTTCCCGTTGACAACTGAGAAGACGAATATCCGCAATTGGCACATACACTGCATGGTTGGAATGAGTGGAAATTATTGTTAGAGAACTGAGAGTTAGGATGCAGTGTAAATTGCTGTTGTTCTTGCTCGTTTCTGGCATTGAAACTGTTGCTCATAAATCTACCATTATTGTTGAAGTATCGAGAGTTTTGTGGACTTCTATTTTGCCGGAAATTTTGAGTTCCTGCACCATTACGTCTGTAACGATTATATGGTCTGTTAGTTAGGTTAGGCTTCCCAAAATTATTATTTCTATTAAATATCATCGTCTTCTGGCTGGAGTTTGATTGTTGGTTTTCAGCAACAAATGGAACATCTGTACGTGGAATCTTAATTCTTTTATTTTCATCGCTAGAAGAAACAAAATGAACACTATTATTAGGTCTTACGTTACGTCTTGAACCTTGATTTCCATTAGGTTCATCATCGTTCACAAACGATGAACTTTTAGCAACACTTTGAACTCTCAGTTTTGCCCTTGCACTATTATTGCCGGTAAAACTTTTAGAATTATTCCCATCATGTCGGAAATTTTTTTCACGTACATTATCATGAACATTAAAACTCTTGTTTGATCTTGAATTCACTAAATCCAACCTCTTTAGTAACGCAATTACATCATCCATTTTAACTAATCTTGCAGCTAATATTGTTTGTGCAATAGATGTGGGCAACTGATTGATTAAAATGTCAATAACTTCTGCATCATTCGGACGATCAACTAAATTATAATATGCTGAATGCGTACGAATAGCAAAAACTTCCATACTACTCGTCGATTTAGGATCATATTTACGACTTCTAAGTTCAGATAATTGAGCCTGAGTTAACGAATAAGACGTGTAGTGATTCAGAAATTCGTCAACAAACTGTTTGTACGATGTAAACGAATCGACATGAGTATTATACCAACCTTCTGCAGGTCCTTGGAAACAATTAGTAATACATTCAAGCCTTTGCATGTCAGGAACTTGCAGTAAGTCTAAGTAGGACGATAAAGTTTTAATAAACTTACGTGGGCTTGATTTTTCAGGATCTCCAGAATATTTAGGAAGAACAGTAAGTTCATTCAATCTTACCAACCTTCGAGGTTCTTGAGTAAACGAACGCACACAATTGTCAGGATAATCACATCGATGATTCTGCGGGTTTGATGACTTTAGGTTAACTTGCCTTTTTCTTTCCTGCCCAGAACCATCAGAATATAAAGAACGGGTAGATTGACATAACTTGTTAGTATTACTAGCTCTCATGCGATTATTTCTAGAACGTTTGTGTCTTTGTGAAGCAATGCGATTGTGTTCGTCATCAGAAACATCACACGCTGAAGAATCAGATGATTTAGGAGAGGTTAGGTTCCGTGCAGGAATACCAGGTTGACAGTTATCATTCACATGAGAACTGTGAACATTAGTCGAAATATTTGATGTTAACTTAGTAATCTTTTCCTCACATGCTTCTACGCGCTTCGTTATTTCGTCCTTGCTCACAACGACTTCAAGTCTATGAACTTGCCGAGACAACCCTGAAACATTGTTCTGGCATTCTATAATCTGATTATTCAATCCAGCAAGTTTATCAGAATTCACTGCACAAGTAGTGTTGACTTCCTCGATTTTCTCTGTTAGTCCTTGCACTTCTCTTTCCATTTCCTGATGTAATGAACGCGTTGCTAATTTGCAGGACTCGGCAACTTCAGCTAATTCCTTTCGTAACGATGTACTCAATTCGTGGAAGTCAAGCTTGAGTAGTTGCTGTGAATTTTGAATTTCCTGTTGAGATTCAATGATTTTGGTAAACTCAAGCTGTTGAGACTCTTGAGTTTGCCTCATAGAATCTTGAGTTTCCCTAATTTTTGTAAACTCGAGCTTTTGAGTTTCCCTAATTTTTGTAAATTCCATCTGTTGTGACTCGCTGATTTTTCTTAACTCTGCCAGCAGATCAAACATTTGAAAAGGAACATTACTTTGACCCGTTGACGTCTCTGCCAACACAGAAGGACGAATGTCAATTTCTTGAACATTTTCTTGACTTCTTTTCCATTGCACAAAAGCTTCAATACTGAACGGATCATAAGATGGATCACAATCTCTACAGAAATAATTTTCATTTAACTGGTATAATTCCCAATGCTTATCAGACAAACCCAAACATTGTAAATGATACCAATGGCCACAATTTTCACAAGCTAGCAACCTTTCCTTATCGGGATCTTTGCAGCACTTCACCATATTCATGGCACCATTCTTATTTTGTGATTCATCAGAATCGTCACCACAATTGATAGATCTAGCTGTAAGACTTGTTTTGGATCTCAGATTATAAGGATTACTTGATGCGTACATAATAGAAATTTATGTACAAACTAGATTCACGAAAACAATGGTGTAAGTTAACACATACGCAAAACACATCACTTAAGATCGTGCTGATAACGTTCCACAATACTGGACCACCAATATTATCTGACATTCGACAACAACGTGCACATAAACAGATTTGTGCCTAACAGGTAATAACAAATCAGAACATAATACAACATTCAATTGTACAAAATAATAAACAGAATGGTTTCATTTTTTTTTCAAGTATCTACTCTCATAAATTTAATTCTCAGACAAGAGTTGATTCCTGTTTTCTTCCGAACAGTTAAACACTCGAAGATTTGAAAAGTTCACCTTGTCATAATATTGCTGGTTCATTGTGTAAAGAATTGCATTATTGTTCATAATTTCCTTGACAAGGAATGGCCCAATATACAAGTTGAACAATTTATGAATCTGGCTGTTAATTTTAGAACTAACTTGCCTATTTTTTTATCATAACCAAATCTCCTGTTTGAAGTTTAATCGAGTTCAATGCATTCTTAATCTTTCTACTTCTTCTAGATTGTCTAGTCCTGATTTCCGCTAAAAACAATTTGCGTTTCCATGGCAAAGATTTAATTTGCTCCGGCCAGCCGATTTCTTCAAATATTGAGTCCTTCATCTCTTCATGTAAGAAAAGTTCACTAGGAGATAATCCGGTAACTGAAGAGCAAGAATGATTTAGTAACTGAATAATAGAATTTATTTTTGGATACCAACTGGTGTGATTATCATTGCAGAATAATCGCAGTAATCTAACAATCTCCTTATTGTACCTCTCAATAGGATTAGATTTCGGATTGTATGTAGTGGTAGTAATATGCTTAATTTTCCTTGAATCCATGTAGGCTTTCCACTCATTTGATGTAAATTGGCTTCCACAATCTGATAATAATACATTACATACAGGGTAATGTTTAAAATATTGTTCTTCAAAACGATTGATAATTTCCCTGGCAGTCGCTTTTCTTAACGGATAAATCATAACAAACTTTGACATAACGTCCATAATTGTGAGGAGATATTCATATGTACGTGATCTTGGTAATTTTCCGATTAAATCAATAGAGAGGAAATCGTGAGGTTGGTGAGAAACGACGTGATATTCATCTCTCCGCAACGGCCGACCTACAATCTTGGTTCGTGCACATTCTAAGCAATCTTTCAGGTAATTTCTAATAGATTTCCTCATGTACGGCCAAAAATATGCCCTTCTACAAGCTGATAAAACCTTCTGATAACCAAAATGTCCATTTAAATCATGCATTTTGTGCAATACCAAAGGTATAAGCTCACGTGGCACTACAAGTTTACAAATTTCTTCTGAATTGGGTTTATAAAAAAGAATTTTGTCGTGAAGAAGATACTTTGAAAAGTCTTTATCAGTTGTACTATTTTCCAGGTGAGAAATTATATTATTACATTTTTCATCTGCTCGTTGAGCTTTTAGCCAAATAGAAGAAGTACCATCTTGTGAATCTTCCACAATTACTTGATTGATATATAATTTATCATCAAGTGCACAATAAGTAGTACAAGGCGGAAATCTGCTCAACGTATCAGCAATATTATTCGAAACTCCTGGGACATGATATAACGTGAAATCAAAACACTGCAGTTTAAGAGCCCATCTCGTAAGACGAGAATTAGGTGATTGTGCAGTTTTAAGCCAAGACAACGACTTATGATCCGAATATAAGTTGAAATCAGTTCCTTTAAGATATATAGCAAATTTCTCCAGAGCAAATAATATAGCTAAACATTCCAATTCGTGTGTACTATATGTAATCTCTGCTCCTCTAAGAGCACGACTGCCGTATTGTATTACACGAATTTCACCATTATCAACTTGCCAAAGTACACAACCCAATCCTTTCTGGCTTGCATCAACAGAAACACAAAACCTCAACTCAAAGTCGGGTTGACTCAATGCTGGTGCTGAAATTAGAGCATTCTTTAGTAACAAGAAAGCTTCTTGACACTGAGGTGTCCAATAAAAAGGCACATTCTTGCGTAAAAGGTGATATAATGGACTAGCGATATCTGAAAATCCCTGTATAAAACGATTCCTCCAATTTGCCAGTCCTAAAAATTTGCGAAGTGACTTTTTGTTTTGAGGAACAGGAAACTGTAGAATAGCTGAGTCTTTATCATGATCGACCTTAATCTCAGAACCAGACACCACATGACCCAAAAACTTAATTTCCGTTTGGAAAAATTTGCATTTGGCAAATTTTATGGACATGTTCGTCTTCTGCAATGTCTGTAGAACATAATCAAGATGTTCAAAATGTTTCTCTATTGTTGGGCTAAATATTAAAATGTCATCCACATATATCATCAGAAATGAATGAGTCTCTGGTCCAAACACCTTATTCATTCTCTCAACAAAAACAGAAACAGCTGATTTTATACCAAATGGCAAGTAACAAAACACGTGCTGTCGTCCTCGATACGAAAAAGCTGTGTACTTATACGAGTCGGGCGTAAGTGGTATTTGAAAATATCCACAGGAGAGATCAATCGAAGAAAAATATCTTGCACCCTTAAAATGTTGAAGTAGCTCGTTTATCGGTTCAACATGGGTAAGTGGTGAAATTACATGTTGGTTTAGGCGCCGAAAATCCACCACTGGACGCCACTCACCGTTAGATTTTGGTACGATATGTACAGGGTTTAAATAAGGCGAAGACATCTCTTTAATTATTCCCCAGGCTTTCCATTTTTCTAGTTCCCTTTCTAACGCTGCTCTTTTCGCGAACGGTACCGGATATATAGGTGCCTTAATTGGTTCCTTTGTGTCTAGTTCAATTTGATAAGGTTCTACGAATGCAGATCGGGGTCGATCAGAAAACAACCTATGATATTCTATTATTAGATTCTCAAGCTGAGACTGCTGCTCCGTGCTGAGTGATTCACACGACCGTACCTTCGTTGTGATCTGATCTAGAGAAACGATAAGTAAATTTTCTGCTTCTTTAACTATAGTAACTTCCTGCATCTGGCAGCGATCCCTATCAGTTGTGCTTTTGCTAGAGTTAAATGGCTGAACTAGCTCGGAACCAGTAGATGCCATCAAACTAATTTCGTTTCTTCTAAAATCGAGTACAGCTTTGTATTGCCTTAAAAATGGTATTCCGAGAATTAATTCAGCATGCAGTTGCTTCAATACAAACATCTCCAAAGAAAAAACTTCCGAGTTAATTGAAATACTTATAATCTTCCGACCAGCAACACGAAACTTCTGATGTCCTGCAAACGGCAATAACTTAAGTTGATCCACTGTATCCAGTTTGGCACTCGGAATAATTGATTTTATACTGCACCATAATTCATAACTGACTAAATTACATTGGCTTCCACTGTCGATGACACACTGTATTGTAATACCGCAAACTGTTCCTGTGATCAGAGGTTGATCAGTAATAGGAGTAGGTATGCCAGTATCATTTAAAGTCCAAGTAGGTTCATCTTCGTACCAATCTAACTGGAAAAATATTGAAAGTGGATAACAATGATCAACTTCAGATAAAACGGAATTACTTAATACAGCATACTGACAAGTTGTGCTTATATTATCACTACGATATGATTTAGACGGACCCTCCATTATGTTAGTGCGAGCAAACTGGTCCACGTTCACCCGCGACGTTCGTTTAATGTTGCTTCAGGGGCAGAAGAAATGAACTGTTTACAAGAAGTTTCTCTTAGATCGAAAGATGGAGCATTTTCATTCAATGGAGTATTCGCCACTGCAGTTGCATTGCAACTGTTTCCCGTTGACAACTGAGAAGACGAATATCCGCAATTGGCACATACACTGCATGGTTGGAATGAGTGGAAATTATTGTTAGAGAACTGAGAGTTAGGATGCAGTGTAAATTGCTGTTGTTCTTGCTCGTTTCTGGCATTGAAACTGTTGCTCATAAATCTACCATTATTGTTGAAGTATCGAGAGTTTTGTGGACTTCTATTTTGCCGGAAATTTTGAGTTCCTGCACCATTACGTCTGTAACGATTATATGGTCTGTTAGTTAGGTTAGGCTTCCCAAAATTATTATTTCTATTAAATATCATCGTCTTCTGGCTGGAGTTTGATTGTTGGTTTTCAGCAACAAATGGAACATCTGTACGTGGAATCTTAATTCTTTTATTTTCATCGCTAGAAGAAACAAAATGAACACTATTATTAGGTCTTACGTTACGTCTTGAACCTTGATTTCCATTAGGTTCATCATCGTTCACAAACGATGAACTTTTAGCAACACTTTGAACTCTCAGTTTTGCCCTTGCACTATTATTGTCGGTAAAACTTTTAGAATTATTCCCATCATGTCGGAAATTTTTTTCACGTACATTATCATGAACATTAAAACTCTTGTTTGATCTTGAATTCACTAAATCCAACCTTTTTAGTAACGCAATTACATCATCCATTTTAACTAATCTTGCAGCTAATATTGTTTGTGCAATAGATGTGGGCAACTGATTGATTAAAATGTCAATAACTTCTGCATCATTCGGACGATCAACTAAATTATAATATGCTGAATGCGTACGAATAGCAAAAACTTCCATACTACTCGTCGATTTAGGATCATATTTACGACTTCTAAGTTCAGATAATTGAGCCTGAGTTAACGAATAAGACGTGTAGTGATTCAGAAATTCGTCAACAAACTGTTTGTACGATGTAAACGAATCGACATGAGTATTATACCAACCTTCTGCAGGTCCTTGGAAACAATTAGTAATACATTCAAGCCTTTGCATGTCAGGAACTTGCAGTAAGTCTAAGTAGGACGATAAAGTTTTAATAAACTTACGTGGGCTTGATTTTTCAGGATCTCCAGAATATTTAGGAAGAACAGTAAGTTCATTCAATCTTACCAACCTTCGAGGTTCTTGAGTAAACGAACGCACACAATTGTCAGGATAATCACATCGATGATTCTGCGGGTTTGATGACTTTTGGTTAACTTGCCTTTTTCTTTCCTGCCCAGAACCATCAGAATATAAAGAACGGGTAGATTGACATAACTTGTTAGTATTACTAGCTCTCATGCGATTATTTCTAGAACGTTTGTGTCTTTGTGAAGCAATGCGATTGTGTTCGTCATCAGAAACATCACACGCTGAAGAATCAGATGATTTAGGAGAGGTTAGGTTCCGTGCAGGAATACCAGGTTGACAGTTATCATTCACATGAGAACTGTGAACATTAGTCGAAATATTTGATGTTAACTTAGTAATCTTTTCCTCACATGCTTCTACGCGCTTCGTTATTTCGTCCTTGCTCACAACGACTTCAAGTCTATGAACTTGCCGAGACAACCCTGAAACATTGTTCTGGCATTCTATAATCTGATTATTCAATCCAGCAAGTTTATCAGAATTCACTGCACAAGTAGTGTTGACTTCCTCGATTTTCTCTGTTAGTCCTTGCACTTCTCTTTCCATTTCCTGATGTAATGAACGCGTTGCTAATTTGCAGGACTCGGCAACTTCAGCTAATTCCTTTCGTAACGATGTACTCAATTCGTGGAAGTCAAGCTTGAGTAGTTGCTGTGAATTTTGAATTTCCTGTTGAGATTCCCTGATTTTTGTAAACTCAAGCTGTTGAGACTCTTGAGTTTGCCTCATAGAATCTTGAGTTTCCCTAATTCTTGTAAACTCGAGCTTTTGAGTTTCCCTAATTTTTGTAAATTCCATCTGTTGTGACTCGCTGATTTTTCTTAACTCTGCCAGCAGATCAAACATTTGAAAAGGAACATTACTTTGACCCGTTGACGTCTCTGCCAACACAGAAGGACGAATGTCAATTTCTTGAACATTTTCTTGACTTCTTTTCCATTGCACAAAAGCTTCAATACTGAACGGATCATAAGATGGATCACAATCTCTACAGAAATAATTTTCATTTAACTGGTATAATTCCCAATGCTTATCAGACAAACCCAAACATTGTAAATGATACCAATGGCCACAATTTTCACAAGCTAGCAACCTTTCCTTATCGGGATCTTTGCAGCACTTCACCATATTCATGGCACCATTCTTATTTTGTGATTCATCAGAATCGTCACCACAATTGATAGATCTAGCTGTAAGACTTGTTTTGGATCTCAGATTATAAGGATTACTTGATGCGTACATAATAGAAATTTATGTACAAACTAGATTCACGAAAACAATGGTGTAAGTTAACACATACGCAAAACACATCACTTAAGATCGTGCTGATAACGTTCCACAATACTGGACCACCAATTATACTGTGACGTTCACAAGTCAATCATTGCACGATTATATTTCGTTCATAAATATTTGAAACTAAAACGCGAAGGTGAAGATACAACTTCTATGGGTCTATATATTAGTGAAATAACTAAGCAATATGCAGTTCACTATTACCTATATTTCCATTTTTTTGTCAGACACACTACCACATAATGACTATTGATTCTCGTTGCTATAGCAACGTTAGAATTCCAAATATCTCGTTTATACAGCGTAGAGTGCAATGAATAACATAAAACATAATGAACGTTGTACAAAGTAATAATTATACATTTTTTTAAACGTTAATATAAAGTGATTTTTATAATATGAAATTAATAATTTCAATAAACATATAATTATATTGTGCGGATTGACAGGACCGTCACACATGGAATGACCCAACTGCATTGCATGTATGATCCTGAGACAAAATATCATTCCATGCAGTGGTGCAATAGTGGATCACAACGGCCTAAAAAAAGTTGCCGGCAGAAATCTGCAGGAAAAGCAATGGGTGTGCTATTTTGGGATTGTGAGGGGATAATACTCAGCGAATATCTGGAAAATGGCCTCACTTTGAATGCTGAAAGTTATGCGGTCCTGTTGGATGAATTACATTCCCCTTTGAGGGAAAAGAGGCGGGGGGAAACTGTCAAAAGGCATCCTCTTCCTCCCAAGACAATGCTCAAGGCAGGGATCACAATTTAGAAACTTTGTGATTTAAAGTATGAACTCATTGACCAACCCCTTATCTCCCTAAACTCAAAATGTACCTCAAAGGCACTGAATTGAGGGACACTAGTGACGTCATTTCATCGGTAGAGGCATGATTTACAGACCAATACACATATAACCTTCTTTTGCCATAGGTTAGAATTGCTGCAGGAACGTTCTGCCAAGTGTGTCAACCTGAAATGGAACTATGTTGAATAAAATGACATTAATTTGCCATTGGCGCCATTATTTCTTTCCGAGGCCGGAAACTTATCAAGCACCCCTCGTATTTTATTTAAAATGACCAAAGCCTTTTTAATAAATATACTTGAAATAGTATACTTTGTTACTATTATTTTAATAACACGAGCAATGCATTACTATTAGATAGCTCACAACACAAAAGCATCTAAATGTTCGATTTAAACACTATTACGTTTGTGCATACTTTTTTCCTTATAATTTAAGAATTATATATATATATATAAACATAAAATAATAATTAGCTGCAACAGTAATAAAGGAAAAACTATTAGAATCAATAAATATATTTAAATAAAATATAAATTGTTTCAAAATAAGGAGTGACATTCCAATGTAACCGTCTATGGCGTAGTACACCCTGGAACCACGTTCTGGCAGTTTAATGAGGCTCTGTCGTCAAGGTAGTCTTCTGTGGGCTTCTTTATGTTGTGCTGCGTTTTGGCCTTGTATGTACTGAAGGAACCAGCACAGCTGCCTTTATCATAGGTACTGACATTATATTCTTCAGGTTTTATTTGATAAGCTTATTTTAGGATCATTGCCTTCTCATACAAAATGCATGCGCAGATAATTGGCGTCGGGGATATTGTGAAAACAAACATTCGCGATTGTGATACTGGTATCGTCTTGTGATTCATGACCTATTTAATGGCTGAACTAATTTTTTATCGCATTTTCGAAAAATGGATGAAAAATCCGAGCATTATCACCACGCAACGCTCTAATTTTCCATCACCTTTCCGTTAAAATGGATGAAAAGCCCAAGCATCTCCAACCACGTAGCGTTTCACCCTGTAGAACGCGGGAATCGAACCAAGGGGTGTTGCTCATCCCACCAATTGTAGCACTTGGTAGAGACAGCCCTAAAAGGGCCAAGTGTGAATACCTAACTTAGCATTAATAATAAACTAGCTGATTATCCGGCGTTGCCCGGGTATTTATTTATCCCAATCTTGTATTAGACAGGAAAATAATGAATTCTAACTATCGTGTCATTCTATAGAATGAAGGGATCTGAACCAGTTAATTGATGGGGTGATGTAAACTACTCATCATTCATCCTCTTGATGAGTCCACTCGTCATTGACATGACGAGTTATTGCTTGGCATGCGAAAGGTACAAATTACACAAAAGGAATTAAACTACTGAAAAGACAATGGCAACTCGTTGGATTTTGTGAACCGTTGAACCTGTATTATGGCTGGGTGTCGGATAATTACCTGTCTAACTGAAGTCTCTGAGCTGAATCAAAATAGCGAAGTCCTCTGTGAGCTTCTCTCTAACTGTTGACCAAAGCGTGCTTCCACTATCGACCTCCTGTCTTGCTGACCTCCTCTCTCTACTAACTCAATTCCCAAAGTCCAGTCACTTCCCAGCTTGTCTCACCTCTATATTCCCTGGCCATCGAGCTCTTCCTCGATGCCGAATCGCCGAATCGTGTTTATTATAATTGCTACCATGCAAACCGCTGACACCAAACCCAGAAGTATTACCTGTTTCCTGAATGCTCAGGAGGTTTGCATGGCACAACACAATGCATTGTAAACATGCCTAAGAGGCTTGAGACAGCTGAGAAAAACAAGTGAATGCCCTGGTCAACATGAAGCGTTCAGAGAGACTTAATAAAATAAACATACAATCTTAGGGATTGATACGTTCGCGCCCTCTAGAAAAAATTTTCTTCTTTGAAAATTTAAAAGTCAAATCGCAAAGCTTGACATGACTCAGGTTCGCCAATTCCATATATTTTCTAAAAAAACCCAAATATACAAAAGAAAATCCACCATAACATAACTTTCCCTTGTTTGCTGTAGCCTGAAGGAAAAAAAAAATTTATTCCCTAAACTTTATAATGAATAATACCCTTAATACTAACAAATTCGTATGTTTATACGATGTAAAAAACAATAATATATACTATTATAGGACTAGAAATCACAAAAGTTCATGTCGTTAAGCGAGAAAACTCTTAATGTACCACATTTTGTGCGTACGTACTGTTCATAATGTATAATTGCTCATCCATTTGCTCCGAGTCAAGAGTCTGTGATGCCCCGCACCTCCACCACGTGTCATTCTATAGAATGAAGGGATCTGAACCAGTTAATTGATGGGGTGATGTAAACTACTCATCATTCATCCTCTTGATGAGTCCACTCGTCATTGACATGACGAGTTATTGCTTGGCATGCGAAAGGTACAAATTACACAAAAGGAATTAAACTACTGAAAAGACAATGGCAACTCGTTGGATTTTGTGAACCGTTGAACCTGTATCATGGCTGGGTGTCGGATAATTACCTGTCTAACTGAAGTCTCTGAGCTGAATCAAAATAGCGAAGTCCTCTGTGAGCTTCTCTCTAACTGTTGACCAAAGCGTGCTTCCACTATCGACCTCCTGTCTTGCTGACCTCCTCTCTCTACTAACTCAATTCCCAAAGTCCAGTCACTTCCCAGCTTGTCTCACCTCTATATTCCCTGGCCATCGAGCTCTTCCTCGATGCCGAATCGCCGAATCGTGTTTATTATAATTGCTACCATGCAAACCGCTGACACCAAACCCAGAAGTATTACCTGTTTCCTGAATGCTCAGGAGGTTTGCATGGCACAACACAATGCATTGTAAACATGCCTAAGAGGCTTGAGACAGCTGAGAAAAACAAGTGAATGCCCTGGTCAACATGAAGCGTTCAGAGAGACTTAATAAAATAAACATACAATCTTAGGGATTGATACGCTATAGTATAAAATGTAACTAATTTTAAATGTGATCGTGAATGTCGTGAACTATGTATTCGACACTAACCTATGTCATTTGTGACATTTTATTTTTCACCCCCTCTCACCCCCATGCCGATTGGTGATGAACTTGGAGTTGAACCGCATTGGGAGTGTCACGAAAACTATGGATTCCATTCGCAACACAGCCTGAATGTCAGACAACCCGAGAAACACTCTCGTTGTGCGGAATGCATAGAGTTACGGATGTATGTTTGTGCGGAATTTAATATCGGTGGTTCTCGATTATTTTTACATGTCACCCCTTCCCACCCGACCCCTAAGGGTGCCAGGGGTGTCTTACCCCAAAATATTATTTCTAGATTGCAAGTGATACGTGTACCAAGCTTGGTTGAAATTTCTCCAGGCGTTCGAGAGTTATGCCGGAACAAACAAACACACACACACACACACACATATATCCATCCATTTTTATATATATAGAAGATAGAAGATGTAAAAACCCATGTTTTAGATTTAAACACTTCTGACTGATCAAAGAGAATGGCAGATTAGGGTGAAGGAGTAAACTTACACTGCTCGGTAACGAATAAATCTATAGCTCCAGCTCCTCCAGACGATTACCAACGAAAGACCCCTTGCTACTCGTCTCACCTCCTTTTGTTGCTTTCGCCAACCTTCACTTACCCTCTGAAGGTAAACGTCCTTGCTGCTTCCTGTGTAAAACTCTTTATTCAACAATATTCTAAGAGCAAGTCCTGACAAGTTCTTTATTCGTTACCGGGCAGGGAATTTTATGCTATCACTCATGACGTGCCATACAAAGAAAGAATCTCTGTGCAGGCTTTTTTATAAGAGGGTCTTGACTTGTTCCTGTATTACGTGACAGATCATTTAGCTCAAGTGCTGACACACGAAGAATCATTCTCAATCTATCAGTATATAATTTACATATTTTGTTAATATAATGCTTTTGCACCCCCCCCCCCTAAGAAAAGTAGAACGTTACCTGATAGACGGGTCCGCTTCACCAGTTCATCTATTCCTCTAAGCGGTAGTTTTGTATTGTGAAAGTGATTCGTAAGTCTCGTCCATTTAGACCATACGTTACCCATGGTTTGAGTAAATGTTCACTTCTGACGTTATATCTCTAGCTGAAACATACACAAAAACTAATTGTTGAAACTAAGTACCAAGCATTAAGCTTTTATGCTAAAAAAATATAGGAAATAAGGAAATATATAGATTGAAATATAGAAAAATTAAAAATATTTATTTATTGGAACCATCAATGCCTTATTAAATTATCCTTCTTGTATGTCTTACACATGTCAGTTCTTGTATTTTAATACTGTGAGGTATGATTTCCGTTTGCCCTAACTTACTGGGGCAAACGAACACCTACATTTTTATTCCCTATTCTCACTTAGGCAATGACGACATACAGAATATTGGCCTTTGCTAGTTCCTGTGGTTTTCACATGATACCACATCAAACACGAACCCAGTTGGCATAATTTTCAGATATCTCCCTCATCATACACCAACACCATTTGACTCTTTACAGTTGCAAAGCTTCACTTTTGAGTCAAAAATTAGATGAACGCATGGAAGAAGATCATAGTGGAATTATCTCTTATTTATGGAAAAGAGCTACTATATTTAACATGGTAATGAAAAGGGTGTACAAATACATTTTGTGCGTCATTTCTATACCATTTTTAAAGTATGTGTAGCCTAATAATTAGGTTCGTTTATTTCATTCTTTAAAGATATTTTACGACATTTTCCTTTTCAGTATCAAGTACATATTATAGCATTCATGTAGGCTCCCCATATACATGGAAATGTGTTTTTGCCGCGAGGGGTTTAGCAGAGTTTGACGGCGTCCATCTTGCCTAAGTTTGAGAAAAGTACGGAGTGCTGGAACTGCAACCAACACACCCTCTGCAGTTCTTCCTTTTTTCCTGAAATTCCCTTTTTCGGTTTTTTATTCTGTAGTCCTTTCTTCTTTGACCCGATCAACCCAAGAATAAAATTTCAAGGCAATCGAACAATAAATCCAATCCTTGATCAGATGCAAAATAACAATATTCCACAAATTGATTTTTAATAAGTGTTATAAACACAAAGTATCGATCATATGTACAGAGGGATGCATAATTAATACCAAGCAAATTGTCCATCACCATGTCCATGCACTTTGTTTTACTTAATGAGAGCATCAAGAATTGAAACAAAACCACAAACAATCTGTTGACAGTCTCTACACCAGCATCCTTAAAAAATATTCCTTAAGAAGGTGTAGAATGCAAGAGAAAAACAAATGAAAATAGTCATGTACAATTTGCCAAGCAATACTTGTACATCCCACTGTACACTTAATTATATCCCCGCCTTCTTTTTTGGGCGAGCTGACTACCATTCACGATTTCCATCTGTTTAAATTTTAAAAAAGGAGAAAATTCTAGAAGCCCTTCTTCAATGTATTTTGCATTATCAATTTTTATACAGCACGCCATTCATTAGTAGTTAATCTCGTCACTGTAGTAATAACGTAAAAAAGACAACACCGTGTTAACGAATTTAGCCGGACAATTGCGATAAACACAGTTAGAAGTGAAAGGAAGGGTGGATAATTGCGATGACATTTTAAATCTTCTATCAAATTGAAGGGTGACTTAACACCCTGTACAATACCTTCTACAAAAGAATTATGTGAAAAATGTATATTTTCGAATAAAACACTGATTCCTCTCACACATTTACCAGGCTTGATTGATTTTTTTAGTTTATTTTACTTCCCGTTTTGTGCTTGGCTAATTTGCGAAGATGGGGATGAGTGATGAAATGATGAAATTGATGAATGGACATTGACAAACAACCAAGCCCGAGCGGGATTCGAACACGGGACCCTTGGCGTCGCAGCGCGATGTGCTAACCACTTTTTTTTTTATTATTTACAATTTTTCTTTCATACAGTAATTTTACAGTTTTTAGGTAACAATAGTTCTTTGTACATTAACATTCCATCAGCACCTTTAAAAAATGTGCGAATAATGTTTTTCTTTTATCTTGAGACACTTTATGATATTCCTGTTTAACATATATTAAAAATTGATCATGGAAATCTATACCTTTATATATGCAGACAAACAATATATAATGTCCAACCAACCATTGTACACTACGCAATTTAGTACATGGAAAATGCGAAAACGTAGGTAACATTATGTTATGCACAGTAAACGCATTGGGATGGGTGCGACAAATTTTTCCTAATAACACACATAGATATTTTCATGTTTCACGTGTCCGTATGCATTCACTTAGCCAGTGTGAAATCGAACCATTTTGTTTACACCTACCACATAGTGGGTCTTGTAACAGTTTTAATTTATGTAATTTCTCTTCCGTCACCACTATATCCTGTACCACACAGTACCACGCAGATTTTACCAAGGGCGATAAATGTGGTGCTTGAACTTTGTTCCATATCTTGTGCCAGGGATGGGTTGGTTGTTTAATAATTATCTTGCAGCTAGGCAGTGTTGCCAAACAACGTGACTTGTATAATTGAGATACTTTTGGTATTTCAAGAGGTTTCGCTGAAAGTAGTATATAACAAATATCTAGCACTGATTCTTGTAAATATTTATAATGCGGTGGCACCGTTGCTATAGCGATCGGAGACTGCAATGGTATGGTGTCCAAAATCTGCTTAAGTATTACACCCGTCAAACTGTCTGGGAAGTTTACTATCATCGACATATCTGCTTGTACGCGAAGAGCTTGGCTCTTTAACTCCACGTGAGTCAGGCCAAGTCCTCCGCACTGTACCGGTAGACATACATTCTCGTGATTCACCCGCAGCATTTGGTGTGCCTAAATAAACCAGTTTATCGCACTCCTTATCTGTACAAAATCCAATTTCCTCATCGGAAGCACTCTTGCCACAAACCAGAGCTTTGAACTCGAATAAATATTTACAAAGGCTACCCTGGCAACCAAGTTAAGGGCACGAAGTTTGTTTTGTTTAAGCATACTTTTCAGGCCAGCAATACATGTTGAATAATTTTGCGCAATCATTTCTTGTAAAGAGTGCGTAAAAATTATTCCAAGTATTTTCAGTGCATTTACTTTTTCAATTTTATCATTTTGATACGAGTGGTTTGTAGCATCTAAGGGCATCCAATGAGTTTTATTATTATTATGGATTTAGGCCAGGCACCGAGCTGTATTTTTCTATCACATTTTCAAGTATTTCCATATCTGTCGGCAATTTCACAAACACAGTGACATTCATCAGCATAACCTAATAAGTTTATCGTTGTTGAGTGAATATTTAACCCCTGCAATTGCATTTCAAGTACCTTTAAAAATGGCATTAACGCTACACAAAAACTTATCATAGACATGGGATCGCCTTGTCTGACACCCCTTTGTATAGGAAATGTCTTAAAAACCATTGATTTTTACACACGATTTGGCATCAGTATATAAACTCTTAATCGCATTTACAAATTTTTCACAACCCATCCTTAAGAATACAGCATATAAAAACCACTCGTCCACGGGGTCCGGTTTTACCAAGCTTGAGACTGGCAAGGTACCTTGTAAACGTACTTGCATTACAACCACTTTGGCGTGCTTTAAATCAATGTTATTGTACACAGCGCCAGTCATAACTATTTTCTCATTCTCGTATTTTTGTTATTACTTTTCTCTCTTCTTTTACTTCTTGTCAGCACGGACGTGCTTCGTGAAACTTGGCTGGGAATTTGGTTGAATAAAGTCACCCGTTTTCTCATAGGCTATGTGTGAATACAATTTCCGACTCTCTCGTCGATTTTAATGTCACGCTTCTTCCTTGTCTGACCTTCTAGATTAAGTTCCATCCGCATGTACTTGATGTTGGTGTATTCTGCTTGACTCTTGAAGCAGGCCAGAACATCATGAATTTTTGGATGTGGTCTTCCAAGCCACCTATTTAAGTTGTTGTCCCAACCTTCTACAGCATTATTAGTTCTGTGGCGCCTTTGGTAGCAAGTCCACATATCTACCGGAATGTCTTCGTTTCCCAGACACTGCGTAAAGAAGTAATCCAAAAAATTCTGCAATTTATGGTTAGGGGGAGCCTCACCATGGATGAAGAGCCAGCCTTCGTCAATGTCCTCGCGTTTCAGGATCGCGAGATCGGTACACATCTGGATGTGCTACCTCATTTTGTTCCTTGTTCTTGTACTCAGACGCGAGACCTACATTTTGAACTTTCCTCCATAAGCACTTCTTCATATGAAAGTAACAACCGTTTATTTCTGCAAATGGAAAATGTTCCTTCAATGCTGAAATAGCTGCTGCTTCAAAATTGACGTTGATTCTGAAGAGACGAACATAAGTTTCTTTTTGTTCGTAAGAAAAGCCAAAACAACCGGAACAACGTTTGCTTTTTCTGTAGTGCTTCCAATATCGGTATGAATAATGTACAATTGTGAGAATTGTTTACTGCAGATCTTAAATGTTCCATCCACGAAGAAATTATTCTGGTGCTTCAAACTCTCCCTTTCCTTGCTGCCTGCAAAAACGACGATTCTGTCTTCTTTTCCATCATCCGCCAAAATGAAGCTGGTACCAACACTCATCTTCAGATTTTCCTCATCCAAGATTATGTCTTGCAGCGTGGTGGGTTCTAATTGTATTCCTTGGGACTGACTTCTTTGGCAGCGCAGAGTTCTCTTAATCGACGAGCTGTCTGACATTTCAGTTACAAAGTCATAACCTCTTTCGTGAAGATTGATTGATTGATTGATTTAGTTTATTTTACTTCGCGTTTTGTGCCTCTTGGCTAATTTGCGAAGATGGGGATGAGTGATGAAATGATGAATTGACATTCACAAACAACCAAGCTTGAGCGGGATTTGAACCCGGGACCCTTGGCGTCGCAGCGCGATGTGCTAACCACTCGGCCACAGGGTCGGGCTCTTTCGTGAAGAGTTCCTAGGTATTTGGAATAAACTTTAGCTACGGGCGTAGTTTCTTCTCTATTTTCTCCGCTTTGAAGATCGACCTCATGACATCGAACTTGGCAGCGTCAGGAACACACACCCTTTAACCAAGTTTCGCTGCTAGACGGGGGGATTCCAGATATTTATCGTATGACACCTTCACAGAAAACCTGTATTTGCTGGTGAGACTGTCCTATTTTCAAACTGTCATGTTCAAAGTTAATATTATTTATGTTATTGATGTTGTTTTTAACTTATGCATGTTTGTTTTATTTATATTGTTATAATCATCTTATCACGCTGTATAAAATACAAGAAATCAAATTGCTGTAACCATAGCAACGAGAAATAATAAGTACTAAATATGGTGATGGAAGTTGTGAGATTTTCGGCGCCTGTATTGTATTTATTTTAAATATAACGGTCGTTAATATCGTTAATTACGCAATTTTATTTGCATTGATAATCGTTCTGCAAGTTTAAACGCAGCGACGGTTATCACTGTCAGACAGATAAGCAGACGCCTGGATTCAACTTTCTGTGATTTCAGACTTAGTTTAGGAGAGGGGTAGTTAGGAATGAAGGGTTGTCAATTATGGTTCACCTGTGGGTTAGTCATCCTGATCGTCACAATTGTCCTACCATTAACTTGTAAAATGACCTTCACCGTCAAAATCATCGCAATTGTACGTGATTTTGACTTGATCGCAATTGTCTGACATCGCAATTGTCCTAGAGTCGTTAACGAAAGTAAAACGTTCCGTTTCGTGAAAATTTCCATTTCGAACCTTGCTGCTAACTAATCATGTCTCAACTTAAAATTACATTGAACCGAATTCAATTAGATTAAATGTTAATCTTTATTTTGATCGTACACTTACCGACTGAGCGACTTTTTTGGCTTGACGGATCTATTCGAAAGCTAGCATCTATCTGATTACCTTAGAGATGTTATTCAGATTGTCACTTTGTATGTTATTGTTGTTTGACCTTTAACATATCGTAGCAACAATAACATACAACATAACATTTTCCTTGTTTACGTTTTCAGTTGTTATGCAATTGCTTGCTTTTTCTGTATTCTTTAGCATTTTAAATTGTTTTTTGATTATTTTGGTTTTAATTGTTTAATTTTAAATACACACATTCCAAAAAGATGGCTAAAAATCTGAGAAAAAGCGTTCTTTAGAATTTTTAAAAATATATTTTTTCCTCGGATTGCATTGACGAACGTGTATTATACGTATATTTCATTTTTGGCGGCAGTATTCATGTAAGTAGATTTCTTGTAAGTTATAAGTTCTGTTATGTAATGTCACTTTTCATCGATTGTGTCGATTTTTATATCCTCAGATAAACTTTTAACCTTGATCAATCCTGTTGGAAGATGATCACAATGCTTTACATAAGATATATAATGAAACACCATTGTGAAATTTATCTTCTATTTATGCAAGAAACATTTGTTTGCTCGAACAATGAACTTCAACGTAACAAACAAGAAGATCTTTTCGAAAACTAGGGGAGAGTTAGAACATTTGATCTACTTGTAAAATTTGCTGCATTTGTTTGTCGTCCTTAGCTGCTTCTATGAACTCATCCACTGTCACAGTTCCATCCTTGTTGCTGTCCATCTTCGCAAAAAGTCTATTTCGTAATCTTTCCAGGTTTATATCACCCGGTAGGCTGCTAGTTATGTCAAAAGTGTTCATTCTGTGTGTTGCCTGCAATGAGAAAAAGTGAAAGTACTTAAAAATACAGGGTGCTTAAAAATGTTGGCACTTTTAACTAGGACTAGGATTTTTATTACCCCAAAATCATCAGAATATAGAAAATATGATTTCAACTTTTTATTAATATGACCTAAGAACAATATAAATTTTAATTTTAAAATAATGATTGATCATAATAACTAACAATTTTGTTTACTCATACAGTTTTCGCGAGGTGATTTTTTTACGCAAGAATTAAGAAGCAAGTAAAACAAATAAAAGGTATGAAATTTGAAGGTACTCGTAGTATGTAGGCTTGTTTATTTGATTCCAAATATAAAATCCATATGCTTGGATATTTTCTCATACCTCTTGTCTGTTCGCTTTATGAGCCATGAGTTGTAGCGCACCATTTTCAAATGTAAATGATAGCCTATTGTCAGCCAGCAACGTCTTAAACTTACAAAAGATTCTCTTTACTTGGACTGACGCAAGAGAGCAAATTTAATCCACTTCGAGAATATCTAAGTTCATAAAGAAAGTTCTGTATATCCTAAAAATGGTCACATATAATTATATGTTCTAATGAAGCATTAGTTTTGAGGACTATTATATACCTAGGATCTCAGACTCAAACTAAAGAAGCCCAACTTTTCGTTGAGGCGTTCCATAGTTCCAATTAAAGTTCTCAGGTTCTCAGGATAGGTTTTTGTCCTGTATTATAATGTTGGAAGTTGTTTAGTCAGAAATAGTTTGTCCAGAAATGTACCATGTTATACATTACATTATAACGCTTTTATTTCTTGTGGAATATAAAGGAACATTCTGCTAAACATAAAGAGAATTACACGCTATTTTATTCCAATACTTAACCATATGGCGGAGTAGGACACCAGGAGTCCCGGGTTCGAATCCGCCTGGGCATGGATATTTGTGAATTGTCCATTCATCAATTTTATCATCCCCATCTTCGCAAATTAGCCAAAAGTGGCACAAAAAGCAAACTAAAATATAGCAAATCAATGAATCAATCAATCAAACTTAACCATATAATTAAGATAATTCACAGTTTCATTTCTTTTTAATTTTCAAAATATGAAATCGAACAATGATTTTTGAATAGTTTCGTAGCATTTGTTTATCCTTTTTATTGAAAAATAGTTCTGTATTTTTACTATTTTTGACTGAAATGTTTGGCAACTCTAAACCTCACAATTATCAATTCTCTCTCTCTATCTCTCTCTCTGTGTATGTAAGTGTCTGTGTGTGTGTGCATGCGTATATATACACATACTGGTAACGTCGTCGCCTTGAAATCAAGGGGTCCTGGGTTCGATATCCGGCAGAGACGCACATAATTCTTCGAATCCCACACTAAACTGTAGGTCTAGTCCCGATTAGCCTATACATGCATAAAGGACTTACATTCAAACTAAATATTTCAGTGAAAATGATCACACGTGCGCACGCATGCATAAGTTCATGAAACCATGAATGTCCTTGCTTTATTGATGAACGAAGAGATTATTCTAGTTTCATACTGTCGAGCGCCTCACTTCCATGTTGCTGATATAATTAGATCAGAGATGGGTTTGGAACTAATACCAACCAGAAGCATATCCAGCATCTCTTCTCTGCTCATCAAACCGTCCGCGTCCTTGTCATACATCTTGAAGATCCAGAGGAGTTTGTCTTCAATGTTGCCCTTAAGCGTGGAGGAGAGGCCGGTCATGAATTCTGGGTAATCTATGGTCCCGTCGCCGTTGACATCGAAGCAGTCGAACACACGTTCCGAGAACTGAAGATGCAAATAGTGATATGTCTTAGGTTATAGCTCCTTAGATTAATCGAAACTATTTTTGAATGGACAATGCGGTGAAAACTTTAGCATAATGAGACATGACTGAGTATGGGCTCAAACCCAAAACCGCTTGGCATACTCAAGCACAGGAATCCAAGGGGTGGTGGTTTTGGGGTGGGAAGGTGAGTGCTACAGTCCAGCCCTCCATCAGCAAAGGGGTTTCCACCGGGGAGAAATTGTTTTGAAAAGAACCATATTTTTGAAATGAAACATTTAAAATTAGATAAAAATCAATAAAAAACGTAATTGATTTTACAGAGAAACCTCACGATGTTGTTAGCCCCGTACCTTGGCATTAAAAATTCCGGACCTGCGGAAAGAGATGCGGCTGTTAGCCCGAAGAAAGTATACATTCTTATTTTTTTCACAGAATAAGTTATAAGAATAAGTACACCAAATTAGAATTAACCATCAGCTACATACAATAACAGATATCATATCAAAGTTACATTAAAGGTATTCATTAATCATGTTGATTTTTCAACTCATGTCGCACATTTTTGTTCCTTTGGATTTCCTCAAAAGTTCTATAGTTCTCGTACAACCCTTCCTTTCTACTATTTCCGCAAAAGTTTCTAAATTCTTTTTTTATTATTTCTCGGGAATATAATCAAAATATCCATCAGCTATTCATTGATTTCAAAAAAGCATATGATTCGGTCAAAAGAGATAAATTATATAATATATTAGTAGAGTTTGGAATACCTAAGAAGCTTGTTAGTATGATAAAAATATGCACCAGTGAAACAGAAAGTAAAATTCGTGTGGGTATTAATATGTCTGACAAATTTACAATTCATGATGGGTTAAAACAAGGAGATGCATTATCTCCATTGCTCTTTAATTTTGCCTTAGAATATGCTGTTAGGAAGGTAAAAGAAACTAAAGAAGGACTAAAATTAAATGGTGTGACTCAGTTGTTAGCATATGCAGATGATGTAGACTTACTGGGGGATGATGTGAATACAATTAAGAATAATGCTAAAATATTTTTCAAAACTGCTAAAGAGATAGGTTTGGAAGTTAACAAAGAGAAAACTAAATATATGCTTACAGGCCGAAACCAAGTGTTAGGTAATAATCAAAGTCTAATTATTCATAACAACTCGTTTGAACCAGTTTCCAAATTCAAATACTTAGGAGTAATATTAACAAATGAAAATTATATTAAAGAGGAAATAAAAAGTAGGCTTAATTCAGGAAATGCATGTTACTTCTCTCTTCATAAACTTTTGTCTTCTCGTTTAATATCTAAGAAACTAAAAGTTAAAATATACAAAACAGTAATTTTGCCTGTAGTATTATATGTATGTCAAACGTGGTCCCTTACATTGAAAGAGGAACATAAATTGAGAGTATTTGAAAATAAGATCCTTAGGAAAATATTTGGACCTAAAAGGGATGAGGAGACAGGTGAGTGGAGAAGGTTACATAATTTAGAACTACATAATCTGTATTCATGTCCAGATATTATTAGAATAATTAAATCAAGAAGACTTAGGTGGGCAGGCCATGTGGCACGAATGGGAGGGGAAAGAGGAGTTTACAGGATTCTTGTTGGGAAACCTGATGGTAAGAGACCTGTAGGAAGGCCAAGACGAAGATGGAGGGACAACGTTGAGATGGACCTAAGGGAAATCGGTAGGGATGGAAAAGAGTATATAGATCTTGTTCAAGATAGGGAAAGATGGAAGGCCTGTGTTGCTGCAGCCATGAACCTTCGGGTTTAAGAAGGCTAGAGAGTTAGTTAGTTAGTTTATTATTTCTCGGCCCGTCTCGATTTTACTGTCTCCTTCTCGTCTCTATATGATGAAAATAATTAAAGGACACTCACAAAGAACACCCATGCCCAGGCCGGGATTCGAACTCGGGACCCCTGGCGTCGTAGCGCGCTATGACAACCACTCTGCCACGGAGGTCTGCTCGTCTCTATTCTTAAACAATGCTCTCAGTCCTGAATTTAGTGTTATTATAAATTACTTTTTTACTAATGGCACGCATTGCTATGTAGTACCGGTACTTTCCCCCCCCCCTAACTCAAAATAAAAAGCAAACATCCTTTACAATGATTATACTATAGCTGCCTACTTACTTTCGATGGATCTCCCTTTGGAAAGAGCAACTTGAAAATGTCGTGGAAATCCCTTCTTGTTAAGTAACCATCCGGATACTTTCTCAGGAAGTCCTTGTACATGGATTTAATATGTTTGGCTAGAGTGAGAGAAGTTACAAACACTTTAGCAGATAAAATATGTAGAAGTTTCATCCATATCACTGTGAAATATGCCTGAAATAAACTCTTAAATAACATATGATTCACATCTAAATTTCCAAATATGCAAAATAAAGTTAACTTTGTTTTAACATTCAACACCAACAAAATATAGATATGGCAAATAGCTATTATTGTGAAATAAGGGACTTATTATATTAATCAAATTGGATTTATTATATTGGAATAAGATTGTAATGCTATTGGTGCATCGTGATGTGTTGCTTATTTTGTACTGAAAATAACATAAAATTATAACAGTGAAGTAGTAAACATGTCCTGAATAACAATTACGTGTATGTTTCGACGTGTAGAGGCGCAGTCTCAATTTTTAGTCTGAAATGGGAGGGGGGCTAAGTACCACATTACTTAATAATCCGTTATTAATGCACATACTATGTACTTTTTGTAGAAATCAAACCTTTTGCTTCAGAGTGGTTCCTTTGTCATGAGAACAGTAATTTCCTAAATACATGTAAGGAAACATTTCACCAACGTTAATAATTTTATTATGTTACTTAAGGTTCAAGCTGACCGTACATTTCAAATTCTCCACAATCGTACAAACAACTACAAAATTTGACAGTACTGTCTGATAACCCTTGATTCGGCTTTTTCCTTCTTAAAACATGACGTGATTTTTGTACCATTCTTCGATGTCTTCATCATACACCACGCAATAGATTCAATACACTCACACTTTTGAATTTGCAAGTGAACGTATACTTCACAAACCAGATCCCGTGCATCTGAGCAATTAAAGGATGTTACATTTGCGTCAGCCTAATTGGTCGCACGTGGAGAGACGAGATAGTGACACTCGTATAACTTTAAGAAAATAGTCGATATTCAGCATCAGGTTTCTCTACACTTACTCAATCTTGAATATCCCCTTTCGTCAGGCTCCTATTAGATTTTTTTAGTCTTGCTTCTTCAATGTTTTTCCCCCGTATAATTGATTTCCGTTCAAGGTTGCGGCTTTGAGGGTAATGCCCGCCCCTGTCACGTGCCAGTTTCGATGAGACAATGAAAGTTGCAAGTAAGAAGTTTCCCGAGAGCGACGACAGATGGCAGCACGCCATATAAAGAGGATCAGAGCTCATTGTAATAACTTGGAGCGGAGAAGAGGGATTATATATATTATAGTAAATTGAGAAATATATAAAAGAAGAGTCTAAATACTATAGAAGAAGTAAATAGAATGCTGTATATAGTAAATTAAAATAATTAAGAATATTGTCGCATACGAAACGTTTAGGAAAGTTATTAAGTAAGAGAATGAATTAAGAAATGTATCTCTATATCTTTTTTTATTTTCCTGACGAGGAGAACATCGTCAGTGTTTTGGTTGTTTGTCCCCGGTGGCGCTGTGTAAAATTAGACGCCCTGAAGCACTTTTCGGTTGCGCTCTTTATTAGTCGCACTGGGTCATTGGCAGCGCTTGTTATTAGCGATCCTGGTTATTCCCCTTTTGGTCGTTAAATAGGAGGTGGCGCTAATGTCAGATTAGACGCCCCTAAGAATCCTCTATAGCTTTGGTTCAATGCAGCATAATGATTTGTCTATATTATTGAGAAGAGATATGGTAAAGAGAAATATTTGCGATAAATGAGAGAAATAAGACCTTTTTCCAGTGGCAAAGAAGAATAGAAGAAATCAGAATTTGCTGTGGAAAGAATAAATAGAAGAATTTATCGAGAATATAAGAATATCTCGGCGGAATATAGAAGATAATAAGAATTGCTGCTGAAAGAAGAAATAAGAATTGATATGAATAGAGGAAATAAGAACAGCGATGAATAAAAGGGAATGACTATTTTTTGTAAGTAGAAGAAAGAAGAAGCCATGCATATATATTTATTTTCTCTGTATTTTGTCTAGTTCTCAGAATATAGATCCGCATTTAACTATATCCTCTTGGCTATAAAACGCTTTCTTATTTGGAATTCTCAAACAAAGAACCTATCCCCCTGAGATTAAGATATCTGTAGCCGTGGTAAATAACAGTTTAGTACGTACCCACAAGGGGCGTAGCACCCCCCCTTGTAGTTGCGCCACTGCATATGTGAATGTGTGAGTATGTATGTGTGTATAGCGTGATGGTGAGGCTTGTAGTCAACTCTATATCAATGCACATTTACTAAACAACTTCCATAAGAATTATAACTCTAGCTACTACGAAAAATCAATTGTGACAAGCACATTTTCTATAGAAACCCATTCAATTTTTAAACAAATGGGCATTATTAGTTTTAGAGGCAATATCTTCCATGTTTGAAGAACTTTACTATAGGGATGGAATACTTCTTGTGCAAAGTACTATCCATTTAATACTTTCTGTTTCTGTGCTATCAGAATACCTAGTGCTTGCATGGTCATTTAAAAAGAACTCGACAGGCTTTCTAACAAAGCAAAGACCTTATTGTGTGGATTTACACATTGATGGACATAGTAAAAGCTAGAAATACACATTAAAAGTGGGTTGAAGTGGCACATATGTTGTGACTCACATAGGATTTTGACATACCGAAAGATTGAAAGTGTTGTACTATCTACACCGGATTATAGAAGTATTGCATACACAGACCTGGTATTCCTGTAACCACCACGAGTTCGTTTAGTCCTTCTATTTGCTTAGATCGTCGGTTACCCATTGCACTGAAGCAGAAACATGAGCAGAAAGTTCACTTCCTAGCTAACTCTAAAAATTAAGGTGAATACGTACAGGAAGGTAAACAGGCATTTCATGTGCTCTGAAACTGCATTAGTTGTGACGTAGTTTGAGGCATTTTAGCAATTAGTGAAACACAAAACGTGCTGCCGTTTAAATATAATAAAGGACTGCTAATTATGTAATTCCCTTTGTCTTTTAATAAGAAGCCTAAAAGAAGTTTGAATATTATTAATCAATCATTGAATAAAATTTAACACGTTATTATTATTATTATTAAATAACCCGTGGCTCAACATCCCTTGAAGGGCCTACGCCGATCTCCCGACTGCCAGTCTCCCTCCCACAATCCTACCTAGAGGTGTGGAGATCTTCAACCGGTAATGGGATGACGTGGGGTCAGCACTTCGAACCCCCAGCCGTTATAGGAGATTTCCGAGACCGGGTTACGCTACTCACTCGTAGCTCCCCAATTTCCTCACGATGATGGGTTGTCATCGGTCCTATACACAGGCCGAGAATCCATAGACTGAACCCATGCCGTCCCGCAGTCGGAGCCCAAAGCACAACGCCTTAGACCGCACGGCCACGGAGGAGGACATTATTATTATAATACTTTCACGTAAATTACGTCAAATATTGTGCAAATGTTATCGCAAATTATATTTTAGTTGGTTAGCATGTACTATTTTACAAATTTTGATTTTTAGTATAGATTTCTAAGTAGTGGAATTAAGACATTTCTTGTACAAAAGTCCTTTTTCTACCTCTGTTGGCCGACCCTGTGGCGGAGTGGTTATCACATCGCGCTATGACGCCAGGGGTCCCGGGTTCGAATCCTGGCCTGGGCATGGATGTTTGTGAGTTCATAATTTCATCATATCATCACTCATCCCCATCTTCGGAAATTGGCCAAAGTGACACAAAAAGCGAAGTAAAATAAAGCAAATCAATGAATTACCTCTGTTGGGCTTACCTGTATGTAACCACCTTGAGAACTTTAACGTCCTTTTATGGGCTGAAATTGTTGTAAATGTTCAGACCATCAAGACAAAAATACCAGGTGGTTATAATTAAAGTGACGGTGTTCAGAGTGGTACAGCACAGGCTGTAATGAGAATAGCAGTCTGAAACTTCGTAGATATGCTAATGAAGCAATGCGCTCGCGATTATGCAAAAAAAAAAAAAAATTAGTTCCAATTCTCGCCACCAGGGTAAAAATGGCGCTGTAAGCAGTCAAAACTTGGTATAGTTACAGGAAAAACACTATAAATCGGAGAAAACAATACTCTTTGTAATAAAATATCGCTACAATTTCACTATTCGAATTACATGAACATTACTAAAGGAAAAAGCAACAAGCGTCACCAACAACAACCAGGGAGCTCACACAATGGTTAGGCATTGTCACCGACTTTGACGTCAGAGTTACGGAAAATTCCACGTTTTGACTGCTTACAGCGCTATTTTTTACCCTGGTGGCGAGAATTGGAACTATTTTTTTTTTTGCATAATTCGCGAGCGCATTGCTTCATTAGCATATCTACGAAGTTTCAGACTGCTACTCTCATTACAGCCTGTGCTGTACCACTCTGAACACCGTCACTTTAATTATAACCACCTGGTATAATTATGGAATTCTAGACAGCTTGCTGAGTTTAGTTAAGCGTTTGTGTGTGTGGACATAAAAACAATGTTGTAAATTTATTTGTGCAAAGAAGCAGTAGACACTGTATTCGTTTCTGCAATAGGTTGGCTGATCAAATGCCCGTAAGTAAAAGTTTGGTTTACCCATATTATATGATATGTTTACATGTCAAAATAAAGAGTTGCATTACTAAACGACAAGGTGTGTGTTCAAATTACATTTCATATGTAATACAATACAAACCATCTTAAAATTGTTTATTTTTACATTCTGTAGCAAAATTTTCAAATTCAATAATATGGATCTCGGTTTACTTCGTAATAGATTAACGAATATATGCTAATGAAATTTAAAATATGTCTAAATAATGACACGCCGGCTGTGTACAGTTTCCGCTTGCTAATTTAGTGCCCTTTGACAGGCCGACAAATAAGAGATTTAATTTTTAATTTTACACACAAGGCAAGGAAACTGTATTTGAAGGGGAGTGAAAGAGAAGTACATAGATTGGAAAGAAAGAGGAGAACGACAAAGAAATAGAAACTGTGAGAGAGGGTGAGATAAGGAGACATGAGGGAAAAAAGAGGAGACTTGGTTTTTATATGGTATTTAATAAGTCGAACCAGACTTAACATTGTTACTTTGAAACAGTTAAAACATTGTGCAAAAAAGTGCCATAAATACGAATAAAGTACAGTAAGGGTAAGAACTCTGTATAAATTTAATAAATCCTATTGCCACAAAGCCGTAACTGTGCATTTGTATTGCCCAATATTCTAATTTCACATATTCCTTGTTCCCAGGACTCCTGTGCGACCATGAATTGAAGTTCGGCACGTCGTAACAGCTGCGCCTGGAACCCGAAACCCACGCCACCATGGGACACAAGGCTTCCAAGTTGAGACCTACAGGCATGGACGATTTCAAATTATGTACAGAGATCTCAGGTAAATTATTTTTAAATCTACATATTGATTAGCAGGTTGTTGCTACGTCCAAGCGTACGTTTGATAAAAAAAAAAAAAGGCAACTGATCGATCATGATATTGCACGAGTCGTTCCAAAGAGCAAGCACAAAACTTGAATAAGTTATTCAGGCCCTTAGAAGGCATTTTTCTCCTTTCACCAAATGAAATATCTTGTCCCTTCCGCTACGAATTTGGCAACCAATTGTTCAAATTTCCCTCATAAAGAGAATGCAGAGATCTGGTTGGCGCAGAGCAAAGCACGTACGACGTGATGTGTCCAGCGCAGGACGCGCGTGATAGCTTCGAACTCCAAGGTCTTCCAGCAGACGACAGACTACTTAATGGCGGGAACTGTATCAGGATTAAGCTTCTGGCCTATAAATATGGCACCCGTGTAGTGGTAATTATTATGCACGGTGCATTTTCGGTATGGCAAAATGTAGCACGAGCGCACACTTACACATTCGTTGGTGTGCTTACACTGTACGTCCCTCTCTTTCCAAACACTTCCATATCTTTCTCTCTTTTTTCCGGATGCTTTCCAAGAACAATGCATGGATTCGAAAAAGGTTATATTATAAATTTGTACTAATTTCCACTGAATTGTGTCTGGTAACCAATTTCATGTCGATCAACAGTTTCGCTCGAAACAGTTAACATCTCTTTTGACACGTTCAACGCATTCCCGCGCGAAAAGCGTGAACGTGTTACTTTCTGTTGTTGAGAAATTGAAATCTTTTCTATTCTTATCGAAACAGCTGTTTCTGCATTTCCGCTTGCGAAATTCTCACACTGGCAGTGGGCCTCCCCAGTGACGTAAGTGGTAACGCTGCTGTCTATAATCTAGGGGTCCCAGATCCAGTTGAAGACAGAAGCGGTACACTTTAAATTGTAGGCCCGCTACCGATTAGTCCATCTGCGTATAATGTGAACTTGACTTTCTATTTCACTTGTAGCCACAAAGCTCACAGGACAGGATATAGACAGCAGTATACAGCAAGACTTTTAAAAATATATGCATAAAAATAATAATAATATTTGTAAAATTCGTTGCGGTTGACAAATGGTCGGGCGGATGAATTTAAAGTGGGCAAATGCCCCAACTTCTGCCCATCCTTAATACGCATAAATTCCATTGTATTGAAGAAATTTATTTTTCAGCCAAGGAAGTGGAGGCTCTTTACAAGACATTCAAGACCAGGTACCCGACAGGAACCTTGAACAGAATGGAGTTTGCCGAAGCCTTTAAAACAGTCTTTCCACATGGAAATGTCGACAAGGTATGCCTTGAAATGATGATTAGTACAGTGGAATTAGATTTAGTACTGTCGAGCAGTAGACATTTCTCGTTCGAAAGTACTTGGCGGCTTCGAAAGTACTTGGCGGCTTCAGGTGGAACGGCTACCCCTTTTGTTTCAGTCAGAGTCGACACTGTGACAGTTTCGCACCAGGTATGCAGTTACAGTATTTCAATACCGTCGAAATGGGCACTGCTACTTGTTACGTGCGTAAAACTAAGTAACAACACAACAACGCAGAATCGCTCCCCGTGACACACCTGTCACTCTAATTAAACATTACATGAATTATAAGACGGTCAGGATAAGTGCCTACAGTCGGAGTTACTGAGAATAAACCTAGGAGGATTTGTTTTCAAGCACCTGAAATGACGTGACATAATACTACGGTGGTTCAGAATATGCACCTACATTAGAACACAAATAAATAAACAGTACATCTTGCCCTCTTTCACTCGATCTCTCATTCATACACACATTCCATGGCATATTGTGACAATATGACAATTACAAAGGTTAGATTAATTAATACTTTGACTATACTCATGATATTTCTTGGCTAAATTGCCTTTTACAATTTACCGTTCAGGGTTTTAAGTATAATGTGAATAATTGTTCTTTGCGCGAACCCTTTTATCTTTTCTGGAGGTACAAATATATTTCAATGAACTATTGTTTGGCTGATAACATATACTTTGATCTATAACGTTGATTAGTCCGCCGGAATAAGGATATCTAGTTATGCCATAGCACTGATTTAAGTTATGCAATGATTTGATTTACGCAGATTCGCAGTAGATTGGTGTTATCTCTCTCACACACACACATGGTTGGGTCTTACCTTCGCTGCATTCCCTCTGACCTGGGTAGGGTGAAAGTGGTCCTACAGTTTTGGAAGACGTACACACACCGGTGTTGTACTTTGCGGTTATCCTGGTTGGCGAAAGTGGATCACTCGGCAGTTCCATATGACATCATCGGATCCTGGCTTCACTCGTTCACTTCGCAGGCACGTCCATGACGGTACACGTACACTGTCGACTCCATACGACAACTAGCGCAGTAATAGGTCAGTCCTTCGCTGGCACTCGTGCGTAGATTCGTGGTTTAGCCGTTGAGATGAACATACGTACTGAGCCATTCGCGGTTTCACATCGACACACATGGATATTAAATGTTATTAACTTTAGTATTGACTGTTATGCACTTCGTTATTAACTTTGCTATCAATTGTTATTAACTTCTACTAACTTAGGACGTTGCTTCGGACGATTGACACCGGTGGACGTGTCTGGCGTTATTATCACATAACCACACCTATGTGCACGGATGCGTTGACGGCGAGGGGGAAACGACCCTTTGGGTCTACTCTGCTCTACTCCATGGCTCTAAACACTCACTCGAGTAAAAGACAAATCCAGACCACGGGTCTGGTCGCGACTCGGAGCTAGGTCGCGCGTAGCTCACACTCCGGTGTCGATTCTAGGCAAACTGTTTTCTCGCTATCCTCAAAAGTCCCTTTTATGCAAGATTTGAAGGTGGTGACGCTCTAGCCTCTGTGTTTATGGGCCTATTTATTGTTTTCGGTGCTTTGCCCGTTGTCCTCCTATCCTGGTCGAAGCTCTGGCCGGTCCTTAACCTCTGCTAGCAGTCCCTCGTGCAGAGATTAGTCCAAGTCATCTGGTATTGTGTTGGGCACGTTCAGCTAGGGATATCTCAACGGGGTATCGTCTTCCATTGTATCCAGCGATGGATTTTTAATAATTTATAACTCTCGTAGTTCTGCTCTGATTAGGATTAAATTCTGGAATCTGTACTTCCATCATGTGGTCTTCCGCTGGTTAAAATCTCACCCAATTCGGTCCATTGGTTTAGAAGTTGCTCTTTTCCTGCTATTCTCCATATGAATGCATGTAAATCCGGATTCGGGCGAAAAACGGTGGTTGAACAAGCTAGCGTTGGCTAAGGCAGTCGCTAGACACCTTTATTCGCGAAGGATTTTAATACCAATTGTAATTAATTCTTAATAACAGGCAATTAGATCAATTACCTGTTACTCAATATTTGACCGTTATATACTAAAAAGAAACCCGACTATACAAGAGAGTATGCATTTCTCCCCATATTGCAATGGAAGTTGTTACGTTCCCTTTTACAGTTCTTACCCAATGCTCTTGCTGTCAGGCCTAAGACTCTTCAGACCTTCACTGAAGCCATCTCTGGATCATGGAAACACTGAACACCATAGATGGGTTTAACTGTTTTTTTGTCAAAAGTTTAATACAGTTCGTAGAAATACGAGAGAGATTGTCGAGTAAACCACAAGTTTGAAGTTTTGCAATTTATAAAATTTATGTTCAGAGGTTTTTAAATCCTGTTCTACACAGGCGGTCTCCTTCCTATTCAACACAGGAAGTGCAAGGTTAAACCTGTTCAACACAGATTGTCTTCTTCCTATTCAACACAGGAAGAGTTAAGCTGAAATCTGTTCAACACAGGTTTTCTACTTCCTATTCAACACTGGAGAGTAGTCCCTATAGCCTGTTCAACACAGGTAATCTCCTTCCTATTCAACACAGGAAGTGCTGCTATATCAAGGTAACTTAATATATAAGGTAGCGCCATCCGAAAATTGCCGATCATGCACGAGCGCGTGACGTCTTATGGGAGGATCGGTTATGCTCGGTGCCCCTTCGGTTATGTTCGTTCGGGGCTTGGCCGAAGCAAACGGCCGCTATAACTTCTATGCGAGGTTCAGAGAGGGAAAGTGTTTTATTACTTTGAGGAGGGGGAATTATTAATTATCGAAACTTCGGGATGGTATTGAGGCATTCCTTTAATGATTAGTAACATGACTGATTGATTGAGTTGGTGTTTCAACAAGTCCACTTTATGCACAGAAAGGCTAATCGGGACTGGATCTACAGTTTAAAGTGGGATCCAAACTACTATGTCTCTCCACCGGGTATGGAACCCGGGATTCCTTGATTACAAGGCAACGACGCTACCATTGCGCCAATGAAGGAGGCACTAGTAGTAACATAATTGAAAACTCGCAAACATATTGTGAAAAACCATACTTTTCAAACTTTCTCTTCGATGTGTTACAAAGATAGTTGCGCATGTTCTCATTTACCATGTCTTCATTCTATAATCATAGTATACTATAATTTTAACATGCTAAAGAAGAATTGCATGAATGAAAGAGTTAAACAGGAAATGATCGTTTCATAGATTTATTTTGTTTATTTGTTTCATTCCGCTTTTCTGCCACTTTGGGCTAATCGCGAAGACAAAATAGTAAAATGTCACGTAATTGCCTTCTAACGACAATAAAGGAAATTACACTTCTTGAATGAAATGTATATTCCGGTTTTATAACATTATGTACACGATATTGAGCATTGTATGAAATAAATATAATGCCCATTAATGGAGTTTTACTACTTCGTTCAATTTAATATTTCACAAATATAATGTGGATGATTTTGTACCTTTCTACTCAGTCTAAACAATGGAGTTGACGAACTATATACTTGTGCCACGAGCTCGGCATATAGAATAGTTTTTCCTTGTTATAGACGACTAAAATGTATTTGGAAATGTAAAAGGAAAATCGAAGACAAAGTCCAAAAATGAAATTTTACTATATAACGATTCATACCCTTGTACAGTCCTTCATTGTGATTTCTTGTAACTTATTTGGTATATTTTCATTTATGCTTCAGATATATTATCTTAACCTGTTCTAAATGTCACATGTACAAGGGAGAAATATAATTATCAACATTATTAACCTAATGTCAGTGAACATCAAGTTAAATCTAATTAATGATTATCAATTAAATGGACAGAGTTAATAGAAAAACTATTCTCTAAAGAATTAATTATGTCCTTTGAATTCGTAATTTTTCCCAAGTTTAGATTGCAGAGTCATAATCTCTTCATTACACACAAAATCGCATGACAAGATTTCGGTACATGTGTACTATAAGACTGTATATATGCCAGAAGTAGATTGCCGTTGTCATGTTAGGGACTTCATGAAATTTCAACATCTCACGCCCTATCCTCAAAGGCATTATTACTGTTTGATTTTTACCATTACCTGGCTTGTCAACCGGAAAGGAATATAAATTATATGGAATTGAAAACAAAAAATGCCGTAATAGTGGCAACATTCTCCTGACTATACGTGAGCTTACCGTGTTGTCCTTTGCATCTCGCTTTGGCTTTGCTTAATATTATCAATGAGCTAAATTTTCTGTGTGTTCGTAAATCCCTTCCTGTACGCTTGAATTAGTAGGTTAGGTGAATTAGGTTTGGTGTTCTTAGCATCCAGTTTCGAGTAAGTTCGGCTAGTTAAGGGTGTTGCATTCGTATTTGTACACTTTCGCTCTTCGCTTGCACGTACACGTATTATATCTTTTAATACGCAAAACAATTTCACACAACTGTAACTTATCATCACGGTAACTTGTACAACCTCACTTTGATATCGAAAATTAACATTTTATGGAAATTACAAACTGGACTTGCGTTTTCAAGGTTTGGGGTTTTATTTACAACACAAATTTTGTAGCACGATGTGCCAATCTTACACTCTACTTCCTCATCCTCCTGTACGTAAAATTTCCGAAAATATGGAACTCAGAGACCCGAACATAATTAATACGAAATTAAATAAAACAAACTTTTAAACAAATTATTAGTGTAATGTGATTTACAATTAGAGAGAGTTCACACATATTTCATCAATTGCAAAACATCACCTAATATACCTGGCCGGCAACGAAATGAATTCGACACCCATCTTCTTAACGTAGAAAGTCCAGGTAAAGGTATACCAACTGTATTTCTCAAATAAACGTAACATTTTTTTGAAACGGCTCGAAGAGTCAACGCTTTGTGAAGCGGCGTTACACCATTAAAACACCTGGCGTAACTTTCCCAAGTCCAGGAGTGTGTTGATTTCGTGTTGGGTTAAAGAATGAAGTCTCTCATAGTTCATGAACACAACTATATATTATAATAACGGATATTATATACACAAAGACACAGGTTATACGACGACGAGGTACCACCACTTGTGGTCGCGTCGCGCTCGCTCACACACACACACACGAAGACAAAAACACTCGAGTTCAGTCAGTCCTATTGCGTCATGCATATGACACGTACTTCACGTGGCAGACCTCCCTGCCATCTAGCGAGCAACTCTAACATCATTTTTAAATTTTAGTTATATTACAGTACTGAACATCCTCCCCCACCTTGAAATACACATTTCAACATATTTTTAACCTTTAACACTGATTATAAATTTGAAATTACAATGTAGACTAACATATATAAATACTTCAAACATAACTTCTGATATTGAATATTTGACATTAACATATAGATTTCTCAAGTTTACTTCTCTACCTCAAATGGTAGCAACGATAATTTCACGATTGGTCTCTTACACAGTCCATTTACAGTCTTTACTGTTGCTGATCGCACTCTTCCATCTCGTCCGGCATGAACAGGGACGGCGACAGGGGTGGGCACGGGTGGGCAAGCGCCCACCCAAAAATTCATGTGCCCACCCGATTGCCCACCCAATCAAATACTCGGGGATATATGAATGATCAAATATTTAAGTGTAACCTGGTGTTCATAACATGTATATTTTACTTGTGAATATTATCTATGCCGGAAATGTTCACATATTATCAACCCATAAAAAGCCACTTTTGTCATTGTTGAAACAAAAACTGTGATCAAATGAATACTTCCATGTTTAAAAGCAGCTAGTAGGCTTAGGAGGCTCAAAATTATGCAGGGTATGATCAAGATTAGATCAGAATTGAGGGTGAACTTGAGGACTGCAGCTCCGGGCTTCCATTACGTATATATATTCCGGCCTGGCTAGGTTAAAATAATCTCCAAATAAACAAATATAAACATCATCGTCATGATTACTTTCTCCAGCAACACAATAAATTATTTAGACTTTTTAATTAATATTAGATTAATTTAATCAAGAAGACTTAGTTAGATGGGCAGGCCATGTGACACGAATGGCAGAGGAAAGAATAGTTTACAGGATTCTTGTTGGGAAACCTGATGGTAAGGGACCAGTAGGAAGACTAAGACGAGGATGGAGGGATAACGTTGAGATGGACCTAAAGGAAATCAGTAAGGACGGAAAAGATTGGATTGATCTTGCCCAGGATAGGGACAGATGGAAGGCTTGTGTTGCTGCAGCCATAAACCTTCGGGTTGAAGTATGCTATAGAGCAGGCATGTCCAACGCGTCGATCGCGATTGACCGGTCGATCGCGGGGCGTTTTTTGGTCGATCGCAGTTATCTCTTGTAATTATACGAATATACGTTATTTGAATTCAACTTCTATGATGTATAATGGCTGAGTAGGTACAATTGTTTGCAAAGATGAACGATTAATACTTGTAGTAGCTCACTGCCTGTTGTGACAATAGAAAGTAGATCACTGCTTGATTGAAGTTGGACATGCCTGCTATAGAGTATAATATAATTTTAATTAGCTCTGCATTGAAATTCCAGAAGTGTCCATTTTTTTCATTACAATTTTTATATACCTGTTATCTTCAAATATCAACTTTATATTCGTTCTACTAATAAGAAGGAATCACAACAATCACTACAATACCGAAGTGAATAAATTTTAATAAATCAGTTATATATGGAAAAAGCTACAGAATTATTCAATTGCTAATGAGTGGCTTATCCTATTTAGAAATCCTCGTTCCACACATAAATTTTGTCACATAGATCAGCCGAAAATGTCAACAGAATCTGTAGATGCAGCTGAAGTAAAGAAAAAAGTTATGTCACGAAGCATATAGAAGATTATTTTGTTAGTTTTTTACTAAGCCCACTTTCATGCTCAGATAGGCTAATCGGGACTAAGACTACAGTTTAACGTGTAGTCCGAACCAGTGTGCATTGTGCTTCCACCAGAGGAGGCGGGAGTCAAACACAGGACCTCTTCATTATAATGCGACAGCGTTATGCCATTTGGGGAAAAATATACAGAAAGAACTCGCACCAAACGTGGCATTTTATCACCACAGAAGATGCGTCTATTTTAAGAGGGTGATTGCCTGAGACAAATATTTGAGACTTTCGGAAAACAACGTCATTGTTCACGGAATTAGATGCCTTGATCCACTAATGAAACGCTGTGCGATTGAAATTACCACCTCAACTTTCTAAGAGGTATAAACTAATGAAACTCCATTTTTGGAAGAGTAAGTTCTGGTTGATTTGTTTTCTTGTAAGTCATTTTTCTGCTAATTTTAATAATGACGACGTTATAAGGTTCAATGGTGATTAGATCAAAGTAACGAAGGGCCGAAAACAAACACACGCTGACACTCAAAATACAAACCCTCATAAATTATTACTTTGACAGTGGTTCCAGGCGCCAGGGACTCGTTGCCCTGAAAGAATAAAGTTTCCAGGGTATGCTGCACAGGATAGAGGTTGACATTCTAGTGTGTTCGAAATGGTCACGCCATACAACCCAATGAAAAATAGATGAAGTATTACTGGTACAATGATCAACTTCGATGAATTCCTTGTGTCCTAAATCATTTTGTTACCTCAAAAAATATGTTCATGTAACCATACGTGTATTGCTTCTCCCGCATTAGTAATATGACATTTCTTCAGAAAACTAATAGCAACTTAGATAATAATCTCTTAAATTCTGAACAGATTTTTCAATCTTACTTGTTTATTACTTATGACGAGTGATATTTTGTCAAAATAGCCTTTCATTAGCCTTGGGATACTTAATGGACAATGAACAAATAATTTGTTTTTCGTGTGCGTTTTAAATCATTCCTAATAAGACGTTCATTTTAATCCAAACATTCAGTGGCGGCGATTAGGAGGAGCGGAAAGTGGGGGATGCAGTTCCCCAGCCACATTTTGCCACTTTTTGTCCCCGCACTGTGGCCTCTTTATGATAAGCCTTTTCTACCAAGAAAACGTATATTCAGGGGTGCCCACAGAGGGATTATGGAGCAGGCTACGCCATCGAAATTCTTTGGGGGATTTTTCCCTTCAAATAATGTAAAATTGAACATTTATATATTTTTCCAAAATACAGGTAAAAAGGTTACACCTTAAATTCACCATATTTAATCCATTAGATGAAGAAAAGAAAGCGTTTAAGGTCATTATTGAAGGTGCGAGGGGGGAGGGGGATAAATATCCAACTCTTATATATTAGGCCTTAATTGACACGTGGGTTCTGGGGGGAATTCTGAATTAAACGTTGGCGGGGACAGTATTCAACTTTAAGTCTTAGATTATGGCAGGTATTTTAGTTAGAGGGGCGTTGAGCATTAAGGTATCCAATTCTTGTGTATTACTATTGTCTTAGAATGTTGCAGAAACTCTGGTGTGGAGACTGAGAATTATTTTTTTGGAGGAGGCAATATCCAGTCTTCAATATCAACAGTAAGTCTAAAATTAGCATGGACATTTTTGTGATAGGATTGAGTATGCAATTTAAAGGGGGAGATAGGAAGCTCTTGATAAAGTGTTAAATCTTAGATTGTCAAGGGATTTCTGTAGTGAAGAGAGAGTTTGGACATTAAATTTTGGAGACTGTATTTAGCGAGATGGTATCCACACGTTTGCGACCCCGAACGTGCCTAATCAGAAGTTGGAAAATACTAAATATCCCGGGATCCTAAGGAAATATTGACACCCAGTTAAATTAATATTCTTGAAAGCCTGCAAAGAAATGGATGTAAAAATGTTCTTGCTTGCTTCGCTCGCAATAATATGTTTGTTACAACAATGCGTGTTTGGCGCTTTACTGAGGTGGATGTGAATTTTATGCTATAGCTGCATTACAAGACATGAGCGATATTCTCCATATTCATGAGTAACATCACTTCTTAAAATATAGTGCTTAGTGTTGGTATACTGCTTATTTTAATGCAGGTGCATCATTGGTAACAAAAAGCTAAGAAAAAAATTTCTTTCGGTGTAGGGATTACGATATAGTTTCAGGGCGGATATGATATGATTGGGGGGGGGACGGATGACATGGACATGATTTTTGTGGGGATGCGCCATTGGCCTTGGGGGGATGAGCACCCCTGCGTATATTGTCCTTTCCCCTCAAATGTTGGCACCCAATCGCTGCTACTACAAACATTCAGATAGATTTGTCAGTTGTACAAAACTTATAAGCTAAGAAAAGTAACCCCCAAGGAGTAAGAAAACTCTTTCAGTCAAAAACTTACACGATGAAAGTACTATACTCAGGAACATGCATTTAAATTACGAGAAACTTCACAATTGTCTACCATCGCACTTTCTATCAGTGTCGCCGAATACATAAAATCAAGAATGTGCCTTGTATTTGCAACACAAGCTTAAACCTAATTCGCATTTATTTCACTGTATTAACATGCATGAAAGAATTTGATCAGAATGTATGGCTGTGCATGTGTAAACACTTCCTTGAAATAATTGTGTCCATCAGAGACAAAACAAAAGGAAATGGAACAAGATGCGAGAATAGATTAGAAAAGAATAAAGAGGAAAACAAGGAAAGAGAAAAGAAGTAAGAGGAAAATCGGGAGTGTAAGAGAGAGGGGATACATACGTCTTACGTACACATACATGGTCTTACATTTATACTGCCCACCCTAATCTATCACTATGGAGCTTCTGCCCACCCGGTCAAAAATTTCTGGCGCCGCCCCTGGGCATGAACCTCTACCACTCTCCCCAGTTTCCATTCTTGTCCGGCCATTTATTATCCAAAATGTTTGTCGCAGTGTTGACAGGACAAGCTGCGGACCTGCATGTAAGTTAATGATATGCTCGTGTGTGATTAACAGCTCTGTTAATTTGTGTGATTTTGGTAGCACAATTGGATGTTTGACGTTATGCGGAAGGTTACTATGCTCCAATCTTCCTCCTACTCTAATAACACCAATTTCATCAACAAACGGATTCAAGTATTGTAATTTGCTCTTTGAAGGTAAGACCGCTCCTTTCTTGAGGGCTTGAATTTCGCACGAAAATTCTTCTTGTTGGGCTACTTTTACTAATGCAACCAATGCTAACCACAGCTCTGATGCGCTCAATGGGCCACGAAGCTTGTCGTCCCTATGCTTGGCGTTGAATGCAAAGCGCCTACACCATGCTGCAACCCGCTGCAATTTACTCAGCGACGAGTAATTCTCAAATAATGTATTTTCTGCCATCCTCACCATGGCTACAAATGACTGTCTCTGCTCTGATGTCACTTCATCAGTATCACATGTGTAAGACTCCTCCACTGGCAACACTGAATTTCTTAAAAATGGGGGGCCAGTCCACCATAAGGGATGATTAAGTAAAGCCGAAGTCGAGATTCCACGGCTCGCACAGTCTGCTGGATTTTCCTTGCTACCAACGTATGCCCACTGTATTTCTCCTTCTTCCTGTATCTTCGCCACACGGTTTCCCACGAAAGTTTTCCATCTGCTAGGACAAGCACTAATCCAAGACAAAACAATTTTCGAGTCAGAATACGCTGTCATGGTTTTCGAGTTGACAGACAATGCTTTCCGCACTAAAGAAAGGAGGCGAAGTAACAGCACAGCTGCACAGAGTTCCAACCTGGGAAGGGTTATAGTTTTAAGGGGGGCCACCTTTGTTTTGGATGCAATCATCTTCACTTGCACCTGCCCATTAGCACATATACATCTCACGTAGACCACTGCTGCATAAGCCGCTTCTGACGCGTCGCAGAATCCAACCAAATGAATCTCCACGGTGTCTCTAGGAATAATGCATCGCTCCACTCGGATATCTTTCAATTGTGGCATATCCTGGCAGTATGCAACCCACTCTGCAGCCAAATTGCTTGGAAGCTCGTTGTTCCAATCAAGATCCAACTTCCAAAGCGTTTGCATAAACAATTTTGCCTTCACGGTCACAGGAGAGACAAAACCTAAGGGATCAAACAGCTTCGATATCTCGGAAAGAACCAGTCTTTTAGTTATAATCGCTCGTTTGCTCGGATTCACCACATCAAAACACAAGTAATCCATAGAAGGGTTCCACTGTATGCCCAAAGTTTTCTTCGCGTCTTCTCCATTAAATTGGAACTGCAGATTTGTTTCCAACAAGTCACAGGGGATAACGTCCAGCACTCTCGGATCGTTTGACCACCACTTACGAAGCTCAAAGCCGCCTTTGCTTAGTAACTGTGTCAATTGATGATACAACTCGATTGCTTCTTCAGTAGAATTTGCTCCTGTTAGAAAGTCATCTATGTACACATGACTAAGTAAGCTCTTTGTGGCGAGAGGATAATTCTCTCCTTCGTCATTCGCTAACTGTCGAAGCACTCTTGTGGCGAGAAAACCTGCAGGCTTAGTACCATACGTAAGAGTATTTAAACGGAATTCCTTGATTGGTTGTTCAGGGTTCTCTCTCCACAAAATCAACTGAAAATCTCGATCTTCATACGCGACCTCTACTTGTCTATACATCATCCGAACATCAGAAATTAAAGCAACTGGATGGCAACGGAATCGAATCAAAATAGGAAATAAGTCTGGTTGTTGCTTCTCACCATTCATAAGAACATCATTCAGGGAAAGTCCACTACTTGTCTTGCAAGACGCATGAAAAACTACTCTCAGTTTAGTCGAACTGCTGCTTTCATTTGTTACACAATGATGTGGAATATAATAAGATGTGGGGGGTACCTTGGGGGCCTCATCCTCCGCCACTGGTGTCATGTGTTGCAAGGTGAGATATTCTCGCATAAATGCTTGGTATTGTTGTTGTTTTACTGGATCTTTCTGTAATCTTTGCTCTTGTGATAACAAACACTTTCTTGCTCTCTCTTTAGAGTACCCCAATTCTTCCCAATTGCTCTGAAATGGCAAATTTACGACGTAACGTCCATCTGTTTTGCGACGATGTGTAGTTTCAAAATGCTCTTCACATAAGTGCTCTTCTTCTGTTACGAACTCTCTCTGCGGCAATTCTTCAATTTCAAAGAATTTTCTTAATGACTGGTTTACATTATTATCTTCAACTGACACATGAAGAGAGGTGAATGAATGTTTTGAAGTTTGTTGCTTTACTCCTCCGCAAATAACCCAACCTAAGCGAGTTTGAATGGCAATCGGTTCTCCTTCCTTGCCTTCTCGTTTTCCTCTCATTAGCAGCGACGCATATATATCACACCCGAAAAGGAGGTCAATATTTCCCCTTGTATGAAATGTGGGATCAGCAAGGTCAAGTCCGCGTATGTGACTCCAGCTCCCGGTGTTTTGAATAGTCACATGTGGGAGCGGTGACGTAATCCTTTTTACCACCAACGCAGAGGTTGTGTAGGAATGTTTACCGTCTCGGGACTCAATCGTGATATCAACAGCTGAATGTGACTTCCCAACGTTAACAGAAGAAATGCCTGTTACTGACACAAACACGCTCTTTCTTTTCAGACCTAACATTTGAACTGCATTGGCACTAATAAACGAAACCTCACTACAACTATCCAATAATGCACGGAAAGGCTGACACTGGTTATTTTTATCCTTTATGTTTGCAATTGCTGTCGGAAGTAACACTTCAGTGCTCGATTTCCCGTGATCGGCCGCTAAATGTGATGTCACAATCTGATGCGAAGTTGCCAAACTTCCTTGGGGGGAGGGGGTCACTTCACGATGAAGGGATGTATGGTGTTTCTTATTGCAAGTACGGCACAAACTAGCCCTGCATTTACTCACCTTATGAAAGGAACTAAGGCAATTATAGCACAAGCCACTACTTTTCACAAATGCCTCTCTCTCAGGCTCTGATAGGCTATTATATTGATTACACTTATACAGCGGGTGGGACTCCTGGTGACATTTAGGGCAACACACTGACACATGAAAAGAACTCGCATTTCTTTTGGCACTGGAATCACTAAAGGGTTGTTTCACTGAGTATCCTTGTTGTTTGGGGGGTCTAGAAGACGCTGACAACGCTCTCGCTCTCGTATCGAGGAAGGCTCGTAGCTGCTCAAACGTCGGAAGTTGATCGGCTGACACACTAAGCTCCCACTGTTGTCGTGACACACTGTCGAGCTTCTCCACGGTATGGAAAACCAAAATGGCATCCCAATGTTGAACTGGAACTTCTAGAACTCCGAGTACACGAACACACTCGGTTGTTACGTCCGCGAGTTTTCGCAAGGCAACAGCTGATTCTGTCTGAATGCAAGGTTGCGACACGAGTCGCTTGATAGTGTCATTCACAAGAACGTGCCTTTGCTGATATCTATTGTTCAAAATTTCCCACGCTTCATTGTAATTTGTGTCTGTAATCGTAATAGATTGCAGCAACAATGCAGGTTCACCACGTATACTAGACTTCAAATATTGAAGTTTCTGTGCAGGGGACAAAGAGTTATTATTATGCACAGACGCAACGAACAAATCACGAAACGACAGCCACTGCTGTAAGTTTCCCGCGAACACAGGCAAGTCCAATTTAGGTAGTCTTACGTCACGACTGGCTTTAACCGACGATGCACTGGCAGCCATTGCCACGCCCTGCTGCTTTTGAGCACGATACAATGTCACCAACATCTGTTCTAATCGGTCTTGAATCGAGCTGATTTCTGCATCAAACTCCGCAAACTGATCATCACTGCACTCGGAAGACAGCTCACGTAAGAGCTTCTGAGTGTCCTCTGTTAATTGCACGGTTTTGTTGATGTACACGGTGACGCTCTCTTGTGAGAGGTCGTCTGACGAAATCTTATTTTCAACACGCGTAACTTCGCGTTTCAGAACACGTTTGCACGAAAGTATCTGCTCCATAGTTCACAACACTAACACTAGTCCAGACACAAAAGTCAGAACACACCCGGCATGGGAGATAATGCACAAAAAGCTGCTGGTTAAGTCAATTCACTACACGTGGCACGTACTGCGCATATCCGGGTTTGGAGGACCATGAAGCGGCGTTACACCATTAAAACACCTGGCGTAACTTTCCCAAGTCCAGGAGTGTGTTGATTTCGTGTTGGGTTAAAGAATGAAGTCTCTCATAGTTCATGAACACAACTATATATTATAATAACGGATATTATATACACAAAGACACAGGTTATACGACGACGAGGTACCACCACTTGTGGTCGCGTCGCGCTCGCTCACACACACACACACGAAGACAAAAACACTCGAGTTCAGTCAGTCCTATTGCGTCATGCATATGACACGTACTTCACGTGGCAGACCTCCCTGCCATCTAGCGAGCAACTCTAACATCATTTTTAAATTTTAATTATATTACAGTACTGAACACTTTGCTTATATCATCTTTAGTCCATAGGGATTTCGTTTTACCGTGTACTAAGTATTGTATTTGAGTGTCACTGAACACTTTTCCCAAGATATTCGTGAGTTTTCTTGTTACATTGTCGGTTAGGTTATGTTGAAGATTTTGAACTTGTTTATTTTTTTTTGGTTAAAGCAAGTTGCAAGATGTTCTTAATCTTTAACTTATTAATTTATTTATGTAAACGTGTGTTGTTCTTCTGTAAGCGATGAATAGTGTTTTCCAACAACAAAACATTGCTAGCAGTTTCTGTACCTACGTCTATTTTTCTCTTTTTCGGCGACATAGTATTTAGCTTATTTAAGGAACGTTTCCTTATTTCACACCTTTCGTAGCGTACATCTCCACAGTCTTTATCAGCACATCCTAAAAATGATTTATGTTTTGAAGAGGAAGGTTCAGGAGAATTTGTTACACCACATTCTCTATTATTTTGCACTGAAGTAATATGGTGTAATTTTAGTGATGGCACTGCAGTTGCCTTCAGTACTTTCTTTGTTGGCAAACACAGAAGTTCTGCTCTTAGATCTCGCACATACTCTTCTTTACAAAAATGGACACTGCACACTCTCGTATTTTTAATATTAATATTATGTTCTCGATCACAAGCACGAATCCACTGTTTACTTACACGATTATCAGCTGGAAATCTATGATATTTTATATCACTTCCTTAGTTTTTTGGTTATAATTCTCACAGCTTGTTATAGGTGGAATGAACAAAACGATCTCATTTCAAGAGAAATAATACAATAAAAATATATCGAATGCGACAAAATCAATAACCTGCTTGTTCCGATTTTTGCGACGTGTTAGTAGGTAAATGTACCCCGCACCAAACTTACTGCACATAGCAACGAGCACCGTCAAACCCGATCCTCCCAGATGACGTAATGCATACGTACTTCACATAGCAACGAGCACCCTCTGCTGCTATATTACCCAAAATTTTCGCTTTTATACCTACTCTCCAACCCCTGGCGATTACATATTTTTATATCATAATACAGTTTCATCCATTTAATTTTTTATACATATGTTCATTTATCATTATACAATTTTAAAAGTTGAGTTATAATATGTTTATTTCTTTTATCTTACTTCACAAAGAGTAAAATTTATAATTTACAAGTTACAGTCGACAGTTGATGCATCTGGTTGTATACAAGTTAAACGCTCTCTTCATCTGAGCGCTGATTGGCGGAACATTAAATATGTAATACAGCCGCGTTATATTTTTCAACATTTTGCATAAGAATAAAGCCGTAACAAATAAAACCGTAACAAAGTGATTTTTTCAAGTTGATTATTAAACTGCACACGATGTTTGAATAATATGAGAATGAATAATTTCATATTCCCATGCATTCCTTATGGAGAAGATAATAACGCATCAACTTCGACTTACGGCTAATCAAATAGGAGTTTCAAATTTTCCGACAAATCAAACCTTCCACGTGTCCTCTATCTGTTAATGTGTTTTTCTACGCTTTCTGAAGTTTGGTATTCCCAATTATAACACCATTAAGCCTTGTTTCCATGATTATGAAAAACTAAATATGCTGACCAAGGCAGTAATTTATTTTATTAAAAACATAAACTAAACGTAACGTTTCAACCTTCTAGCAAGGTCTTCTTCAGACTCTGTATCAAGTACAAAAACAACAAGATACAAAAACAGGGTATTATATATACACAAACATTACGCCCTCCAGACTATTTAGAAAGTTGTTAGGAACTTTCTAGCAGGTGACTTTCACTTGCCAACTTTCTTCTGTTTATGTCCAGTCTATCCTGCTTCTCTCTTATTTTTAATCCTTTAGGCGCTGTGCCTCTCACCAAACATTTTCTCAGAAACTTCTCTTGTTCGTCTTTGTATATTTCTTTCCTCTTCAAGTCCTTCCAGTTGTTAATTTTCCTCATCAGCCTTGGAAAATGTCCAATTATAACACCATTAAGCCTTGTTTCCATGATTATGAAAAACTAAATATGCTGACCAAGGCAGTAATTTATTTTATTAAAAACATAAACTAAACGTAACGTTTCAACCTTCTATTCCCAAGAGAACAAGTAAAATAATACTTCCATAAGCGTAATGCTGAGTTTTCTCTCCCTCCTACGACCATCCAGCGCACAGATCTTTTTCTCCAGCTCGGGAGAAGCAGTTTAGGTCCTCGCATCTTCTGGACACAAAATTCTCCTCCTGCTTTTAAGGAACATACATAACACTTCAACACTTACCACCAATCATTAGGAGTGAGTCATTGAATAGCGAGAACGTTTTTGTAAAGTTCATGGAAAGTTTCCGCAACGGGACAGAAAATGGCTCCTTAGCAAAAAACTCTATATCGTCGTATAAGAACCAGAGGAACGTAACTCCAAAAAATCCGGTTTTCGGTTTTGATTAACGTAATTCCTCTGAAGAGCTGTGCTTGGAGTTAGATCGACTTATCTTCATTTCCAAACCTTAGCAGAAAAGTTCAGTTACGTATCATATACTGACTCTTTTAAGATTCAGACATATTCCTATTTCTAAGAATACAATAATTCCTCTCTCCTGTAAATTCGATATATTGGAGTTAAGTCCCTCTGGTTCTCACATGACGATATGGGGCGTCGTTACGATCGAGCATTATGCGCAGTACCTCGTAGATTATGATGTCTCGCGATGTTACTTAAATAATCTGTAAGCAGTTAAACGTTGTGTTTGATTTTTCATCTACTTCACCAATTCACCAATCATCGTCGCTATGTGCCGGAAAGGTAACGTGGATGTAATATTTCTAGTATATTTTTGTGAATATACTGTTACTAGCATTTTTATTGAATGGTTTCGAACAGTTTTCAGAGCGTGTGTTCGAAAGCTTTGACCTCGACCATAACAACTCTATCGACTTCCGTGAATTTCTGACGGCTGTTGCCACTACCATCAGCGGAACGGTGGACGAGAAACTGGTCTGGATATTCCAAATGTATGATGAGGATTGCGACGGGTTCATTACTCGGGAGGAAATGCACGCGATGCTTGTAGTAAGTGAATCCTCACGTATTTATTTGCGATTTTCATTGTGATGAACATATAGGATGATATAAATTATGTGTTACCGCAGATGAATTTTCTTATTAATTTATTGTTCCTAAGAATAAGATACGAGATCAAAGAAAGATCAATAATTTTCAACAATACTCATTTTGGACAATGTACTCAGTTATAGTTACCGTTAAAAAAAATAACCGAGTTGGTGATTTTGAAAGTTTTCAGTTACTCATTTCGAAAAGTTACTGAGGCACATTCACTCATTTTGTGATATAATTCAGTTGATGATATGCTTTTTATAAATCAACCACAGCAGTTACAGATTTAAAAAAAAAAGATCAAGTTACCTGTTCAAGGGGCTCCGGCGCCCATCCAGCGTCGTATAAAGGTGGGTACCTGGAGGAATCTCTGGGGGGGCGATTAAGGCGATCAGGGGCGTGGTGCTGATCACATCACCCTCATCTTCGGCCGTGATCAAGAAATCCGCACCCCCTATACGCCTTCATGGCGTGGTGCAAAACACAGGGGAGCACTTTACTTTTTACAGTTATTGTTTTTGTAAAGTAGCTAAATCTATAGTTCTAATTTTTGAGAATACAGCTTTCTAAAAGTAACTCTGTAAGTTACAGTTACAAATTTTGAAATTAACTAAGTTACTGATTTTGAAAGCAACTCAGTTCAGTAGGTTAAACATACTGTTATGGAATGTAACATTCCGTTATTAACTTGGAATGATCTTGGAAATATGTGAGTTGTTTCTACTTATTTTGAGAAATAACTCGGGTACCGTTTGTAATTTTGAAATGTATCTCAGTGACAGTTAGGCATGCTGTAAAAGTAACCAAGTATCTAATAGTTAATAATTTGGAAAACTAACTGCTATTTAACTCGGTTAATGTTATTCATTTTAAAAAGTAATGCAGGATTGGCGTAACTGGGGAGGCAAGGCGGTAGTTGACCTCCACCCCCCAAATTTCAGGTTTATTTTTGTTAATTTCATGAGACTTGAGGTTCATGTTCTTCTCCTCCCCTCTCCACCAAGTTAGGTTTCAAGCTACGATGTTGACAGTCACGGACATGCTGAAACAGTAATTGGTGATTTTTAAAAATAACTCACTTGCAGTTACTAGTTTTGGCACGTAACGTACCTCACTCAGTTGAAGATACTGATTTTGAAAACCTACTCAGTTGTATTTAGTGATTTTAAGAAAACGCTACTTTGTAGTTTGCTCACTCTCATCCACGAATCCCAAGTACTTCTTCCAATTTGAAATTCTTCATTTCCGACTCAACTTTCCTTCTCAGTCAACCCTGAAATTCGCTGGCTACCATCTTGTTGACCAGCCAGGTGGCGTGGACGTCGACAGGATGAACCTTAGGCTGTATAACAAGATGGAGAAGAATGAAGAGGGGAAGATATCCATCGATGAGTTCCTGAACTCGGTGAAGAGAGACCCCGATCTCCTTACCCTGCTGCAGCTGAATCTTCCACGAAGGTGACGGTCGTGAGGGCAGCTCCAACATCTCCTACGCCATCTGAAACCGCAAGATATTCACCCCAGTAACACCATATTTACGTGCACCAAACTGAAAGATGGAATCTCTTAAAAAATAAGATTCCTCTAAAAGTATTGTGTTTCTTTTAAGTGTAGTTTCGAAGACAAACTATTTTGGTGTAGATATATATTTTCCTGTAGGAAAAAACTATTGAAGATACCCTCATGTGGGAATCTGAGCCCTGGACACCGACCTTTGTTGTCTGTGATAACCACAAATCGTTGATTCATAAGAAAAAATTGAGTTTTCAAAACATAATATGCACCTGCAATTTCGAGGGAAAATGTGTCAGCTTTTCTCTTTGTTGGTGTTTAGGCTCGTGAACAATAAGCACAAGGATGTAAATTTCCTTCTTCGTCAGACTGTAACAGCGCTCCGCCAATTCCTTCTCCGATTGCATCTATGAACACATATGAGGGGCGCTTGGGGTCATAAGGGCGGAGGATAGGGGCTGAAGTTATCATTTGTTTTAGTGTTTCGAAACTTTTCTGGTGTTCATCAGTCCATTCAAACTTGACATTATTTTTGAGAAGCTTGAATAAACATTCTGTCGGTCCTACAAATCCTTGCACAAATCGCCGAATGTAATTTACAAGTCCTAGAAAACTACGAAGCTTGCGTTTGATGTTAGGGGTGAGATATTCTAAAATAGCTTTAAGGATATGTTCAGAAATCTTATTTCCCTTTTGAGATACCAGGTTACCGAGGACTTTTACTTCAGTAAAGGCTAGCCTACAGTTAGAGGGTGAAAATTTAAGGGATGCTTTTCTTAACTTTTGAAAAACTCTGTCTAGTTTGTTAATCATGTGTGGGAGATTTGAGCTGTAAATAATGATGTCATCAGTATAGACAGAAAGTTCTGAACTGTCTATTCCACTAAGGGCAAGTTCGCTTACGCGGTTCATTACACCGGGGGATGTTTTCAATCCCTGGCATAACCGAGCATATCTAAAACTACCAAGATTGTTAATGGAGAAGGCGGTAATATCCTTAGAACGCTATGTTAATGAAACTTGAAAAAATGCACTGGACATATCCAAAATGGAGTAGTATTTCTTACCAGCCGTCTCTGCCATGATGGTGGGGATATGTGGGGTTTGTAAAGATATCGGAGCTATGATTTCATTCAAAGCGCGGAGGTCAGAAATAAAACGGTAAGTCACATTAGGTTTCTTGATTAATAGGACTGGGTGTCGATAGGGACTCCCTTCACAGCGCTCTATAACACCTTGGTCTAGTAATTTCTGAATTTCCTGTTTCATGGGTTCTCTGTAATGGAAGGGTATGGGGTAGGTTTTGGCATACACTGGGATGTCATCTGTCAGCTTGATGTCATATTCCAAAACATTAGTTTTAGTTAATTTATCCCCTGGCCAGAGAAAAATATCTGCATACGTGTATGCGAGCTTTAGGATTTTTTCTCTTTCTTCTTGGGGAATATGAGGGTTAACTGTGAGGAGGGAGGGGTCAAATTTCTGTTGACTTTCACTGATATGTTGTTTTACTGTGCTATTTTCATTACAAGCGAATGAAAATGCGACATCTTCGCTGATATTTTCCCAAATGGAAGTGACGTCATTTAAAATTTCACATGTCGATATTTAGCCTAATATCGTGTCAGTTTCCAAAGTGATTGTGCTTTCAGTAGGGTTGTGTATGTGAATGACAGGTGACTGAGGGTTTACTGTAGCATTGGGAAGGACTACTGCATGCTGAGTCATACGGGAAGCAGATGGGGTAAAAAGTACAGGCTTAGGAGTGGTAGGTGTCGTAGTGGTAATTTTCAAATTGATATAAGTTTTTGATCGTGGATTTAACTGAATTGTGTTTGAAAGGGTAGCTTTCCCCATATACACATTTGCATTTTCAATTTGGTTGAATATGTCATGCAACACCTGGTGAGTTTTGTACTTTGACCTCAAAATACTGTAATTTGGAGTACGTCCTAAATGATGAAGAGTTATTGTATTTTCTTTTAACGACATCTCGCACCTCTGTGTTCACAAAAAGTCATTTCCTAAAAGTGGAGGGACATTTGACGAACCTTGGTGTCTTTTAGCAGGAGAAAATCCTTCTCGGCTTCATTGACTGAAAATCTGCTAAACTGCTGCAGACAGAGTTCACTCTCCCGCACGATATCCTTTCCGGAGAGCCTTAATGCCGATTTAACGTTTCTTGTGTCTCTGCAAACAACGGCGGACTATCGTGGTCTTCCGTCTGAAGACTCTTTTTACCACTCGCCAGAAGAAAATGTCCCCGGAGGTATGCAAAACTCAACATACATAGCACAAACTTGCGGGACCACCTTTCCGTCAAAAGCTCCGCGCCAACTTCTGCAACCTCTCCGCGCGAAAACCCACGTGTGCTTACTTCCCTTCGTGTACCGGACTCAGTCTATTATTTCAAAAAGGGGTGTTTCGATTCCTTTTGCTTCTTTCTTCCCGGAACGTTCTGTAAACAATCTGTTACACTTCTTATCTGTAAAGTATTTCAATTCGGTTCAGGAACCTTTTTCCCGATCAATCTAAATACGGTCCAGGAACATTTTTTCTGAATGAATTTAAATTCGGTCCAGGAACCTTTTTCTGAATGAATTTAAATACGGTCCAGGAACCTTTATTTCCAGATGAATTTAAATACGGGCCGGGAACCTTTTTTCCGAACCAATTTATATTCGGTCCAGGAACCTTTATTCCAGGATAAATTTAAATACGGTCCAGGAACCTTTTTTCCGAATCAGTTTAAATAGGGTCCAAGTTCCGTATTGAAATGAAACAATACGCAACTTGGATCGAATACGGACCTGACGATAAACAATTATCCACTTGTGAGCATGAAAAACTAATTCAGGTGCTGGCTGTCTCGAAAATCTAAGATACAAGGTAGAAAGGGGCGAAACGTAAACGCTGCAGTAACGTTGCCCCTCTCCATGTAGCCCCAATCTCTCGCGCGCGTTCCTTCACTTGGTTGTAGCAGCAATGCCCGTCCCTGTTGTGATATCTGCTAGGAACACAGCAGCCTCGCGTTACCTCATCGACGGCTTCTATAGGCTGCGGTTCCTGGATCGGATGCCTGAGCAACATGTGACGGGTTTGTTTGAACTCAATGTAACGCCACACTAATAGTCCATTGCGTTATGTACAATGTACAGTAACTCTTCGACAAGGGAGTTTTTTAACGTGTTCCATGAGAGAACAACAGTGTTATGATTTCTTACCTGCGATACGGTTTCTACAACCGCAGTGTGACATTCTAGTGTAAACGTATTCGCGGACATTTTTAGAAGGCAACTTTCAATCGGTCATTCCTGGTCTACGAATTTTAAATAAATTCAATCCCTGACTAGAAGAGAAAATCAGCAAACGTAAATGAGTTCTAGACAGTGTATATAACCTTGTCATATTTAAAGCATTTCAGTTCGGCCCAGGAACCTTTTTCCAGAATGAATTTCAATACGGTCCAGGAACCTTTTTCCGGAAGAATTTAAATTGGGTCCAGGAACCTTTTTTTCCGCGCATGAATTTAAATACGGTACAGGAACCTTTTTTCAGGAACAATTAAAATACGGTCCAAGAACCTTTTTCAATGAAACAATACGGAACTTGGACCGAATTTAAATTGTGCGAGAAAAATGGTTCCGGTCCTGCAACGGAACCCAATAGAACCCTTTAGAATTTATGGGTTCCTGGACCTTTAACAACCCTGCTCCTAAGTATTTCCACATCCTCCCCATTTTTAGTCCTAAGTTCTGAATTCCAGTTATTGAACAAAAAAACGTAGGATATTTCATCATGGCAGAAAAAATGCTATAATTAACACACTTTCTATTCAAGGGTGGAATTCATTATTTGTTAAGTTAGTGTAGCTTTTCTGAAGCAGAAAAAGCTACAATCTTTCACCCGCTCCTTACTGTTGTCATTTGGACGTTTAAAGTTATGGCTGGCAACTACGATGCAGAAACGAACTCAAAATAAATACCCTTCAGCAGCCGCATGCAATTGTTGAAACATTCAAAATAACCTATTGGGAACTTTTTTTATATATATAAGCTTTGTGTTATTGAAATGTGCTTACCCCCATCAATGGCTGCTTGCGGCAAGTCAAGTGTTGCTTTCGTAATTGGTAACGAGAGGTTGAGTGCCCTATCTGTTCTGTCCAGTGGCGGCGATTGGGTTCCAAAACTGGGAGGCAAGGACAGTTTACTTACTTTCCCATGGTAGATAAGGTTTAGTATAGTGCGGGAGCAAAAGTGGCAAAAAGTCCCCTCCCCTAATCTCCGCCACTGATTCTGTCATTTGAGAAAGAGCTTACAAAATCTTTGGATTTAAACAAAGTTGTAGCTGCTCATAAAAACAGATGTATCTTATCGTAGTTTCTTGCTGTGGTTCATTTTTCATCTTAGCAAAATACTACTCGCACTCTTTACATAGAAATAGTGTTACGTATAGTATTTATACGTACGTATATCCAACGAGTTGATAATGAGTGTAGTTTTATGGTGTTTTTTGTACTGTTCATATGAATTGTTCCACTCAATAGTGGCTTAGGAAAAGAAAACAATATTGCACTTTATTTGACAAGAGATTTGTCCCTAAAAGTACTTTTGTAAATGACGAGAAAAAATGCGACATCTAGTAATATATCTTTGTGTCTGACTGTAAAGTATGTTACTGGTAAAATTTTACTATAATAAAGTAATAAGTTCTTCTGAAAGGTTGGCATAACCACTTTTTATAGATGCAAAATAATCTAAGACAGTTATTTTTAGTGTTTTTTTATTATATTTTATCTGCGACGTTTCGTTCTGGTTTCCCAGAACTTTTTCAAGCTAAATTAAGATATACATACAATAACACAACCTCACATGGCTAGTCGCTCTACACTTCTAAGGAATGGACTTCCAAAAACACACAAAGATAATATTCCAATGAGACCCATTGTGCTTAATGTACAACCATCCAGCATACAAATTAGCCAAAAAGTGTGTGAGAACAATAGCAAACCTGAGGAAGAAAACAGAATTAGAAACAGAGAATTCCGAAGAAGTAACCAATATTTTGAAAATAATAGAATGGGATGAAAATTATGATCTAGTAAGTTTTGACATAAAAGAATTGTGCCCCAGTGTTCCAAAAAGGAATTGCTTTGGATTCCCTCGGAAAATGGTTACGTGAAGCAAAGGTGGAAGAACTAACAATATGGAACATAATAAGATGGGCAGATGTGTGCATAAGTCATAGTGTGTTTTGTTTTGGAGGACAAGTATTTAAACAGAAGGAAAGGATTAGCTATGGGGAACCCCTTATTATGTTTGTTAGCCAATATATGTATACATTGGATAGAGAAGGGAGCAATGGAAACCTTGAAAAAATGAGGTGATACTGTTCAAGAGATACGTGGATGATGTGATTTCCATAGCCAATAGCAAAGAAACAACAGAAGAAATGTTTAGATTATTATCAAAGTTCATAAAAGGATATACAGTAGAGCGTCGATTATCCGAACGTCGGTCAACCGAACGACCGCTTAACCGAACTGTGTACTCGCTCACTTTCAGATATCTGTAATGAAAAAAGTACGTGACTTAGCTGCTCGTAAGCGTGTAGGCTTGCTTAGACAGACCAAAATAAAGGATTTTTTAAACGTTAATTTTGTGTACTGTGTGTATTGTTCATGCAAAATGCGTATGTAATATGTACATATTTTTGTTTAATAAACTGTACCACATACTATATATTCCTACTAAAGTTGCCTTTGTACGTTACTTTGTAATACATACTTAAAGAGATGCCTGTTTTTATGAATAAATTTACTGTACAGTACTTCTTTTTGGCAAATAAACATGTACAGTTCGATTATCCGAACACACCAGTTTTCCGAACACCCATGTCCCCCCATTACTTCGGATAATCGACGCTCTACTGTATATAGTATACAATGGAAAGATTAACTACTTCTGTTGGATATAACCATCGAAGTAAAAGGGAAAGGACTCGAAACCGGGTGCACCATAAAAAGTTAGCTGGGAGAAAGTATATTCACAAGGAATCTGCACATGAAAGGAGAACCAAAGACAACAATTAGGAGAATTTTGTACGGAGAGCAATGAAATTATGCAACAACAAAGCAAGCTATGACAGAGAAATGTTGTGGATAATAGAGGCCGCACAGGAAAATGGGTACAAAGCAGGGGATATAATTCACATCACAAGAACAGAAGAAAATGAAAAAGAGAGAAACAATAAGGACAAAGAAGAAGAAAATAAGGATGCACAGGAAGAGAAAAAGTATGTGAGTGTGCCATTCAGAAGAGAGATGGAGAAAAAGATTAGAAACGTCTATGCAAAGTATGGACCTCCAGACCACCAAAGAGCATCGAGAAATGGTTTAATGAATACAAAGGAGAGAAGGAGAGTGATGAATTGGCAACGGCAGGGGTATATGAAGTAGAATGTGGTGGATGTACAAGCAAATACATCGGAGAGACAGGGATAAGCATCAACGAGAGAATTAAAGAACATAGGAGACACATTAAAGAGGAAGATCCAAGAACAGCATTGAGTGAGCATATGTTGACATATGGGCACAAGATTAGGAAGGTACGTACAAATGAAGGAAAATAAGGAGAATAAAATAAAGAGAAAAGTTGGAGAAACAAAGCACATATGCATAAACAGGGGAGAGAAAATAAACGAAAACGAAGGGGAAATTTGAATGAAATGGGTGGAACTGGTAAAACAGCATGTGGAAAGTAAGTTGGTTAAGTTTCCTGAGCCACCTTCAATTTTCTGCACAAAATGGAAGATTTCAACTTGCCAGATGAGTTAAAGAAGAAAGGGAAGGTCAGTGCCATCAGAAGGATGAGGGGAGGGAAGACAAGAAGAGTAGGTTACATGATGGAGGGGAGAGGGAGAAACAGCCAGCTATAACACCTGAAAAGGAAAAAAAAACAGTTTACCTAGGAGGAAATAAGGACACACAGCTATTCATTCCTTAGAAGTGTAGACTGACTAGCCATGTGAGGTTGTGTTATTGTATGTATGTACATTGTACACTTAGTGTAGCTTGAAAAAGTTCTGGCAAACCAGAACGAAATGTCTCAGATAAAATAAAATAAAAACCATTAAAAATAACCGTGTTAGATTATTTTGCATCTAAAGTATTAAGTAAAACGAAATGTAAAGTATTATGCTACATATTTATACTGGGTGAGTCTGTTAAAAGAGGCCCCGTGGAAAATGTGCTCCTTGCATGTAGGCAACCCTGGTACACCGAACAGAAGAGCGGGGTAGAGAACAGTCCAGGATTTCGGTGCCAAGCAGTTAGACAACTTGACATAAACATCTCTTCTGTAAATACATTACAGTATGACAACAACCTACCTAGAAGAGGTGCACGTGTGCAAACGATACCACATATTCTGAAAAGCACGGGCGAGGACTCCTGAAAGGATGGCCTGGATAGCTGTGATAATGTTGTTCTTGAATTCTTCGAGTGTGTGAGGGTTGTTGCTATACACCTGTTCCTTTAGAGCTCCCCACAAGAAGAAATCACAGGGTGATAAATCTGGAGAACGAGGTGGTCAAGATTGGTTCGTGCCACGGCTGATGACGCAATCAGGCGGGAACACTGACTCAATGCGCGTAATCGTTGCACATGCTGTATGCGCCGTGGCTCCATCCTGCTGAAAGTAAGCGTTCCTTCGCTCATCCTCAGTCAGTTGTTCAACAAACACGTTGAATATGTTACTTATGTCACGAGACGAGTTCACAGTCTCATGTATGAACACGGGGATGATGCGGCGTGACGACACGGCACACCAGACACCGAGTTTCTGGGCGTGCAGTGGAACCTCCATGAACACGTGTGGATTGTCACCTGACCAGTGTCGCGTGTTCTGGGAGTTTATGTAGCCTCACAGATGAAAACATGCTTCATCGGAAATGAACAAGTAACCATCCTGCATCACCTCTGGAGCAATATTGGACAGAAACCACTCACAAAAGTGCACGCGAACTGCCTTGTCCACATCCCGCACCTGATGGTAACTTTGAATGCGTGCAAGTTCAAGTCCTGCTTCAAGGATTAGCATAGCGGTTGACTGGGACACCAAGAACTGTTGTGCCAAACGCCGAGATGATTTTCGTGGACTGCGTATCATTAGCTGCGCTGCGTCGCCCACCTTTGCCTCAGTGCGGACAGTCTTTGGACGCATTTTTGGCCTATTCAGCACGGATCCGGTTTCCCGCCATTTTGCAATTAGTTTTTGCATTACTGATTTGGTTGTGGCCTTCGCTGGAACTCCAGTTACCGCGAACTCCGTCGTAAATAAATCTGCACACTGTTTCCAAGAACCGAGGCGTGCATACGTCTCGCTCTCGACAACAAAGATACGCTGCTGCACCGTTAACACCATGCTGACCAACCGAACCACACACAACTTTCCTCACCGCTCAACTGCACTCAACTGACCTGCACGCTGCCTGCCTCAAGGTCACTACTGGACACTAGGTTTTTAATCCCCCTCTATGTCATGTTGTCGAAACTACTTGGCACCGATATCCTGGACTGTTCTCTACCCTGCTCTTCTCCTCGGTGTACCGGGGTTGCCTACATGCAAGGAGCACATTTTCCACGGGTCCTCTTTTAACAGACTCGCCCAGTATAATCACAATATAGTGAATTTTCCAGCTCATCAAGTTCGATGTACTTTGATATGTATATTTTTGTTGCACAAAAACCAATTATAATTTTTCAAAAATGAATCCAAAATATGTATATTCTTAGGTCTCTACTATTGATTTTTTTTAAAAAAGAAAAACTTTGCTCCCCCTTCTCCCGCAAAATGCAAAGATATCGGAAACCTTAATGAGGTCACGGATTCTTTGTTTACCTGTCGGTATTATATTTTAGTACCTTTTCACATAAGTTTATACAACGTTCTTTACCTCAGGTCAGCTGGGACAAAAGAGAGGAAATAGTGTAAAACTCATCAACTCTATCCCAGAACACGCCAGTGATTATGTAATTAGTATTGTAAACAATACTTCTATGCTCATTTCAGATGTCATCATTAGTTCAAAACGTACTTCAGAAGCATGGCCCAGGCAATTGGACATATATGAACCCTCATCTTGAGATGGAAACGGTGTTGTTGGAGAAACATTCATACAAGTATAGCACTGTTGAGAATAAAGTTAAGACGACCTTGAAGGATGCTAAAATCAGTTCTATATATGTCATTCAGAACCCATATCTGTGGGGCTGTTACCAGTTAAAGAAAGAAGAGGTGCTAAGCAGATACCCTTCGGCCACAGAAATGAAACTTTTCCATGCCACCTCCAGAGAGAATGCCAAATCAATCTGCAAGATGAACTTTGACTGGAGAAGATCGTACAGAGTTAAATATGGAGCAGGAGTAAGTTTTTCTCCATCTGCAGACTATGCGAATTTGCAGTGTAACATTGGCATCAACCTACATGAGAGGGCCTTGATTTTGTCCAAAGTAATAGTAGGTGCAGTGGACGATGGGTCAGAAGACTTAACCTTGCCATGCAAAGGTGCTACTGTTGGAAATTGTGAAGAAGTATACGTCAAATACTGTGACAATGATTTTTACCCATCGTATGTGGTCCACTATGAAAGTCCAAAAATTTGCTTTGGAAGATTTGGAAGACGCTACGTGTAACACCAAATTGATCACGTTGTTATTCCATCTTTTTCCTGGTAGAAGTAACCCTTAGAAAAAGTTGGACAAGGTCAAGCTACAACCTTCGGAGGGTTCCCCCCATTATTATTTTTCGACCAATTATAAAGTATTTTTGTAATTTGCGTGAGATTTTGTTGTGTTCAAACTTACTTTATACATATAAGATACCTAGGATATATATCAAGTAAAAATATGTAGAAAAAAATGTAAAACTCTGTGCAGCATTTGGAGCCGCTAAACACAATTCGAAGTATTCTCTTTAGATGTAGTATCTCACAAAATATTAATAGCGGCAGTTGAGAAATTATTGTCAATACAAGTAAAACGGATTCAGTGTTTTTGAAGTAGATTTATATGCCTAACAAAACAATCCAACATTTAGTTTTACTTCTTATACATATTTTCTTCTTTGCTGCACGTATCTAACTTTAGGATATATGAAGTTGAATTTATTTGCAGGTAATCATTGGCGATGGTAAATGTGGATATTAAAAGTAACATAATAGCATGTGATATATCCTTCATTACAGATAAGTTTTTCACATTTCATTATTTTATTTTATTATTATCTTTTTGCAGATTGTAGGCATATTCAGAAAAGCAAATTGTATTTTTATTTTTTTAAATGTTGGTGATTTCACATGCTTATGTGGGTTTGTACTTTATAGTACACTGCACTTCTCCCTTCATAACACTGATTTGAATTTGAGAAACTATACATATTCTGTAATTTGCATTGCTTAGTATTCATACACATTTATAGGAATATAAACCCTGAATGTAGTAGGCTTTTTCTTTGGTACAAAAAGTAGGGAAGAGTAGGAGAACTGAGACACCATATGAAAATGGCATAGTATGTACAAGACATAATTTATTATGCTGTATTATTTTATTGTACATTATGTTGCTTTTTAATTTTTTTATTGTTATACACATCCCATTAATATAGTTGACTAAAACCAGGGATGGCCAAAATGAGGGGGATAATGGCGCGGACCATGCCATCAATTTTTTTTGGGGTGGGGGATAATATAGAATTCAACATGTAGGCTACGTATATATTTTTCTAAAACATCAGTTTAAAAATTTTACACCCCTCACCATGTTTCAACATGTAAGATGAAAAGGGGGAGTGGTAAATCAGAATATATTTTGCTAGTAATTATTTCCTTTAACTGGTTTGCACAGTACATAAATATAAACTTTAATTATTTCTTTAAGAATGGTGTCGTATAAGATGTTTAGTAAATGTCAAGTACATGTCTCGTTTAACATACAGTAAGGTTTCAGTTGATATTTTTCATTTCTTTAAATAAACATATTTAACAATTGCTTGCTTTTGAGTAAGTTTACTTTGTAGTGCGTTTTAAAAATATTAAATGAAAGCCCATAATATTTTTGCAATTATGTATTTTTGTGCTATAATACAGAGTGGTGATGGTATTGATGAATATAAAAAGTGATTGTAAGCAGAAGTTGAAAATGCTTGCTTTATTGCATTTACTTATGGAATGAATAATAATTTTTATGCTTTTTTATTTGGCTGTAGTATGAATTGTCTTCGTTTATAAAATTATTTCCACTGTCCAAATTATAAAGGTGTGTAAGAGTTTTGCAATAAAATTTGAGTACTTTCCAATTTTTTTGTGTGTACGGATATTTATTTCTTTATTGTGTTCAATTGAAATTAGATTTGGAGTGGCCTGGGACAGAGTAGGGTCTAACTTTCCAAAGACTGGCTGTACATTTGGTTAAAAGTGTGAGGTGCATTTAGAGCATTTTTTTGTTGAGGTGTGTGTGTGAGGCAAGTACTTAGATAGTAAGGCGTGGTTTGTAGCCCACGTCTTGTTATACACCCGAACGTATTTGCAAAGTCAAAACACTTGTTAAATTACCCTTCTTTTTTTAGACCAGTTACTTTAATACACACAGCGTTCGTTTTGGGTCTGGGCTGAGATAGCGCGGGACATGGCGCAGATGCCGACATTTTCGTCTCATAACTTCTCGTTTATGTACGCACATATCTTTAGCATGAAGACAATTATATTTATATTGCATAACGAGTACTAACCTGTGTTATAAGAGTTGTTCACGCGCTATCTCGGCCCAGAGCCAAAACGAACGCACTGTACTTTAATAAATAATAATCGGAGAGCTCTCTTTTAGAATAACTTAATAAAGAACCTGCTGTGACATATACAGATGGGGGGGGGGGGGGTATTTCAACCCGTCTTTTCGTTATTTTGAGTTCCCAGAAAATTGAACTATTTGTTTACAATACATTTTGAGACGCACTTAGTAACACATTATAGACCCTGGAAAAGTGTCGATCCTCAAAATTGGCGTCTTCATTATACCAAGTTAAAAAGAGAGTTGGTTCTGTAGGATTACAGAAACTACTGCCAATAATTTATCTGATAAGATTATGACATTTTCAATACATTTATTTATGCATAAAATGGGGGTAACATAAATTCTGCCTATTATGATGGAATATGAAAAGTTTCAATTTATATAATCTCATAGATACTAAAAATTCCCATAATATATTTTGTGCCATTTGTGTAAGTGTTTAGTTTCGTAAAATTCTATTTGAAAAATTAAAATGGAAGAAAGTCGGTCGCGAACTCTACTGAAGCAGATTTATATCTAATCTTCCAATCGACTACTTCTTTGAAAAAAATCCCCCACCCCCACACAAAGGGGCATTAGCATGCAATGTGATTTCCTGAAACTAAACTTTGTCTGATTGCATGGTTTCACACACACACATATAAACAAGTTTCATCCCCTTAAAAATATTTCCAAGAGCACATATCAATGTACCAACTAGTAGCACAATATAGTAGAATAAGTTTATAGTGGTTTGGTCTTGATTTTTTTTGGAAAGGAAGATAATCTTTGTAAACAATATAAACTTTTTGTGTTGAGCTATTATTAAATTGGTTCTTTTAACAGCAGCGTCTTGTATGTCAAATTATTTGACGGGAGTGCAAGGGATACAACTTTAATCTACGGATTTAGGAGGATACTGTACCCCCTTCAAAAATTTTGCGGTAAAACTCCAAAAAAATTCTGGGATAAAATAATTTTATTCAAGTTAATTCTTGCTCACGGCACCAAAATTCTGATTCCCCCACTGCGTTTCTGTTAGAACTATTTCCTTTACTGTACATAAATTACTTTCTTCATACACCATAAAAACATTCGCAGAATTGCTTATTTCCTGAACAATTCGGTAAATTAACTCTCGTAATCATCAGACGAGAATCACTAAATTTCGTGATAAAATCACGTAGTTTCCTACCTTGTTGGTGCATGCCACATTAGGGACTTCCCCGTTCAACGCCTGTACAGTATGAACATTTTCTTGTCAATTTTTAGCATAAATCAATATTAGCAAAGGTATTTCCAGTGTTATTTTTATATCTTTTCTCTACTTTGTGCATAAGAGCCATTTAAAAAATATATTTCATTCAGACAAGTCTTCTGGTACTCGACTTGCTCGCGCGATGTCGCCACGGTGTAGATTCATTAATCTTATCTTGTATCGTAATTCATGTGTATTACAAATGTTTCTCAACTATACTTGATATGCAGCAGATGGGCCCATTGAGTGTGCAAGTAAAGTTAACCGTAAATGGCGTTAGAACTACACTCTGACGAGATTTCCTTCACAAAATTATTTAGGAACATTAATTGGCAACACTGCGTGGTTTTTAAACGGGGAGAGAGGAATCACTCCCAGGTATCGCACTTATTGCGTTGTACGAATTGTGTTTGTGTGTCACTGTCACAGCTGTATGTTATAGTTGTTTTTATTCGAGTTTCGAAGCTTCAAATCCACAAGGAAGGTTTACTTACAATAATTAAAGGTTAGTTATTAGTTTCGTATTATTGTATTTGTCATACAATGAAGCTATTTTATCAGCAATGAGTATTGAATTCAGTGCTTCGGCGATGCGATATGTAGCCTACTGTAGCCTATGTAAAGATTTTGTGTTCCGGAACTGACAACGAAGAAAAATTCGAAGGGGTGGTTGTATTATTATGCTGTACAGTATTTTGTGCGTCGCTTGTCCACCCTGTCGGCTAATTTTATCGATGAGGATGTGCAAAAGAATAATAATAAAAAGAGACACCCACAATTGCTCACAGTTCGAACCCAAGTTGCGATCAGTGACTGCAGTCACATTCCATGTAAATACGTAATGGAAGGCCTTATTATTCTCCGGTGACGGTACCTAATAATGTTTAATGATGTTCCCAAGGAGTTTTAGGAAGTGTTTCAGAATAGTGGAAAATATTATGGAAATATATTTGAGTTTTGGCGAAACTAATTCGTACAGGTATGTGCTTCACTAAGAATTTTTTAGCGAAGTCATTTTGATTCCCAGCAAAGAGCCACTTTAGGTTCACGCTCGCTTCAGACACGGACGCAGATGTAAGGTTCGAAGAGGTGGTGACACGTGATCATGTGTTTGTAGCATTCATGTACGTTATTTAATGTTAAAGAACCTCTAACGTGACCCGCCTAACCTAAGAAAGAAACCATTGATGGACCATATTTACCCATTCTCATGACACGTCACGTGATGTAGTAGCAGAAACAGTCCGTATAAAAGACGACAGTAAACGAATGGCTGATAGATGATAAAACAAGCAAATACGCAGGAGTATACGGAATGGAATATCATTCTCCAGAATTTACGCAGTAAGAAAATCGCGCGCCTCGTCCGAGTTCGTGTTTAGTCATGACTCGTGAGCAAGCAATGGTTTTCATTGTTATTGTTCCTTCCTCAATTCACTAAGCCTCTATTCGAACCATCTTTAAAATGCGTGTGTGCCATGAATTCTTCGGAATTGAAATAATCGGAACTTGGGCGCATAATAATCAGTATAATCCTACAGCCCCTCCCGAAATTTTTAGAAAATCAAAATCTTCAAATGAAAGCTGTAAAGAACTCGGAAAAATTAAAATCACCCCGATTATCATTTTTGTTGAACAATTTTCAAAACGAAGGTTAAAGATGGTAATTAACGAATATTTTATTGTGCATCCCCACCCAGAACGTAGCCATGCAATATGCACATTTACAATTCCACCAGCCCCCTCTGAAAATAACAGTGTCTGTCTTATTTTCTCTGTTTCCACCCCTCTTTTCTTTCCTCACCGTCTTTGTATTGGTTTTTTTCTCTCATCCAGCCTTGTTTCATTTCCTTCTCTTTGTCTCCCTAACTCTTTCTCCTTTCACCCCCGGCCGGAGTCCTGTGTTCGATACCAAGTGGAGGCGCATAGCGGTTCAAAACTTTTAGTCTAGTCCCGATTAACCTTTGTGTGCATAAAGTGGACTTAAAACAAAACTCAAGGAAAATACCTCCCTTCAGTTTTACACTACTTCTTCCTTTCCCCTTCTCTCATCTTTACTACCTTTATTTGCGTCTTATTTTCTCTTTCCTTCTCTCTCATATTTTCTTGTTTTCTATTCTTGCTCTCTATTTCATTGTTCCTTTCTTGAGTAAAGGCGATCCCAAGAATTTTAAGATTAGTATACTACTGTACTCTCTGCTAGCTCTGTGTACCACGAATCTCGCGTTCTTTTGTTTGGGAAATCCTGACGACTGGGAAAGAGGGGGATATAACTTCGGGCATGTCAATCGCCACTCACACTGAAAATAGAAGAACAGATCACTTCATTTGCACAAGAAACCTACTTTTATGTGTTTGTTTGAAACAATAATTGGGTTGCGACCAGAAAACAAGTGGTGCTCAAGCCTCCTCCCCTCGCACCCCTCAGTAAATTAGCGAAGGTAATCGGCCGATAACCAATACATATTGTAATTTCGTAAGCCGACGGAGCTAATAGGGCTGAATCCCCTCCCGAAATTTTGAGAAAATCGAAATTTCCGAATGAAATCAGTAAAGAATTCGGAAAAAAATCAAATCCGCCTTAAAATGCTCCCGATTACCATTTTTATTTTTGAACAATTTTTTAAACGAAGGTTAAAAATGGTAATTGGTAATTATGAAATATTTTATAGTGTGCAACAACCCCCACCAGAACGCTGCTTTGTGATGCCCATATTTACAATTACAGCCCCCTGAAAAAAATAATTCTGCGTACGCTAGCGCATGTAGTTATCAAGTCAGTCACGTGGCTACTGTGTTCGGGTCTGCGAGTCGAGGAACTGTCCCGTGTTGTACTTAACAAGGTTACAGCAGGAGAAAAGTTTTTCAGTTCTCGACGTAAATCAATACACAGCAAATATATTTCCAGAGGTGTTTGATAAATATATATTTCTCTTCCTTTTTTTTAATACAAACACAGTGAATGTTTAAACTTTCATTGACTAACGGCTTCTGGTACTCAAAGTGCCCGTACGATGTCGCCACAGTCTGTATATTAGCTAAACTTTCCTTGAGTCATAATTCTTATTTATTACAAGTGTTCCCTCTCAAGCTTGCTCCTAATCTGTAACAGGTGGCTCCATTAACCTTCTAATTGGAAATAGGTGGTACTGAGCTTGGGACTGCATTCACAACATTGCCCGTACAAAATTGTTTGTTGGTTGGCAGCACTGCATAGTTTACAAACAGGCAGAAGGGGAGCTATTGTAAGGTACTGAGTGAGCTTATTGCGTCCACTTGGGAGTGTTTGAGCATTGGACGAGTCGTTTTTCTAAGGTCTGACCCACATTGAAAGGTTTCTTTGGGTAACTGAAGGTCAGTTGTTTCCATAGCTGTGTAACGCTTTCCTTTTTCGTATAAATGAAGCTACTATTACGATATAATGGTTTTTTAATGCAGCTGTGTCTTTTCTACACAAACATTTTCTGTTTGTCCGAAACTGACAATGAAGGTGAAGGAAGTTGTTTTTTAAAATTATATTTTGGCTATTTTACGTCGCTATTAATCGCGACAATAAGGATGAACTGGACGAAAAAACAAGTACAAAGAAACATCTGTTTTCCAAGATTTCGAACCCAGGTCGGTAGGTTTTCCAGCACGTTATGTTAATCACCGCACCACGGACACGTAAAAGTACGATGGAATTTTCCAGATAACGTAGTGGTTGATACAGTCTCGGTTTGATCCTCACACGTCTTACTTCTGCCGGCCTCCTTGGCAGAGTGGTTAGCACATCGCGCAACGACTCTAGGAGTCCCGGTTTCGAATCCCGGCCTGGGCGTGGATGTTTGTAAGTGTCCATTCATCAATTTCATCATGTCATCCCTCATCTCCATCTTCGCAAATTAGCCAAAAGTGGCACAAAAAGCGAAGTAAAATAAAGCAAATCAAAATTAAATAAAAAATCTTTCTGAGTCTGTTTTTCGGTTCTTGTCCTACATTCTTCTGTCCAGGGTCGAATCCAAACATTTTCCTCCGGGGAAGGGAAGGGGGGGGGTCATCAAACTTCATGGGGGGATGTTACATGCATCAAATTATAAATATAATAAAGCAATACTAATATTTTAAAATCGATTCTTACTTCTGTGTGCAATTAAATTAAATTAAGTGTAATTAGGTATAATTAACTATCGTTTTGAGAACAAATTTTGAGAATCATTAAAATAATATTGCAGCATTAAGGCGTATATATATGTATATCAAATCAAGGCCAGAGGTCCCGGGTTCGAATCCCGATCTGGGATGGGTGTTATTTGTGAGTGTCGCTTCATCAATTTCATCATATCATCTCTCATCCTCATCTTCGCGATTAGTCAAAAGTGGCAGACATGCGAAGTGAAATGAACCAAATCAATCAATATCAAATTAGAAACTTCCCTTATTTCTCGTGTGAATTCTGCTCGCTATACTTGCAAATATAATATATAACAACAATACAATAATTACTTAAACAAAATATGATGTTTCTTTCGTTTTGTCGCTCCTAGTTGTGCAGTTATAAGCTGAACACACCTTCGGTATCTAGTGTTTATATATATGTGTGTGTGTGTGTGTGTGTGTGTGTGTGTGTGTGTGTGTGTGTGTGTGTGTGTGTGTGTGTGTGTGTGTGTGTGTGTGTGTGTGTGTGTGTGTGTGTGTGTGTGTGTGTGTGTGTGTGTGTGTGTGTGTGTGTGTGTGTGTGTGTGTGTGTGTGTGTGTGTGTGTGTGTGTGTGTGTGTGTGTGTGTGTGTGTGTGTGTGTGTGTGTGTGTGTGTGTGTGTGTGTGTGTGTGTGTGTGTGTGTGTGTGTGTGTGTGTGTGTGTGTGTGTGTGTGTGTGTGTGTGTGTGTGTGTGTGTGTGTGTGTGTGTGTGTGTGTGTGTGTGTGTGTGTGTGTGTGTGTGTGTGTGTGTGTGTGTGTGTGTGTGTGTGTGTGTGTGTGTGTGTGTGTGTGTGTGTGTGTGTGTGTGTGTGTGTGTGTGTGTGTGTGTGTGTGTGTGTGTGTGTGTGTGTGTGTGTGTGTGTGTGTGTGTGTGTGTGTGTGTGTGTGTGTGTGTGTGTGTGTGTGTGTGTGTGTGTGTGTGTGTGTGTGTGTGTGTGTGTGTGTGTGTGTGTGTGTGTGTGTGTGTGTGTGTGTGTGTGTGTGTGTGTGTGTGTGTGTGTGTGTGTGTGTGTGTGTGTGTGTGTGTGTGTGTGTGTGTGTGTGTGTGTGTGTGTGTGTGTGTGTGTGTGTGTGTGTGTGTGTGTGTGTGTGTGTGTGTGTGTGTGTGTGTGTGTGTGTGTGTGTGTGTGTGTGTGTGTGTGTGTGTGTGTGTGTGTGTGTGTGTGTGTGTGTGTGTGTGTGTGTGTGTGTGTGTGTGTGTGTGTGTGTGTGTGTGTGTGTGTGTGTGTGTGTGTGTGTGTGTGTGTGTGTGTGTGTGTGTGTGTGTGTGTGTGTGTGTGTGTGTGTGTGTGTGTGTGTGTGTGTGTGTGTGTGTGTGTGTGTGTGTGTGTGTGTGTGTGTGTGTGTGTGTGTGTGTGTGTGTGTGTGTGTGTGTGTGTGTGTGTGTGTGTGTGTGTAATCTACAGACTTATATGTTTATTATTTGAATTATGTAAGATATATATATATATATATATATATATATGCTAATGTAGCTCGTTGCATGAAGTATTAATGACGATAGCTTGTGTACTACTAACATAGTACTGAAAGTCACTTTTATTTTAGCGTAATGAACACTTTACTAGATATACCCATCTAAATTATTCCTTTCTTCACCTAACAGATTACAATTAAAGCTCCTTGGGGCAAAAGTGACTTGGAACCACCTAAAGTAAATGTATTACGAAGTAAATATATTCTGATTCCCCCTCAGCGCACCTCGTCGCCCTTTTTTTAAATACACTTAGGGAAATATATGCATGCTTCTTTATATTATTTTAAGGGAAAAATCCACTTTCCAAAATTTTTGATGGTTCGATCCATACCATTATCCCCATAGCTATGGACACCCATGCAGATCACAGAGAGAAACATCGAGGCCTGGGGCAAGAAGAATAAATGAAAGAAGCATTTGGCAGAAGCAGTGATGAATTCAGGAGGAGACCCGGTCAGAACGCCCCCCACCCCCCGAAAGTTTCAATAACCTTTCAGATCATTCGCACAATTGTTTAGAAAATTGGCAACTATGTTCACTTTGGCTTTTTTTCATTTCTGTTTTTTCATAGTAAATAAACATTTATTCAGTCCTCTTTATAATTAAAAGTGAAAATAATGAATGATTTTTAGTTATGGTCCTTTTTTTTATAAATGTTAAATTAAGAAATACAATGGAGCAGAATACACTTCAATCTTGTGGGGAGGTGTCAACTGAGGGGGACGAGAACCCACAGAAAGTTTCTTTGATGATGTCATCCACAGAATGCTGTAGAAAGCCTAGACGCCTTAATGCTGCAATATTATTTTATTGATTCTCAAAATTTTGTTCTCAAAACGATAGTTAATTATACCTCATTACACTTAATTTAATTTAATTCCCCATCAGAAGTAAGGGGCAATTATAAATATTAGTATTGCTTTATTATATTTATAATTTGTGGCTTATAACTCCCCCCCCTCGAAGTTTGATGCTCCTTTCCCTGGAGGAAAGTGGCTGGTTTGATTTTGATTTGATTTGCTTTATTTAACTTTGCTTTTTGTGCCACTTTTGGCAAATTTGCGAAGATGGAGATGATTGATGATATGATGAAATTGATGAATGGTCACACAAACATCCATTCCCAGGCCGAGATTCGAAGGAGGGACACCTGGCGTCGTGAAAGTGGATGGATTCAACACTGGGAGGAATGTAGGACGTAAATTTAGAACACAAGCGAGGTTATTAGGAAATAGACTCTTATGTACACTGCATTGAACTTGATTTTTTCACGTTTTCAGATGTCATTGGTGCAAACTGTTCTGAATTACCACAAACCAAGCAGCTGGGACTACATGGCCCCTTCGACTGAAGTGGCAAAAATAGAGTTGCCAGACTACTCCAGCGAGTATCGCACTGTAGAGAACAAGGTTAAACAGTCCTTAGGAAAGGCTGAAATCGAATACATATATCGCATTCAGAACCCTTATCTATGGGGTCGTTACCAGCTCAAGAAAGAAGAGGTTGTAACCAGATATGCTTCTACCACAGAAGTGGAACTTTTCCACGCGACTTCTAGAAGAAATGCAGAATCAATCTGCAGGATCAACTTCGATTGGCGAAGAGCAAGCAGAGTAAAGTATGGGGCAGGGGTGAGTTTTTCGCCATTTGCAAGTTATGCAAATCTGGAATGTAACAAGAGCTTTTCCCTTGACGACAGGGCGTTAATCCTTGCGAAGGTTACAAAAGGTGGTGTATACAATGGATCGGAAGGCTTAAAACTACCACACATGGGTGATACCACTGTTGGGAATTCTTTTCAAGTGTACGTCAAATACTATGACAATGAATTTTACCCATTGTATCTGGTCCACTATGAAAGTCCAGAAATTCATTTTGGGAAGCGAAGAAGTTACAAGCCAATATCACATGGACGTCATTACTCCCTGTATTGACTCATGCCCTTAAATAAAGGAAAGGCAAACTTGATTTACCATTATATTAATATCGATGTGCCTTAACATTACAAACATTATTATCTGCATGTACACTATACAGCCTTATTGAATGTGTGCTGAGTTCAAGCTTACTTTTTTGTTTATAGATGCAGCAAGGCATCTAGTATAGAGAAAATACATAAAAACATATGTTTATCGTTCATAACCATCAAAAACAAATAATATTCTTTGTAGATATAGTATTCAAGTGTTCTCTAAAATATCCACTGAACTAGTTGAAAAGAGTCTTTATTTTTTTTTATAAATTCAAATGTGTGTTTCATTACTTTAGAGTTACAATCTCTAGCAAAAAAAGTCATATATACCTGTCCCTCTTTGTTTTATGTATTCTGCACTAGAATATACGAAAGTTAGTTTGTTTACATCTAATCATGGTCCATGGCAAAACAAGTAACACAAATAGCATAATATGCTATGCCTTTCATTACGATTTTAAATTCTAGTGATTACTAGCATCTACATGTAAGGATCACCACCATTGAAATTATCTTTCTTACACCATGAGTGCAAAATATAATTTGTATTTCCATTGTTTAATGTTGTTATACAGTTATGAAAGTATAAGCAGTGATTTTTAAAAGTGCAGAGGCAAGTTGCAGTATTCAAACTATATAATGTGAATGTGTTCAAATATTATTTTCTTCATTTTCTACTGTCACCAAATATTTCATTAATACAACTAGAATTCTACTTTTTAGTATTTTCATTCCAAAATGTTTAGATATTTGTAGATGATTGTACAAGATAATAATTACTACGTAAAGATAGAGTTGTGTACTATGCAGGAAATGTTACTTTGTATTTTTCCATTTAAAAAAATATATAAAAGATTTGCTTACTTTTAAACAAAGCCACGTTGCAGTGTGACTGAAAAGCTATCATATTTTTGTGATTATGTATTGTTGCTTTAATACAGAGTGATGATAATCTACAAAACTATTGTGATAATCATAAGTTGCAAATACCTACTAAAATATGTAGTTTTTGCTTGGTCATTTAGAGACGATTACACAAGGTATTAAGTTACTACTTGAAGAATATTTTCATAGTTTAGTAAATAGAAAGTAAAGATTTGCATAACGTGTAGGAAATGTTTACTTTTACCTTGTATTGTTCCATTTTTTAAGTACGTGTAGATTATGTTGAATTTTATATAATTTTACTTTGTAGTGTCTTTGAACAGATCATTCAAAAGCAATTATATTTTTGTGATTATATGTTATTGCTAGGATACAGAGTATAATCAAATTGTATGAGTATAAAAATATTATAAGCAGTTTACAGAACTATTGTGATAATCAGAAGTTGCAAATGCCAACTTTCTTGCCTGTAATTGAAGGATAAATAATAATTTTTGTACATTTTTAAAGAAAAGGAATGTTTTTATTCTTTGAAACGGCACACTACACTTGTTTCATAAAAGTATTTTCACTCTCCAAATTATGAAGACAGCTGTGTTTTGACAATATGTTTACAATTAAGTAGTTTGAAGATTATCTCAATTTGTATTGTTGCATATTTGTCAGTGTTCCATTGGAGTAATATGTGAGGTGTGACCTGGAGGTAGACTTAAAAACTATTTTACATGTCGAATAGAATGATATAATACCTGCCCTAGTGTTTATGAAAAACATGAATTTTTAGCTTGCTCTGTTAATTGGACATTACCACTGCCTAGTTTACCTTTAATATACTACCTTTGCCTCGTGATGGCATAGTGGTAATGTCGTCGCCTTGGAATGATAAACGATGATACCCTGTGGAGTCACATAGTGGTTCGGATCCAGCTTTAAACCGAATGTTCAGTTTCGATTAGCCTTTCTGTACATCAAGTGAACTTAAACAAAACTCAACAAATAACTTTTGATAAACTTTTCTGTTGTCTTCAATTGTTTTGGCGATAGTGAGTTCAGCTGTTCCCTCGAAACATATAGTGTTAGAGTAGGCAGGCGATGGGAAATGTCCAATTAAAATTGCATTCTAATGCCATGATTTGTTCCGCAACACTCCACCCTTACCGGGCCGCTTCTGGCAGGAAAAACCCAAATAAACAACTAAATAGGCTCGTTAGTCCTGGGTTCCCATCCCGTTCCTCACCAGAGCGCTCGGAACCAAAGAATCAATCACAGGCAAGAACTTACTGAATTTAATGTTGCAGGGTGATTGCTGAAAACTCGCAGAAATGGGCTTTATACATTTATTTACAATTTAACAAAACAAGGCTCGGATTGTTCCAATAATTTTCTAAGCTACATTATTTACATTCCTCTAACGTGAGCCCCACGGCAGAACTGCCAAGTGGAAAGCTGAGCATCGGCAGAACTGCCTCGGGATGCTTTTTCTCAAGGGAGGCCACTGGAGCCCGAAGATCGCTCTCCCTTCTGCTATCCAGTTCAAAAACACACTCCCCTGGTCTTCTGACACAGGCCATATTTATACTTCCTCCCGCGTCGCATGGGGGAAGGCTGAAAGTTCAAACCTTATTGGCTCTTATAAGCTACACAGAACCATAGAAGAAACCCAAGCATACAAAATAATACACAATCACAAAAAAGAAACAAAAAACAAATACTGTTTGTAACAGTATTATACTCCCCTCACCGAAAAAAAAAGGGTTTACCCAGGTAAGTCTGTGAGTCCAATGTCCCGGTGAGGTTGGCCTGAAAGAAAAAAAAACACTGACACCGTCCACTTCACTACACTTCACTGACTTTACACTTTCTGGAATAAGTCTCTCCGAATGTTCCTCACTGCATCCTGTGATGTCTGGAACCGGTGACATCCTAATTCATCGTCGTAAAGTCCATTTCTAGGTGTGGGCTGTTTGACATCCATGGCAAGGACGTCCTCTTCCAGGCGGCTTCCTTCTTGTGAGGTTCTGGGATCGAACCTCTCTCCATCCACTCCTAGGGTAGGAGTACTGTCCAGCACGTGAATTCGCGGCACGTCTCTGCTTAATTACTACAGAAAGTGTAACACTCGCGAGTAAATATGCCTCCGAATAAAAATAAACTTTTAACTAATGGAGATTTCAATTAGAACTGTCCCTTTAAAGAACTATTTTGTAAGGGATCGGCAAAGGGGAAAAGACTGGTTTGTTATGGTCTACCCAGCTGTTTCCCCCGAAACTCCATGGGGTGTCTCTGGGTCAGCTGACCGTTCTTCCCGGCGCCTTTCGTTTCCACCAGAAACCGTACGTCACGCTTCGGACATCTTTTCACCTGGTTGTTCACTGCTAATGCGATCGAATCCAAATTTTCTTACCATCTGCTGTGTTCTGTGCAAAACTTGGCTATCGCTCTCTTAACTGTCTCAATTGCTGCTTCTGCAAGATCTGCTTGTGGGCGGTATGGATTAATGTACACGGGTTTGCAGTCGATGGTTCTCAGTACTTGGCGAAACAGGCGGCTACGAAACACACCTCGATTATCACTGGTAAATATCGATGGGAAGCCGTAAAGGTGACAATATTTCAATAAAGCGTTGGAAATTGTCCTAGCTGTCACTGTAGTCAAAGGTGCCAAGAATATGTGTCTCGTGAAAGAATCTTCAATGAGAAATACGTAGCGATAACGTTCCCCAGAGCTGGTCGGAAATGGTCCAAACAAATCTCCGTACAATTTCGCTCCTGGGCGTGGCTGATTGCGACTTCTCATGAATCCCATCTTTTTACAAGAATCTGGATTGTATCTCAAACAGGTGAGGCATGATCTGCAGTAATCTCTAAACATCAGAGTAGACATTTTTCCACGTAAACTGTTCCAAAATCTTGAACAGTGTCTTAGCTGCCCCTGGATGTGCGGCGTGAACTTCGTCATGGGATATTCGCAGCACTTCCGGTTTCAACGAATCCGGTGTCCAAATCTTTTGCTGCTGTCCAAACACGGGAAACATCCCCTTCCCTTCTTCTATGTTTCTGTAGAGAATCCCATCTTCATCCAGGTAAGAAGTGCTCAGATGAAAATCGAAAACTTTCCTGTTCAATTTCTCATCCAATTGAACTTCCTCTCCCTTAAGGCACGCAATTAACAAAGACAAATATGGGTCCTTCCGTTGCTCTCTTGCCCATAATCGCTTATCTTCCAAGTTTATATTGCCGGTTGTTATTTCATTTACTTCCAACTTCTTTGCATTAGGCTGTATTGCTGATTGAGTGCAACTGTTGATTTCGCCACGAGGCTCAGGTGTTACATCACCAAGGAGTTCAACAGAAGCGGTGTCAGAGTTGTCTCTCAATAGACGCTTGAAGAAAACAGAACAATACAATTCTTGATCTTTGCTGTTCCGTTCATCATCATCCGAAGTAGCAAGTGACATTACATCCTCCTTAATGTCCAGTAAGGTTACTTTATCTTGTTCCGTTCCCTGCGCAGCCGAAGTACCGGGACTCGAACGAGAGTCCTCTCCCCCCAGGCAAGTAGGCTTCTTTCTCTTCCTCTTTTCCTGGAACTTGCTGAATTTCTCATTCACATCCTTCAGGTCGCTAATCGGAATATGATCTGCTTTTCCATTTGCTTTCCTCCGCGGTAACCCTTTCTTTTTCCTGACTTTTTCGGCTCTGGGGGTTTGCAACACTTCTTTGTCGCGGTTCTCTTCTACGTGAATGACGGTGGAAGACAGGAGGTTACTAGTTTTCTTCTCTTTCTTCCCGACTGTATCAAAAGGAATAATATCGTCCCTTTCATTCAGAAAAGCCCAACCGTTCAACGCGGGTGCAATTAAAATCTTCGCCCTCGCCATAAAACTTCTACCGGCGATCAGGTCATTCTGGGGATTCTCCAAAACAAAGAATTTCTCTCGGACCCGTTGACCATAGAAAGTAACATTAAAAAAGACATGTCCCACAGTTGTTGTTTTCCCTTCAGCTAACTGTACATTCAGCTTGCTATGACGTAATTTCGCCCCCTTTCCTTCCAATTTCCGAAATAAAAGACAAACTCATGCAGGATATATTAGCGCCGGTATCCATATACATATGGATCTGAATTCCATTTATTTCTCCAATAACGAAAGGTTCCTGAATTTTACTATTTGACATCTTTATTGTCGAATTACAGGCGCGTCTCACTGTCACGCCCTGTCCATTACGTTCTCTTGACTCTGAAACATTGTCTCTCCTTTCAGCTTTGTGAAAACTTGCCAGATGTGCAGTTGATTGACAAACGTAACACTTGCGTTCTTTGCCAGACATTCTTGGGTGGTCAGTCGCTTTTGTCTCCCTCGAAACAGCAGGGGGTTCCTTCCCTAACCTAGAATATTTCCCAGGATCGAGAACATGTAATAGATTCTCGCCCGCGGCGCTACTCGCCCCTCTAACGGCCACCAGTCCCTCGGACTGAGGAGGTGTGGCGCCTCTCAAGGCAAAGTTAATGATTTCCTGTTCTGTGTCATACTGAGGAAATGTAGCGTTTTCCAACATCTCTCCCTGCAGATTCAAAGCATACGCGTGAAGCTCTTTCATGCTGTTGAAATTCTGACATCTCAATCTCTCCCGATACACAGGGTTACATTTACGCCGAATAAAATTAACCTTCTCATCGACTGTAGCGGTGGATTTTGCCCTCTCGAACCATCTATCTATCTTGCGAATATAGACTGCCAATGACTCGCTCTTTAGCTAAAAGCGAGAATTCAAGAATCGCTCTAATTCTCGTTCGTGATCCAACCCATGAAAATTCTTGAGCAACAAATCCCTGAATTGCACATATCCTTCAAACGGTCTTGCAAAATGAAAGAATTCCTTCGCCTCTCCTTTCAACGCTAACGGAAGATGATAAAGCAATAATTCCTCTTCATTTATGCCCAAAAGATCCCTGTATGCATCCAGTTCATCCAAAAAGATATAAACTTCCATCCCTTTTGTTTCCCCATTAAAAGTCGGTAACTGTACTCTAATGTCGTCTGGAAGAATCCTCGGCCTGTTTATTACTCTTGCATTATTTTCTGTACCCATTGTTCGCGTCGAACTCGTTTCCACATTAACGGACGACAACGCAGACTGAGCTCTTGTCAGCATTTCGACCCTTTTAGAGCAACCGTTTCCCTTTCTTTGCCTGTGTCCTTTCACACAAAAAATCCAAGGACGAGACCCCAATAATTCTCTGTTCCGCAACACTCCACCCTTACCGGGCCGCTTCTGGCAGGAAAAACCCAAATAAACAACTAAATAGGCTCGTTAGTCCTGGGTTCCCATCCCGTTCCTCACCAGAGCGCTCGGAACCAAAGAATCAATCACAGGCAAGAACTTACTGAATTTAATGTTGCAGGGTGATTGCTGAAAACTCGCAGAAATGGGCTTTATACATTTATTTACAATTTAACAAAACAAGGCTCGGATTGTTCCAATAATTTTCTAAGCTACATTATTTACATTCCTCTAACGTGAGCCCCACGGCAGAACTGCCAAGTGGAAAGCTGAGCATCGGCAGAACTGCCTCGGGATGCTTTTTCTCAAGGGAGGCCACTGGAGCCCGAAGATCGCTCTCCCTTCTGCTATCCAGTTCAAAAACACACTCCCCTGGTCTTCTGACACAGGCCATATTTATACTTCCTCCCGCGTCGCATGGGGAGGAAGTATAAATGTATGGCTGGGTTATGGCTGTGCATGGGTAAACACTTCCTTGAAATAATTGTGTCCATCAGAGACAAAGCGAGAGGAAATGGAACAAGATGCGACAATAGATTAGAAAGGACAAAGAGGAAAACAAGAAAAGAAAAGGGAAAAGAAGTAAGAGAAAAATCGGGAGTGTAAGAGAGAGGGGATACATACGTCTTACGTACACATATATACTAGAGCATTCCCTGACATTCGCTACGAGACTCGGCGGCAAGCGGTCCGGCGTCAGCGCTTGTCTTTCCCAGTGAACGGGTCCCCGACAGTCGCACGCTACAGTCTGTTTTTTTGGCTCTCCCTGCCTTCGCTCTCTTTCCCTTTCTGTTGACGTTGCAGACTGACGCCAGTATAATCCTCCCTCGGAAGTTGTGTTGTGTCGTGTCCGTGTGTTGAAATTGTGGCTTAATATGGCACCACAAAAGTTTACATTACAACAAAGGATTTATCTTGTCGAGTGACTTCGGAATGAGTAATTGTGTAGAAGTGCGACGACGTTTTGCAACGAAATTTCCTGGTGTTCCCGTTCCACATAGGACCACTATATTAAACCTCGTAAAAAAAGTTTAGAGTAACAGAGTCAGTTCTGAATAAAAGTGGAAAGAAAAATGGGGAAATAAAGTATACAGAGACAATCCGCACACCATCCGTGAGTTAAAAGAGAGTATTGTACGAGAAATCGGGAGAATTACAGTAGACGAACTTGCACGTGTAAATGCCAATTTCCTTCGGAGATGCCAGGAATGTGTTGCAGCAGAGAGACATCATTTTCAACACCTTCTGTAGTCAAGGTTAGTACACGATATGAAAACTGTAATTTTAATAGCCGACTCTAGCGACTGTCGCGGACCCCGTTTACCGGGAAAGACAAGCGCTGATGCCGGGCCGCTTGCCGCCGAGTCTCGCAGCGAATGTTAGGGAATGCTCTGTATATATGGTCTTACATTTATACTGCCCACCCTAATTTATCAATAAGGAGCTTCTGCCCACCCAGTCGACAATTTCTGGCGCCGCCCCTGTTATTGTAGTTGGCATTTTATCCTGGTATTTTTCAACACGTTCAATTTCACATTAGCTAATTATGGAAAACAAGCACACAACCTGTATTTTTGAAACACTAAAATGGATTGGTTAAAGTTACAGTGGTGTAAGTCACTTTCTTAAAAAGGAAAAAAGTGTAACTCACAGCACTTTGCTGATCAACACAACAGCTGTTTCCTTTATCACTAGGCCTTAAACTGTCATCTGTTGACGAATGAATCTCTGATTTACTTCACGTTTTTTGTTAACATATTGACTTAAAGATCTGATTTCTGTGTCGAAGTCTTTTTTTTAAGAGTGACTTACGCCACTGTAACTTTAACCCGTCCAAATGACGAATATAATTATTTTTGTACACATGACATGTGTAACTTTTATGTAGTACAGACCCGTACCCAGGATTTTTATATAGTACATATAAATAAAGCTACTGTTCTAGATTAGGGTAATGTGTTTGAAGTTTGATAAATTTAATTACATCAAAACGGCATTTAAAAGGAGGCCCAATAGTGACGTGTGTTTGCTATAACAATTTTCCTCAACAAAAGAGAACATTTCACGAATTGTACACCATGCAATGCATAACTTGACTTGCTGTGCAGGTGGAGGCACAAGTGGTTCGGATCCCACTTTAAACTGTAGGTCCAGTCCCGATTAGCCTTACTGTGCATAAAGTGGACTTAAAACACCAAATCAATCGATCAATCAATTAACTTGCTGTGCCATGGCAATTACTCGTAAAAAATATGTAAATATTGCAAGTCACTTCCTTTGGCATTGATGTGAATGTGACACTGCAAACAACAAATATACTGTTTGTGTTTCCAAATAATCACTGACAAAAAGAAGGCACGTAGAACGTTTACCAGTAAGCTTACCGTTCATGCATATATACAAGGGATGTTTCTGAATGGTTGTTGTGTGTTTTGTTTTGTACAAATATCTTTTAAAGAAAATATATATATATATATATATATATATATATATATATATATATATATATATATATACACACACAATACGATATTTTATATTTGATTTATCATAAATGGTAAAAAGAAGGGCAAGTACACTGTTAAGACAGTATCCCTACCACTTGTACTAACGTACCGTACAAGGAATAATTTCCGAATGGATGGTAGTGTGTTTTACAAACAAATATGTACACTCTTACAATGTCCATGCACGAAACTACAACACCTGAAACTGCTTAGGACCTGAAGCTTTTTTCCTAATGAAACATACATGTGTAGTACGGTACTTTACATTTACGTTTGGTTATTCATTATGTGATGAAATGGTAGTCATTCAGAAAATGTACCTTGTACATGGAACAGTTCCATGTTGATTAATATGATATTTTTATATTATATTTGATCCTGTATATGATTTATCATAACTGGTGAAAAAAACAAGTGCACTGTTAGACAATATCATTACCACTTGTACGTACGTACAAGGAATAATTTCCGAATGGATGGTAGTGTGTTTTATGTCACTGCACAATGTCAAAATGTTACAATGTCCATGCACGAAACTATTTTACCTGAAACTGATTAGGACCTCAGGCTTTTTTCATAATGAAACAACATATGTGTAGTACTCTATATTATGTGATGAGATGATAGTCATTCGTAAATGTACCTTGTACATGAAACGGTTGATTATTTTTTCCATTTTTAAGTGCTCTTTCAGTTTGTTACTAATACGATTTAATTTCCATTTGCAATGTTATTAGTCAGCCCACTTTCAGTAAGCTGCATAATAAATGTTTTGATTTTGTAATTATATTAAGACTCACGGTATATTAAATAACATGTTTTAATGTACAGTACTCAAGTACAGCTACGAGCTAAATAAGTAAATAGGTTAGGCAGGTTCTCTTTATTTCTGTACTTGGTTAGGTTAGGCAGGTCAGATTTGGTGCTTTTAGCATTTATCTCCAGATTGCTACAGCTGTCGGTAGCCGCTCGTGGTAGCATACACTGTGATTCAGAATATAGAATGATGAACATTTTTGTCGAGCATTCTCTTCACTGCAAAATCATTTTTTCCATTACGTTAATTGGAGTAGGTGGACAATAATTTGAAAAGTTCGAAAGAACAATTCTCTACTACTTTGAAAGATTGCCGGCTACATTGTGTAATGTCACAAATTTCTTTTGCATTAAATGAGAGTACAGAACGTGTATTACCTATTTCTAGGACAGTTGCTTCATTTTAATTTTATCTCTTACGTCTTCTGACATTTTTCAGTTAAAAGAAAAAACATAAAATCCGAATGGTAGTCATAACCAGACAGAAGCATAAACACAACAAGCCACGATGTGATGAACTGGAAAACGGTGTGGACGACGATACCGAATATTTTGGTGAATAACTTTACTTTATACAAATTGAAATACGTAAAAGGAGGTTACCTTATTTTAAAAATGTAATGCGATATTTTGTGTTTATGGTTACAGTGCATTGAAGGTGGAAGCCCAATATGTATTTAAAAAAAAATCAATTTCATATAATATTAGAAGCATATATTTTTGGCTCGACAGGCAAAATTAATAAAATTTGAATAATGTGTGATGATCACGATGCCATTATTGACAAGACTTTAAAAAGTACATTGATAGCTACAATATTTCTCATTTAACTTACATGTGATTTCCGATTTGCATGAAATTTCAGTTTAGTATGAATTTATAATATGAAACACGAAGTGGGAAAATTATTTGTGCTGTAGAAAGAAATCGAACTAGTGTATGTTTTGCGCGATGGTATGCAAATAATGTGTTCAAATCTGTTTGGGATAATCTTTCAACACAACAGCTGGCACACGGAATTCCACCATTTTATTTCCGACACAACACAACGCGCTGTTAAGCATTTTAATGAAGCCAAGGAGTGCCATTAGATTTAACGACGACATTAGAGGTCTGTTAGCCTTAACGAAGGTTGGAGAAATGCCTCGATGTGCTAATGTAGCGTTAACTTGATTTAACGCTTCTTTAAAATGTAACACGCGTTGGGCAAACCGGGCATCAATGCATTCAGGCTAGTGACATACGTATGCAACGTACTCCAGTTGGACACCAGCCGTCAGAAAGTTACTCCGCTACTCCTTTAGTCGGGAACATGAGAATCTGCAAATCATCAGGGCTTGCTGGGTAGAAAAGAAAACACAACACTGTTTTCAAAGTTAAAACGCAGTTTTATAAACTCGTATATTTCATAATCACTTACCAGTACAACACTAGAACATTCACTACTAACGTTGGTATATTCCCTCACATAAAGCGAAAGTCAAAGAACATAATTAATTGTTTACTTTCAACTTATCGACAAGAAGAAAACTCGAAAAACCAAAATCTATACTTCAATTCTCTCCGTTTCCAAGTTCTTATTATTTTTCACCTTCAATTGTTTTTCAAACTCCGTCTGTCGTCAGGTGAGAAACATTCAGGTTAGTTCACTTCCTCGGCTGAGATTAGAAAATGACGTCAACACGAACAGATTTTGACGTATTTATGAACATGTATAAAAGTTGCAACTACAAGTGTATCAGTCTAAGTATAATTATCTGTGTCAACTTGAACATTATTTGAAATAATAAACATTTTAAAAATCTTAACTTCTTATAAATATAAAATCTTAAACTCTCAGGTTCGTTACAATTGCCCCTCGTCCGGGGAAAATTTTTGAAGAAATTGTAATTTACAAGTTCTGAAAAAATTTTGTGTACATAAAGAACATTGAAATATAGAGTTTATCTTGACAATTGAATGACTCAATCTTGGCTTCTCTTCATTTGACAACAGCTCTGAAAGGACGTAGTTTACAGTATCCAAAAGAGAATGTAATCGATGGTAGTTAAACAACCAATAAACAGTGAATTCAGGCAATGATTGGTTCCATGATGGTTTAATAGAACAGTAGGCTTCCATATATCTAGTTTCTTCTCCAGAAAGACTTTGTAGAAAACGGTATAGGATTCGATAAGCAATGAACTGAAACCAGTACTTTCCTATAGCACTTCAAACTCAACACTCTTCTTGCTTCTGTGCTTCTAGAATAATGCCTTTAAATTCCACACCAGCAATACAATAACTCCTGCTTGTAGGAATCAATCCAAATATTTACTATATGGACCTTTTCTGAGAGGTCTACGGATTTATACATCCCGATTCTATCCTCATTCTGGACCTTTCGGATGTACCGCACTAAATATATATATATATATATATCTGGAGAATTCATCCTTCATTTGATCAGGAGTGGTAACAAACAACACATCAACTGCATTTTTCTTAATACTTATTTCTGCCTGGTGCAGTTTTTAGAGAAAGCATACGCCAGAGGAAGTCAGAACCAAAACCTTCTTAAATGGATACTTTGGTACTAAAATTCATGTCACTAATATCATGTTCTACTTGTCTACCACCTAGCACTATCTTCTTAAGGCTTCCGGAAAATATACCAGTTTTACATTCGGAACGTTTTGCACTTGACTGCCTGAAGATACATTTTTGGTCAACAAAAAGAATTTACATATTATCCTTGTATTTTACGTCCCGTCGAGTTCACTTGCCTAAACGAAGAGGAGGCACTTAGAAATGGTCGACGTTTGTTTGACATGATTGGGATCGCTGGTTGTGCAGAAACTCTCTAGTAGTCTCCACTGCTTCTTCCTGCTCTGAGCCAACGTCATGTCTTGGGGAGAAAGAACCACAATTGTCACCTCTACGTGGTGGAGAGTACCGTCTGAGTGGACTACGGCTACGTCGTTCTTCGTAACGCCATCTGTCTGGAGAATTCTGCTCTTGTTCTGGACGAGGCCTGTAGAAATTTCTCTGTCTTTCGTTCTGATCTCGGTTGAAGCCTCTCCTGCCTAATCCTCTGTTGAATCTTAGAGGTCGTGAGAAATTTCCTCCTCGACTCTCTGAATCCGTTTGGATATTCCGGATCTTAAAACTTTTATTCCCTGCAGCATCTTTATTCTTGGAGTCTTCTTTATTCTTCCAGGCATCAGGGTCATCATAAATATCGAAGTCCTTTAAGAAGTGTGTCAATTCATCCACACTTCGTGGAGCATGCGCCAGACAAAGATTCCGAATGCGATACGGCAACTGTCCAATGATCAAATTAAGTACTTCACTCTCATTAAAATTGTCAGCCAGGTTTCTATACGCTGCGTAGACACTCCAGGCAAAACTTTCTAAGTTGTCATGGACCAGGCGAGAATACCTTCGGTTCCTCACAGCCGCTAGTTGTCTTTGTTTTGTCTTTTCTGATGCAAATTTATCCTTAAAGCGTGCGCAGAAATCAGCATAATTCACAAAGTTGTCCATATTACCAGCTAACCAATGCTCAGCCTTGCCGGTGAAAACCCGAGGTAATAATTCCAATCTATAGTGCTCAGGCACTTGCATTGAGTCGAAACTGACATTTAATTCACGCAAATATCGTTCGGCAGATTGAGCTTCGATATCGCCTTTAAACTTCGGAATGTTAGCGATATCAGCCATTCTGGGCATCTTAAACTCTGTTCTGCGTCGAGGAGAAAAACTCATTACTATCCTTTTCTCTAGGCCTCTTGCATCTATCAGAAGTTGTGGTATTACCGGGGAAGAATGGGTTTGGAAGTACAACAGGAGGTTCATAGGCAGTAGCTTCTGGGTTCAGTCCTCGGATTGGATCAGGCACTATATCGGAAGAGGTTTCTGGTCGAATCTGTAAATTATGGATCTTTTCCTGCAGTTCACTGACCCTACTTATAATTGTAACTGTCTGTTCCTGAATTTCTTGGCGAAGAGATACTTCCATCTTTTTAGCCTTCTCATGGAGAAAATTAACCTTTTCTCCAGCTTCCTTTATTTCAACTTTCTGTCCTTGCACTATATTTTCTATGAGTTCTGTTCGTTCACCAAAGGTTTGTAGTGCTACATTAATAGACTCTACAGAACTCTTTAATTCTTGAACTCTCTGTGGAGGGTCACATTCAGATTCTCTTCCAGACTGGACAATTTCAAGGCAGGTTTCCATATTCTTCTTCAATTGCTCCTGTTCCTTCTCTATCCGTCCTTGCCGAACTGTTAAGAACTCTAGCTGCTCTTCCACAATTTCCTTTACCCTTTCGTCCACCTTTTCAGTGACTTTAATACTAAGCTTTTCTATCTCTCCTCTGACGCTCTCTACCTGTTCAAGTTTATGTTGAGAGAATAGAGCCTGTAACTCTGACCTTAGTTTTATATCTTCCTGTATCCTCCTTTCTTCCTGGTTTTCAATCAATGCACGGAAAATATCTAAGTCTTCTTTTCTCTTTCTCTCTTCCTCCTCTTTCTCTTTCCTTCTCTTAACTTCTTCCTCTTCTTTTTCCTTCTTTCTCCTTTCCTCTTCCTCCTCTTTCTCTTTCCTTCTCTTTTCTTCTATAGACTCAACTATGAGCTTAAACTCCATCATCTCCTTCTTTCGAACTTTCTCTATCTGAGCCATCTCTTTCTTACGCTGTTTCTCCTCCTCTATCCTTTCCTTCTGTCTACGCTCCTCATCCTTCTGTCTACGGTCTTCATCCTCCTTTTCTTTCTGGTTTCGCTCTGCTTTATCTTTCATCAACCAATCAAGTAGCCAGTGATCTGATGAGGGTTTGGTAGGAACGTTCGGTTCTGGTTCTGTTTCTGGTGATGACAAGCATGATTTGCATCGCATCTCTTTATTTGATGCCAACGTTACTTCCTGCCCATCACAACTACTATGAAACCTCTGCAAACATTGGCAACACTGGAAGAATTCCCTGTCATTGGTGAGATCATCACAGCATCCAAACTTGGTTTCTGCATCCATTGTCGTTCTTCCTCTGCTTCGCAGATTAATTCCTGTCGCGTCTTTCTCCATTCTACAACACCGTCTATGACTCTTACCAGTTAATACCTTCACTTCACTATCACACTTTTACCTTCGTGAATTCCAAGGACTTTCAATATCACCTTCGTGAATTCTATGGACGAACACTTTCAGTATGCACTAAATCGGGTATCACGTTTTAATTGCTAAAATAACTTTGCACTCAAGTCCCCACGATTGTACCAAAATAACTATGTACTCGAGCCCCGCGTTGGTGTGCCAAAATAACTATGCAACGTACTCCAGTTGGACACCAGCCGTCAGAAAGTTACTCCGCTACTCCTTTAGTCGGGAACATGAGAATCTGCAAATCATCAGGGCTTGCTGGGTAGAAAAGAAAACACAACACTGTTTTCAAAGTTAAAACGCAGTTTTATAAACTCGTATATTTCATAATCACTTACCAGTACAACACTAGAACATTCACTACTAACGTTGGTATATTCCCTCACATAAAGCGAAAGTCAAAGAACATAATAAATTGTTTACTTTCAACTTATCGGCAAGAAGAAAACTCGAAAAACCAAAATCTATACTTCAATTCTCTCCGTTTCCAAGTTCTTATTATTTTTCACCTTCAATTGTTTTTCAAACTCCGTCTGTCGTCAGGTGAGAAACATTCAGGTTAGTTCACTTCCTCGGCTGAGATTAGAAAATGATGTCAACACGAACAGATTTTGACGTATTTATAAACATGTATAAAAGTTGCAACTACAAGTGTATCAGTCTAAGTATAATTATCTGTGTCAACTTGAACATTATTTGAAATAATAAACATTTTAAAAATCTTAACTTCTTATAAATATAAAATCTTAAACTCTCAGGTTCGTTACACGTATAACACATTTCTTGTCCTTATGGTCCATTCCTTTTCTGTAAGAGGGAGGGGGACATTTTAGTCAGTCTACCAGGAGTTCACGATTTCCATTAGCATTCATGCCCGTGCCTATCTGATGTGACCCCGTCTGCAATATATTTCATTCTCTTTGCTTCCAACTTCGCCACTGGACTATTAGAATTAGAATAATCGTATTTTAGGTATATATGGGTGGTTCTGCCTCTGCCTTCACTTATATCAGACTTATAGTTAAAACTTTTGTACACTAATTCATAGCCGTTGGGTGATATGTAAATATATTCTGCAATACTGGAAACACAGTAATTATTTCAAGCAAGCATGTAAACTCATCAGTGTTTCTTGGTGCAATCTAGATAAATAACACTGAAACACTTGCCGTAGCGGAAATTGCTTCACCTCGCGTCACGAGACAGCCGTACGCATGACAAATCATTTCATCACACAGGCAAAGGGGTAAAGTAAGATTTCTCTCCTCCCCATGCTTTTAGCCACCTTCAAAAATTCTCCCCTCAGTGTCTATATATTCCACGTCCAACGGGGACCTTTCAGGTACGAGGAGATTCGTGGCTGGCGAAAGCATAGAAATAGAAATTTGAATTATCACTTATGGTCTTTCTCCCCGTTGCAAGTTGCATATAACAGATGCTGACATTGAAATAAGCGGAAACAGACCGCTATGCCTTTTTATTATTTTTTTTTGTTCTCGCACGACCCTCACACAAAAGAACATGACATCCATTGCCAGATTGTACTCAATTTTTAAGGCACACAGAAAGGAAAAAGTACAACTGTAGGTCGAGACGCTGGAGTCTCATTACATGGAAGTAAGCTTCATTTATTTGGTTTTTAAGTTCATCTTATGCTATCAAGCCTATTCTGGGACTGGACTTACGGTTTATAGTGACATGCGCCTCCACTTGGGGCTTCTTGATTACCAGGCGACAGCTTTAGAAAGTAAGGTTGACTTTTGGATGGTCTTCTTAGCCTAAGAGGATTGGGGACTTAAAAAGTTAATTGTACCGTCAGCACAGGTTATAACTCATAACTAAACAAAATAGATCTGTTAAAAACTTATTCATTCCGTAATCTGTCGGCCCACAGATCAACACAACGTGTGTTTGCGTGCGCGCGCGCGCGCGTGTGTGTGTGTGTATGTGCATCCTTGAAGTTAATAAATTTATTAATTGACTTGGTGTTCAAAGCCCACTTTACCCAGGGAGTAAACCTACAGCTTAAAGTAGAACTCGAAGCATTATATGTCCCCCCACCCCGTTATCAAAGTTTCTAGATTACAATAATATACTAGAACCATTTTTTGGGTTATTAGGCTCTCACGCATGGCTGTTGGCATTGAATAGCGAAAAAAAAGGGCACACTTATATCCGTTGATGCTCACGCAATCCACGGTATTCTAAGTATTACTAAATTGACAACACGTGATAAACAAAACTACAAATTAAGATGGAGGTCCTTTCTCGTCTTCATTTTTTTTTGCCTAGCTTCTGGAATTTAGACACCACATTTTGCGATAATAGGATAAGACCGTGCTCGAACTGAGGACTGAAAGGGAATAATGCAGAAGGGTGATAGAATAATAAAACAAAATGTTTCATAACCTGATCAATTATCTCCTTGTCTTCAGCCAGCTTCAAGATTTAAGGAAGCATTTCTCTCTCCAGTTCGAATCCCGGCAAAGGGAGGTTAATTTCTATCGCGAAAGGGAGTTCAAATTGCGAAAATCTGCATTAGAAAACAGTTATAAAAGAATATATGTCAAATAGCTTTAGAAATAGCGTAAAACAAAATGATAATTAATAATTAAGGATCAATATCCACAACCTTATTTTCATAAAAATCCTCAGCTAAATACAACATCGTGTATTTATAAAACTGTGTAGGGGTATAAGAGAAACTAAACCAAGAATTCCTTAGCCTGTAACAGATTATCCTAAAAGTATCCTCCACTTGCACTTGGAGGGCCCACACATTCACTCCCGGCACAAGTAAAAGTAATTTCAATAGCTTAATTTGCAAACGACAGAACAACAAAACTCCTAGTTTTGTTTACACTGTGAAAAAACAACAATAAAAGGTATATTTCGTCTCCACATTTGCAGGAGGCCTACAATAAAAAAATGCTCGTAAAAGGCCTCCACAACGAAGGCTATCTGGACCTCGTACCGCTGGGTTCGTACGTACTTAGGGTGAGATTCGTACTTATGGTGACTGTTGAACCGGTCAACTTAGCCTCTTAACATGTTTTGCGCTTTGTTGGTCTTTTCGCTCGCAATACCTGTTTTTCTTAATCTCATCAAGTTCAGAGCCGTAGCTAGGGGGCGGCGGGAGTCGGCATGGGCACCGAACGATCTAAATGTAAAAAGTTGTAAAAGAGAGAATTCCATGGCGCCCCATGAAATTATTTGCGCCCTAATAAATCAATATTGTTTTCAGATTGCAAAAATTGGATCTAAAAATTTTCTTGATCGCTTCTCTCGCACTATTATTATTATTTTCTGAAGGGCATCGTAAATTACCAGAGAAAGAAGTAAAACCAAATATGTACTTCAGACTGTTGCTGATAAACATTTTTGTTTTAATTGTATGCACAATTGTTTTGAAGAAAAGGGGGCACCCACATGTGAGAGACAATTAATACAATTTTTGCTGTTGGTTTGTTATGAAGTGGATGAATTGATTATGCAATGTACTTTAAATGTATTATATATGTATTAAATACACATTGAATACGTGCATTTTAGTGTTAACATGTCGCATATGTATTTTCTTATTTTACGTCGCTCCATGTTCCATATGTGTAAAACACATGTTCTACATCAGGCCAGTACCCTGGGCAGGGGCTCGAACCATGAAATATTTAAATTTGAACCTATAAAAAGCTACGAAAATAACTGACGATTTTGTAAATTTGTAAAAAAATTATTTTTTTCCTTTGCATAAATGAATGTGTTTGTTGTGTATAAGTCTGTAGTCTGCAACATTGGGTAGTTTTAGTTCTATAATCACTGATGCAAGGCTACCACCGTGGCAGAGTGGTTAGCAAAGCACGCTAGGACGCAGGGAGTTTCTGGTTCGAATATTAGCCTGGGCAAAGGCGTTCTTTCTGAGTATGTCCCTTCATGGAATTCAACATATCATCGCTCATCCTCATCGTCGCGATTAGACAAACGTGGCAGAAATGCAACCTAAAATAACATAATTCAATCAAATTCATAGTATTTCTCGTTCCACACATTCCGGTCTGCCCTCTCCCAATCCTTGGTACGGGCCTTAGCAACATATACAAAATAGCAATAAACACGAATGCAAGACTAATACCAGGTGGTTATAATTAAAGTGACGGTGTTCAGAGTGGTACAGCACGGGCTGTAATGAGAGTAGCAGTCTGAAACTTCGTAGATATGATAATGAAGCAATGCGCTCGCGAATTATGCAAAAAAAAAAAAAAAAAAAAAAAAAAGTTCCAATTCTCGCCACCAGGGTAAAAAATGGCGCTGTAAGCAGTCAAAACTTGGTATAGTTACAGGAAAAACACTATAAATCGGAGAAAACAATACTCTTTGTAATAAAATATCGCTACAATTTCACTATTCGAATTACATGAACATTACCAAAGGAAAAAGCAACAAGCGTCACCAACAACAACCAGGGAGCTCACACAATGGTTAGGCAATATCACCGACTTTGACGTCAGAGTTACGGAAAATTCCACGTTTTGACTGCTTACAGCGCCATTTTTTACCCTGGTGGCGAGAATTGGAACTATTTTTTTTTTTTTTCCCCCATAATTCGCGAGCGCATTGCTTCATTATCATATCTACGAAGTTTCAGACTGCTACTCTCATTACAGCCCGTGCTGTACCACTCTGAACACCGTCACTTTAATTATAACCACCTTGTATATTTAATATTTATGAATGATCTTGTATTTGCAGTCGGCAGGCACTCATTTAAATCTTAACTTACGAAATTACAATGTAACTGTTAATACATAACATTTTCGGTGGGCGGGCGTAAATACCCAACTAATATTCATTTCTTAAATATATATTTATGAGTTACACATTACTTTATTTATTGCTCTTCCTGCGATTTCATAAAATAAAGCCCAAAACAAATGTATCGGAAGAACGCGCTTACACACAGTCTACTGTCCACAGCGCAACCAATCAAAACGTTGCATTTCTCGTATCAAAGTATGAGAATAGCAAGGAATCTAAGTAAAACGCCTCTAAATCACTTGAGCGAACATTAAAAGTTTGATATGATCCACATTTTTATGTGACGTCACCAGTAGAAGATATGTCACTAATGTATTTATTTTTGTAAAAGAAAGCGTAATTTCTTTGTTATTATATGTAATAATGCACCTTGTTTGTAATATATATCTTTTGTTTATCGTTTATTGTATTTTATGCTACATTATAGGTAATTTAATGTATCTTTGTTTGCAAGAGTGCACTATACGAATTTGTATTTCTAAAGATGTATAGATGTCAGTTTTGTTGATAGTATCCTTTTGTAGATAGTGAATGATTCATCTGTACTTTAATCTGTGTTCTCGAAAATAGTATAAAAGCGAGGATGTCGCGTAAGAATCATCACACTTTTTCGCCACGGATCGACGAAGCTTTTAAACTTAAAAAGAACTCCTCGGTGTTGTGCATACATCTTGGTATGGTAGTTCGGGGCGCAAGCTAGGCCTATGTGAACATAGGTACGCCGATAGCCATGCATTGATGATATGCACAATACTGCAACCATTCTACGTCAAATAATAAAGTTAGCCTAAAGATTAATTTGGAAATAAAAGGCTAAAGAGCAAATATTGGCTCAGTTATCATTGCATATCTCTTGGTGTAGTAGTTCGGGGCGCAAGCTAGGTCTATGTGATCATAGGCTTGCCGATAGCCACGCATTGAGTTTTATGCGTTTTAATTGAGTCAATTCATCGACAAAACGAAATCCTCGCCTTCGTCTCAAGTATAGTTGCATTATAATTGCAATAAATAAAGAATAAAACTTTTCAGTTTATACATACGGCAGTAATGTGGTTTTATTTCTCTGTGCTGTGAATATTGTCTTTGCCTAACACTATCCCTGTACCTGAGAGGAGTCTGTGTACTTCACCGAGTCTCATCGTTCACTGCTGAGTATTATTAAGTTAATATTCATAGTAAAATAATACGACGCGTGAAGTAATTGTGCTTTAGAACGTATCAAGTTTAACAGGCTGCTAAGATTTAAGTGATGCGTTAACTATCAGCTCGTTAAGAACGTTTTAACGATGTTTGAACGAACCGAGCATGAGTCTCGAGCATGGATGTTTTATATTCCAATCCTCCTCATCTTCACGTTTAGCCAAAAAAACAAAAAAACACATTCATTTTACGTAGGACCGTGAATTTTGTTCTCATTGAAATAAAAAGTATTTTACTCCATTGCTCTCTTGTCCAGATTTTTGCATTTCCTTTACCATTGTAAACTGCGTTGATGTGAATGGGGGCATCGGGCCTCGCTGTATAGTATAGTCTTCTGACGACGGAACTGTGCCTCGAGACGTAAATGTCTGCTTGTGTACGTATGCAAAGTACAGTTAATTTCTGTTGTGAAGCTAATGGAGTCTTTTGCTGCAGTGATTAAGTCCTGGAGATAAAAACAATCAGTACGGGAGCGGGGTATGATCAAGCATTTACTGCCAAAGAAGAGAGGGGGGTGTGCTTGTCATCTCCTTTACATATTCAAATATGCGTACCAAAAAAACAAACAATAAAATGTAATTATTTTTTCCAGGTTGGGGGTGGGGAGGCAAGGACAGGGTGGGTCAGATATTCCCATTCGAACGAAAATCGGAATAAAAATATCAAATGTTCAGGTAACTAACAGATCTAAATTCCAATATATGTTAAACCTGTCGTAAGTGTTATTACAAGCTTTCATAATGACGCGATTAGCACAACGTGCTTCGATGAATGGATGGATTGATTGATTGATTTGGTCTATTTTACTTCGCTTTTCTGCCACTTTTGGCTAATTGTGAAGTTAAGGATGAACGATGATAAATGAAATTCGTGAAGGGATACTCACAAAAAAAAACCATTCCCCTGACGGGATTCGAACCCAACTATATATAGCCTATCGTTGGTTGGGGTTGAAACAAATCATCCGATTGTAAGTTGTCATAGTATTATTGTATTATATTTTGTTACATTTGTTCATTCATGTTTAAACATTGAATTCTAAACGCAATTTGCGAATCGTAGATGTAAATTGCGGTCACGTTTGTTGAAATTACAAAATATGCTGTACGATCAATTGAAAATTGTCTGAATGTGAAGTTTGGGAAAATGTTAAAGCTGCTTAGAGGCAGGAGGTACGTAGCAAGGGGGAGGGCTAAGAGGGCTGAAACCCCCTCCGAAATCCTACAATATATCATATTTAAATAGTGTATAGTGGTAATTAATTTTACTTTCTTAGCAGGATTAAACATCTTGTGTAATATTTTGTAATATACTGAAAAATTCTTCAGAGCTTCTATCCCCACTTTTTCGCCTTAAGATAGTGGTTGCTGACTAGGAACTAGCGCAACCACAGGGGGGGGGGGCAAACATTGACGGCCAAGTGTACCTGCAGGGGACAATTACCGCCCACAAATTCAAAAATTATGCAAATAAAAACACTATTCGTAAAATGTTCTTGCTCGCTTCGCTCGCAATGCCTTCTTTTCTTGGTCTTATCAAGTTCAGAACCGTAGTTAAGGGGCGGCGGGAGTTGGCCCTGGGCGCCGAACGATCTAAATGAAAATAAGTTGTAAAATAGATTGATTGATTTGTGGGTGTAAGTCCACTTTACGTACAGAGAGGCTAATCGGGACTGGAGCTACAGTTTAAAGTCGAATCCGAACCACTGTGTCATGTGCCTTCACCGGTGATCGAACCTGTGACCCCTTGATTACAAGGCGCCTATTAAATCCATATTGATTTCAGGCTGCAAAAAAATTGGATCCAAACATTTTCTTGCTCGCTTCGCTCGCAATGTATCATTGTTCTCTGTAATTCATTGTAAATTCCCAGACGGAGAAATAAGACTTGTCTTAATTGATTTCCGTCTTAAATGCACGAACAATTGTTTTGAGGAAAAGGAGCGTGCACATTTGATAGACAATTTTTGTCATTTTTGCTGTTAGTTTATTGTGAGATGGATAAATTGGTTGTGTAATGTATTTAAATAATAGCATGTTGTATATAATATGTATTAGAAACTTTGAATACGCACACAATTTAGTGCCCTCGTCGCTCCATGTTGCATATGTGTGAAATATATATCTATCGTGCATGAAAGTTATACATGTTAATATAAAAAAGAATTATATTTGGAAGGCATTTATCAAGCATTTTTGAAAAATTATTCAAATCGTTTATTCGAACACAAATGCTTTACCACCAACTTCTACCCCCTTTTTGCATAATTTACAAGGGTAATAACGTCTTTGAAACGCGCTTGTAATTTTGTTACTTAAATGTAACATGGTGCTATATGCACAGGGAACTTTACCTTTACCTTTGCATGTAATTTTTTTTCCGTATAATGCTACCTTGCATAAAATGGAAACAAACGTGTTTCTGACATGATTGGCCGAAGATAGTATTTTTGTTAGCCTCAATTTCCAAAAAAGAAAAAAAAACTTTGTTCGCCACTTGCTACAGTTACCGACAAAGTTAATAAATTCGAAGTTCTACACTCACATTAGGTGCAAAATCATAACCCTTTATCAGTTTAAGGTCTCCTTTGGTGTAATTGTTTTATTATAGCCGAAAGCACTTTTAGCTCATCTTTTAATTCAGTAGCCTTCATGTGTTAACATTCCGGCAAGTTTGTACACTTTTCAGACAAAAAATCAAATGGTATTTCTTTAGGCTATGCTTTCTAATATCATTAAAGAAATTGAAAATCCACTATGATGTTTAAACTGCTCAAATCTTTCGCCTTAAGAGTTAAAATAATCGTCTAGGACCTGGTAATAAAAATCAACTTTCTACCGTTTCATCATACTGAAACTGCTTCTTCTTTCAATTTCGGCCGTGTATAGTGTTGCGTTGACGGGCAAAACTCCATTCGATTTTTTTCTCCTATAACATTTTGGGGATACTTTTATAAATTTACATCTTAAAAAAATATTAAAAAAAATATTTTGAATTTATTATGTTTTAAAGTGGCATAAGCCACATTTTGATGCAACTCATTTTTAAAAATCAATCAAAAAATATCAAACAACATTGTAAAAAAATGTATTATTATGCTTTTCAGAGCCTGAAAAGCGTCAAATTACTCGATATGTCCAAAATTGAGTGAATTAAAACGAAAAGGGGAAACAGACGGCGTTTGAATATTTATAGAATCAGTCAAAAATCTCTTAGAAACATAATCTTCCTATACCATGCAAAATATTGCACTTTCTAGATACGAGAAAGAAACGAGCACATTGTTCAGACATGGGAAAGAAAGTGAGAAACTCATTTTCTATACAAGTTTCTATTTGTCGCCAGTAGTGTTGTTTCTAATACACTTAAATAAGTGCACACTGTCCACAAGATTTATATTTTTATTACAGATGTAAAAATTTTATTAAATTTAAAAAGTAAAATATCACTTCTGTATCTTCAATACTAACGGAAGCCTCACACAAAATGCTACATTTTATCATTTTCTTGCTTGTTTCCATGGTAACTAAGCATGAATGGCATCACATGTTACGTTAGGATTCTATAACATTTCAAACGCGCATATTTTTTTGCAGGAGAGAGGATACAGAGGAAACACTATGCTCTTTTCGTTGCATTAATCAATATTTTGGAGTGGTAGAGAAGAGAACAATTTCTCGAAAATCAAGTTTTGATCCTATAGTCGATCGTAAAATATAAACAAAAATTTGGACTGTTTTTGCGGTTTTGGAAATGGTATGTAGCAAAATTTTCGTCCTGTAACTTTGATACACTCCTGAAAATATTTTCTTTAAATAATGCACACCAAAATTGACTAAAATTCGAAATGACGTAACTTTCCCGCCAAAATTGAATTTTGAAAAATCAAGTTTTGATCCGATATACCCAAAACTTTTTGACTAAAAATATGAGAATTCACCGAATTAAAACGCTTTTCACTCATAAGTTAATTTTCCCTCCTCAAGCAATTGTGTTTGCACTGGTCTAAATTACACACTAACGTCATTTGTTGAATTAAGAGCGTCGTTATTGCGAAGGAAGAAAAAAATAGTCCAAAAAAGAACTCACTAAAATTAAAAATGCCAGTGATTATTGTATGAGATTTCAATATGGCTTCTTGTTCGCTTGATTTTTCGAGAAATTCGCTCTAAAAGCATAATAATACAACATTTTAATAGGGATCCGTTTTATACAAATTTTGGCCCCTTCATTACAAGAGAAAAGTAACGTAATTGTAATACCGGATATTTCCTTTTCTGAGATTTTTTTTAGAGGGAGTTCCAAAAATTCAAGGATCTTTTCAGGCTCTAGAGAAGGGGGACAAGAATCAATTCCTGAAAAAATTAAGTAATAAAGCGCAATTTTAACGAGGAAACAAGAAGTTTTTTTTAATTTTATTTATTTAAATCAATTTTTTAGATAAATTGGAACCGCAACAAAATAAATGATAAGCGAAAGTTTATCGAAAAATCAAGTTAAAATGTTAAAAATTAGGGATGAAATTCCCATCTGTTGGCACTGGATGTGTATCTTTCGAGCAAGCTCAAAAATTGAACCAAATTGCCAACAAGCAGACCTACTCTTTACTTCTTATTCCTCTTCTTTTCTTCCTTAACAGCTGACCCAAACCCCACAATCCCCACAATCCCAGCTTTCGCGAAGATGGTGATGAAAAGTGATGGAAAAAAAGAGGCTGAGTTTGCCAAAAAATATTTGTCAATTTTTTTTCCTACACATTTTATTGTCCGTTCGTATCTCCCTTAATATTGAAGCTAGACATATTTAATTTTATAAATAGACCATGCTGCATATTTCCACATTTTGGAAGTTCTGCGAATTTGCTTCCATAAAAAAACGCAGAGGTGACTTTGCCCCCTACCAGCGCGACAGACAATTTGGCATTTCTTTCCCTTACAGAATATATTCTTTATATTCTTCTCTTTCAATTTTTGTTTCTCCCAGATAGATAGGTTTGTTAAATTTATACGATGCCAAAAAATGTTGCCATTGTAATATTTAAAATAGTTTCATTTTCAGACACAATGCCAGAAGCAGACAAGTTGGATGTTCGTGGATTAAAATTTTTCACAAAAAAAGACAATATCTCTTAACAAAAATGTGTTAACCAGTAATCGTCATTTGATCTTTTCCACAACATCCTATAGTCGAAATGTCGCACATGTCGTTGGCCATCCATGTTGTTACAAACATTTTACGTTAATCTCGCCATTTTCAAACGAAGTACTTAACATTTTTTCTAGACTCAATTCTAGACTTATCGAAATGTCAGAATTAAAACTTACATATTTTTTATCTAAAAATTTTGCTAGCCTCTTACGCAAAAACAAGGAAGCTCAGAGGTTTTCTCGGTGAAAGGACTTGATTTTTCGAGCAATTTTCTTTATTGATTTCTTTCTTTCAAACGAAGTGTCCGAATTAGTTCGAGCTTTTTTCCATAGGAGCCTTATGTGATATTGATATCTATCGTATTTTTGCAATTCCAGCTTGAAAAATCAAGTTTTGATCCTATTGTCGAAATATTCGCGCTTAGTTAGCATGGAAACTCCCTAACAATAAAATCGTTTTAATTCTGACATTGATCGGGGCAGTACAAAAAATATATATTAATATTTTTATTTGCAATCACAAATATCAGCTTGCAAATTTTGTAGATTTTTATTTTTTCATCGAAATTTGGGGACGTTTTAATTATGACTTATAAACCAAAAATTATGCTCTTTGAAATTTTACACCAAAAATTGCAGTCGTTTTATTTTTGATATTCCTTATGGCTTTTTAAATATATCGGTCTCCTTAAATATATAAAAACTCTGGAGGGAAGTGATTTTTAATTTTACCTCACGTTGCCTGAAAAACTGCATATCACAAAAATGGCCTCCACCGAAATTTCTCTCTCCACAAAATAGTAATGAGAAATACTTTGCTAAAAGTTACGTACACAAAAGTAGACTAAAGGATGATTCTTCATACCTTTTCAACAAGTGACCGCCAATTTTTATCTAACTTCCCGAAAAATCAAGTTTTGATCTTATAGTCGAAATTTCATATTTGAAATCAGCGTTGAAAAATTACATCCGGGACCCTTGGCGTCGTAGCGTAGTTCAAAATTCCTGAAAAATAATGATTAGGTCAATCGAAGAGAATTACTTGATTTTTCGAGAAATTCGTACTTACGTTTCTTGGTTGTTTGTTGATATTTGGGTAGTAAAAATTAAAAGTTGTTCAACAGAAAGATCAAGGAAAGTTAATAAAAAAACTCAGCATTTTTGATAGAGATTTGACTGCTAGAGACGAATATTAGCATTAACATTGTTGTCAGCTTTGTATAGAAAATTACTTTCAAACGGCGTTCTACATCCAGGAGAAAGATAGGTGTTCTATTTGACATCTGAAAAGAGTAATAATACAACATTTTCCCGGGTATCGAACCCTTGACCCTTTTATTACAAGCCGAAGCGTTCAAAATTTCAATGCAAACAACATCGGAATGTATTTTTATTTTAATATTTATTTGTAAGGAAGATAATTTTTACAGGTTGCCTATTTTTGGATCATCTATATCTAAATTCGATGCCAATTCTTCAACCGGGACTCACAGGTCGCCGCCCCCGACACCTCCACGAGTGGAGGGAGGGAGGCCTTGCCAGGCTTCCAAGTGGCGTCCAAGAAACTTCGAAATTTTTCATCACTCCTGCTTTTTTCAAAGCGCTGATATGTTTGCAAGAATTCATCTAACAGCATCGTAGATAAATGTTTTGAAGACATTTGCTCATTACATTACGTGGAGTAAAAAGCCATACCAGATAACTAGTGAGGAAAGGAACGTAAAGCCACACAACTGGTTTGCAATACACTGAGCCTCATTCATGTGCGACGATTTGGATAGTTTTACTGTTGGCAATTATTTGATGGAGCGCTTCATAGATCTCTCTCATTTGATATCTGAACGGAGTTAAGGCATCGAATCCGCTTTCCCACCTTGTGGCACTCAGTGCTTTTAAAGTGAGACTACTTATATGTTCCTTCAAAACCTTGGGTTGGCATATATTAACTTCCAAGTTATATAATATAATATAATAACTTTCAAGTTTTCAATAGGCTTATTTTTTTTCTTCTCTTCAAATTTTGCCGCCCTGAAAATTTGCCGCTCTGGGCGGTGGCACGGTTCGCCCCCCTCCCCCTTTCGCCGGCCCTGACTGCTACTACTACTACTACTACTACTACTACTACTAATAATAATAATAATAATAATAATAATAATAATAATAATGTTGGTTCCGGGTTCGAATCCCGGCTTGGGCATGGATGTTTGTGAGTGTCCATTCATCAATTTCATCATATCATCACTCATCCCCATCCTCGCAAATTAGCCAAAAGTTGCACAAAAGCGAAGTAAAATAAAGCAAATCAATAACAATAACAATAATAATAATCTTGTAATAACATTGTTATAAATCATAATAATGTTATAATAATAACATTGTTATTATTAACATTATTATTATTAGCATTAATATTATTAAAATTATTAATATTATTATTGGTACGTTTATCCTGGTACTTGCTCCCCCAAACAAAAATTCGTGGTTGCTCCACTGGCCCCTCCCGAAGTGAAATCCTGGCTACGGGCCTGCAGAGGCAAGCCGAAAAGTGGGGGTTTCATTATCTTGCAGAAAACAGTATAATATCAATCCGCTCAATAATTGGGAACAAATCCATTCTTCGGTAGTTGAACTCACTTCTTAAAACATAGCAGTTGAACTTAACTTCTCAATTCTTAAAACTAGGATATTACCTTTACTGTGTATAAATTATTTTCTTGGTACATCACAAAAATATTTGCAGTATTTCTTATTCTCTGTCAATTCGGTAAATGTATTCTTGTAATCATCAGAAGATTATCACCAAATGCGGTGATCAAATCACATAGGTGGCTACCTTGTTCGTGCTTGCGAGACTAGGGACTTCCCCGCGTTGCGTTCAACACGTACAGAGAGGTAATTTTGTTGTTAATCTGGGCATAAATCAATATAAAGCAGCAAGTGTTTCCAGTCGCATTTAATCTACATATTTTTTCTACTTTGTTTATACTTAAGATAGATTTTTTAGAAAAGTATTTAATTCAGAACGTTCTGCTAGTACACGACGTGTTCGTGCGATGTCGCCACAGTCTGCAAATTGGTTAATCTTATCTTTTATTCGTAATTCATCTTTATTACAAATGTGTCCCACTCTACACGATTTTTAGCTGATGGACCCGTTGAGTTTGAAATTAGGATTAACCAAATTGAGTTAAATCTACACTTTGTATATATTTCCTTGACGAAATTATTCAAGGGCATTAATTGGCAACACTGCGTGGTTTTCGAACGTGCAGAAAGGAATCTCGCTCTCAGGTATCGAGCTTATTGCGTTGTGCCACACTATTTTTGCTTGTCGGTCTTCTATGTTCGCAGTTGCTTGTATGTGAGTGTCGGAGCTCCAAATCCACAACGAAGGAATTATTTAATTATTTGGAATAACTAAAGGTCAGTCATAATGTTTTGTTGTTCATATAATGAAGATACTTTCTCGATAATGCTATTTGCATACAATGCTTCTTCCGTGGCATACACCATGATGATTTCTACGTCAAGTTTTTATTTTCCTGAACTGACAACGAACAGCTGATTTGAGCGAAGTATTTGTTTAGGTCCACTTTATGCACAAGTAGGCTAATCGTTACTGGACCTACAGTTAGATCCGAACAACCCTATGATGCACCTGGTACGAAACACAGGACCGCTTGATTGCGTACTGGGGATTCTGAAAATAAAATAGCGAGAGATATTCTATTATACCAATGGACTTCCGAAAGGGGGGGGGGCAAGGGGGAACCACGTCCCTTCCCCCAGAAAATGAATGTCCACCTAAGAAGTGTATATTTCACACATAATTTATTTCAGTCATAGTAATTTATGTTAATTATTATAAGTGTGTTGAAAGATCTTTCAAACTGAAGCAGTGTTTTTTGAGAGGAAATATCCCTCCTTTGCCCCCCTCGAAAGAAATACCTTGCTTGCCCCTCCCTGGAAAAATCCTGCGGATTACACCTACAGTGTTTTTTAATGTTTTGCGTCGTTTGTCCTCGCTTTCGGCTAATCACTACGATAAGAATGAATTGAACGATGTAAGAACAGAGAAACAGCCATTGCTCGCTCAGGATTCGATTTGCGGCTGGTGGTGATCACTAGGGAACGGAACTTTAGGTAAATAAATGTTTTTTTCTGCGATAAGATAGAGACCCTCGTTTTACCAAAATTCTGATCATTATATGTCAACAGCAAATTTTATTTTACATAAAAACACATATTTTCCAGTTTTCCGTATGTAAATACATATTTCCGAATTTTCATTTTAAATACATAAAATCGCTCAGTGACCTAAGCTACCTCGAAATCCACGAAGGAAAAATGTTTATTTACTCTCCCCACCTCTTTCATATCGAGAGTGTTGGGTTTGTTTTGTCTTTGAACACGCTCGCTGGCATACTTCTGGCGCCTCGCCTACGATCCTATTGGGGAAAATATTACCCCCACTGGATCTAACGCACAAGTGCTAATGTCTAAATGTACAGACATTTTTGGGAAAACACCAAGGTTTTCAAACTTTGTGCCAAATTGCACGTGTTTTGGAAGTTGTAGTAGAGGAAGAGGAAGCTTTGGAAAACTTCACCGTTAGTGGCATTTCGTGCTTCAAATATGCAAGAATTGTTTTTTGTGACGTGGAGCGATCTTTCTCACAATATAAGATGCTTTTTAGAGATAATCGTCACAGATTTACAATGGAGAATTTGGAAAAACTATGGTGATCCCCTGCAACTTTTCTAAAAAATAGCTCACTAAAAGGTAAGCATTTAGAAACTGATTTCAGGTGTTAAAAATGCATGTAAGATTTTGTTTTTGTCACTAATTTTTTATTTTTTTTATTTTGTCACAAATTTTCCTGTTTTTATCACATATTTTCAACATTTATGACATAAAAAAGTAAATATTTCCGAGTGTTTTGGCACATAAAGTTCCGTTCCCTAGTAATCACACCTCGTGTAAAAATGCAATCCAAGACCTGATCATTCTTCCTGTCTAAACTGAATGAACTTTGTAGGCCCAATATTTCCTATCATCCCCCCCCTTCTCGATTCCTGTGTTTGTGTTCCTTTCTTCCTCCTTTTTTTAATTCTTCCTTTTTATGTCTTTCTCCGTCACTCCTCTTCATCGTTTTTTGTTTCGTGCTGCTTTCGCCTATCTTCTTTCTATCTTCCTGTCCCTTTCATTGTATTCTCTCTCCCTCCCTCCCCCTTTCCCCCTCCCTCTCTGGAGGCATTTTTGTATTACTTCCTCATTTGTTGTCCATTCCCTTATCTCAAATTCATATCTGTTCTTATCTTAATCTACCAATGCGGAATGCTTGGGATTATCACACAACAGTTCTTCGACTCCGAAGTGTTTATGTAACGAATTAATGTATTTATTTTGTAAGGGAGACAGAAGCATCATGCTCTCTAAGCGTTACGCGAATGTATATAAAATGTGTAAAGAAATAGCTTACTCATTTTAAAACGAAGACTACAGTTTTTGATCTCGTCCATCCATTACGTCACAACCAATTATTTTGCCTAAATATGGTTTGGCAGCAATCAGATATGTAGAGATTGGACCCAAGACATTGTTTTTTTACTTCAACGGTAAATTTCGTTTCAGCTGGCAACGCTAGTAGAGTATGCTGTTTCGACCTATTCGAGGCTGAACGCCCACTGGAGGCGAAGCGTAAGACACGTTGAAAACAGCACTGGAATAAATCGCATGTAAGCACGTCTCGCCTACTGCGGGTGAAATTCTTTCCCTGGAGAATTCTCTGGGCGTCTGGAGTCGAAAAGTGCTTTTCTCTTCCGCTCTAACTTTTGTAGGGTAGGCGGAATATTAGTGTCTCTAGGAAGTCGCTCACCAATAAGACCATATGTGTTGTTGAAACTAATAAAACCATGTGTATTGTTGAAGCGAGGTTCGAGCAGGATTTCACAGCAAGAACTTGCTCCGTCTTCAGTTTCGAACGAACTGAAAAGTTAGATTTAGCAAATATAACTAATTCCTTCCACTTCTGCGTGTATTCTCTGAAGAAAAACTAGAAATACGTTCCAAGTTTGTACTTAAGATTTTAACAGGTATTTATGATGATAAAAATAATTGCAACACTCAAAGCACCAAAATACAATGCCACAAACCAAAGCAAAAATGTATCATCGTTACTCAGCAGGTTGGTTGAATACTTTGATCGTAAAAAGAATAGATATACATAATTATTAATTTTATAACACAATATATATATATATATATTAAAATGTTTTCTTGTTTGTTTATGTGTTGGTTAGATTTTTATTTAGCGTCGTTTTTCTGCCACTTTTGACTAATTGCGACGATGAAGTTTAGTGATAATTTGATGAAATTGATGAAGGGGCATTCACAAAGAATTTGAACCCGGGACCCCAGACGTCGTAACGCGATCCGCTAAAGGCATCTGCGGTTTTTACTTTTTATGTGTGATGTCGGTGATGTGGTAGATACTAAGATACATTAAATGATGAAGATTTTTCGCTGAAATGTCTACGTAGTACAGCAAATGATGTGTTGGTTTCATGTAAGGACTTTAAAATGTACTTATTCTCCGTGCCGTTTAACAACACTACGATAAGCATTTTTCAATCGCAATATGTAGATAGTAGCGAGAGAATTATTTGCTCAACCTGACGTTGATTTGTTTGTGTTGGTGGTTTAAGTCCACTTTATGCACAGTAAGGCTAATCGGGCCTGAACCTACAGTTTAAAGTGGGATCCGAACCACCATGTGCCTCCACCGGGTATCGAACCCGGGACCCCTTGATTACAAAGCGAGGACGCTACCACTGTCCACCGGGGAGGCCTAAGCTGACGTTGAACAAAAGTTTTCGGATGAATGTGGCTATGGACACATTTCTTCGAATAAAACCGTCCAGTGTTAAGAGAACATTTATGGCGTTAGACACTTAGCAGAAAGAAAGGGAAACACATACAAAGTCAAAACTTACTTTTGAAGAGTCGCTGACTCATGCTGGAAAGCAAGGTTATCAGACAGACTAGCTTATCGATTGGGAGATAGGGAAGAATCGATTCTGTCGTCTGTCAATTCTGCACTACACATTACTCCTTGTCAAAGAGTAGGTGCTTTCCTTTTCTTTTTACAATCTTACCACCTTAGTTACGAGTTCAATTCAGTTCAATTTTTCCTTTATTAAAGGGCGAGGTTCATCCTGCGGCTGTTCTACCACCTAACCGAGTCACGGTATGGTCATAAATGTACAGTTACCGACAATAGAAAAGAACAGCTAGATTCTGAAATACTCACTTCACTGCAGTCCGTTATGTGTGTTGCCAAACACTACGGCGGCTGAAGTTACCATTGAAAATTTGCTATTAAAATTCACTCATCGCCATAAAGTTAGGTATCACACACAACGGCTTGCAGTGAAGTTAGTATTTAAGGATCTAGGTGTCCTATTTTATTGCCGGTGGTGGCTGTATCTTTGTGAATTCACAAAAGTGTCATTTCCAACAATTTCCCGCCTGTCCGGGGTCCCGAAAATGAGGAAATTATTTCCCCAAATCGGGATGCATACAGGTATTTTTTTCCTGGTGTCAGTACAGATATATCAACATATTCAAAATATATTTCGAATCCCGCACACCTCTAGCGATGCGCAAAAAAATTGAAGGGCAAAATCAAATTAGTTTTTGCCTACTTTACCTGAGAGCTATCGGATTTTACGAGTTACAGTCATATTACCAGGCCTGTAGCCATAGGCGCCGACTCCATGGGGCTTGGAGGGGCTCGAGCCCCCAAATGTTAATGATGTGGGGTCAGAGCCCCTCAAATAATTTTGCTTAAGAAAATCTAATGTATTATTTTGCTTCTCTTGTAAAGTTTACTCTGAATTGTGCAACATGAACTTGACTTTAAATACACATTTGAAATGTTCTAGACCATCAAATTTGGCGGGGGGGGGCTGATACCGTTAAACCATCAACCTTGGGGGGGGGCTATGAACGGAGACATCAAAACACATTACTTATTACTATATACTAAGTATGTAATTATGAGTATTGTTAATATTTTTACTAAAAAGAGTTTCAAAATAACGAGGTGATATGACAATTATACCAGTATGTTGTTTAATGAATTCTGAACAATTTGAAGACGTAAACACGACTTTCAGGCAATATTGATATGTACGATATTTAGTTTTCCTCGAAATATCTTCCTCTAGTCCAAAGAAAAAGGGGAAAATAATTCTAAAGTCTTTGAGTTTATTTAACACTGGCTTGCAGTAAAGTACGCAAGGAAAGCTTATGAAAAGTCTGTATTGTGAAAGCGGGAACGGCTATGATCAAAGGCATTATTGCTAAAGCACGGCGTGCTATGTGTTTATTTATTATTGCAAAATTAAATTTAAAAAGTAATATATTGTAGCAAGAACAAAAAAATAAAACTATTTGCCTGCGATTTGTGTTAGCATTTATGTATATAATTAAATAAAACTGTTAAATATTGTAAATATTCGCTATTTTTATGGGTACGTCAACACTAAGGTTCTTTGCACATGTCCTTTCTTTACAAGTCTGTTGCCGACATTAAAACACACCCATGCCCTCGCCGGAACTCGAACCCGAGACCTCCGGATCAAAGCGAGTTGAGCCGACCACCCAACACGCTCGGCTACCGAGGCCGGCATAAAACTGTTATGTTGGCCTCTTAATGTAAATATATAGCCTACTTTTCAATAAAAATGTTAATTGTTATCTAAAAAACAAATGAACAGACACACGTTTTTCATGTTACATTTCATTTACAGATGTCAATTGTTCAGACTGTACTGAGCTACCACAAGCCAAGCACATGGGACTACATGGCACCTACCACAGAGATGCTAAAAATAGAACTCCCACAATACTCCAGTGAGTTTTCCAGGGTGGAGAGTAAAGTCAAACAGAATCTGGAGAAAGCTGAGATTGTCTCCATATACCGAATTCAGAACCCATGCCTATGGGGTTGCTACCAGCTCAAGAAGGAGGAAATAATCAACAGATTCCCTTTCGCCAGAGAAATGGAACTTTTTCACGCAACGTCCAGAACCAACGCAGATTCAATCTGTAGACGAAACTTCGACTGGAGACAAGCCAACAGAGTGAAATTTGGGTCAGGAGTGAGCTTTTCCCCGTATCCAAGCTATGCTAATTTGGAATGCAACAAGAGTTTTTCGCTCTATGATAGAGCCTTAATTCTGGCCAAAATTATGAATGGGGGAGAAAGCACGGGATGTTCAGGCTTAAAGTTACCACACATGGGAGACACAACCGTTGGCAATGCATCCAAAGTGTATGTGAAATACTGTGACAATGAATTTTACCCGTCCTATGTGGTTCACTATAAAAGCCCTACAATTGTATTTGGAAGGTATGGAAGAAGCTATTTATTCTAATGAACTCATGCCTGCGCATTGCAAACAATATTTTATTCAATAGCTATTTTTCTGAAATGTATGTAGTTCGTACAAACATTGTACGTTTAGGTGTGTGCAGAAAATACTATATCATGTAATCTATTGAAAATGATAATGCTTCAAATAAGGTTAACTCAGTTTATTGGTACACAGAGTACTCAGATGATGGCGGCATTTAAATATTGTAGAGTAATTTGTGGCCAAATGTGGATAGATCGTCACATTTTTAATTTCAAAACAAGTATTAACCTGTGCCAGGGAAAATCATTCAAACACACTTGTATGGATACATATTACTATGGAGATAGACAGTGTTATCATAGTGATTCAATGTACATGTTAATTTCAGTCAGTTACTGAATGAATGAATATGTATAATTTAAACCAACCGTCTTTCTGATAAGGTAGGTGAACCAAAGCTGGCCATAGTTCCCAAGGTGGCCCACTTTATGAACATCATATTAGTATTGCACGAAGTTAACAAATGGCGCTGTACCCAGTCTCCCTCTTGTGCACTATGCAGAAAACGAACTGTTTCGGGCTGCCAGCAGCCATTTTATGTAAGTTATTGTGTCAGGAATCGAGCAGATTGTTGTCGTTGTTTTAAGGTAAGTCAGAAAAGAAGTGTGTGTGTACGTCCTTGAAATTAATGAATACTAATATTTTATACACATTTTGAAAGCTCGTTTAATTATATTTTTGATCACATAGTTACATTGTAAAGATGTTTTTTGTGTCAAAGGAACGATACCTATTTTTGTTGAAAAACGTAGTCCAGAGACGAGTTCCTAAGGTGGCCCATGGCAGGTCACCTTGGTAACGTGTTACAGTCGCCTCTGGAATTTACACTCTTTTTCAAATTAAAATATGTTTTATTATTAAAGATTACCTAATAATGTTAAATTAGAACAGACTTTCATGAATCACTAAATGTTATTAATATGTTGGGTTTATATGTTAAATACTTCAGTGATAAATTTTTGGCGGAAGTGTTTCTTCTATTTATTTCGAAAACAATTAGTAGGGTGGAATTTGCAATAAATTTACTCCAACCTGGAATTAAAATACTTCAGAATATTTTTTCCAGGAATGTTCCCCAATGTTAGGACAACTCAAATTCAAAATGCCAATAGATGGACGCTTGGAGAAATCATTGTATATACGAGGGTCGGTCAATAAGTTACTGCTCTTCCACGGAGGTCGGTTATGCGTCGTTACTGTACATAATGCATGTCACCAATCCAAGGTTTAAGATTAACAATGTCTGTAATAAATTATAAAAACATGAATAAGTATGTTTCCTTGAGCACAAGTAACATTTTCTACGAAACTGTAAGCAGTGGCAACTTTAGGTACCCATGGGCCACCTTGTGTACAGATGTAACGGTTTTGTAATTCTACAAGCAATTTTTCAAAAATTTAAATGGTACATGTTAATTAGTTATGAGAGTTATTTCTTAAAATTTCATAAATGTATCTTTCATTGGAGGTTTGTAAATTGCCCTAGAAGCTTAACTATGTCCTACCTTTGGCTCACCTACCTTACAAGTCATAGATGTGTATATGAATAATATTTTTATGAAGAAACTTTTTTCTTCCTTCAGGTAACAAAAATCGGTGTCATACAAATGTATGTATTTACTTTCACGTCTTTTAAATGATAAGTTTGTCGATCTGTATTTTATGATCAGGGGTTGGCAAATAGGCTATTATTTCCATTGCGCATCGAACAGGTGCTATGGAATTATAACTCCCTTCAGGCATTATTTTCTTGAATAAAAGTTTTTCAATATAATTATTTCCCTTCACTTTACGATCGATAATGACACCAGTTGAATATATAAATTATAAAAATTAAATGTCCTCCTAGAACTTTTTGGATGCACCTAACACCTATGTACTTAACTAATTAGGCCTATATATATTGAGCGTAATCATCTGATAATTTTAATTGAATTATCTACAGTGAAATTGAGAAAAGTCGATATAAGACCAAGCACAATTCAAAATAGCGAAACATATGAAGTATGTTTAACCACTTTTTTTAAAAAAAAAAGAAGAAGAAGAAGATGTTCTCTGCTTGTATCTTGTACGCTGTTCTCCTTTATCAGTTTTAAATTTGAGTGTCTTTTGTTTTCTCTATGTAATATAAACACAATGTTATGGGAGATTATTGACTTGAGATGTGGAAAATATACATTTATATTTGGATAGCATCATTGGCTAACTTGATTACATTTAAAAACGTTGATGTATATGTAATTTCACATTGCTTGAGAAAGATTTTTAGATGCATACACACTGATGACAGTAATTAATCCTAAAAAGAAAATAATCTGTGATTGTTATTTGGCTTTACAGTATGCACAGTATGCATTTGGCCAAATAATCAGTATTAAACATTACGTGCGTGCGCGCACACACACGCACACATTATAGTGTGTTGAAGTATTGTTTTTCTTCATTTTTTAGAAGTAACCAAATATTCCATTTAGTATTAGTTTAGAGTAAGTGTTACGAAATTTTTATTTTTTAATATTTTCTTTTCTTTTTTAGTATTGCATATTCCTGAATGCACAAGAAAATATGAAAGAAATAGTTTAAATTACAATGTACTCATTTGAAACGCTATATTTTAACGTCTCATGTAAGGAGCAAGCATGCTTGATTGCTTCCTTTTTTGATAAGTATTATAATAATCTGCTTGTTTTTAAGTGAGGTTACTTTGGTGCTTGTTTTGAAAATATCGCAAAAAACGAGTTTTGAATTTTTTTTTAAGATTACAAATATGTTTTAGTGCTATCATGTTGAATTATGATATTGTATATGAATAAAGACAAATGATTGCATGCAATCTCTAGAACTCTTGTGATAAGTAGAAGCTGAAAATGTCAGCTTCCTTGCCTATAACTAAAGAGTGAATAATAATTTTATACATTTATTCAATGTGTGTAATTTTTTTAATCAACCATAGTACAGTTTAGACAATATTTTAGCAATATGACTTTTTTTTGTAGTTCCTAGATTATTCTAACCATTATTTTGTTTTCAGGTGTACCTTGTTTGCAGTATCCGTAATTGCACTATATGAAGTGAAAGTTCATTGTTAGTTTCAGAACTGAAACGGGAACCACCACTTTTTTAAAAGTGAAAATTGTAATTTATTGACAGGGTTACCTGATGTTGGGAAGTCAAAAAAAGGACATCGTACAAGTATTTTCTTTTACATTTGGAAAACAACTGTACTTGTTTTTAAGTTCATCTATAAACTTTAATTTTCATTTTGACGTTTATGTAAAAGGATTTTTAAAATGAATGGGGAATTTTTTTGTCTCAAAAGAAAATAATTATCTAGAAAGAGGATATGTCAGTAGTGAAGGGGAGGTGTGGTAAACCAGTTTAATGATTACATACATCAATTGCCATCTCCACACTTACCCCACCCCCCTTAACCCAAGCATCTTCACTTTACATAGGGTGTAACATGTTCTATATTACTGCATTCCATTAATAGGAAAATGGGATAATAATAAGGCATATTTAGTTTTACTTCTAAACTGTATCAAATAGTGGCACTTAGGTGTACATTCAATTCGTGGTAGTCATGTAGGCTATGTGTAAACATGAGTGAGTTTTTCTTCCTTTTTGTGACGTGAAATACAATTATATCAAAGGGAGGTGACTGGGAATCCTCCATTCTTATTTTGATCTTTATTGAATGGTTACAGTGTGGAGATGTGAAAGTCCATTACAATGGAGAATAAACAATGAGAAGTAACAAGCAAGTCTTAAAAAACAAGTGACGTATATTTTATACTGAATTCTTGACTTACATAGTGAAGTTTGCGGTGTTTTCAATTTATTTTTATGCATAAATAGGCTAATCGGTACTTGATAAATAGTTTATTATCTGATCGGACCGACTAACATGGGTGCCCAATAGAGAAATGCATACAAGTTCTCTTGATTGCAAGATACTTGATGATATTTATTTTTATGCACAAGCAAGTGATATGAAAAATGTGGATAGATTTCACAGTATTTTTGTTATAAGTTAAACAATATTAGTATTATTCAAATTTATAAATTCGAATGCCCCAATACACCCTCAACCTCATCGGCTCTGCGAAAATTTGCCGTCATCGAATCATCTCGAACGAACAACTTAATGATATTATTTAAAGAGGTACTTATGTAAATCTACTCTCGATCTGTAACCCACACAAGCAAAATTGTTTTCGACAATTCCCCTGTCATAAGACAAGACCGCCATGATATCAAATTATAAAAAAAAAAATTACGTCTGTGGAATTCCTTCTAGAGCATTCAAGTGATTCTTCTTGATTGATTTTACTTCGCTTTTTGTGCCACTTTTGGCTAATTTGCGAAGATGGGGATGAGTGATGATATGATGAAATTGATCAAGGGACATTCATAAACCTCCAAGCCCAGGCCAGGATTCGAACCCCGGACCCCTGGCGTCGTAGCACGATGTGCTAACCACTTCGCCACGGTGGCCGGTGATTCTTCTTGCCGAAGTGACAACCGACAAGTGAGTAAAACATGCTACTTTGGACCAAACCTTCAGTAATACAACCTTTCGTACCGGAGTGACACGATAGGTTGCACATCTCCCTTACGACTGGGTCCTTTTTTTCTCAATGGCTCCGTTTAATGCCCTGCACTTCTTGACACCGGGTGTGGTGCAGATTTACGTTTCGTGTCAGGCTGGTGAAGGAAATTAATTGTGTTCAACCACATATATGTCTGTGGTTCAACATAACCAAGTAGACGTACACAAGAAAAGCAGTGATCCAGTTTAGAAGATTCAAGAAATGCCTGACTGCTGCTTTAATGACGTGTACTACGTAACCATAAACCACGCACTACACCACTCCAGAACGTAGTGCGAACGGGGCAGACACCAAATACACTACTACATTGAACCAAATCAACGAAGTGGACGACTCGGTGTTGCATTTTGGAACAAACTATACACGCAAGTGCAAAGAATGTCAAAAAGTACACATCGTGCGTAGATTCGGTGTTGACCGCGCATGCTCAGTAACTATATTGTCACGGACTGCATGGGAAGGTGCCAATTCCGTTGGAGTGTACTTTGTGGTGGTGTCGTTTGTCACTTGTCACTTCAGTATGAAAGCTTCCTCAGAGGTTTCACGGACATTGTGCAGGTCAAAATTTGGAGCTCACTGTTCGTTTGTTGCCGAAAGTGTCCAAAGGTAGACGAAGACAGCAATTCAGCAAGAGAAGAGGTGACTGGGAAGGCTACAGTTCGTAGCAGTAGTGGACTTGAAAGATAACCTGGTAATAAAGTGAGTGGAAGGTCAACCGGGACACAGTACGGAGGGGAGGCATTAGGTTATGTGGGACAGCACGGTGGAACGACATACCCACAACACCAATGCAGTGGATCGTAATGACCCTAATTGTATGTGAAAATCGAACGTTCGTGTGTCTATTGCTGCTACATCCAATTTTGTCAACGCTAAAGGTAGGTGAAAGGATTCTAATTTTGAAAGTTTTGCGTTACTTGTAGATCACTCTTTCCGAGTCCTGTTGGTAGCCATGTGTTGTTTTGGAATCAGATGGTACTGTGGAATACGTAAATATTGCTCCTCAAATTGCCCATAACCATGTTCATTAATTTTTCTCTTGCATCCTGAATGTTTTTTTTAAGGATTTTATTTTTTACGTATGCTGGAGCAGAGGTCATCAGCAGCTTGTTTGGCGTTTTTTTCTTGAAGCTCTCATTGCGGAAAACAAAGAGAAGAGAAAGACATGGTAATACTTATGCAATCCACTCTACTTATGAAAGAACCAATATTGTCCTATACGTATTCGTAATTCGTTTAAGTTCTTGAACCCCACGCTGTAGGAAACAAAGAATAAACATGGTGATGAGCAATTTGCCTACTTTTTTTTTTTTTTGACTATACTCTTTAATATATGGTGAACAAGTTTGAATCCTTTCACGTTCAGCAATCACTTTAAAAGATAAAATTGTATTTACAATTATATCCACCACTTTCATTAAGATATAATAGTCGATAGAATTGTATCTAAGGGGTTTGCATTCGATTCCCTACAGGGATACACGTCCTTATTATCTCGGGTCGTTTGCGGATCGCTTTTGGCTTTGAGTATGCTTCAGCCGCCCCCTAGAAGTACTAGCTTGTGACAAATCAGCCTGCATCTCCGTTCTTCTTTTGTTGTTATCGGAAGAGCTGTCGCTTGGATCGCCTCTATTTGGCCCGCTCCTTGCTCCAGGAAAGCGAGTAAGCATTTGTCAGATCCGCGAGCAAAACTGCATGCCATATTCCCCCTTCGACTTATAACTTGGTGTCAAATGTGGAAAGATAAGATGTACTCGTAATAGTAGCACCGAAAGAATACTGAATAGTTTTCTTTTTTGTGCTTTATTCATGTAGCTAGAAAAGATTGCGCTGCAAATTGTACTTGGTTCTTCCTCGCTGGGTCTTTAACAAACGTAACCTCCCCCCTGACCCTCCCTCTCCTCATCCATATATTTGTAGTGATACCAGCGAGGTTCCTCAGGCGGGGCAGCAAAGCCTGTGTGTCCCATGGAATATAGAGTGTCCATCGTATTTGGACTGCGGCTGGAGCGAGCGACATCAGTCAACTCTTGACAGTAGCTAAGCTAGGCAATTAATTGTACGTACATTTCGTTCATAATTTTGTAACTCGCATTATATTATGAAACTCCTAAAAAGTAGAGAATTGAAAATAAGCCTAAATGAACTGTGGGAAGTTCCTCACTTCCTACATGGAGGAATCGCCCCTGATTGCACCCCATAATCATGGACGTCCGCAGATTTTTTCCACGGAGGGGCAAGCGAGACATATTGTCCTGATTTTAGTGTTTCCCCCCTGAAAAACACCACCTGAATTTGAAATTTTCACGTCCCTGCATCTCCATTATAATAATTAGTGTAAATTACTGTGACTGAAATCAAATTATTCATGTGAAATATATACTTATAGGTTTATATTCGTTTGCTAAGGGGAGGTCATCCCCTTCAAGACATTCATGCCCCAATATTATTATACTATCACCTAGAAATTTAGTGTAATGGAATCTTATCGCCATTATTAAACGATCCCGCATCGTTCTATGGAAAATTTCTTGTTATTAACACTCACATACTCCCTCTATATTGCTGCATTTAATACACACACACACACACACACACACACACACACACACACACAATAAAATTAAAACAGTGGGATGAAATAAGATTTTTATTTTTCGACTGAACTTTCATGAAGGCTTTTGCTCCCACTAATCAGATAGTCTGTGCACGCAGTCCACTTTATGCACAGTAAGGCTAATCGGGACTAGACCTACAGTGCCACTTTTGCCTCCACCGGGTATCAGATCCGAAACCCCTTGATTACAAGGCGACGTTATACCACTACGCCGTATGGGAGAGCCCCTTGCCATTTGAAAATCTTGATGTGAATCAAATACGGTGGATTTCAATATGGTTCCCATCATCCCATGTTGCGGTCATACTGATGACCTCTCACTGCTTCTTTGGTGGGGTACTCACATATTTCATTGAGCATTCCGTTTCTGAAATAAAGGGTGTCCTGTGACTTTAGTCGCATAGTACAGCATTAACCATTGAGGCATATAAAAAAAATCACATTTAAATTTCAACATTTCTTCTTGTATAAAAATTCGTAGATAATGATCATGTGCATCATACATATATTTCTAAAAACTGAATAATTACAATCACATTAATTATAACCACCAGTAACACTTTAAAAAATTGTCACAATATTTTCTTAGGTAGTTGGATGGTCTCCACTCTTTTTTACAATGTGGTTGTTATTATGTCACGCATAGTAACTCCTATTGAACTTAGATTAGCGAGATTTGATAAAACAGTAGCCTTGTGGTCTGTATAAGGGGGCAGCTGATTCTGCGAAATGTGCCCGACCGTAGCCCTCAGTTGGCCTGGATTTGTTTGTTTGCCTACTCAGATAGAGGTTACATCTACTTTATGCACAGATATACTAATCGAGACTGAGCCTACAGTTTAAAGTTGAATCTTACCCACTATGTTCTTCCACTGGGCATCGATCCCGGGACCCTAAATTACAGTGGCGTTGCTACTACGCCATCGGGGAGCCCCTTATGCTCAGATAGACTAATTGGGACTGGACCTCTACAGTTTAAAGTGGAATATGGAGCACTCTGCAATATGCCTCCGCTGGGGAGTCATTGATAGCAAGACGACAACGCTACAACGATGCCAGTAGGCCTGGTGCTGAGTTTTTGTGAATGTTTAGTCTCAGTGAATGAATTATAATCTTTCTCAGGCAATCAGGTACCTTAACTCTGCAGTGCAGGACAAACACGTTGACATCAGCAAAGATACTTTCGAGCTTGGCATTACTCATATCTTGTTATCAGTGTCAAAAATGCAGTATTGCAAACGGTAACGGATTTCCACTATGGTGTGTGAAACATGAAAAGGTCTGAGCAGGAGAAAAAGAACACGGGCACTACTGATATACCTCCTTGTTTGTACTTCTGACCTGGGAGCAGTGGCCGAAATCACTTGTAAGTCTGTAGTTCCCATATTTTCGGAGGGCGCTACAGTATCATACCCTTTCTCGATAATCCAGGAACTTGCTTTTTTTTTTTAATTATACGATAACCTTGTAACAAAATCTCTCTCTCTACCTCAGAGTAAATCGCGACAGTGAGTATGAATTATGAACTGGATGATGGGACAAATAACGCAAAGATATGTCTATGCCACCTTTAAGTGGGTAGTCCACAACACCCCAGGTCTAAAAATTGTTAAAAAAAATAGTCTTATAAGTTGGCAACACTTCATCTTTCCCTTACCTTCATGTTGTTTACTCCTTGAGGGGTAGGTCTTTTAGTCCCCTGATTGTAGTGCGCTGGTCCACAATAACAAAGAGCTCCGCGTTCTGGGATGTTATCAGCACCCCACCTACCTACTTGCGTATTGTTTTAAACTTTATTTTGTTCGAGTGTTGCAATACTTGTGGCTTTTCTTTTCTTCGAAATGGAATACAATCCTCGTACATTTGTTTAATGCATATGCTACTTTTTAGTAACTATTGTGTATTCTGTTTGGAAGGAAAAGTAAAAAAAAAATATATAATAAAATAAGGAATTGTCCCTATAAAATAGAAGGAAAAAGGAAAATTATAAAAATGTCCTTAAAAAGTTTCAGTTATTTTCATTATTCGGAATCTTACAACCGTACAAATAATGTAAAATTACATATATTACAATTATAATTGTTAGAAATATAACTGTTTTTTTTTTCTGGGGGGTGTCGTAAGCACCCCACTACCCACTTTTGTACAATTTGGCCACCTACCTACTAAAAGGTTAAACAGAGTTCGGACCTGGGACTTCTATTATTCGCGTTAAGCTGACTACTATTTTTTTTCGATATGAGGTAAAATCTAATATTCAGAAAGTGACTCCCTTTCCCCTTATAGTGTGTTACGAGTCACAGGAATCTTTAAAAATTATTCCCACACGTAATATATTGAAAACAATTTTTATTATTATTATTTTTTATTATAACCCCCATTTATCGACGTTCAGTAGACATAAACCTCCAATTACAGAAGGTAAAATTATCAATTATACATTTGTAATAATCACATAAGCTATATACTGTCCGACCGCGGAAGGTGAGACTAGCTCGAGAGGACAAATCTATACACGAAAGGGAAGATAGGTGTAATTGTAAACGTACGTGAGACGACAATGTAGGTTTCAGACCGTTCAGCGTTGGTTTGTTTTATTTTCGCTCGCTTTCGGCTGTTTGTGATGGCTTTATACAACTCTTTGACTATCCTCTTAACGTGTTTAACCGGCAATATTGTTACGTGTAAAGCTTGAATATTGCAACACCAGACGTTTATCCCTTTCACCCATATTTTGCCAGTGGACCTGTCCAGTCAGCTGATGTGAACTTGCGGCCTCCCTCCCTCACAGTGCCGCCGCAAATGTTGGGCCCTCCCGCAGAATATTACTAAAGGTCCCTTCCATACACAAAATACACGTACTTGTGAAAGGACATGTCTAAGCTTTTACTGTTACTCAGTTTGTTTTTCAAGTTTTTTCACAGCTTAGAAAATTTTGACTTGATTTTTGTTAGCGTCATTTTTCTGTCACTTTTGGCTAATCGCGGCGATGAAGATGGTGATAGGATGAAATTGAAGAAGGCACACTCACATAGAACACCCATGCCCAGCTCATATTCGAACCCGGTACCCGTCGTAGCACGCTGTGCTAGCCACTCCTCCACGGTCTGCACACCTGTGGAGAGCTAGGTAGAGTTATATTGTACTTTTCATAGAAAAGTTTTCTAAAATCATGTGAAGATGAAACTTTTTGATAAATCACTTTTGAGAGCTGTTTCAGTTGATAATGGACCAATATCTGTTTAACAAGATTTTTGTAATTGCTTTTGCTATCTTTCTCATGCGTTTGGTTGCGTGAACAGTAGTGTTTAGGTAAGTAAATCAGGTTTTAGAACCCTCAAAATAAGTAGTAATTTCTTTCTATCCACGGGGTTTCCGTCCCTTGCTCCCTCGTGTTGAACTTCTATATACAGGGTAATTCAAAACGAATGGTGCAACTTTACACGGTTATTATGACGTTACTATTAATGATAGAAAATAAGACAAGGCATCAATATAAAGAAGAACTCTGGAAGTTTTACTCACATGACCCACATTATAAAGATTCAACATGGGAACCACGTTTAACGCGGAAAAGGTCCAAACGATAATCAAATACTTGCAATGCAAGAGACAGCAAGTCGTTGTCAACGGTTTGGAAAACACTAACAATTCGCAGGTGTAACTTAGGCAAATCTTTCGGAAGGGTGAAACATATGCATTACTACCGAAAAGCATGCGGAAATGTCTTTGCACCATTGTGATTGAATAAGTTCTCGATAGCTCCAACACACAATACGCCTTCTACTGGTCATTAGTCATTTTGCGACACTGGCGATCCTGGTGGAGCATCGGCTAAGCGGAATAAGCCCGCTAAGTGGGAATAAAACTTCCAGATTTTTTTTCTTTATATTGATGCCTTGCCTGATTTTCTATTATAAATAGTAACGTCATAATAACTGTAAAGTTGCACCATTCATTTTGAATTGCCCTGTATTATACGTAGTAAGACCCGTCTCGCCTCTTTATGTACAGTAGTCCTAGTTCCACACCACAGATCTATGGAAGAAGCACTTGTGGTTAGAAAGTAATGCATGTTCAGTTCGTGGCATGGACCACTAAGCAGAAGATATTAACCGAAAACTTCTGTTTTGCATCTTAGTCAACTTAAATTGAAGAACAAATCCTTTCACCCTACAATATTCCGGTGGTCTTTTCTTCTTTGCTCTGCCGCCAGGGCCCTTTAAAGGCGTGCTAATTCCCGGTGCCCTCCCGCACTGCGGGGTTTCGCGGTTTATAGATTCGGCACGGCTCCCTCACATATTTTTCTTGATTACAAAAAATTGTACAGGACGACGACGTCACCACTTTACCATTGAGTGTCCGTAGTTGTTGCTGAGGGCGGGTGTACGTGTATAGTCAACAGCAAAGATAACTGTAGGCAAATTGTCCACCGTTATTTTAATTACTCTTTTATTCTACATTCTATGTTGTTTTAAGGAATGAAACTATTTTGGCTCGAAGCAGATATTGCTCTCTGCTTATTGGCATCATTATTTCAACTCACTATCATCACGTTGTGTAATACAGACCGAATGAAAATTATGGTGGACAATTCGCCTATTGTTTCTTTCGCTGTTGGGTGTACTACACACAAACAGTGACAGGCCAAATGAGGTTGGTGGGGATCATACCCTCCCCCCCTCTTGGCCCACTATTCCTAAGGAAAAAAGCCAAAGGCAGGAAAAGGTGTCACAATGAGCAGTTGCGCAACCACAGGGGGGTCAGGGGGACATTGCCCCTCACCAACCTTCGAAGGAAGTCAATACTAGGGAGGGCAATGGGGGCAAATATTGATGGCCAAGGGCACCTGGATGGGCCACAGTGGAGCAATTATCTACCTCGATTTCAAATTTTATGCAAATAAAAATACATTTCGTATTTTTTTTCCCTCGCTTCGCTCGCAATACCTACTTTTCTCATTTTCGTTAAGTTCAGAGCCGTAGGTAGGGGGCGGCGGGAGTCGGCCATGGATGCCGAGTGATCTTAATGAAAAAAATGTAAAAGAGAGAATGCCATGGCGTCCAGTGAAATTATTTGTGCCCTATTAAATCAATATTGTTCTCAATTGCAAAAATTGAATCTAAAAATTTTCTAGCTCGCTTCGCTCGCAATTTGTTTCTTCTCTGTAATGTAATGTATTTAAATAACATGTGTTGTATAATGTAAACTTTGAATACGTACACAATTTAGTGTTAGCATGTTCCATATGTATTTCCTTATTTTATGTTGCTCCATGTTGCATATGTGTAAAACATATGTTGTACATGAAAGTTATATACATGTTATACGTGTGTACAAAAAAAAAATCTTCGGAATGCATTTATAATTCATTTTCTGCCATTGAAAAATACTGTTTGTGCTTGTTTTCCATTATTAGCTAATGTGAAATTGATGGTATTGAAAAAATATTTCAAAACTTTGTTCCAAACAAATGCTTTAGCACCGACTTCTACCCCCTCTTTGCGTAATTTATGAGGATAACGTGTTTGATACTATAGTGGAACCACAAGCAAAACAACCTGCGCACACCCGCGACTCCTGTGCATCGTACTCCCGCGAGGAGGTGCGGGGGAGAGTGGACCATGCTTTCTTATGGCCCGAGCTGAAGGGAAAGCTGCGCGGGGACTTTTCGTCCAAGGTTTTTTTCCTTGTGGTCGAACTATACTACTACAACTAGTAATAATAATGCCATTATTAATGTTGTTGTTGTTATTATTATTATTGGTACGTTTTTACTGGTACTTGCCCCTCCCCCCAGACAAAAAATCGTGGTTGCGCCTCTGAAAATGAGAGCTGAAAGAACGTCTCCCCTTTTCGAAAATCCTGAGCATGCCACTGCACAGACCTGCGAATGCGAAAGATTCTTGTTACATTTATATTTCTTATAGAGCTGGTGGTTCTGCGTGTGGGCGATTTTGTTTACAGAAGCCTATGCTGCTGGCCCTTATCAGTGTTTATGTTCCTTCCGATCTCCAGCTACCATTGTGACCTTCCGTCTGCTCGTCATGTGACTGCGTGGGGATCACATATCAGGGCGTGGAGGAAAACATGGTTCGTTAAGGAATGGCGGTGACCTGGCATTTGCCTAAGCTTAGAGCATGACATCATCCTTCCCAATTTTGAGACAAAGAAAGGTTAAAAACACACACACAAAATGCAAGTGAAAGCATGTTAGACCTATTCATGCTAAACACAAATGCGTCGTATAGGGGGGAATCAGGGTTCTGTATCACAATGGCACTTCCCGTAATGTTCATTGTATTGTGGCATTCCTCAGATATCTTTTGTCCAAGGTGGGTTCCTTATCACTGCTGCTTACACAGGTGACAAATCCCCTTACCCAAGACGACTAATGGATCCATTTATGCAAACGTGACTTTTTCTGCCATCGACTGATTTAGTCGCCATTGTTGCCAACCGTGATATGGTTATGTTATTTCTGTCCTGGGTCCTACCAGCGGCGTATACTCGGGGTCATCTAGGTAATCGCAGATGACCCGGCTGTATTTCTTTTTTTAAAAAAAATGTATACATTTCTTCGCAATATTCTTCCAAACCAATTTCGATGCATACATTTCTTTGCTTCCAGCGCGCGAATGCTTCCAACCGTTTGCCGCTGAATGACCGGGAACCTTTCTCCAGCCGGTGGAATGACTTCAGGGAATCTCACCCTGACGTCATTCCTCCCGCTTTCCTTACAACCCTTGGCGAGGAGGGAGGAGAAAGGAAAGAGAGGGAGGAAACACTGCTTCTCAGGCGCGGTGATTCCGTGGCCAGGGTAACCTCCTTCTTGTGAGAGTCCACCGGTCGCACTCTCAACCTTCAGAGCATTTACCATTCCCTCCACTGAATACGGAAAACATACCCGGTAGAGTGCGAAGAACAGGAAAATGGAATAACATGGGCAAACCAATTCTACGCTAATTTTCACTTTACATTTGCTTCTGTCTTGGTGATTTCTGTTACTTGAACATAAATTTATCAAAAGGAAAAAGCTTAAATATTGAAGATGAAGCAAACTAAATTAAAATTCAAAGCTTAAGCAATTAAAGCACCTATATGCTGACTCCCCCCATCCTTGTATTTACAAAAATAGTAATTGTTTTTCCTCTCTAGTCTTCAAAATCAGCGAGAATACTTCCTTCACGGAACTGAATATTTTTTAAAGGGAAAGATATCAAAAATAAATTATATATATTACTTAATTTATGTTGCTATATTCCGCCTCTTTAGATTAAAAGTGATGAAGATGAACGACTTAAACATAAAACGAAAAAACACATCAGGCACGTAGCCAGGTGGAGGACTCAGGGGGATGAAACCCCCCTCCCCGAAATCTTACAAATATCTAATTTAAAAAGTGTATAGTGGTAATTAATTTTACTTCATTAGCAGGAATAAACACTTTGCATAATACGTTGTAATAATCTGAGATTCATCTTCAGGACTTCTAACCTCACTGTTTCAACTTTATGTGGCGGCTGCTAATAAGGGATGATCCCCATCCCGAAATAAAATTCTGGCTCTGGCCTGCAATGATTCGAACTTTTAAAACCTGTCATTTCGAGCTCGGAAAGGGATTTTTTTATCATTCATAGGGAATTTTATTCTGAGCCAGGAACACAACAACAGAAGTTTGGCGCGTGAAACTGAATGCGTGTAGTCGTTGGCTTCGTGCTGTGCTTCGTGTTTATTATTTATTTAGGTGAAAGTGTTTGTCATGATAGTGCTGTGTTAAATTGTAATGGATGTGATACAAGATTTGCTGGTGTAACCTTTTGGAACAAGATCTTTTCAGGAGAAGTTGCAAATTGTTAATACAGGTAGGCCAGTATCATCGCTTGAACTTATTTCTACACACAGACAAAAATCGGGAATATGTGAGGCATTTTCTCAAGCAAATTATGACAAAACAATGCTATGATTATAATCATATATAATATGGTTGACAGGAAGTATAAGTGTTAATAAGCTTTGCTTTTTTGTTGGCAGTGCTTACTTTTCGGGGCTGAAAAGAATGTATGGACGCGTGGCGGATACTGTAATCTTTGCAACGCTTGTGCCAAACATGAAAAATCCAAAAGTCACATAACTTCCTTTGTTAAGCTGCAATCTTTTGCACAGACACGTATTGACGTGCAACTGGACAAACAGCGTGCTTTGGATGTGGTACGGCACAAGTAATCGGGTCCTGGAGTAAGCTGAATTTTGCACTTAAATTAATATTGCGGGTTTGTATGTCACTAGTGCACGTCTTTCATTTTATATTTCACAGGTTGTTTTTTTATAGCTTTATAATACTGTCTTGTTTTATTATTTGAAATTCTACACGTATATAAAACTGCAATAACGAGAATTAATTGATTGTGGTCGTAGCAATAAGACAAACATTCCGACACAATATTCCTAAATCCAATATAGATCCTGACATAAATTGCACGGAAACTTTTGGAGTTTGAGGATCAAGGGTCGGAGATTACCCACTCGTTAGAACCAGCATACTCCACTGGGTCCTACACGACTGCTCCTTGGGACTTCGTGCCGTAAGAAAATAGTATTTTTTGTAAAGCTACTGTGATGAAGTGGCATCTGAAAATGTGAACCTAATATGCGCTGCTGAAAGTAACTAAACAATTATGACAAAAAAGTGATGTTTTCGAGAGAGTTATAAAAGTGTCTGCAATCATTTTTATAATTCAATGTTCGTAATATTTTGTTTATCATCATTATAATTCTGAAGGAATTACTATTTATGTTTGAATTGTTAAGTCCCAAGTCTTTTAAAATGAAATAAGGGTTCAAAATTGTGATCCAGTTTCATTATTTGAACTTTTCTAATTGTGGATTAAACTTTCCACTTTATCAAAATTTTACTTTTTATAAACTTACCTAAGGGTTGTTGCCAGATTTCCTGTGGAGAAGAAATAAGCCCTGAACCAAATCTTGCCTAGCTTGAATCCTTGAAATTTGTAAGTCGGTATTTACATAGAGGTTATGAAATGTCCCATCTAGAAATCTAACAGAGTTGGTGGGATGAACAGGACATCTTCTTTTCCGCCTTTTCTGTGTAACTCTCCAATACATAAAATAAATCCACCTTTCACTCGATTCGAAAAGAAATGAGATGGCAGTTCTCATGTGTTTGATTACCCTCGCTACTTTTTCGTTCCGACGAACGGAAAATGTCGCGTTCGGGCGAAAATGTTTATTTGCCCCAATAAGACTGCCCATAACTGATGAATTTCGGCCCATAAAGAATAAACTGACTACATTACTCTATTTTTCATTTTCCAAATTTCTAGGTGAAAAAATTATAAGAGTGAACTATGAAGCAAGTCAGTGCACAAGTCTCCACGACTACTTTGGGAAACAGTGGCATCGGCAGAGAATTCCATTCGGGTGCATCTGAAACAAGCCCTTTTGCTAAAACTTCAACGGATCATCATTAGCAAAATATGCTTACAGTTTGATAAATTCAATGAAAACTCGGACGTCACTAAATGCCACTTATTTATTTACATTCATTTTTGTCGTTGTCATAAATTTATGTAGCACAATTTTACATCAGCAATAATATTATTATAATTAATTATACATCACATTAATTCAACATAACATTTTCGCTCATCTGTATAACAAAATGGTAATTAATAACAAAACTATATTTATACATCATGCTTTTTAAACAAAAATTAAACAATAAATAATTAAATTAAATAAATGAACATCTTTGGGTAAGCCACACATCCAAGGGTGGACGAAAAATTTTCATCTCGGCTCTGCTTAAGTGATCACGACTAGTTATTCTTCTTCCTCACTCTTATTCTATTTATCTCCCTCTTTCTTTACCTACGAATCCTTCCTTCTTTCTTTATATTGTCTATTTTTTCTCCGCCACTTCTCTCTCTCTCTCTCTCTCTCTCTTGCATTCTCCTTATTTCCCCTTCGTATTTTCTTTCTATGCGTTTCTCTTCTATTCTTTTTTTTCCTCTACGACTTTTCTCTCTCTCTTGCACCTTTTATACCCCTACCCCCTTTCTCTACCTCCTTTCTCCCTCTATTTATCTCTATCTCTCTCTTGCACTTCTTAATTTCCAGCTTTCTCTTCAACTGTAGTGCAAATGTGTTACATTAATTAAATAATGTAGCCAACCAATGAGCGTTATTTCGCTTCCTCCGTCGCTGTTAACCTAGTTGTAGAAACAGGCGACGTTAACCAAGAAAATGTGTCCTCTGTACACTGGTATGAAGCCTGTGTTGGACGTGCGTGTGGCCGCCAAATATTGATTCTCACACATGCAGCGTAACGTGCAATCAATTTATTTTACCCGTCACAACAGAGGAGTGTAAGGAAAGTCGATACACAAGGTACACAGTTCAAGTATACTCAAAATAAAGGTAAACATTCATTTGTGTGCAGCAATTTATATGTAGCTATGGGATTTGGAGGGAAAATGCCACCTAACGCTTAACCGTGCTGGGGTGTTAGTTCCTATGATTATATCCCGTGTAAGACGTGGTTGCATCGTTGTGCTTGATCCATCATAATCTATTTCGTCCGCACCGTTGCGACTAACCAAAGAGGTTGAAAAGCAACATAAAATAACTGAAATAGCAATAGTGTCTACTACATGACTTCAAACTATTGTTGAAAGCGGGTAGTTCGCGAATGTGCGTATCAGAAACATCACAAATTGTATAAAATTTGAAGATTTTTTTTACAATTTCTTTACTTTACTCTCTAACTCAGTGGTATTCAAACTGTGCGGCGCGCCTCCCTTTGCAGGGGAGGCGCGACAATTTCCGAAAAATATTAATCTCTTGCTGAAAATTTAAAACGTGTTAATAAAAAATATCAGGATGTTCTTCTGTATTATTGCAACTCAGGAGGTTGTCCATCTGCAATCGCAATCTCATCCCTCGTTTTATTGAACTCGGGCAGGAACTGCACTCGTATATACCTTGTAGAATGCCAATGCTGAAAGCTTCATTCATGGTGCCTTTGTACAGAAGTTGGCAACCTTTGTGAAGTTTTCCATAATTTTGATGTTCTGAATGTATCTCTACAAGGCACAAGTGAATGCTACGCATATCATACAAGAAAGTTTGTTGCTTTGTAAGAGAAAGATTAAAGATGGAAGCATTGGTGAATGCTTTTGGACATTGAGCATGTTCTTAGGAGAGACTACAATTACAATTAAACTACAATTACAATTAAACTACAATTACAATTAAGTGAAGAAATCCAAACTTTGCTATATGCCTGTTTGTAACATCTATTATCCACCTTTCCTTGATGCCTATATTCAGGGCTCGAAAAATTCCGGTCGCCAGGTCGCCATGGCGACTAAAAATTTCAGCTTGGCGACTGTGATCTTTTGCTGTAATATTACCGTTTTTTAAGTTTTAGTGTACAAAACTTTGAAGATTCTAAGTTCAAATTGCAGTACAGCGTAAGTTAGCAAATGATTTTTTTATCAACGTTGTGAACATTCAATAGAATCAGTAACAATCCCTTACTCTTTGTCCCCCAACCTCCCATTTCCCGCTTTCTCACGTAATTTAGAGATGTTTTGAATACGGTGATACTCAGCTTATAGACTGATTGATTTGTTTATTTTACTTCGCTTTTTGTGCCACTTTTGGCTAATTTGCAAAGATGGTGATGAATGATGATATGATGAAATTGATGAATGGACACTCGCAAACATCCAAGCCCAGTCCGGGATTCGAAACCAGGACCCCTGGCATCGTAGCGCAATGTGTTAACCACTCCGCCACAGGGGCTGGCTCAGCTTCTTATAGTATCCACAATTACTATAGTAGGTGGTTTCCTGGCGCCTGATTTTCAGAGTTGGCGCCTATCTCTCAAGACGATTTCTGGAGATATTTATAATTTTTATCTCATGAATATCGTATCGCTGAATGTATTGACACCAGCTTATAGACATTAGAAAAAATGTTCATCACCTCTATTAATCACACAAATTATATTTTCATTAATTGTATGTGTACCAACAGTAAATGAACACGTGAATAGATTTTGTGTTGCTCTTGCATGGTCAGAGTCATTTATATATTTTTATTAAGGGGAGGCACGTTCAGATTTTGACACCTGGGGGGAGCCGAAACAGCAACAAGTTTGTTTGATTGCTTTGCTTTATTTTACTTCGCTTTTTGTGCCACTTTTGGCTAATTTGCGAATATGGGTATGAGTGATGATAATGATGAAATTGATGAATGGACACTCACAAACACCCACGCCCAGGCCGGGATTCGTAACCGGAACCTATGGCGTCGTAGCGCGATGTGCTAACTACTCCGCTATTATTATTAAGCAGTACATCTGCCACCTTTTTTGTATCGCCCTGTTTCGATAACAGCGGAGAATGTTGCTATTAAAATAAATTAATGCGTCTGTAAGGAGATATAATACTGAAGAAAAAAGAACCAGTTTTAATTTTTTTTTATTGAAACAGTCTGTATCGTATATTTGACGTATTTTTCTTAATAAAATAAAATTTTATTATTTTTTTTTTTTTGGAGAGGAGTTAACAATAAATAAGATCAAGATACAAAATACTTCTGTACTGCAATGAGACAGTTTCGAGACATGGCAATATAACAATCACCATGTTACATACAGAGCTCCTAATGAATTATTTTTCGTAAATAACGCATAACTTAAAAATGAGACATGATAGTTGTACACACTGTCACACGGTTTCACAACATCTAAAGATAACATTTTTAACATTGTACAGTCAACGGCAAAGATAATGGTAGGCAAATTGTCCATCGCTATTTTCATTACTTTTTTTTTCTACATCCTGGTTGTTTTAAGGAGTGAAATTTTGTTGATTCGAAACAGGTATTGCCCTCAGGATGTTGGCGTCTTTATTTCAATTCATATCATCACATTGTGTAATACAGATCGAATGAAGATGGTGATGGACAATTTGCCTACTGTTTCTTTTGCCTTTGGGTGTACCAATATTTACATTACACATTGCAATTAGAAAAATAACAAATTAAGTAATCAATGTGCACTAGCGTATTTTGTACAAGGTGCATTGGCAGATGGTATGGCAGTAATTCCTACTTTAGATAAGCTTTTCGAATTACAAAAGAACATCAAATACACTGATTTTTTACAGACAAGTCAAATACCGTGTTTGAAATACATGTAATTGAGAAGCCGATACAATAGTGGTAACCATTAAGCTCCCAAGTCCCGTCTCGGCACCATTAATGGTTGGATTTGACCATATAAAATTCTGACATCGATTCCCAGTTTTACCATCATCCTTTTCATCTAATCACAATTCATCCTTATCTTCACGATTAACACCAAAGGGGAGGAAAGTGGCGAAAAATAAACTGAAATACAATAATTATGCAACCAAATAACAATTTATGCTTTCAACTTTTTATTAAGATCTGCATTATTCCTAAAGATCTAACCTCTACATCTTATACAACAGCATTTTATGTTGCGTGTTTGTTTACTTGAGTAACAAAAGACCTGAGATTATCATGTGCAAGAAAATCACCTAATCTATGGAGAGAAATAATAATTGTCACTTTCTAAAAATAAAAGTTTAATTTAAAGATACGACAGTATAGTGAGGAATTTTATAACAATGAACTACCAAAAAAAGGGATGATGTAGCTTCTATTGGCAAGTCATTGATATATATTATCACTCTTCTCACATATCAAACATTATTTTTATTTGTCGTAAAAAAGCTCTGAAATGCTAAGCCACGCTCCCCTCTTGTGGACAGCCAATTAATATAACGAATGAACCATTTCTAATGAATATTTACTGTGTTCATTTTGCAATTAGTAACAATGCAGAAACAACCTATGCAATTCAAGATTAACATTGTTTCTTTTAGTATGTTGTTACAATGCACACTGAAGCAGTGGCGCAGTTGCACAAGTTCGTAATATTTTCAAGCACAGAACTAGTTTTGAAATTCCTTTTGCATAAATTGACTGTTCGTTTGTAAATTTGTAAGTTGACACCTAATTTGGATGGAAATTTAAGCCTGTCAGGAATATTTCGAAACATCCAGTCTTTCAAGCTGTGTGTCACAGAGGCTGTAACAATTATCTGAATATAACACCATTAAACCTTGTTTCCATTATATAAAAATTCAATATGCTGACAAGGCAGTAATTTAATGTTATTATAAAACATAAATGTTATTAGAAAATGAATTTGGCAGAATGTTTTTGTTTGTTTTATGTTTTTGTTTTTAAGTTCACTTTATGCACATATAGGCTAATCGGGGCTGATCCTGTAGTTTAAAGTGGGATCCGAACGACTATAGGCTCCCATGGGTATCGAACCCGAGATCCCTTGATTACAAGACGACGAAGTTATCACTACGCCATCGGGAGAGCACATCAGAATGTTTTTGTATATGCCATTAGGATCATTTAGTACGTTTAATTTTGAATATAGATATTATATTTCAACGATAATATATGGAACAATACGTATTTTGAAGACAGTGTAAGTTTTTCTTTACGTGTTTGCTTGCAAAATATATAGGTCTTAATTATCCTATCTCTGCATAAAGTAGACTTAATACAAAGTTCGGACTCGGACGTGTTGTTTAATGTTCTTAGTTTGTTCTATTTTTTTTATTTTTTTTTTTTTGGCGATACTCGAAACGATACCGAGAACATGAAGGATTTTTGAATTTCGAGACGAGACCAAGATGGAGACAAGCTTCATCGTTCACGGGGCAAACGAGTTATTTTCCAAATTGTGTGCAAATAATGTGAGTATAGTTACTCTCTGTTCCTAGTGACTTTTTTACTCACCCAAATTTGCACGGTGTGGAGAAAAATTACAACACATTATTTTAACAATATATTAAACGCTCTATCATTCAAATTTTTATGTTGTGTATAATATATTTATTTTGGAACTAGATGCATTAAATCTAGTAGGAATTGTAGATAAGATTGGAAAAAGAGATGCGTTTTCCTTACAAATAAGGTAATGGAACAACATATCCACAACCCACCGCACTTTCGCAGAAATGGTACGAGAAATTTTGGCACTATGTTACGGGGTAGAGTTGGGTAAGTTACCATAAAAAAGTAACACTGTACAGTTACCGTTACAGCGCCTCCCCGATGGCGCAGTGGTAGCGTCGTCGCCTTGTAATCAAGGGGTCGATAACCGGTGGAAGCACATAGTAGTGCGGATCCCACTTCAAACTGTAGGTCCAGTCCCGATAAGCCTTACTGTGCATAAAGTGGACTTAAAACACCAAATCAATCAATCAAATTACCGTTACTTTGAATCCAAACATAACGTATCACTGTTTCCGTTACTTTTTCATACAGTATACAGTAAGGACATTCAACTACATACACAAATATCACGTGTATCACTTTACATGCACAAGTTTAAAACAAGAGAACAAAGCATTTTTCGTCAATGCCAATTCTGAACTTTATTATATTTTTATTTTTGATTATTAAATCATATAAAGTAACGCAAAATAACAAAGTACCGTTACAATTGCTCTTGTAATTTCGGTAATAGGTTACTACAGTACCGAAAAGGTAACACATTACTGTCCGACAGTTTACTGACTAATCAAAGATTCCTGGGTTGGATTCCCTGTGCAGGCACATTTCACAGCGGTTCCGATTACACTGCAAACTGTAGGTCCAGTCTCGATTATTCAATTTGAGCATCAAGTACACTTGAAAACAAACAAAATCAAATACTCCTGGACATGTATATACTTGTAATATTTTATAATATGTGATCAGTCTTGTGGCAATCCTAGACAGTGACTTCACAGTCACTCAGGTACTTGACGTAAAAATAAACTATGAGAAAAAAATAGCCATTTTACATAATATTGTGTTACGCATGTAGAAGATTTTCGCATGATGACGTCTTAGTGTTTAATATAGTCTTAATGACAGGGTTTGAGGAATGTGGACGCAAAGGTAACAGTTCCAAAGATGGGGAGGAAAACGTAGAATTTGTTTTGCGTTGTACAAGGTCATGGTCTTTTTTGTTTATGCAGTCTGTTGATTGACATAGCTTTGTAGAGGTTGCTCGCATGGTATGTGTGCTATTCTCTGGTAAGTTATGTTCTTGATCTTTCCCCGTTTGCTTTGAGGCTTCAGGAATGATCCCAAGCGGCGGTGAACGAAGCATGCTTTTCCTGCTCAGTTCTTCTGCTGATGTGTGTACCGTGGTGGTTGGGGTGGGCGGCGTGTTGTGCGGCGTGAGTTCAATACCAGAGCTGCTCTTTCTCTTCCAGTGACGAGAGGAATCCACCGAACTCAGAGTCACTTGAGTTAACATTGAATTGCGGTGGTTGGGTCCCGAATTTGAGTTGCCGACGCGAGGTACGGTGTTACCTCCCGAACACGCACCTTTGTATACCGTGGCTCGCTGGGAGCAGAAGCCATACTTGCTCAGTATGACGAACAAGTCTCTTCGATACTGCTTGGTCAGGATGGCATAGAGGTATGGATTCGCACAAGAGTTCAGTGGATAGAAGAAGACCAGCAGGATCTTTGAGTCTGTGACGTCGATGAGTGGGTACCCAGCTACTGCTGTTAGGCCAAAGAAGGCGATCGGTGCCCAGCAGGCAAAGTCAGTGAAGACTAGTAGCGCCATCTTCTTTGCGACTGTCATGTCGCTGTGGGTGGCTGCCGCGTTGTGACCGCTTATGGAGAAGTACATTTTCCCGTAGCATGCACAGATGATGATGAAGGCAATTCCGTTGAAGATGAGGAGCGTTATGAGGTATGCTACGTCAGCCATGTCTTCGTTTTCCATTGGCAAACATATGCTGTAAATTGAAAAGATGAAATAACTTTTTTTGACAGGACTTGTGATTGTGGTATTCATCAATTTTCAATATTGTTCATATTTTGAAGGGGCAGTGACAACTGTACTAATGTTTGCATTTTACATCTTTGTGGAAAACAGAAATCGTGTTTGTTTTTATTATCATTGTAATGAAACACTTTCAATTTACTGTTCTTAGTTCTTAGTGGTCATAACGCTTAAAAACAGTAGCGGCGATTGGGTGCCAAAATGGGAAAGGGGAGGGCGGCAAGGACAGTTCACTTTTTTGGTAGACAAGGCTTAGCATTAAAATACCATACTGCGGGGGCAAAAGTGGCAGCTGTCGCTCCCTCCCCCCCCCCCACACACCCCTAATCGCCACAACTGCTTAAAACTTGTCAAAATATGAAAACGAAGGATATCTCTGAAATCTCACTTCTAGTATTCATAGACACCCACACAAAATGTTCCACGGAGTGGCAAAATCAAATAAAAAATAAAATAGAATATGTCGTGTTCAAGTGTCTTCAGAAGGAAGAACCGTTTTAATAGGAAAAGAAAGGGAAAATGTGAATGAAGGAGTGAGGAACGAAGCAAGAGAAAGGGAGAGAGATAAATCTGAGATTGAGAGAGATACGGGGAAGAGAACTGAAAGAGAAGAGAAACAAAGAAATGAGAGACACGAAGAGAAAGAGAAATAGATGAGAGAGAAGGGGAAATCAAGTGAAATAAAAACCCGACACAGAGAGAAAGTGATAGAAATAATGGAAAAAATAAAGAAACGTAGCAGAACAGAAATCGAGAGAAATAAAGGAATGTGGCAGATAGAAATATGGAGAGTAATAATTAGAGCCCGGAAGTTCAGGCATTTATTTTCGTTAAAATAGGCAGGCAAAAAGGCATTTATAATGTGGAAAATAGGCACTAAAAATAAAAAAAAGGCAAAATAAACCGAAAAAATGACGCATTTGGAAGTCGCTTACTTTTATATATAATTTCTGGCAACATGTTAAAATCCAAGACTAGTAGTCTTGGTTAAAATCTACATTGGGAAGAGCATTTCAATTTTCTCCGTCTTGATTGCACATAACTACAAGGTGTTTTTTTAAGTTCTCAACATTCATTGATAGTCGTCTGTCAGAGAGAATGTTTTTCATAATAGAAAATGATCTTTCTACTTCGACAGAAGTTATTGGAGCATACATAGAACAAGCTAATGTAGCTGGACTCATTTTGGTAACAGCATTTTCATCTTTTAGAATATCACAAATTGTTTTCAATTGTTTCAAGTCCTTATTTGCACTCACTACCCGTTTGCACTTTTCCGCAACAGCTGACCCCTTTTCTCCTGGCACTTCCATCATCTGCTGCATAGATCCTCTAAGATTTTCATGGATGCTACAAGAGTCTCACCTCTTTTTTCTAGCTTTGTAATTGTCTCTGGCAATGCACCATAATGTGCAAAAATAAACGACAGTTCATTCTTCGGTTCTGAATAGCACAGGAGTTTTTCACTTCACGAATTTTCTGGATGAGCATCGATCACCTCACTGATTTTTTCAAGGTTGTTAGCATAATATATAGCTGCTGATATCCAGGTTCCCAATCTTGTCAAGACTAGTTGCGGAGGAAAACTAAGCTCAGGCGTAACTTCCTGAAATTTTCGGGTTCGAGAGGGAGATTTCAGAAATATCTTCTTTGTGTTCGAAATCAACCTCTCCACTTCAGCAGTCAATCATGCACAAGGAAATGTTGACCGAAAGGCAATATCCTAACTCAGCATGAAATACTTTTTTCTCACACTTTTCTCCTTCAGCAATGTTGAAACATGCGTGAGTTCAATATTACTTAAATAAGGCGAAAATTATTCACGTAATAAACGGAAGAAAAATAAATGCGAACATTTTTTTTAAGAAAATGGTCAAATTTCATTGAAAAAGGCATTATAATTAAAAATAGGCAGTGGGATTCCAAATAGGCAAAATAGGCAAAATGAAAAGGCTTCTAAAACATTCGAAACAACATAAAAAACGTATATCCGGAAAAATTTTATCAATATATGCAGTAAATAAAAAAAGGCCAAACTTCCGGGCTCTAGTAATAATAATACAGAAGTGAGAAAAAAGAAAGGGAAGAGAAGTACAGAAACGAGAGAAAAAAAAGAGAGAAAAAAACTAATAGGAGTAAAGAAAGAAAGAAAGGGTGAGAAAGAGAAGGGAAAAAAGCAACATAGAATCATGACAGAGAGAGAGAGAGAGAGACAAAGAGATAAAGAAGAAAATGAGATAGAAAAGGAAGGCAAAGCACTGGAAAAATATTAAGTAGAGAATAAGTAAGCATGAACAAGAATATTCTAAAACTGAGAAAAGAATATCAAAAGCCAGAGAAAGGAGGATTTTTCCACGATAAATCGAATGATCCTCCTTGACCGTCCCATTCTGATATTCACTTTCAGCACTTTGATCACTGTTTCCCTGAATACTTAAAATTCTTGAAAGTTCCACAATTCTCCTTTTTGCGTATAAGAATACATTAACACGGACTTCACAAAATGCTCACCTGGTTTTGGTGTATCCACTGATTCCCAACAAAGGAAGCGTTGCCATTGTAAGGGCATACGTCCATCCCAGCAACATGATCTTCACTGCAGCACCCAGAGTTAGCCTCTTGTTAAGGTGTATAGCATAAGTGATGGTGTACCAGCGCTCAATGGTTATAACAGTTAATGTGAAGATTGACAGCTCGCTGGCGAAAACTGTTAAGAAACCTGCAACTTGACACCCTGGGCCTACGAGTAAGAAAAATACTTTAATTGAACATGAAAAGTAGTATGTTCTTCGTTGTTTGTATTTGTTTATGTTAGGGATTACAAATTAATTGGTAATTATCAGGATCGACCGATACAGGCATACAGATTTATCGGTAGAATTACTGATAATATTACCGATTCGATATATCCTACCGACACATACAGATCGATAAGCAGATGCATCAATTTTAACAAAAATGCGTGACTGTCGTTTCGACTAGGGCATATCGGTAATATTACCGATCCGATATTCTCTTGAAATAGCTTGCAATTTACTGCAAAAGCTTTCTTGGGTTTGTTTTTAAGTCCACTTTATGCACAGAAAAGCCAATCGGGACTGGACCTACAGTTTAGAATGGGGTCCGAATCACTATACGTAGCTCCACTTGGGTATCGAACCTGAGACCCCTTGATTGCAAGATGACGACATTACCACTTTACTATCAGGGAGACAATATAGCCTACTACAAACTTCTGCCAGTTTGTTAATATTTCTGTGCATATAATCCAATGCTGTGGTTTTTGGAGATGTCTAAGTGCGTAGTTTAAAATACAAAATCCACTGCAGTTAGCTAGTTACCAACAATCAATAAAATGTTTAATGAACCATTTCTGTTTTTCAAGGAACATTGGAATTTTATATCGGATCGGTAGAATATCAGTTATCGTATGTAAATTTTATCTCAGCCCATCACTAGTTTGTAATAGGTATATTAATACGAGCTGTCCTAACTTTATGGCATTTCGAATGTTTATTACCACAACAATGTCCCTATCCTGGACAAAATCAATCCTTGCCAATTTCCTTCATGCCCTTTTCAACATTTTGATTTCACCTTAGCATTGACCCACATAGTTCTCTTACCTCTATAGCTTTCCTAACAAGGAGCATTCTATCCTCTTCTATGCATGCCACATGATCTGCCCATCGAAGTCTTGCATACATTTATTCTAAATTTAGGATTTGGAAGGTTTTAAGGACACTTTTAAGGGGAGGGGACTACATATGCAACCAAAATTGTTTAGTGGTCGACTCATAATCTTAGCTCCAAAAGTTTGGAAAGTGTTTGAATTGGTTATTTCATTGTGTTTCACCCTCATAATCGCGATTAACCAAAAGAGATGGAGAAACGACGTTATTTTTTATTTCGGCGAAATTGTAAATTTAGAAGCAAAATAATTTTAAGTCTTGGAGAAAAATTTTAGGCGGCTGCCGAAGAAAATTTGAGAGGAAAGGTGTCGTAGCGACAGATCCATGTTCCTCCTTTTTCTCGTCTTCTAGGTGTAATGAAGATTATGCTGTTGCGCGTGGTCAATTAATTTTTTATGTCATATGAGACCGATCACCTTTTTTAGAGATCAAGGGAGAGGAGAGCGATGTATTGCTTTGAAGTCTCGGGGCGGGGGAGTGATCAGTGATTACCTTCTTCGCCTTGAACAAACACCAGTGATACACAGCTCAGTATCAGCTTGTGGGAGAAGTAACTCTTTACCTTGTCTTTAGCAAATAGTGCTGCGGCAGCTTTAATTAATAATTACGTTATGTATTTTAACCTACTTTATAATTATGATACTTGGTTTCCTTTCAGAACATTACTAGATTTTTTTTCTAAGTCAACTCATTTTATAAACACTAAACTAAAAATAAATGATAGAATCCAACAATCAAATCTTACCAATCTGCCAATCAATGGCATGGTTGAAATATACACCAATGGAATGCAGATCCATGGCAGCTATGATGAATAGATAGATCCCCATGCAGAAATCCGCAAATGCCAGGTTGCACATGAGAAACTTGGGAACAGTCATCCTGAACCTACTGCTTGCCAGGACAACCATCACCAGAAGGTTCCCAACCACCGCCGCCACAACCACAAACCATACGGCAACCCTCAACCATGATGTACCCATAATATCCTCACACGGGTTGAAAGCATCTGGTATTGGATAACACATCACATCTCTGTAGTTCTTGGATATTGTGCCACACTGGGCCTCCAACACTGTGCTGTTGAGAGCGATATGGGTCGCATGGAATTCACCAAAGTCCGAAGACTTCTGTTCGTGGCCACTTTCAGCTGCTTCGTAGCTATTCTTGTGCGAGGTAGTTGCATCCTTTGGGGAGTGAAGTATCTGGTTGAACTTTCCCGGTTGACCTGGCCCGTGGAAGACCTGTTGTCTCGGGGAATTCCCTTTTGGATTTGGGGTTGTTTCTTCCACGTGATCCTCATTGTGAATCCACTTGTAATCTTGTTCCCAGATGCCGTCCGTGCTTCGTCTTCGCTTGGTGAGTTTTGTGAACGTCGTTGCAGCCACAACTTGTGAACAGTTCTTCTCAATTGATGATTTGAATTGCTGCAAGATGAAGGTATACTTAATATTAGGATAATTAGACTAGCAAAGCAAGAAAGATTGATAAATTAGAAAGAGAAACTCCTTAACAAATAATTAATCAAAGTACTGGCACTGAGGATGTAGAACGTAACATCTTCTACTTTGGTTAGTTTAGTAAGTTGTTGATGAGTGTTCCTCCACTTCTCTATTTCTATCACTTAATTCGCACGCACAACCACGTCGATACATACAGTTCGAAGAAAATTACAACATAAGAAAATGGTTAAATTTAACATTAAAAGACTTCCAAATTTTGAAGCTTTGTATTTTCAAACTGTCAAACACACAGAAGATGAATTAATTAGTGTCGGCATAGTTATGAAGATAGTTTGGTTTAGTTAAGCATGGACACCGAATGCCAAGAACCGGGTTCGAACCGCTGTTGATACACAAACGTATGACATTCCGAAGCCGCATGATTGACGTATCATTTGCATCTGTTTACGGCCGTGTTTTCCAGTTTTGCAGAATCCCGTTTCGCCGAATGGCCCAGAGACGCATTATATCAGATTTTTCACCTAAGTAAAATTCTCGGCGAAATGGGAATTCCCGTTTCTCCGAATCCTCTTTCGCCGAATATTTTGAAAGGAGGGAATTTCTTGCAAAAACAAACAGAGAAGTGGCGAAACATACCTAGAGTAGAGAAAGGACTTTTTTTTTGAGTGAATTAGATGAAGCTTACAGATATAATAAAAGGATTGGAAAAAAGGGAGAACTCGGGCACAATGACGCTGCCGATTACCTACAATTTTTAATATCTGCTTAATTGGTAAATAACTTTCTCCAGAATACAACGGGGGCTAATACAGTTTGTAAAAAATTAATAGCGACACATCATCCTTACAGCAATTTTCATAGAATATCAGCATGTATAAAAAGAAAAAGAGAGCAGAATACTTTTGAGTTATTTGGGACATCTTCGGCCATGAGCGATGCTAGTTAATTGTTTCTGTATCATTAATACACCCTCTATTTGGTGCTGAAACCATTTACTTTCTGTGAAAGCAGTTATTTTGACGGCGGAAGAAGTGTGTGGGAGGATCTTTTTTATCGGCGTTAACTGACTTTGTGGTGAGCTTGTATTATTTCGACAGTGTGACGTGATAATATTTTTACTGTCTGGAAAGTGTGAACGAGTGAAATATGTTAAAAATGTGACATTTCACCTCGTAAGCAAGGGCAAACCCTTGCTTTGCAGAGTGAAGGCAAATCCATGAGACAGATTGGTGGAATACTGAAAATTCATAATTGCGCGGCAGGCAGAGTTATTAAAAAACAGAATGTACAACACAAATCGTCTCTCCGATATCGTTGTGGCAGAAGGAAGAAAACGTCGCCTAGAGCAGATCGGAACATAAGAACAACAGCATTGACATATCGAGGACTGAGTTCCCGCCAAATTGCGTCTGTTCTGCGAACGGACCTTAGAATTGATCTCAATCATACCAGTGCAATAAAAGGGTATTACCAAGGGAAAAAAAAACACGTAAGAAGCCGCAGGTAACACAGGTCCACAGGTCGTGAGTTTGTCAGCCGATACGCAAGCTGGACTCAAGATGAGTGGAAACACGTGATTTTCTCACATGAAAAGATATTTAACATTCTAGGAAATGATGCAGGTGTGAAGTTGTGGTTAAGAAACGTCGAGGAACTCCAAAATGATTGTATTTCTGAGATGCAGAAATTCTCTGGGTTAGTAATGGTATGAGCTTGCTTTACAGTTAAAGCTATCGGAGGGATCGAGATATGTGAAGAATTAGTTGATTCTCGAAAATATCACATTCTACAGCACAAAGTACTGGTAACAGCCATGGACCACTTTTCTGGGGACTACTACATCTCAAGGATGACAATGCATCATGTTATCGATCACGAGTGGTTAATCAGGGGGTCACGGACATGGATATTCCAAGACACCGTTGGTTACCTAACTCCTCCGGATATTAATCTAATTGAAAATCTGTGGGCCATTATGGGTAGAAAACTGTGCAACAAGATATTTTCGAGTAGGCTGGAACTCATAGGTCAGATCGTCCGGGCTTGGTTCCATGACATTGAGTTGAACTTTGCCGTAGTCTTGTTGCAAGCATGCCTCGACGATTGGCCGTATTGACGAAAGGCAAGGGAGGGACTACCAAATACTAGTGAACTGTTTTGCACCTGTTAATGTTTGTTTACCGTGTGGTTATTGGCAATATACGTTGTACTGTGATGGTGATCACAAATTCGTGTCAACTTCCATTCTGGTTAATATATCGTTTATAAACCGTATGCGAGATAGTGTCGCTATTTTTTCTTTACGAACTGTAATAGGAAGAAGAATAAAATGTATGAGATTTGCGGACGACATGGCTTTACTAAGAGAATACGAGAGGACGGTGAATACTTGAATGCCCACTGTGAGATTAATAAAATAAGTTTGTTTGTGGACTTTTGGACAAAGAACTAAGAAAGCGACTAACAAGGTGTTTTGTGTGGAGTGTATCATTGTATGGTGCAGAAACCTGGACGCTACGAAAATATGCTTTAGAAATTTAGCTATGGCAAAGAATTGAGCTTGTGAAGTGACCAGACCAAGTAACAAAAAAAAATTAAAAAACCCTGGAAATATTCAAGAAAAGGACTTGGTTGGGACACTGGCTAAGAAGGAACTACCTGCTAAAAGACGCACTGGAAGTAAACTTAAGATTCACTTTCGTCAACCAATAAAAATGTAGAACGAGTTTCCGAATTCGTTGAAATTATTTTTCGCTTCCTCTCTGAAAATTCCAGCGGAGGGAAAATTCTCTCCCTTCAAAATATTCGGCGAGAAGGGATTCGACAAAACGAGAATTTAGTTTATGCAGAAAATTTTGCTTAGGTGAGATATTTGTCTCTGGGGCATTCGGCGAAACGGGAGTAAATCCTTACGGCACCATTCCCTTTGCTTCAGTGCCAGGGGCCCCGCGTTCAAATCCAGGCCTAGGCATGGATGTTTCTGAGTGTCCATTCATAAATTTCATCATATCATCACTCATCCCCATCTTCGCAAATTAGCCAAAAGCGACACAAAAAGTGAAGTGAAATAAATCAAATCAGTCAATCTTTGCCTCGGTGGCCGAGAGCATCGAGAGGTCGACCCGCTCTCTCCCCACCGAAGGCCTGACCTGGGGATGGATACGTCATTGTGAGTATTCAACACTTTCATCTGGCAGTCAGTCATTCTTATCGTCGTCATTAACCCAAATTGTACGTATAATAAAATAAACACAAATTGAAAATGGAAAATCCAAACAAAGTCACACCCATTATAAATACAATTACATAATCAAATTTAAAACCTGGCTAGATCGATCACACACACATACACAATTTTCAAAACACCCTAAAACGACCCCTCTTGCCGAGCGTATGGTAATCGATTACGCAATTTTCATATGATTGTTTTTCGTGTATAAAAAGTATTGGTATATCCAAAATTGCAGATAAGAATCCTGAAATTTATTTTCCACGTCACCATAAACCATACATTTCTTTCTTTAGCTTTTCCTCAATATTTTTGATTGGGTGTAAATCTGGAATGGTTACTCCAAATTCCGCACCTCCCAAAAATATATTTTTTTGTCATGATATAATTGTGATTTTATTGCCTCTTACCATGATAATCTTCGAGATATAGTTTAAGAACTACGCTTTATAAAAGGCCTAAAATAATTTATAAAATTATTATTAATTTTTGACGAGCACATTTGATAAAAATTAAGAAAACTTTACTCTTTGTAAATATGTGAGGAAATATTATTAATACTTGCGGTACATTAATTACAAAACTTACGATATTCATAGAGTGCCATCTCTTGGAGCAACAAGAACCTTTTTTTTTACTAATAATATGGTTATTGTTGCATCTCTCTCCTGCAGATTAAAACAAATAGCACGATTTTCCCCCACCTATTCCTACTTAACATGCAACTTGCTGGTGGAAAAAATTCTGGATTACGTACTATATTCTATACTTCGTAATAATGATCTCTCTATTTAACTGCCGAGGTGCAATTGTCATTTTATTGACGAAGGAGCTCGAGGTATTTTCCCTGATCCAATGCTTAGGTAAACGTGCAAAGCAGTGCTGGAAGAGGGGTTGGGGATTGGGGGGATACGGGAGGATGTTATCCCCCCGTTAAGAATATTTTCAGAAAGCATCCCCCAACCTACTGCATTGTCCTCATCCGCCCACATACCCCCAAGCTCGATCAAGCATTCTTCCAGCTAGGAATTTCCACTTCGAGTACTGGTGTCAAGCAAATTGGCTTGTTGCCTACTTCTTCCATAGTAAGAGTTAAAAGGAAGAACAATGCCATAGATTCCCTAGAAGGAGAGGATATGGGGGTTTCGTTGACCCACAGTCACTGCCATGTCATTGAATAGTACTAGTTGTCCTCACAGCCCACCAACTTAATGTGCAACTTGTCAGATGGCAACAACTTGTATTACCCCTCTTACGTAGTACTAAGGTTTTAAAATGAAGTTACATGAAGGGGTAGACAAAACAAAAAAATAATTCAAGCGCTAGCCAATTTCTCAGGACCCAGTATTTTTTTCATTCAAATCCAGGATAAGAAAGCTATGAATCTAACTAAAATAAAGGTACACATTTTGAATTGTTATCTTAAAACATATAATTGAATAATTAATATAAGATTGGATTAAAAGTATTTAATTCTTGCAGCAGAGTGACCTTCCTGTCTCTTTATTTTACACACACACACACACACACACACACACACACACACACACACACCCACACACACACACACACACACACCCACACACACACCCACACAGATATATATATATATATATATATATATATATATATATATATATAGAGAGAGAGAGAGAGAGATAGATAGATAGGTAGGTCTTTTCTTCTGTAACAGAATGAATAGCTACTTAATATATTTTAATATATGGCCGTCTCTACCATATCACTGCAGATTTTAAATTTCAGCAACAGTGAAAAAAATTATAATGGCATATTTATTATTATGATTTAATGATATATGCGATACAGAAAACACACGCACAAACGTTGTTCACACACAAGGTTTTTTTTTTCTGAAACAGGTCTTTTACTGTTATCTGGACAAGAGCACTTTCTTCGATACCATATTATGAAATAATTGATTTTTTAACGTATGTGTTAGCTAAACCCAATACTTCTGAGAAACGTAATTCCCGAATTCTAATTGGCTGTAGACATGTGTATACAGATTTGCTTTGACGGGTATAGAAAAAAAATCTTAGGGCTCCGTAGCCTCGTCTTTGGGTGAAAAGGCTCCGTGGTTTGATTTTTTTTAGAACCGCTTCTCTAAAACAATCTTCCTTTCCTATGATTCTATTTTTCATTTTCATTCTCTTTCACTTCCTATTTCCCATTCTCTCTTTCATCTTACCTTCCCCTATTTCTCACTACTACATATTATCTCTCTCTATCAATTACAGACACACGAGCGCAGAGACAGAGAGATACAGTATATACAAATAGACATGACAGCATAAATGGAGCCTATGTAACTAACAGTACTGGAGTAAAGAGCAAAGGTATTGTGTTGATCTTACCTGATATCTCTCATGCTCCTTTGGATCATGCATTGCTGGGAAACGAAATGCACAGCAGTGGTAGGAATAGGTCAGCCACGCCTCTTTAATGTGCTATAAAAATAGAAAATAATCATCAAAAACAACTACATATACATACGCGTACTTTAATTTATATAAGAGAGGTGGCTAACCTTGTAGGTAGTGACATTTTACTTTCTCGAGTCAAGAATACTGATGATATACCAAAAGACACTTTCATTTCTTCACAAACGTTTGAAAATCAACATATTTTGGATAAATGAAAATGAATATCGCAAATTAAAACACATAACAATTGCTTATTGTACAATCACCGTTATTTAAAAATATATAGTCTGACATGTTGGAGAATATAACATACTTTTGAATGTTTTATTGGCCAGGCTGGAAGATTTGTATAGGAAAGTATATATTCTCTCTTTTTTTTTTCATTCGTTCAGATGTGAGTTTTTGATAAAAAAGAAACATTCCACTGCTGAAAAGTTTGTACATGATATGAAAACCCTATTTCTCTCCAAAATAAAATATAATACAAGAGAATTCCAAATTCTTACGATATTTGAACATTTCAGGAATCATATTAGAACTAAATGCTAACAACCGATGCGCACTCTCTTGTGAATTTTGGCAATAAGGTTCACTCTCCTTGTTAAATGTGTTTTGGCAGTAAGGTTCACTGCTTGTTAAATTTGTTTTGGCAGTAAGGTTCACTGCTTGTTAAATTTGTTTTGGCAGTAAGGTTCACTCTCCTTGCTAAATATGTTTTGCCAGTAAGGTTCACTCCTTGTTAAATTTGTTTTATCAGTAAGGTTCACTGTCCATGCTAAATGTGTTTTGGCAGTAAGGTTCACTCTCCTTGCTAAATGTGTTTTGGCAGTAAGGTTCACTCTCCTTGTTAAATGTGTTTTGGCAGTAAGGTTCACTCTCCTTGTTAAATGTGTTCTAGCAGTAAGGTTCACTCTCCTTGTTAAATGTGTTTTGGCAGTAAGGTTCACTCCTTGTTAATTTGTTTTAGCAGTAAGGTTCACTCTCCTTGCTAAATGTGTTTTGGCAGTAAGGTTCACTCTCCTTGTTAAATGTGTTTTAGCAGCAAGGTTCACTCTCCTTGTTAAATGTGTTTTGGCAGTAAGGTTCACTCTCCTTGTTAAATGTGTTTTAGCAGTAAGGTTCACTCTCCTTGTTAAATGTGTTTTGGCACTAAGGTTCACTCTCCTTGTTAAATGTGTTTTGGCAGTAAGGTTCACTCCTTGTTAAATTTGTTTTAGCAGTAAGGTTCACTCTCCTTGCTAAATGTGTTTTGGCAGTAAGGTTCACTCTCCTTGTTAAATGTGTTTCAAACAACTATAATAACATGTTAATTTGTTTTTTAAAATGTTCGGAATAATTTCTGAAGTTTTCTTACCTGAAAGCTGTAGATTGATGGAAAAACTTTCAGTGTTTCAGTGTTCTGTATGCGAAGATACTCGAGATCCTGTAGCCCTCTCGTGGGTAATTGTGTAATGGACGTTTGTGACAAATCTCTGTAATTTGAAAAATATGAGAATTTAAAGTTTCACTTATTATTTTAATTTACAAAAACAATTCTTAATTCTTACATAGGCTAATTAGAAAATATTTATCATGTTGGCAACTTAAAGGAAATTTTCATTAGAGAAAGTAGTTTAAACTTTCCATGCTTGCTTCATGGCATCATTCCTGTTGTACAACACAATGTACAATCTCCAACCCTGCCCTCATATCCAGTGTAGGGAGGTATGGTCATGGAATCTGAAGTTATTCGGGTTAATAAGGTTAATAATTATTATTGACAAGAAATAAAGGCTTGGGAAGAATCAGAACAAATATGGTTGGCTTGAAAGTGTTACTCATTAAAAGTAACTGAGTTACTCAGTAAAAGTAACTGAGTTACTCGTTAAAGTACAGGCACAATTGCTTTGTTAAAAAAGCAACACAATTACATTTACTCATTTTGAAAAGTTACCGAATTATAGTTACTTTATTCCAGATAAGATATAACTCGCAGAGTTATATATATATTTTAATTTAATACTTATATGAAGTGCAAGTGATGATTGAATTGATTTGATTTTACTTCGCTTTTTGCCACTTCTGGATAATCGCGACGAAAAGGATGAATGATGACAAGATTAAATTGATGAAAGGATAACCACAAACACACATGGATAGGACACAAGTTCCACAGAGAATTATACTGGCTGTGAGTCCAGACGGAACTGCAAGCAAGTTGCTCATTTGTTTCACTTATGTGTATCTCATATTAAAATTAATTTTCATTCAATTATAATAAACCTTGTGTGTTTAAATATGAAAATATAGAGGTTAGAAAATTCTGAGTATCCTTTTGACCTAAGTCAAGCAACAATGCTCGCATGCAAAATTACCTTTAAAATGCACTGTTAATTTCGTTACTTGGTTACCTTGAAAAAGTAACGGAGTTACAGTTACTCGTTTCAAAAATTAATTAATAGGACAAGTAACTGATACTGCGTTACAAGTCACTACTTCCACTTACTCATACGTCTTGGACTGAAAGGGGAATTTTTTAAAATATTTACAGTTTTTGTTTGTAAAATACTTACAGCTCTCTCAGACTTCTGATGCCCGCAAAGGCTTCTGGGTGTAAATTCGTTAAGAGTCTGTTCCCTTTGAGGCTTCTGTAAAATAGTGCAAAAGGTGAGTAACGGTTCAAATCCCAAAGATATGCACATTTTATGGACTAAAAAATGAAAACTTTGAAAGAGTTGGCCACAGAAACATTCCTCCTCACAACAGCAATCTACTCATGTGCGAGTTGTGATCAAGAGTTTTGGGTTTATCGGAGAGATGTTTTGTGAAAGTTTTCGGACGGATTTGTACCCTTCTACAAGATGAGAGTGACGTAGGCTCTCGGAATGCCGAAAACTTTTCCAGGGCTCACCTGGTGGATATTCCGAGAAAATCTTTTCAATGTCAAGTAAGCTTCAAGATACGAGCGTTCCAGAAAGAGGGGGGTTCGAACCCCCTCCTCCTCCGAAGTACCTTCAAATAACAATGACAATAATGAAGCATGGAAAAATAGGCAGTCAAAAACTATTTTCAAGTAACTTAACTATATTTGAAACAGATTTTCACTAAACACGCTCCAGAACCAGGATCTTTTTGTATTTAGCCTATAATATAACTTTTTGGTTTAGGATTTGTTTACCTATTTGAAAATTAATTTCAAGTATGGCTAAGTCACTAAGCAATAGTTTTAACTATATGCGTGATTTAATTCTAGTTTTCACTAGTAAAGAATTGAATCCACCGTATAATTCGTTAAAACAAGGACAGACCCAGTGCTCAAAGTGGAGGGGATGCAGCGGGACAGTAGCGTACGCAGGATTTCATCAAGGGGGGTGTTATTTCTAAAACTTTTTTCCAAATTCACATTACCATTGTTTTATTATACTTTAATTAAATAATAATAATCACAATTAATTAATAATACTTATAATTAATTAATTAGCTGAATTAATACTAATAATACTACAAATACCACTACTACTACTATTAAGTAGTAGAGATCTACATAAATATAGTATTTATGAAAGCAATAGAACGAAATTACTTTCTAGTCATTCGATTTTTATCAAATCCTGGGAGCATTGTTTTGTTTCTTTGTTACGAAATAATTGTCTGGTCAACGAGGTGAGACATTTCAGTGGTGAAGAAGATCCATAAATACAAGAAAACATATTAAAATAAATTGAAATAATCAAAGTATGGAACTCATCCAAGGAGCTGCGGTGATCTGGTCGGTAGAGCGTCTGACAAGTGACAATCACGCGGGAGATCCGGATTCGATTCCCGAAATTGGTTGAATTTTTTCCGGCTTTTTCCCCGAATAAAGGTAAAGGTAAAGGTAAAGTGTTCCCCTGTGCATAGCACCCCGAATAAAGGTCCTCGATAATTCACATCTGGATTATCTCGCTGTTCTTACCAACAAAACATTTTACAATAGTTAAGCTTATTGTTGTTTTAATAATTGTCTAGTCAACAAAGTGAGACATTTTAAAGAGAGACATTCAAACGAGCTGTGGTAAACAATATAATGGGAAGATGAATTGGTGACTATTCTTGTCCGCCTAGCCTTTGTCTATACATTAGCCTCTTACAACGTACCAATAACTTTATTTAGTTAATTCTCATTGTTCACACACAAAAAAAATACATGTTCGTTGAACACTGGCGTACGTAGAGGGGTGGCCGACGGTGTTCCAGCCCCTACTGAAATTTTGATAAAATCAGAATTTTCAAATAAAAATCCGTTAAGAACTTTAAGAAAATCAAAATGTGTAAATGCGAAACCTCTTTTAAAGTGAATCCCGATTACCATTTTTGTCTTTGAATACAATTTTAATAGACTGAAAATCTCCAAAAATACGAAATATTTTATTATGCATACTGCCCTCCAAATCGAAGCCATTTGCTATCCACATTTACTATTCCAGCCCTCCAGAAAAAATAATCCTGCGTACGCCAGTGTGTTGAACATTGTTGCAACTGAGATAGAAAAAACCTTTTTCTCTTTTAAATCATAGTTACCCTAACCTAACCTCATAAACTAGTGGTTATTTTCAAGACATCACTCTGAATGACGCGTGTGTTTGGAATGCTGTGCTTTTCTCCATGCTGCATGGAAATAATAATTCAAATTATTATTATATTATTATTATTATTATTAGTAGTAGTAGTAGTAGTAGTACTAGAAGTAGTAATAGTAATATTATTGTCCCAGATCTTTGACTGTGAAAAATTGGTCATTTAATTTTTTTCAGCATTTTTCATATTTCACAAGCTCAAGGGGGGGGTTTAAACCCCGTAACCCCCCTTGCGTACGCCACTGCAGCGGGATAATATTCCCCCACATAGGAAGAATTAAACAAAGCACCTCCCCCTATTGCCCCATGTTAAAACATGGAAGCACCCCATCCCCCTAGCTATAGCCCCAAGGCTCAAGCAAACATCCCCCCACCTAACAATTTCAGCTTCGAGCACTGCGCATAACTATTTTTACGACTCACAATTAGTTTTAATTAAGTTAAAATTCTAACAATTATGATTTTATAAATACGCGTGCTTAATTTTGCCCCGCACGCTTAAGCTTGCGGACGTATTTTCTTTACAATTAAATGTCAAGTATTTTCCCATAGGAAGAAATAACAATGAAAAATGCAATATCTTTCAGCAAAATTTTCATGAATGAATAGCAATATCTAAATCAATCAAATATGTTCAGATCTGGTACACGAGATCTCTCGAATTTTTGGAAATCTTTATTTTGTGCGCAAACATTTCATGTTTTTAGTTGATATCAAAAACTTTTAAAGCGCTTAAATGTGTATTTATGGAGATACGAGTAGTTAAATTTCGGTACTGAACCTACAGTTTAAACAGGGATCCACCGTGTATAGAACTCGGGACCCCTTGATTACAAGGTAACGACTTACCACTACGCCAGGGGGGAGCAAATCAATCGAGTTCTGTCGAAAAAATACAGAAAACGTTGGTAGAGTGTAGGAAGGACTATTTTTATACCTCAGCCAGTTCTTATGAATTATGAAAAAACTGGAAAAAAAAAATGGATCAAAATACTTACAGCCTTCCCAATTGCGTACCATTAAACGCATGACTCTCAACTGTTCTGATCTTGTTGTAGTTAATACTCAACCTGAAACAAGAATAGTACCAAGTCAAGTCACCATGATTATAAAGTCCATTCAAATCTCACATAATTTACAATTTTTTAACAAATCTGCAAAGGATGTGGTGTTAAAATATTTCCCATTGGCATATATTCAACATTGCACTGGATTGAGAGGGAGATAAGAGTCTTTCGGGATTTTGAAAAGCAAAGGAGATCTGAGGTACCAGGTCAAGATATCTCATAAGCTGAAGGTGAAGGATATTTTCGGTTGGCGGGCCATCCTTTCGCCGTGTATTCCGGTTTCGCCTGACTGCTTATCAAAGTCAAAGTTTGTTTTAAGTCTGCTTTATGCTCAGATGGGCTAATCAGAACTAATCATCCATCGGGATCGAACTCGAGGCACCTTGATTAGATTGCAAGGCCCTTAACGGCGTCGCAACACAAGATGGGATGATTTATGACCTGTCTACCATATTAGATAAAACGGGAATTTCCCTTTCTCCTAATCTGGTTAGAAGGAGGGAATATATATAGTCTTGTTTCGAAATGGTAGCACCATAACATATTCCTATTTTACATTTATATATACTGTGACGTAGATGCAAGTGCAAGTGTCCCAAAATCATGGAACGACCCTGTACGATTTCATGTTGGCTGTCTGAATTATTCCGTGCATAATATGCACCACAGTTTTTGGGGGCGAAACGTTTGGAAAAAAGTGTTTATACATGAGTAAATACGGTATTCACGAACATAAAGAATAACTATTCTCTGATGCAGTAAATGCATTTGATCGTGCACGGGAGTTTCCTTCTACAGGACTTTATGCTTCAAATATCATTTTGTTATCACTGCAATAGCAAAATAACATGAAGGGGAAGGATTCCATGATTAAGCAAAATGGAAGCGAGAGGCACAAGGAGAAGAAAAGCAAAGCAAGTGAAAGAAACCGGCAACTTTCTGTCATTGAAGGCTTCGATAAGCCTAAAAGAAGGAAGACAGACATGGAGTATATCGTACTTCAAACTGTAGAAACCTTTGTTAAGTTGCTTGCCTAATGGGGTTTGTGGGGCTCATAATCCCCAATTGCCCAGTATTACTAAAAAATAATGTCAAAGGTAGGCCATTCAGGCAGCAAAAAAATTCTTACCAACCAAACTAATTTGCAATGGTAGAGTGCGAATAACAGTGAGAAATCTCCATCTAGCCTTTCAACCAGAACCATAAGCTCTGTCAAAGTTAATTAGGTGATAAATAGTGGTTCGTTCTTTATAGAGCAGTGCCATGGAAGAAAAATATAAATAACACGTTAAAATATAGATACTAAATTAAATATTGTTAAAAATGAGACTGCTTACCATGTTTTAGCATTTTTTGTATTTTCATTAATTTCCGAACATCTCTAAACATTTAAGTTTTGTTGTTCAAGTGATAACTATTTTATTCCATTAATAGGTGTAGATGTGCTGTCTAGTGTGGTTGGGATTGTCTTGTGTAGTAGTTGTGCTGTCTAGTGTGTTTGTGTTTATCTTATGTAGTAGTTATGCTGTCTAATGTATTTCTGTTTGTCTTGTGTAGTATCGGTGATGTGTATGTATGTGTCTTGTGTTGTAGTTGTGCTGTCTAGTATGTTTGTGTAGTAGTTGTGCTGTCTAGTATGTTTGTTTTGTCTTGCGTAGTAGTTGTGCTGTCTAATTTGTTTGTGTTTGTCTTGTGTAGTAGTTGTGGTGTATAGTTTGTTTATGTTTATATTGTGTAGTAGTTGTGGTGTGTTTGTGTTTATATTGTATCATAGTTGTGATGTGTTTGTGTGTGTCTTGTGTAGTAGTTGTGCTGTGTAATGTGTTTGTGTTTGTCTTGTGTAGTAATTGTGCTGTCTAATGTGTTTGTGTTTGTCTTGTGTAATAGTTCCTCCATTCATATTGGGGGTTAGGCGTAGAGCTGACAACTCTGCACTGTAAAAAGAAAATGTCAAGAAACAGAAATATAAGGCCATGGATGTTCCCAAGGTAAAATATTCCGGAGGTAAAATAGTCCCCCGTTCGGATCTCCGGGTGGGGACTACTTTGGGAGGTCCCTGGACTAAGGATAAGATCTACATTAGGAATAAGGATATTAAATTAGGCACCTGGAATGTTCTAAGCCTTTACCGGCCTCGGGCATTTCAGTGTACAGTTAATGAGATAGTTAAGTATAAATTAGATGTAGTAGCTGTCCAGGAAGTTAGGTGGCCAGGAGAAGGGAATTGTAAAACTAAAAATTATACTTTTTTCTATGGTGGTACTGAAAATCATAATTTTGGAACAGGCTTTTTCATAAATAATAGAATTACCTCAGCTCTTAAAACAGTAGAATTTATTAATGATAGGATATCATATTCAGTTTTACAGGGTAGGTGTTGTAAAATTATTTTAATAAACATACATGCACCAACGGAAGATAAAGATGCTAATACTAAAGATGATTTTTATACAGAGTTAGAACAGGTCTTTGATAAATTTTCTCAGTATGATATGAAAATTCTGTTAGGTGACTGTAATGCACAGATTGGCAAAGAAGAGACATTTAAACCCACGATTGGTAAAGAAAGTCTTCATGAATTAAGTAATGATAATGGTATAAGATTGATTACTTTTGCAACCTCAAAGAATTTAATTGTGAAAAGTACCACTTTTAAACATAAAGATATCCATAAATATACCTGGTCTTCTCCAGATGGTAAAACTCATAATCAGATAGATCATATTCTCATTGATAAGAGAAGGCATACTAGTATAATTGACGTTCGTACACATAGAGGTGCTGACTGTGCCAGTGACCATTATTTAGTAATTGCTAAATTAAGAGAAAGACTCTCAGTGATAAATCATAAGCAACAAAATCTAAAAGTTCTAAAATTTGATACAGGAAAGTTTACTGATGAAAGAATTAAGAAAGATTACCAAATTAAACTGTCAAATAGATTTGATGTTTTGCAGGATTTAAATGATGATGAAAATATAAATGAAACAGACGTAAATAAGAATTGGGAGCACATACGTAATGCAATAGAATCAGCAGCTAAAGAAAGTATAGGATACCATAAACCGAGAAAAAGTAAGCCATGGTTTGATTATGAATGTCATAATCTAATAGAAATAAGAAATCAGGCTAGACTTAGGTGGTTAAATAACTCTGATGATACAAATCTAAACAATTATAATAGAATAAAGCGAGAAGTTAACCGCACATTTAGAAGTAAAAAAAGAGATTACTTGAAAAGCAAAATCAACGAAATTGAAACAAACAGCAAAAATAAAAATATCAGAGATTTATATAAAGGTGTAAATGAGTTTAGAAAGGGGTGGCAACCTAAAGTAAACTTGATAAAAGATAAATACGGTGATTTTCTAGCTGACCCAAGTGATATTCTAAATAGATGGAAGAACTACTTTAATGACCTTTTAAGTGTTCATGTAGGAGATAAATCAGAAGTAAATGAAGTACACACAGCAGAACCTTTAGTTCCAGAACCTAACTTGACTGAAGTTAAAGATGCTATTAAAAGGCTAAAGAATAACAAAGCACCTGGCATTGATTTAATACCAGCTGAGTTAATTAAATATGGTGGAAATTCATTAATATGTCAAATTCATAAAATAATTTGTTTAATATGGAATAAAGAAGAAATCCCTCAACAGTGGAAAGAATCCATAATTGTTCCTGTGTTTAAAAAAGGTGATAAAATGAACTGCAATAATTACCGTGGAATTTCTCTACTCTCAACAACATATAAAATATTATCTAACATTCTTTTAACAAGACTAACCCCATATGCTAATGAAATTATAGGTGATTATCAATGTGGATTTAAACGTAACAGGTCAACTACAGATCAAATTTTTCACATCAGACAGACACTTGAAAAAAAGTGGGAATATAATCAAAATGTCCATCAGCTATTCATTGATTTCAAAAAAGCATATGATTCGGTCAAAAGAGATAAATTATATAATATATTAGTAGAGTTTGGAATACCTAAGAAGCTTGTTAGTATGATAAAAATATGCACCAGTGAGACAGAAAGTAAAATTCTTGTGGGTATTAATATGTCTGACAAATTTACAATTCATGATGGGTTAATACAAGGAGATGCATTATCTCCATTGCTTTTTAATTTTGCCTTAGAATATGCTGTAAGGAAGGTAAAAGAAACTAAAGAAGGACTAAAATTAAATGGTGTGACTCAGTTGTTAGCATATGCAGATGATGTAGACTTACTGGGGGATGATGTGAATACAATTAAGAATAATGCTAAAATATTTTTCAAAACTGCTAAAGAGATAGGTTTGGAAGTTAACAAAGAGAAAACTAAATATATGCTTACAGTCCGAAACCATGTGTTAGGTAATAATCAAAATCTAATTATTGATAACAACTCGTTTGAACCAGTTTCCAAATTCAAATACTTAGGAGTAATATTAAGAAATGAAAATTATATTAAAGAGGAAATAAAAAGTAGGCTTAATTCAGGAAATGCATGTTACTTCTCTCTTCTTAAACTTTTGTCTTCTCGTTTAATATCTAAGAAACTAAAAGTTAAAATATACAAAACAGTAATTTTGCCTGTAGTATTATATGGATGTGAAACTTGGTCCCTTACATTGAAAGAGGAACATAAATTGAGAGTATTTGAAAATAAGATCCTTAGGAAAATCTTTGGACCTAAAAGGGATGAGGAGACAGGTGAGTGGAGAAGGTTACATAATTTAGAACTACATAATTTGTATTCATGTCCAGATATTATTAGAATAATTAAATCAAGAAGACTTAGGTGGGCAGGCCATGTGGCACGAATGGGAGAGGAAAGAGGAGTTTACAGGGTTCTTGTTGGGAAACCTGATGGTAAGAGACCTGTAGGAAGGCCAAGACGAAGATGGAGGGACAACGTTGAGATGGACCTAAGGGAAATCGATAGGGATGGAAAAGAGTATATAGAACTTGCTCAAGATAGGGAAAGATGGAAGGCCTGTGTTGCTGCAGCCATGAACCTTCGGGTTTAAGAAGGCTAGGGAGTTAGTTAGTTAGTTAGTTAGTGACGTAGATAATGTCTTACTCCTTATGTTGGAATAGGCTATATATTTTAGTTATTGCTAATGGGAGCATGCTTTTGCTCTGGACCGAGATAGCGCGTGACATAGCATGACATGGCGCAGATGCCAGCATTTTCGTCCAACAACGCTTCGCTTATTTACGCACATATCTTTAGCATGTAGACATATATTTATATTGCATAACGAGTACTAACCTGTGCTATAAGAGTTGTTCAAAGTTGTTCACGCGCTATCTCGGCACAGAGCCAAAAGGAACGCACTGTACTTATAAACAGGGCCGTGGCTAGAAAGTATAAAGCATGGACTAATGGTAAAGATATCCCCTGTGCACTGGACATGAAGGCGGATCAGAAGTAGGATCACACACAATCTCCATCTCGCCCATAGTGGAGCAGATGTGATCAGCACCACGCTTCTGCTGCATTTACCTCCGACGTACCCAGTCATGAGATGTTGGGTGAGACTCAGAGCCGCTTATTTATTTATTTATTTCGAATACACAGGCACATGCCCAATTACAGTGTTCACAGAGTATTATGTAAACAAGAAAGTAATACAAAAATAATATTAAATCAAGTGAGAAATATGACATTTCAATCTACAACATACTTATAAACATGACTGATTTCATATATTGCTTGAATTTATAGAGATTATGTAATATTTGTATATTTGTTATACAGAGGTAATCAGCTTATATACATGTAAATAATAGTAGTGTAATAGATTGCACATATAGGACACAATGATAAACATACGACAGTGAAATTGAAACAGTATTTTATATTAAATAAGGTTAAACAAAAATATAGATAATGTCTAATTTAGGGTGAGATTATGAACATACCAAACTTAATTATGTCCTGTTTGTATAGGCTACAGTGTTCAGAAAATACAATGACTTTTAAATCTGAAAAGATCGATACTAGGGTTATTACTAGACACTGAGTTGAACAACTTGCACATTCTCCTCAGGGGTTCCATTTCAACTATGTTGGTTCTTCCATGCGAGATTTTAAAGAGATTATTTCTGGGTCTTAAAATAGCGTTTGGACCATAAAAGTTTAATTGTGAGAGTAGAGCTGGAGAATCTATTTTCCGTTGACAAGTTTGGATAAGAAAGTCAGTTGATGCATTTGTCTTATTTTTTCGAGCGACGGAACATTCAACATTTCACGCAACGTGTTACCCGAGGTGCTATTTTGTCTATTTCTTTCTTGACTAGAGGCTCCCAAACAATCGAGGCATATTCCAGTTTCGATCTCACAAACGCATAGCACAGCAACAAGAAAGTTTCCCTCTTTCTGAATTGGCTGCCCATTCTCATTATGAATCTTAAATTTCTATGGGCTTCGCTGAGGATAAGCGCAATGTGTGATTGAAAGCTTAGTCGAAAGTGACTCCAAGATCGGTAAAGCTATTCACTCTTAGAATTTCCACACTGTTACGCCTAAATGAAACTACTTTACATTTCTTGAGGTTAAGGCTAACTTTATTATTTTCGCACCAATTAAGTAATTGATCAAGTTCTTCTTGCAATTGGTCACAGTTACCGTTGTTTTTAATTTTTTAAAAAATATTTTTACATCGTCGGCAAAAATAAGTTTTTCAGAGTTTGTGAGCACATCTGGTAAGTCGTTAAAGAAAATTAAATATAATAAGGGGACAAGGTTCGATCCTTGTGGGACTCCAGAGCTAGCTGTGTAATAAGAGGACCTGTGGCGACGAATCGAGCAGTCGTACGAGTGGAGGTGAAAGGCTTATATTGGCTAGTTTGAGCATTAGGGTGTCGTGGTGAATCGTATCAAAGGCTTTTGAAAAGTCGGTATATAGAACGTCAACTTGTCCTTTGTTATCTATACTATATGCAATGTAATTCGTTAGTTCAACAAGGTTGATGACAGTTGAGCGGCTTTGTACAAATCCATGCTGCTGAGCAGAGAGGATAGGTCTGACCCTTGATTTGATTTGATTTATTCTGTATTTTACTTCGCGTTTTGTGCCTCTTGGCTAATTTGCGAAGATGGGGATGAGTGATGAAATGATGAAATTGATGAATGGACATTCACAAATAACCATGCCCGAGCGGGATTCGAACCTGGGACCCTTGGCGTCGCAGCGCGATGTGCTAACCACTCAGCCGCAGGGTCCGGCGATAGGTCTGACGTGAGAATATATATGTTTGTATATCTATTATTTGCTCTAGAAGTTTTGCAGGAGCCTATAGCTTCGCAATTTGGCCTGAAATTTCATATACACGTATCTGTCTTATTAGCAGCCTTCGGAATCGGGCATATTTCTGTTGTTTTCCATCTTGTAGGAAGTTTTGATGTTTTTAAGGCTAGGTTGGAAAGAGTGTGGAGTGGGAACTTAAGCACTTCCGAACATTCTTTAATTACGTAGGGAGGACAGGGACATTGACGGAAAATTTCCCATATGACATCATCCAACTCGGAATCCTAACCTGGGTCTCCCGAGTGCCAGTGAGGGGACGCTTTTGTGTTGTATTCACATTTCCATTGGCTTAAATGATATACATAAGAGTGGCATATGTAATTCTTGCCTTATAATTACAATAATAAAACTACTAGTGTTACTAAGTTTATAGTACTTACAGCTCCAGAGCCTTGATTTTTATTGCTGATGTTGGAATTTTTGTTATCTCATTGTTGTCCAAATCTCTGAAAGTAATAATAAAAAGGAGTGCATCATGTGCTGACACATCAGATTAACACATAATTAGTTATTTTTCATGAATCTGTTCTTAAACAAATATAATTTGTGTGATGTCATTATCGTGTGTAGTGTTGCCCACGAGACGAGACTTTGGCCTGTCTCGTCTCGTGGAAATGCTGTCTCGTCTCGAAAATATTTGTTTGTCTTAGGACATATGATCAATCTCGCCTCGTCTCGAATTTTTAAAAGCCTGTCCCGTCTCGTCCCGTGGGCAACACTAACCGTGTGAGAATTATACACAGGTAAGTAAATGCACTGAATATGTTTTGCAGCCTGTAGTATTATATGGATGTGAAACTTGCTCCACTACAATAAAAGAGGAACGTAAATAAGAGTATTTGAAAATAAAATCCTTAGAAAAATATTTTGACCTAAAATGGCTGAGGAGACAGGTGAGTGGAGGAGGTTACATAATTTACAACTGCACAATTTTTATTAATTAATATTATTAGAATGATTAAATTAAGACTTAGGTGGGCAGGCCATGTGGCACGAATGGGAGAGGAAGGAACAGTTTACAGGATTCTTGTTGGGAAACCTGATGGTAAGAGACCTGTAGGAAGGCAAAGACGAAGATGGAGCGATAACTTTGATATGGACCTAATGGAATTCGGTAAGGATGGAAAAGATTGGAATGATCTTGCCCAGGATAAGGACAGATGGAAGGCTTGTGTTGCTGCAGCCATAAACCTTAAGAAGGTTAGAAAGTTAGTTAGTTAGAGTTAGAATACTTACACAATATGCAAAATGGAGTCTGTTACTAGGTCTCGCACGTCTGGAATTTTTTCTAACCCTGTATGTACAATCCGCCTGAAAATAAAACATAAATAAAGTGAACATATTTATTTTTCTTGGGCAGATTATTGCAATGCTGCTAATTAAATACATCGTTAACATGTACATTACCGACAATATTATATGCGTAAAAGGTTCATAATTAAAACTCTCCCCACCTTGCTGTTTGTGAGTGTCCCTTCATCAAATTTAATTTCATCACTCATCCTCGTCGTCGCGATTAGTTAGAAGTGGAAGAAATGTGACGCTAAATAACAATAATCAAATACAATAAACAACGTTCCAAGAAGGTCCATAAGGAGAGTGGAAACTTTTATGATCTCGGCCTATTTGCGGAGGTGATGTAATCGGCACGACTGTCCAGCCCCCTGTATCCCCTGTACCGTCTCCTCAGCGTTACTCCCTGGTATCGAATTCCGTTAGAAGTTTCGTGAACCCCAAAGCTGGTCCTGCACGGATATTGATCACGTTACTTGGAATCGAACCCAGGTCTCAAGCGTAACAGTCAGACTGTTTCTTTTAATGTCAATTACTGTATTTACAGTTTCCATATTTTATGTTTTGCTTAATATCTACTTTCTCAGATTTTCTTAATTTTCTCTCTATAGTTTCTGAATGCAGCAAGACAAACATCCACGTCTTTCATCGGGACTCCTGGCGTCGCAGCGTCCTACGCTAACCACTCCGCCACGCAGGTCGATTATTGACAAGCAGAGCGACTCTTACACGCCCTCGCCCCCCCCCCCCCACCATACAGACACTACACACATTCGTACACACATGTATGCACATGACACCCGGTGGAGGCACATGGTGGATCGGATCCCACTTTGAATTGTAGGTCCAGTTCCGATTAACCTTTCTGTGCATAAAGTGAACTTAAAAACAAATTCATTGAAACCCACTATAAAATGTAAGTCCACTTACCCTGTGCACAAAAGTGGACTTCAACAAAACTCAAACCACTAACTTTATTTTATGAATGAGACTCGTAAAGGTTAAAACAATGATAAGGAACATCCTCAACACATGGTAGCTCTTTGCTCTTTCAATAAGTGAAAATTTTATGCATATCTCATTAATTAAAGTCTATAAGACTGTGCCTTGAGTCTCGAGCAAGCTACAGAATTCAGCAGAAAGCAGCAGCTTGTAGACAATTCCCCTTGGCATATTTTGACTTCTCTAAACTACTATGAAATACCTTAACACCATCTGAAAACAATCCTTACTTCCATCCAAAATTAACCGCAATACTTACAGACTTTTAAACTTCGGTAAATTTACTTGGAAGACTTGTGCTTCTAGTGTTTTCAGCGCTGGAGCTTGATACACATATCTGTTGGGAAGAACAGAAAAATGATTGAGTAAACTAACATACCGGATAAATAGTTTTATATTTTATAACGGAATAATAAAAATAATTGATTACACCTTTTTTGCAAATTTGCCTGTTATGCTTTCCAAATGATTAATTGATGTTCTCCTGGCATATTGTGGTTCGCTCCGTAAATAAACTTCGATTAGCTAACACTAGCGTTAAAACTAGGAAGCATTATTAGTGCATATAACATATGCTATACAATTTTTATACCTACAGAGCCCTCTGTTGACAATAACATAATGGAATTTGAGAATAGGAGATAAAAACAGAGCTAAAATAAGTTAACATATTTTTAACAGCAATAAATGAAGGAAGTAAAAATTCGCATGCATGCTGTTTAAGGAAGCAGATTTGTTTTGTCAAATTGTGAAAGTGAAATGTTTATTTAATGCGTTAGTTAAATAAGTGGGACTCATTGATGCCAATTTTTGCTTATAAACAGCCTGAAGGATGTTAATATGCATTTAGGAACAGAGGTGGAAAGGACGCGGATGCCCCAACTCAGTCCCCCACCTCAGAAAGCAAGAAAAACTATAAATAAATACAGGCCTAAGTGCTATTTTAGCCCAGATAAAATACCCATTAATTTTAGCGCGCCTTCATTGTTTAGGAGGAAACTAGCTCCAGTACTTACATGGTTCGAAGTTCTGCTAGGTTATCGAAAGCTCCGGGCTCAATTCCTCGTAAGTTTGGCAGTTTTATAAGAATGCTGTAAGAGAGAGCATGTACATCATGGTAATAATTATAATTATCCACACTTTCAAGAAGGGGCATGATTGATTTGCTTTATTTTACTTACATTTTGGGCCACTTTTGACTAATTGCGAAGATGGGGATGAGTGATGATATGATGAAATTTAAGGATGGACACTTACAAACATCCATGCCTACGCCGGGATTCGAACCCGGGACCCCTGGCTTCGGAGCGCGATGTGCTAACATATAGGCAGTATGCCCCGTTTTTCATATTTTTCTCAATTTTCACATTTATCAATTTTCTCTAATTATTAATTTTCTCTGTATTCTCATTGGGACAAACAACCATCCATGTCTTACCCGGGATTCGAACCCAGGACCCCTGGCGTCGTAGCGCGCTGTGCTAACCACTCCGCCACGGGGGCCGGCTTTGAAGAAGGAGCAGAACTGCACATTAAATGCATGCACTGTACGTATGTTGGAGGGAAATCGGGATACATTTTCACTATATGTATTTTATGTTCTAGACATTTATGTTTGTTATCGGTGTATCATGAATGAATTAAGTATGAAAATTCTTAATGAAATACAAACGAACCTTTCTCAATTTTATTTTATTAGTTTTATAAGATTAAAATGTAGAGAGAAATTAGCATTTAAATTTTCGGTTGGAACAAATTTGCTCTATATAATTTTTGAATTAATGTTTTATAATGCCCCCTATAAGCAAATTCCTTATTGTTCAAAAATGGTTTTTAATTTAAATCAATATGTTGTATCATGGACGTTTAAGAACAACTATTGATGCTATCTAAAAGAATAACAATAATTTCTTTCCCAACATATAGCTAGATGGTATTACTCACACTTCTCGCAAGGTTGTTCTGTAGGGCTGAAGACTAGTTGACCTGAGGACTTCGATTCTGGCATTGGCAATAGTTCTGAAACGAAATCAATATTTCTTTGATTATGTTATTATTATTAGTATTATTAATTTAATTGAAATAAATAGTAAGATTTTGGTAAGTAACTCATTATTTGATTAAATAGAATATTATGAAATCTAATTTCTAAGAATACGTTAAAAATTTACCTCCAATACAATGCTGTCACAAAATACTACTTAAAATTAAGAATATGACATTTATCTGGTCTCGAGAGTATGTGTTAAAATAGAACAGGGACAATCCCTTCTGAGTAACTAACTCTAAACGCTTAACGAAACTGAAAGAGTTTGAACCATACATTTCATATACTTAAGCATATAAAAGACTCGAGCATTAAAAATGCATTATTGAATGCTAAACTGAGAATTTGATTAAACGATTCAAACGCCTGCGATCTTGTAGGTTAGAGCCCTTACTGGCCAAAGAAAGAGAGAGAGAGGGAGAGAGAGAGAGAGGGGGGGAAGAGATAGAGAGAGATGTAGTCATGGAGAGATAGGAGATAAACAGAGAAAGGTAGGGAGAGAACACATGCAGAGGGAGGGAGGGAGATGGGAAGGGAGAGAGCGAGCGAGAGAGAGAGAGAGAGAGAAAGGAACACGATTTCAGGTAGTCCTTTCATCTTCTGCAAAATAGCTGCAACAACTTTGTGACTTGACATTTGCCAGCGCTCTCAGTTTTAGTCATTTTTTTGCGTCCAATTCCAGCACAGACGGCATAAAGGAATAATTACTTTTAATTATGGTATTTATCGTCAGACATTTTCACGCTTAACATTCTTTTGTTCTTTGCGCTTTCGAGCAGCGGCAGACGTTTGACCTTTACATACAAAATGTGTTCTCCTTTCTCTGCACTTCTAGTCGTTTATCATCGTGACAGTTAGGGAGTCCCTGTGGACCAGAAGTTAGTGTAGCACTCTATGCAAAGAGGAGGGTCGGCCATCAGTGAGGTTCTCGAGCAAGTAAGGTCTCTATCCCTCAGATATTCTAGAGAGGATTTTGGATAGTTGAAAGGAATGGAATGTAAAAAGAGTCACAATATTGAACACAAGTTTATTCTATCGATGACGCGTTCAGAAGGCATGGTGGGAATTAAGTCCCCCTTTGACCGTATTTTCTTTATTTGTCGAACAATGAATCAAATGCATGAAAATGTCACTAAACTGTCTACTGAAAAAGAGCCACACCGACACCTTACTGAAATAATAATTAGACAAACACGTACAGGAAATAAAACCAGGACTCCTAGTGACCTTCCAGACGTGACGGAACCAGAGTGCCAAATTTCATCCAAATCCAAAACTATGACATGGAAACTTTTCTGAAATTAGTCGATCTGACATGGAATGACCCATATCTTAGGGATATTAAATTTTCCATTTGTAAAACATTATATTCCTCATTGGTTCATTTCATTTCGCACCAGTTATAAAACATTAAATGCATCCCCGCATGTGCGCACTATTTCGTATAAGTGTGTTTGTGCAATTTCATCTGGAAAATTGCTTGAATCCAAAATTGTTCATTCATTGTTCATAATTGCGGTTGGGACGTCGACAGAATAATGAATGGGCCAGTCCCAATCATTGATGCTGCATCAAATTGGTATTTGATTAGTCTTTCAGTCTGCGCTAGATTTCCCCCTGAATAATTCCATTTTCACTGTCTGGCTTCATTATAAATTCATTGTAATTGCCATTGCGTAAATAGAAACACATCCGTTTACTGTACTTTCGAGATCGGTAGTATGACACTTCTCTAAGATAGATAAAATAGATACATGAACGGAAGGTAGTTTTTGATAGTTTTGCAATTCAAATTAAAGATGGATGGCTATAAAATAGGTGGAGAATATGGCAGAAGGCCAGACACCTAAATGAACATTAAGAGAAAGGTACATCAGAGAAGAATGAAAGGGAATTGGACTGAGATAAGTGTATGAAGTTGTCGAGGACTAGAGAACGGTGAGGATTGGAAGCTGATTGTAGAGGAGACTACACTTACCAGCAGTAGCGTAACTAACACACTCTGCTCCCCCCCCCCCCCCGCAACTTTCAGTTGTGCGCCCCTATTAGTTTTTTTTTAATCTTTCGTTTATAAAAATATTATTTCACGCCTATATTTATGTTAGGTATAAACAAATATGAAAATGCATATATGTCATTTGAATCAGTGGAAAACTTGGTATGAAAGTATAGACAGCAGACAAACGGTAATAAATTATATATTATAATTACATATGAAAATACACTCTTACTACAAAAAGTACGATACTGTTAAATGCCCATTACCAGTCCTCTGAGCTTTTTAATGGAAATAAATTCTTCAGCTGGCTTTCTCAAGTCCAGAAGTCCGATTGCTTTCGATACTTAATAGCGCCAGTCCACTTAGTCATTGTGCTTCTCAAGTAATTGTTTATCAATTTTACCTTGGAAAATGACCTCAGCTGATGAAGGTGTCCCAGAGGGTCAAATACAGCATATAAGCAGTGTATACGTTTGTTTTCTATCGAGAGGAATTCTGCAACTTCGCTGATGTTCGACATCTTTCTTCTTTTGATTTCGGGCATCCCCGATGGCGCAGTGATAGCGTTGTTGCTTTGTAATCAAGGGGTCCCGGGTTCGATTCCCGGTGGAGGCACATGGCACAGTGGTTCGGATCCCACTTTAAACTATAGGTCCAGTCCCGATTAGCCTTACTGTGCATAAAGTGGACTTCAAACAACAATTCAATCAATCAATCTTTTGGTTTCAGTGGACACTACATTCCGAAAACAAACAATTTTTTGTAGATATAGTGCAAGATATGTCTTCATATTTCTTCCAGAAATTAGTAGCGGAAAAACTCTAAGTTGCTGACCAAGGCAGATTTATTAAGAAATATAAACACTTAACAAGTAACGTTTCAACCCTGTATCACGGTCTTCCTCAGACGAAGAAATGTTATTCGTCTGAGGAAGACCCTGATACAGGGTTGAAACGTTACTTGTTAAGTGTTTATATTTCTTAATAAATCTGCCTTGGTCAGCAACTTAGTGTTTTTAATATCGAAACAAGGCTTAATTATATTACTATTAGTAGCGGATTCCACCAACTGCCTGTCTGTGTGTTCCGTTAGGGCCGTGCGGCTTAAGAACTAAGAAGATGAAGCTTTCTTTGATTCGTTTCATAGTCTGAAATTTATTGTTTACTTTATTGCCAGCGCATTTTCTCGCATGTCATCTACCCTTCGGGGAAGTCAACTATTCAGCTAATGATGATTTTCTTCTAATCTGGTAATCTACTTTATACTTTTCTAGTGATTAATACGAGTAGTTCTAGGGGCATAAAAGTATAATATGTTTGATTGAAAATATATTTTTACGCCGAAAGGGAAACTTTTGTGAACTATCGGTCTTTCTTATTTTTTCTTTCTTACTGTGCCCCCCACCCCCAAGCTCTCGGGGGTGTTATTTACGCCACTGCTTACCAGGCTGTGATGTTTCAGACAGCACAAACAGGTAGAGAGAGAGAAACAAAGAGAGGTAATGGACAGGGAAAGAAAAGAGACAGAGGGGAAAAGAAAGAAAGGGAAATACATGAAGAAAGAGAAGAAAATGAAAGAGATGAGAAAAAGGGAGAGTTGGAAAGCGGAAAAGAGAAAGATACAACATTGGCGACGATGAAGATGAGTGATGAATAGATGAAACTGATGCAGGGATACTCGCAAAGAACACCCATGTCCAGACGAGACTCGAATCTGGAAACTTCGGTTGCGATATCGATCCTGGTCACCGATCCATCAGAGAAGGAAACCGAGAAAACGAAGGGGAGATGCCGAAACATATAGGAGAGAGGGGAAATGAGGGAGAGAGAAAGAGAGAGAATTGGAGAAATGTGGATTGGACTAATTTTCTAAAATAACACCATCAACATTACAATAATAAAATCACGTAACTGAACAGAATTTTTTTTCGATATTAACGGAAAACTGAAGAAAGTCTGAAATTTCGATGTATTCTAAACTAAAATAGGTACTATTCTTGGATGTTTATTTTTTAAATTTTTTTTGTTAAATTACGTCGCTTTTCTGCCGTTTTGCTTAATCACGGTGATGTGGATGAGTGATGATATGATGAAATCGATGAAGGGACACTCACGAAAAACGCCCATTCTTCTTAAGCTGAGCAAATATATCGTAGCATATCCGCTCGGTTTAGAAATATTGACCCTGGCAGACCTTGCCAGATCCTGCTCAGAAATATGTATCTGCTTTAATCTAAAGCTTTGTGTTCATACCTGGCCCGTTCGGGGCTGACTTTACCATCTCATAATAATTCGGGAGGGGCAAGTTACATCCCTTAATTAAGATCCCCGCGTTCATCATGGAACGATATTGTTGACGTTTTGAAGAATAAATCCAATCCTTCATCACGCACTACATTTAAAAGAAAAATCCCGGTAAGGCGTGCTGGCCACCATTCACGATTTCCATCTGTTTAAATTTTAAAAAGAGAAGAAAATTCTAGACTCGTTTCCAATGTATTTTATATTATTTTATGTTTATTAGTGTTAATATTAACTATTATTAATTGTAATACAGCGTGTCATTTCAATACTCGTTAATCTCGTCGCTAGTAGTCAGAGACAAAAAGGTAAAAAGAAAGACAACGCCATGTTAACCAAGGTACAGCGCCTGGAAAACGGCAGGATTCTGCGCTCTCTGCCGGTTCCTCTGCATTATGATCCGCTAGAGGCGCTGGTGTCGGCCCCGCTACGTGGTATTCGTCTGCTTATATTGGAAGTAAATGGGTTTTTCTCTGCAACGTCTGATTCTTTTACATGAAGCATTTCTATGAATGTGATAATTCCTATCAGGCCCGTACCCAGGATTTTTTTGAGGGGTGGGGCATACCCATAGGGGAAATTTCATAAATTTTCTCTCATATTATATATATATATATATATATATATATATATATATATATATGTGTGTGTGGGGGTGTGTGTGGGGGTGGAGGGCTGTATGGGAGAGGGTGGTTAGAGAAATTTGCTCATTTTGCTACGCAATGTTGAAGAACAGCATTTTCTAACCTATATGTATACAACCACATGTCAAATATTTGCAGCTGACACTGACATTTGTTTCTGTCAGAGAGCGAACAGAAAAACTGTATGATATGGGTAGACTACATGTATGCAGAAACAAACAATTCAAATAGCCTACGAAAAGCAACCAACATATGTGCGTGGGGTTGATACAGATGAGGGTTCACACCCAATTTGCAAAGTCCCTGACTTTTCCAGGTATTTTACATAACTGTGTAATGATTTAAGTAGTATAATTGGGTTTATTCAGAATAACACTTGGTACGAGGCCTATTATTTTTAGTAATTTAAGCACAATGGTAAACCTATTTTGATGATGTTTTTGTCGATTTTATACTATTGCAAATCTGTGATTTTTTACCTCACACTTGGTACGAGTGTCGAGGTCTATTGGTTTTTATTAATTTAACCACAGTGGTAAACGTATTTTGACGATGGTTTTGTTGATTTTATACTATTGCAAATCTGTGATTTTTTCACCTCGTACTTGATACGAGTGTCATAATTTCTTACAAGTTAAATTACGTAACATTACATAATATTGTGATGCTCTCATATTAAGCTTCCTTTTATTGTATTTTTATAAGGGTAAACTATTGCTTGCATCATGCTTATGCAACAGGCTATTACATAACATTACGCAATATTACAATGGTACAGAAGTTAACTTGTTGCATCATGTTTATGCAAACAGGTTATTACGTAATGTTATGATGACTTGTATCTGACGTGGTGTTTTCTGTTTTTCAACATGGTTTTGCGCTTAGGCTATTTAAACGGGTTTCGCATTACAGATTAGTCAGTATCGTGAGAGTGTTTGAAGAGTACGGAGGTGTTGTTGCAGTGCTCCTTATTTTTTGATAAAAGCTAAGTTTTTAACTTATTTTAAAACTACGTACTATTTATTATTTCAAGTTTAAAGGTTTTTCAAGTGTTTTTTTTATAGTAATTTTGATCCGATTTAGTTTTGATGTGATTAGATGTTGTTTGTTGTCTTCGGAAAAATTCTATATAAATAACGTAGCTAAAAATTTATCGTAATTATTAATTATTTTTTTATACTTAGTACAAATATTTATTTTATTTTGAAGGTGATTTAAGTGGTTTTTCACATAGATTGAATTTTGACTTAATTGTGCGTGTTTTTTTTTGTATTTTCCCGAAAAAATTTATATATAAATACCTGAGCTGAAAAATTCTATTATAAATATAACTATTGTTTTCTTAAGTTACATTCTATCAATTATTGTAATTATTTCATTGAATTTTGAGTCGATTGTGCGTCTTATTGTTATTTACTTATTTTTTTCGATTTGCGTTTTCTCTAGAAAAGCATATTAAAAAAAATGTCATCTACCAATTTCATCGAATGTGCTATTTGTGGGAAATCAATCTCCAAAACTAATATTAGCAAGCATAGGGCAAGATGTAGTGAAACAGGTTCGAAAATAAATCGTTTGTTACCTACTAAGCCTTGTCCTCAATGCGAAAAAATAATTTGCATTGCACATTTAAGTAAACACATGAAAATTTGCAAGGCATCAACCGGACATGGAACATTGAAAAGAAAAATTGATCATCCTGAAACTGAAGCTTCTACTTCCAAACAAATTAAGACGTCTAATGACCAAAAGCCGATTAGATCTGCATTCAACAACCAACTTCTGTTATTTTGTTTTTACTTCGAAACCAGGCTGTGATATTTCTAGTTTCTTGAATAAAATTAAAACATCTATCATAAATATTTTGAAAAATAAACTGGAAAACAACTCCATAAAAGTATATATTGATCTAATCTGTAAATATGAGAAAACCAATGGTACAAGAAATATTATTTTCCACAAAACGAAAAACCAAGTTCTTTATTTGGCAGACATTGATAATTTGAACGTTTTTTATTCTAATCTTACTAGTGAATTGATTAGAAAACACGACGAGTTCGAGGGTGAGGGTTCGGGTTGGTCTTTATGCGGAAGTCCTCACAGATTAATCGCTTATGTAAACAAATTTACACCTTTTTCTGCTTCCAGCTACGTTCCACTTCCAGTAGAAATTCAGCATAAGAGAGCCATGCTGAATATTCATAACACCGACAATAAGTGTTTTATGTGGTGCATTTTAGCGGCGCTTCACCCGGTTCATTGTTCACATAATCCGCAACAGGTTAGTCACTATAAGAAATATATCGATGAGATTGAATATGCTATGACAGGCATCGAATACCCTGTTGCTATTTCTGACATAACAAAGTTTGAAAACAGGGTACGAAATGGAGAAGGAAAACGATTAGCTATAAATGTATATTCGTATAGTTCAGTTAAGCATTTTGTGCATCCCGTTAGGATAACTAATATTGTTGATGACGAAGACGTGGAAATCAATCTGCTTCTTATTGCTGACGATAATGTTCATCATTATACGCTAATTCGGTCACTCTCCCGCTTAGTCAGAAGCCAAACAACCAAGCATCCTGCACACATCGAAGTTTGTCCAAGGTGTTTAACCGTATTCGAGGATCGTGATCGACGTAATTACCAATATTTCCAAAATCAAGAAATTGCCAAACAAAAACTTGCTGAACATAAAATCTACTGTGGAGTCAACAGACCGGCTCGCATGTTAATGCTCAAAGCAAATGAATTCGAAGAATTTAAAATGCACAAGGCCTTGTTGGAACATCCAGCCATTATCATTGCAGACTTTGAGGCTTTTCTCAAACCATTGTCTTATTGCGATCCGGATCCCGAATTTTCTTCCACAACACCGTACCAGCTTCATGATCCAAATAGTTTTGGATATGTTGTTGTTTGGCAGGATAGGATAGATAAACCATATATATATCGCGGACCGAATGTTATTGAACTCTTTTTTAAAAAGATGGTGGAGGAGGTTAAGAAAATTGGCAGTCTCTTATGCCAATCGAAATCAATGCTTCCATTATCTAGCGATGAACTTCAATCTTACAATAACATTGAAACGTGTTTGGTGTGTGACCAACACTTCACGGATTAGAATCGGAAAGTATTTCACCATAATCATTTCACCGGAAACTACATTAGTGGAATCTGTAACACCTGCAACCTCAAGATCCAAAAGCCTAAATTCGTACCAATATTTTTTGATAATGGATCCAATTGCGACTTCCACTTTTTAATTAGAAATCTTGGATACGATATGCAAAAAATAGATATTCTTGCTCAAAACGAAGAACGTTATATTTCTATAAGTAAAAAAGTTAAAATTCCAGGAACGAATGAAATCATAGAGATGAGGTTTCTAGATTCTTTTAGATTCCTATCGGCAAGTCTCGATGCTTTAGCGAGTAAACTTACTGACGAACAATTTAAAATTACAAAACCTAGTTTTCCCAACATACACGTAGAACTGATTAAACGTAAAGGCATTTATCCTTATGAATATGTAACCGATGAATCTAAATTTGACGATGGCACTCTCCCACCTCAAAAAGAATTCTTCAGTCAACTGAAAAAAACCGAAATTACGAATGAAGAATACGAACATGCGAAATTAATATGGAAGGAATTCAGATGCAATACTCTCGGCGATTATCACGATGCATATCTCAAATTAGACGTAACAATACTTGCTAATGTTTTTCAGGTATTTAGAAAAACAGCAATAAATATTTATAAATTAGATCCAGCATACTTCTACAGTCTTCCTGGTGTAGCGTGGTCTGCTATGTTGCTCCAGACCAGGATCAAGTTGGAATTGATATCGGACGTGGACATGATACTTTTTATAGAAAGGGGGATACGTGGGGGGATGGTTCAATGCTCGCAGAGACACGCAAAGGCAAACAATATTCACATGTCTGGGAATCAATACGATGCAAATCGACCATCGAATTACATATTATACGCTGACGTAAACAATCTCTATGGATTCGCAATGATACAAAAACTTCCCTACGGAGGATTCGAGTGGATAAATCATATTTCAATGGATATTAATCATTTCGATGATTGTGAATTTGGTTTGTTCATTGAGGTAGATATTGAATTTCCAAATAATTTGCATGATACTTTTTCCGATTTACCTCCGGCTCCCGAAATTAAATGTCCACCTGATTCTAATCAAAGCAAGCTTATGTTAACTTTAGAGAGAAAAGAGAGATATGTCGTCTAATACAAGAGTCTCCGGTTTTTGATTGGGAAAGGTGTTCAGGTAGTAAATGTGAGAAGAATTCTCAAGTTCAAACACTCTTCATGGTTAAAATGTTATATTGAGACCAATACGAGATACAGAACAGCTGCCATTTCAGAATTAGATAAAGATTTTTATAAACTAATGAATAATGCCGTTTATGGAAAAACAATGGAGAACGTCAGAAAGCATATAGACATAAAATTGGTTTCAGATAACATTAAATGTAGAAAATTGGTATCTAATCCTAGATTCAAATCGCGAAAAATTTACAACGAGAATTTAACACTTTTTAATCTAGATATAAAATTAATAAAATTCAGAAAACCTATTTACGTTGGTGCAACAGTTCTCGACTTGTCAAAACTGTACATGTTCGAATTTCATTATAATATTATGAAACCCTTCTATAATGATAAGCTGTCAATTTTGTACATGGACACCGATAGTTTTATTTATGACATACAAACATCTAACCTTTACGAAGATCTTAAACATCCTTCCATGTTTGGGTATTTCGACACTTCTTCCTACCCTCAACCTAACAGATTTGGAATTCCTTCCCGCAACAAGAAGGTTATCGGCAAATTAAAAGATGAATGTAACGGTAATATTATTGTTGAGTTTGCTGGTTCGCGTTCGAAGATGTATACATTCAGAACAGAAAGCAGCGTCACGAAGAAAGCAAAAGGAACGTGCAAAGATACCGTGGAAAACAAACTAACATTCCAGGATTATATTTGTTGCCTTCATTCACAGTCGAGGATACTTCGAGAGGATAATAGAATACAAAGCTCAAACCATGAGATTACAACGAATAAAATAAGAAAAGTAGCCCTGGATCCACACGACGACAAGAGGTGTATTCTCGAGTGTGGAATCCATACCTTGCCTTGGGGACTTTTTAATTTAGAAGTTAATAATAATTGCAGTCAACACATGTGAAAAAAAATAAACCTAACATCAAACCAAAATTTTGAAATTAAAAAAACAATCTACACGTAGTCTATTTTTTTATATATTATTCTCTCCTATTAAAATTTTTCTATCACTCTTTCATTTTTTACATCATAAATATATGATTTATCCACAATTAAAATTGAACTGCATATTGTATTTTCAGGTAGAGTTTCATGAAATTCACATACTAATTTAATATTAGTTCGATCATTTATAACTACCAATTTTCTTTTTGATGCATTGATTAAAAACATTGGTCTGTGAACTATGAACTCATCTGGATTATAATACATGTCTATGTTTCCTTCAGTTACTCTTTTAAATGCACTATAAGCTTCATATAATTTTAAATAATCTTGTTCTGTAATATTTAAAATACAATTTTCACGAGGGAACACCTCATTTCTGCCATTCTTCAGATACACATTTTTAATTTTACAATTATCAAACTGGCTGCTATCTTTTTCCTGATTGTCATCTCTCCCTGTCTGAAACAACACAGCTACGAACTCTGGCATGTCATATTGCAAAAATTGGAACTGATTAGTAAGGTCAAATTCAAACAATTTACCCTCTACTGACCTCTGAGTGCATTGGTATGTATAAAACTGTATCGGAATTTTTGGATTTTTCAAAATGTTGGCTTTGTATTTGAGAGCATAATTCGATTCATATTCAACTATAGGCATTCGCAACTCCATAGACTGGATCACACATTTCGCAGCTTCGGGTAAACTAGCCTCATTAGCTGTTCCATCTCCATTCAAAGTTTTGTATCTCATGATGGCATTATGATCATTGGGTGCTCTGCGAAATATGACACTCAAACCACCTTTCCACATAATATCTTTATAATCAGAGAAAAAACGAAATAGCAATCTCATGGGGAACAGTACTGTGTGACTTTTTGCTTGAATTTTTGTTCCAGCTTCGAAGCCACCAACTTTATAATATGCACTCTCTGATTTGGACAGTTTCAATGTCCCCACTGTAGTGGATGTAATTCCAGGGCAATCAATCTTGTCAATGACTGTACCATGCTTCCTGAGTTCAATTTGAGAAAATAAGAATGGAACAAAATTATCTATAAGTTTTATATTAGCCCCAGGGAGGGGATATTCTTCACCATTACTTTGTTTTACAATATCAAATTTTATATACAGATCAGATCTATGTGGATGAATAAACCCATCCCCCACCGTGATGTCATACTGTATCTCTTTATTAGGTGATTCAAATTTGCAAATGTACTCCTGTTTGGAGGGAAGGACTGTAATTCATAACTCTAAATATTTTCCATCTTTGTATTTATTTATATATTTTAAATATTAATTTCTATTTTCGCAGTGCTATTAGCACCGGCAAAATCGATGATCTCATTTTTCTCATTCGTAATTGTTATCCCTATGTAATTAACTTTATCAATAGAAACAGGGAAATAGACTGGTGGGATTGGGGAATAGAAGATAGGTTCCATAAATTCCGAATTCGGTTTAAATGTAGCAATGATACCTGTCTCCTTGTGACTGCCAATCGAATTTTCTTCTGCTTTGATAATCATACCTTTGGCAATGTTACAGTGAATATTCAATGTCTCTATAGCTAAGAATTTTGGTATAAATTTACCTACGTGCCTAATACCTGGTTCTAATTTGCTATTGTTCTCAAATCCTATAAGTTCTTCCATGGTAGATAAGTCCACTGTTTCATTAGTAGTTACAATCTCTACTCTGTGTGTTACAGAATTTTGAGAAAGCAAGACAGTGGTTGGAAGTTCAAATTGTAAAGTAGATAAGTTATACTGTCCGGGAGGAATAATTATTTTTTTTATTACCTACTAATATAGTATTGTTGTAGGTAGTTACATTCGGAATCAGATACATACTGTAGAATGCTCTCAGAGCTATGGATTTTGGATAGATAATATCATTGTGAAGATGTAGTTTCAAAACCGAAGTCTCGCTGGAGAGATGAAAGATTCCCATATTTAATATATAATACAGCTTTTTGAAAATCTTTTAATTTGATGTTTGGTATTTTATTTAAAATTCTGAGCATCGTAATGCAAACATGACCACATATAATTTGATCGAAATCTTGAATACGATCGTCTTTGTAGTAAATTTTAACATGTTTCAAGTAACGAATAAATTCTGTAGGGGGGGGGTACCCCTCCGAAAGAATCGAAAATAAAAGCATTGTCATTTTGCTTATAATAGCATATCCAGTGAGTAGCAACGTTTTCGGACTTGTCCAAATTCACCACACCACATTCTCGAGAGTGAGGACTATCTTTAGGGAGAGAATCAGACATGAAAACCCCCCTGAAGTGTTTAATTTTAAATATTTTAATTAAAGATTCAATGTCTTGGTTGGTAAGAGCTTCTTCTTTTTTTTATTTTCTGAGTGCTCTAGACTTCACACCTTTGCCTATTTTTTTCTCCATGGCAAGATTATGACGCTTTTGCTCTTCTAGTTCTGCCTTATTTTTTTTCGAATCAATTACAGTTTGGCAATATCAGCACTACCCCCAGCCAAGCTCCCAACTGCCTCCAATGCAGCCAGGATAGCTGGAATGCTGAATATGAATCCTCCACTGTGTGTTTTCTTTCTTGCATTTTGCAATCGTTTTAATTGTGGCGTACTGAGTAATAATTTCATTCCGTTTCCTTTAGCTATACATCTTCTCTTCTTTTCTTGTTGTTTTTTTTAGTTAAAATCGAATTAAGTTTTAAATTTTTAAGATCGTGATATGATATTTGGTACACAACTCCTTTTGGTTTCATGTTGTTTTATTATTATTTTTCAGGGTATTTATATTACAAACCCCACCCTAATTTTTGTTTTGTATTAATAGCAATGGCTGTACCCAATGCTGTTATTTTTTCACCCAATGATGCATCTCTGCTTGTTAATCTTCCAAAAGCTGCCTCTTCCAGTTTTTGATCAGCCACGTGACGATCATTCAGATCTTTGTGTGTGTTGTATGCAATATCATGTTCTTTACAAGCTGCGTCCAGAGGATTAATACCCCTGTCCCCTCTTTCTATTCGTTTCTCAAGTTTTGTACCAGGACCACAATATTGGTAACCAGGTACGTGTAACTCGAACGGAAGTTTATTAATAACATCATTCACCAAACCTCGACCCTCTGATATATTCCAGAATTGAGGAGGTAAAGTATTGATAATTTTAATGAAGTATCCTATACCTTTAGGATCGTTTACAATAAAATTAGCTAATTTGTCACTAATCATGTTTACAATACCCATTTTCTCATTATGGAAATTATTGTTCCCAGCATTTTTCCCCCCTGCTATAACCAGCAACCTATCTATAAGTTTTCTCACATCGTTTACCCATACAAATTCCTTAGGTAAAGTATTGTATTGTTTTATACCACTACCGGTTTTTAGTCGATTCCAGATAGGTTTAATCAGATTTTTGTATTTATCCTCGCTGCTCGATTTCACACGCTTTTGACTGGCATCGTTATTTTGGTACAAAGCATCAGATAGTGTCAAAATTTTAGAGTAACTTTGATAATCATCTTCTGTAGAATTTTTTGGTTGTTTTTTGGTAATGAGCTCCCATAGCCCTACGGTACCAGGATATCTGGACCAGCTGTTTCTCCCACCCAAATTAATTTTTATGTTGTCCCCTTCGAATGTAACTTTAGACTTGCCAATTTTCCATACTACGCTTTCATTTCCCTCCATAGTTGGATACAATGCAAATACCTCATCTTTTTCGAATTTTCCAGTACTCAGGTAATCCCTTGCCAGGGGACCCAACTCGATTTTCTCTGATTCTTCTATAGGTGCTTTAGCAGGTGGTTCCTTAAGTACCAGAGGTGTGTGGATACTGGATAATGGCGTAGGAGGGAAATCTGCATAATTTTTAGCAGTAAGAGGTACCAATTCATTGATGAGGTTTTTATTTTGTTCTGTCACACTCTTAATCTCTTTACCAAGACCACTAATTGCATCGATAATAGGTTGGTCTTGACGCTTGTGTTGTTCGTAAAAACCTCGATTCACTGATATTCTGGATGATGGTTTGCAGTTCGGTACGAATACTATTTGCCTGGTCATTTAATTGCTGTTTCAACTGTTCGGTATTCGTTCTCTGGATTTGTCTAAATTTATCAAGTTCTTTTTTCAAGTTGGCAATATTCTCTTCTAAGTTCTGAAGATTATCTATTGAAGCTAAATTAGTATATTTCTCAAGCAAAGATTTGAGTTCTCCATCAATTTTTACTATAGGATCAATCAGTTGAGTTTGAAGATTTGTAATCTCTGCTTGAATATTTAGATTTAGCGAATTCTGTAATATGAGTAAATCTGATTTAAGTTTCTTTAGACGTACATCTAAACTAGCAATCTCGCTTGAATTATCTGGAATCTCCTGTCGCCTTCTATTACCAAATATATCCATGTTTTTTTTGTTTATTTAGGTATTTTATATATTAATAAGATTATAGATTATTCTTATTTCGATAAACAGAGGAATCAATTTATCATACTCTCCAATTAACTCAGCATATAAAAATTCACCAGCTTCCACATCATAAGACGTATCAGGAAGTAATGTACTATGTTTAATTCTATACAAATTTCGACCTATGTGCAAAACTGCCGCATTCGGTGGAGAAATGTTTATTTGAATTTTCCCACTAACAGGTAACTTATATGATGATAAGTTATTATTAAATACAATAACTGCTTTCCAGTATCCTCGTCAACATGAGACCAAATACTGTTCAAGTGAACAAGAAGTAACCCTTTCAATTGATGATAAATTTCTCTAAATACATCCATGTTTACTGGAATTCTCTCTACAGGCTGAATATGTTGTTGCTTCTTAAACCCAAAAATATTCATGACGTTTTATTTTATATTAACTATTTTTTATTATATATAAAATATATATTTGTACTAAGTATAAAAAATAATAAATACATATAGTAAAAATATATCCCCCTGTCCTTAGCACATGAAAAAAATGTATAGAGGAGCACTGCAACAACACGTCCGTACTCTTCAACTGATCTCGTAAAACTGACTAATCTGTCACGTCACATCTTATCGTAACAGGTTAGTATTTTATTAAGTTTCAGTTTTTTTGTAAGACTATGCCTCAGTATGCAAGCTGTCTATTTGGCTTAAGAATGACGATAAGCTCCAAATTGTTGTGGAATTTTCTTGTATGTCCACTTTATGAACAGATAACCTAATGGGGATCGGACATACAGTTGGAGTGGTATCTAAACCACCATGTATCGAACCCGGGACCCCTTGGTTTCAGGGCGGCGACGTTACCACTGCGCCAACAAGGAGTACCCGAACTTAAAATCGTGAAAATAGGTAGGTTGAAATTTTATTATTATTCTCGTATGTAGGCCTACATAATATTTCACAATATGGGCCTCTTATTTATGCAAATAAGAATGAAATTCTTGAAATCCTTTCTTTACTGACAGTGTACATTTCCATGTTTTATTTATGGTTTGGTTTGAGTTGGTGTTTTAAGTCCACTTTATGCACAGTAAGGCTAATCGGGACTGGACTTACAGTTTAAAGTGGGATCCGAACCACTTGTGCCTCCACCGGGTATCGAACCCGGGACCCCTTCATTACAAGGCAATGACGCTACCACTGCGCCATGGGGGAGGCCCATGTTTTATTTATGAGGTGTATATATATAGTATATATATAACAATGCTGACAGCGCTACTGGGTGATGAATTCGGTACTAATGGACTACGTGAGTCAAAACTTGATGTGTTTTGCTTTGCAATGGCACCTCAACCAGGGTAGCTACTCACCGGGGATTCCGGGAATTATGCGTGAATTATTGCTCTATGTACTGTGTTTGTGTTTATATTGTTTTATAATTGTGATGTGTTTGTGTGTGTCTTGTGTAGTAGTTGTGCTGTCTAATGTGTTTGTGTTCGTCTTGTGTAGCAATTGTGCTGTCTAATGTGTTTGTGTCTGTCTTGTGTAGTAGTTCCACCATTCATATTGGGGGTTAGGCGTAAAGCTGACAAATCTGCACTGTAAAAAAAATGTCAAGAAACAGCAATATAAGGCCATGGATGTTCCCAAGGTAAAATATTCCGGAGGTAAAATAGTCCCCCGTTCGGATCTCCGGGTGGGGACTACTTTGGGAGGTCCCTGGACTAAGGATAAGATCTACATTAGGAATAAGGATATTAAATTAGGCACCTGGAATGTTCTGAGCCTTTACCGGCCTGGGGCATTTCAATGTACAGTTAATGAGATAGTTAAGTATAAATTAGATGTAGTAGCTGTCCAGGAAGTTAGGTGGCCAGGAGAAGGGAATTGTAAAACTAAAAATTATACTTTTTTCTATGGTGGTACTGAAAATCATAATTTTGGAACAGGCTTTTTCATAAACAATAGAATTATCTCGGCTCTTAAAACAGTAGAATTTATTAATGATAGGATATCATATGCAGTTTTACAGGGTAGGTGGTGTAAAATTATTTTAATAAATATATATGCACCAACGGACGATAAAGATGATAATACTAAAGATGATTTTTATACAGAGTTAGAACAGGTCTTTGATAACTTTTCTCAGTATGATATGAAAATTCTGTTAGGTGACTGTAATGCACAGATTGGCAAAGAAGAGACATTTAAACCCACGATTGGTAAAGAAAGTCTTCATGAATTAAGTAATGATAATGGTATAAGATTGATTACTTTTGCAACCTCAAAGAATTTAATTGTGAAAAGTACCACTTTTAAACATAAAGATATCCATAAATATACCTGGTATTTTCCAGGTGGTAAAACTCATCAGATAGATCATATTCGCATTGATAAGAGAAGGCATTCTAGTATAATTGACGTTCGTACACATAGAGGTGCTGACTGTGCCAGTGACCATTATTTAGTAATTGCTAAATTAAGAGAAAGACTCTCAGTGATAAATCATAAGCAACAAAATCTAAAAGTTCTAAAATTTGATACAGGAAAGTTTACTGATGAAAGAATTAAGAAAGATTACCAAACTAAACTGTCAAATAGATTTGATGTTTTGCAGGATTTAAATGATGATGAAAATATAAATGAAACAGACGTAAATAAGAATTGGGAGCACATACGTAATGCAATAGAATCAGCAGGTAAAGAAAGTATAGGATACCATAAACCGAGAAAAAGTAAGCCATGGTTTGATAATGAATGTCATAACTTAATAGAAATAAGAAATCAGGCTAGACTTAGGTGGTTAAATAACTCTGATGATACAAATCTAAACAATTATAACAGAATAAAGCGAGAAGTTAACCGCACGTTTAGAAGTAAAAAAAGAGATTACTTGAAAAGCAAAATTAACGAAATTGAAACAAACAGCAAAAATAAAAATATCAGAGATTTATATAAAGGTGTAAATGAGTTTAGAAAGGGGTGGCAACCTAAAGTAAACTTGATAAAAGATAAAGACGGTGATTTTCTAGCTGACCCAAGCGATAATCTAAATAGATGGAAGAACTACTTTAATGACCTTTTAAATGTCCATGTAGGAGATAAATCAGAAGTAAATGAAGTCCACACAGCAGAACCTTTAGTTCCAGAACCTAACTTGACTGAAGTTAAATATGCTATTAAAAGGCTAAAGAATAACAAAGCACCTGGCATTGATTTAATACCAGCTGAGTTAATTAAATATGGTGGAAATTCATTAATATGTCAAATTCATAAATTAATTTGTTTAATATGGAATAAAGAAGAAATCCCTCAACAGTTGAAAGAATCCATAATTGTTCCTGTGTTTAAAAAAGGTGATAAAATGAACTGCAATAATTACCGTGGAATTTCTCTACTCTCAACAACATATAAAATATTATCTAACATTCTTTTAACAAGACTAACCCCATATGCTAATGAAATTATAGGTGATTATCAATGTGGATTTAAACATAACAGATCAACTACAGATCAAATTTTTCACATCAGACAGACACTTGAAAAAAAGTGGGAATATAATCAAAATGTCCATCAGCTATTCATTGATTTCAAAAAAGCATATGATTCGGTCAAAAGAGATAAATTATATAATATATTAGTAGAGTTTGGAATACCTAAGAAGCTTGTTAGTATGATAAAAATATGCACAAGTGAAACAGAAAGTAAAATTCCTGTGGGCATTAATAGGCTATGTCTGACAAATTTGCAATTCATGATGGGTTAAAACAAGGAGATGCATTATCTCCATTGCTCTTTAATTTTGCCTTAGAATATGTTGTTAGGAAGGTAAAAGAAACTAAAGAAGGACTGAAATTAAATGGTGTGAATCAGTTGTTAGCATATGCAGATGATGTAGACTTACTGGGGGATGATGTGAATACAATTAAGAATAATGCTAAAATATTTTTCAAAACTGCTAAAGAGATAGGTTTGGAAGTTAACAAAGAGAAAACTAAATATATGCTTACAGGCCGAAACCAAGTGTTAGGTAATAATCAAAATCTAATTATTGATAACAACTCGTTTGAACCAGTTTCCAAATTCAAATACTTAGGAGTAATATTAACAAATGAAAATTATATTAAAGAGGAAATAAAAAGTAGGCTTAATTCAGGAAATGCATGTTACTTCTCTCTTCATAAACTTTTGTCTTCTCGTTTAATATCTAAGAAACTAAAAGTTAAAATATACAAAACAGTAATTTTGCCTGTAGTGTTATATGGATGTGAAACTTGGTCCCTTACATTGAAAGAGGAACATAAATTGAGAGTATTTGAAAATAAGATCCTTAGGAAAAGCTTTGGACCTCAAAGGGATGAGGAGACAGGTCAGTGGAGAAGGTTACATAAATTAGAACTACATAATTTGTATTCATGTCCAGATATTATTAGAATAATTAAATCAAGAAGACTTAGGTGGGCAGGCCATGTGGCACGAATGGGACAGGAAAGAGGAGTTTACAGGATTCTTGTTGGGAAACCTGATGGTAAGAGACCTGTAGGAAGGTTAAGACGAAGATGGAGGGACAACGTTGAGATGGACCTAAGGGAAATCGGTAGGGATGGAAAAGAGTATATAGAACTTGCTCAAGATAGGGAAAGATGGAAGGCCTGTGTTGCTGCAGCCATGAACCTTCGGGTTTAAGAAGGCTAGGGAGTTAGTTAGTTATGCCTCAGTATGTTTGGTCTTTAGTGTTATTTTTCATGTTGGTATATATTGTAAAATGTCAAGAAAATATCAGACTCTGCAACTATCGCAGAGTATTTTGGTGGTTGCATAAATTCAAATAATATAATGCAAAAAAACTTTTTAAGTAGCCTAAAAACATCTGAGACAAAAAGCTAATCAGAAAGCACCACGTCAGATACAAGTCATCATGAAAAACTAAATATGCTGACCAAGGCAGTAATTTATTTTATTAAAAAACATAAACTAACGTTAGTTTATGTTTTTTAATAAAATAAATTACTGCCTTGGTCAGCATATTTAGTTTTTCATAATCATGGAAACAAGGCTTAATGGAGTTACAAGTCATCATAACATTACGTAATAACCTGTTTGCATAAACTTGATGCAACAAGTTAACTTCTGTACCATTGTAATATTGCGTAATGTTATGTAATAGCCTGTTGCATAAGCATGATGCAAGCAATAGTTTACCCTTATAAAAATACAATAAAAGGAAGCTTAATATGAGAGCATCACAATATTATGTAATGTTACGTAATTTAACTTGTAAGAAATTATGACACTCGTATCAAGTACGAGGTGAAAAAATCACAGATTTGCAATAGTATAAAATCAACAAAAACATCGTCAAAATACGTTTACCACTGTGGTTAAATTAATAAAAAACAATAGACCTCGACACTCGTACCAAGTGTGAGGTAAAAAATCACAGATTTGCAATAGTATAAAATCGACAAAAACATCATCAAAATAGGTTTACCATTGTGCTTAAATTAATAAAAATAATAGGCCTCGTACCAAGTGTTATTTTGAAGAAACCCAATTATACTACTGATTTAACATGCGAAAAAAATAAGAGTTACACTTCAACTTTGTAAGTTAATCAAATGATCACGTTTGTCGAACATTTTTAAAAATAAATGCAAGAACCTTTTTATAAGCAATATTACCCAAAAAGGAAGATTGTTGGGAAGATAAAACGCAACGTGTTTCCGGTTACATATTCTGCCAAGCAAAAATCATATAATTCCCCTGACTTTTCCAGGTTTCGAAAGCTTTTTTTAAAAAAAATCATTTGTTTCCAATGACCTCAGTCCTAGCCTTGTTTTCCCGACTCCTCCAGTTGTCCAGGACTTTGGAGTCACAAGCGAACCCTGTAAATAAATTATAAATTATCTGAAGGGAACGGCTAAGTGACTTCACCCTGGCAGTGTGTCTGCTGGCATAATATTGTTTCTATGGTGTATTTTCGATTTTAGAATCTTATTCGACACTAAAAATAAATGCCAGTAACAACCAAGAAGCTATTAAATGGGGATGCATACATGTGGGATAGAAAATGCCATTTTCAACGGCTCGTAGGATTGATTTTTTGGCGTTGATGTCCTCTGCACACTGAAAGTTGTCTGTTGTACGGTCACACCACTGTGTATTTATGCTCAAGACAATTACAAGTAGAAAAGAAGAACAGTTGCAGTAAAACAAATTCCGATTGACAGAATTTCGTAAATAATAATGTAATTAATTTCTTGAGTCTTTGGGACAAATAATAATATATGTTAAAAGTACTTCAGTCAATTCTTTGCCCCAAAAATCTAGCAACGATTCTGCTGTGGAGTGGATTTTCCTGTTTACATAATATTAATTAACCCTAAGGCATTGAGCGCAGAATCAGTTGCAGAAAACCCCTGATGTTGGTGAAAGAAGACAAACTTTGCTCAGTGGTGGCGAAAAGGGATCACAGGCCTAGCGGTGCGTGTGGAGAGCTAAATGCCCCTTATATGGTTGGTTTTGCATTGCAGTCATTGAGGAACCTTTCTTCCATAATGTAAAGAGTATAGAAAATTCCCCTCTATTCTAATTATGTGAAACATTAGTGACACTGTAATAGAAGAAACCATTCAACAATCAAGGGGTTCCTATTTGTCGAGTGTCAAACAACTGTTTTTGATTCATAAAAAGTTCAGACAATTTTGATTGTACACAGTATTCTACAGAAAGTCCTACATAACCAGTACAATGTCTGTAGTAGTACAAGAGTCTTTCTTCCCTTACAGCAAGTAGTGTCCGAGCCGAGACGAAAAAGTCGGGACATGGATTAAAAGGAATGGACTGTCCCAACTAAATCAGAATGTCTGATAGCCTTGCATCAATGGTTATAGAACTAAAATAGCCCAATATTGCAGACTTCTAGAGCCTGCCTCTGTCCAGAAACAACCTATTCATTTGCGCAAGGGCAAAGTGGAAATTCTTGCAAAATTTGAAAAACCGTCAACGTAATTTTTGTAGGTTTTTATACGTTCAAATTAAAAATTTTCATGGCTCGAGAGGGGGGGCATGCCCCCCCCGGCCACCCCTTGTGTACGGGCCTGATTGCTATGATATTTGGTACAGTGGTCGTGAAGATATTATCGGACATTCTAGACAGTCGACCACGTCCTGTTATCGTGCCTTTCATTAATAATACGGTAAAAAATATGCGCGTGGAATGTTCTTGGTAACTCTAATTTTTTTGTATATGGATTAGGTTCATTATTTTCGGTAGGTCCGGACACACTATATCCGTTCCTCTCTTACCCATCAATACAATAAAACAGTGATATGGAATGAGGTTTTCTTTCTTGAAGTTTCATCAAATAGTTTGCTTCCTAATCAGAGGATCTGCGCACGCCTATGATTCACCAACGGTGTTGCCCGTCATGCCGCTAAGGTATGAAACATTGCTCTTGATCGGCTCGTTTCCAAACGACATGTGTCGCGTGTCGCTTCGGTCTGAAAACTGCCTTGGACCGAAGGACCTGTGTCGCTTTGGTGTGATATCCTCGTATCGTTTGTCGTGTGCCGCTTTGTTCTAAACTCTCCCTGAGGAAACGGTGCAGTGAGATCTTGTGTCCCTACGGTTCGAAAGGCTGTATTGATTACCTACTGCTCACTTCCAAGCGACACTTGTGGTTTGTCGCCCTTGTATGAAATATCTCTCAGGATACTATTTATATTCTAATAACATAGAAAAATAAACTCTAGTACACAATCCAACACCTGATGTCCGGAATCATATAGCGATGTTTCTACTTGTGTTACGCATGGTATTTATTTACTTTATTTTACTTTTCTTACTAAATTAATGCCATTTCGTGACTGAAATCACTCCACAAATATATCTGTTTCCATCAATTCACTTTCCTCCTTTCAAGACAAACAAATCTACACAATATATTCCAAAAACTAACAAAGCCGCATTACTTTCATAAGAAAATTGGGAGCGATACTGATCGCACTGCCATCTATGTTGTAATCCGTCTCGAGAACCAGTTTTTGGGTCGTTTTCCACACTACGTATTCAAGACTCTGTAGCCAAGGTAATGGGTTCCGTTTCGTGAAAATTTCCATTTTGAGCCTTGTTCGGTACTTACTTTTTAACATCCCATGGTGTAACAAGAAACCAAAGATGGTGCTGAACAACACCTATTTGTATTTCGCATTTTATCAAAGGTGGTGTTTTGTTACACCAAGTATTTGAAAATTCCATTCTTGGTATTACTTTTAACCACACTTTCTAGTGTGTAGGTAGAATCCAACGGGTCATCTGCCTAATAATTCTTATCTTCGTACTTCAGTAGTTTCTGAAATATCGAAGATATCGAACGATCGTACGGATCCTAATATCCCTTCATATGGGCCCGTTCCGAAAGTTGCACGAGTTTAACACGTTAAACGAGTTATGGTAACTGGCTGTCCCATAGTGCTTCCGTGCGTCTCGTGAGGTTCATTATGCTGTCCCAAAAGTCGCATTCCGTGCGTCTAGTGAAAGAACGAGTTTCACCAAACGCACGTGCCAGGAGGATGGTTTGTTCGGTGAGAACTGAGAATCGTCTGCTTCTCGCAGACAAAGCGCGTGCATGGTTGCTTCAAACTGCACTAGTTCGGAAAATGTATTATATTTTTAACAGAGAGCGATATGAAGCAACATGTACAGTGGGATCCATGAGTATTACCGTGCAAATTGTCCATGACTATTTTCAGTAACTTTTTCCTTACATCCTATGTGTTTTTAAGCGATGGATTTTTATGTATGCTGGTGCAGAAGTTATCAACATCTTGTTTTGAGTTTTCTTTGAATTCTTGAAGCTCTTATCAGGTCAAATAAAGTGCACGAACATGGTGATGGACAATTTGCACGATAATACTCATGGATCCCACTGTACAAGATGAATATGCCTTAACTCTTCCTACAATGTGATTAAAATGAGTAACAGTGTTCGCAGCAGAGTTTATTTCTGCCAGAAGGACATGCCTTCTGCTGGGCGCCAAGAGGAAAATTTCTCTAAACAATATGCTGCATCTGCACTTTCGTCTAGAGCGTCCCATAAGTCTGTAAAATAACTAGTTTCACCAGGTTCACGAGCCCAGTTTCTTTCGTTCGATTCGTTCGTATCGTGAAGACTTTCGGAACGCAGTAGCAACGTGTAGATACAGCTGGCAACATTGATTTGCGAACTGGACATCTTGCTCATTCCTGCAGTTCCCGCTGTACCTCAAAACCTTAAAAGCAACCTTTTCTAGATTGGGGAGAAAACCAGAAAAGAAATAGTTCGATCATGTTTGTGGAACGTGGAATGGAAACCCCGCAGCCAAAGACAGTGTCCGAGAAATCGAGTTCCAGCAGGCCAGAGAGCACTTGAAGACACACGGCCTCAATTTCCAGTTCCTTCCACCTGCGGCGCTGCAGTCTACTAAACGGTGGAGGCCTTTCTTTATTTCCCTCGCGTGTTTTGATACCGAGAGAATGAAATCAAAGGGGGGTCCAGAGGAAGGAAATAATAACATCCAGGAAAGGGAGAGAGAAAAAATATAGCGAAGAACTTCAGAAAATGAGAGAGACTTTCAGGAATTCCAGTATCATCAAAATGCGTCACATGAACGGAGTTCGTAACAACGGTTTCCAGGGTTTTCAATCTGAGGGAAAAGGTGTGATTTCATTTTAGTCATGGGCCTGCGATGGATCTATTTCCTGGAATAGGGGCAAGGAATGAATTTTTCAGTGACTTACGGTGACATCCTGTATATACCCCTACACGCACAAACGTACAAAACATACATGTACATACAAACGGGCCTCCCCGATGTCGTAGTGGTAACTTCTTCTCCTTGTAATGAAGGTAAGGCCGTAAGGCCAGCAGGCCCGTAGCCAGGAATTATTTGTAAGGGGGCGAAGTTAATCCTAGAGGGGGAAAATTTTTAATATATTGTGTCGCATTGGCACATACAGTATAGCAGAGTACACAGAGGCACTTGCCCCCTCCCCCAAAAGAGATAGGTAACAGAAACTGCAACCACAACAACAACAACAAAAAAAAACTTCGAGCAACATCAAATAGCAATATTTCGATAATGACCTTTCCAGATTGCCAAAGAATATAAAGTTTAACATAAATAGGGTAATAGGGACTGTATCTACTTGATATTTACAGGTCGATAACGTTAATAGACGATTAATATGTACCAACAACTTTGGGCCTCTCTGCAGAACTGATTAAGGGAGCCCTTTATAAATCATGCTTCATAATGATATGATTTCCTCTTAGTTTCCAGTATGCAAGATTTTTACGCACAAAGGAATCTAAAGAGAATCCAACAACACCATTGTTTTGTGTTATGCAAGAAAAATCGAATTAATTAAATAATAATGGTTACATATTATCTACACTTTGATGACTTGTGAAAAAAATTGTAATACATTACTTGCTAAAACATTAAACCATGGGTTCCTTAGTCCCCCAAGACTCTTTCCTTCAAAGGGTAAACTCTTGCATCACTATAGACAATGTTTGCCTACTGGTTACGTTAACCATTTTGCAAAATATTGTGTGAATTGTATTATATTATAGTTGAAATACATGTTTTGACACCTGACAAACAAATAGGAATCCCTTGATTGATCAATGACTTCTTGGATTACAGCGTCATCATCAATATTTCATATTAAGTTTCATAGAAAGAAATTGTTTTTAATAGGGCGCAAATAATTTTACGGGGCGCCATAGATTGTTTGGCTTCCAGGGCCGACTCCCGCCGCCCCATAGCTATGGCTCTGAACTTGGACTATAAGAACAGCAGAGAATGCGAGCGAAGCGATCAAGAAAATTTTACGAAATGTATTTTTATTTGTATAAAATTTGAAATCGAGGGGAGCGGGGCAATTGCCCCTCTGTGCCCCTTGCAAGTGCCCTTGGCCGTCTGGAAGAAAAATGCATGGAACACATAGAAACTAATTCCATCATGAGTACCCAATTGTCCTGCTATTCTTAGATTCTTCTAGTCTTGTTTTTTTACTTCAATGTTTGCTTCCCCTAGAATGGACTTCTGTTCAAGGTCGGGGGGGGGGGGCAATGCACCCTGCCCCCCCTGTGCTTGCAGCACTGTTTATGAGTGTCTCTTCATCAATTTCGCGTCATCACTCATTGTTGCGATTAGCAAGAAGTGGCAGAAAAGCAACGCTAAGTAACAAAAATCAAATATCCACTCCCTCTTTCTGACACATGAATGACTATTATCAAAAGATAGATTTAGGAAACAAAAATCTAAGCAGTTCAAAGTTCATAGGAACAGAACCAAGAAAAACATCCAAACACATTAGGCACTTTTAATACAAGACTACTCAAAATGTAACAACTAGATACTGAAAATTGCAAAAATCATTTCCCGAAGTCTGAATCTGGACGGGAATTTTTCCTCCAAATCCTAATACGACATTATACGGAATCCCATACACTCTAATAAATCACAAAATCAATAAGTGTCTTTGTTATGTTGCTAGAGTAACATATGATATAATTGTAAAGATTAGTGAGAATTCCAGGTAGGAATGTGTTCTTAATTTTTCACAGGGGGGGCAAAGCAGGCTCTCAGGGATGGTAGTTGCCCCCCCATGCCCCACCTCCCCTAGCTACGGGCCTGAAAAGCCAGGGGCGATTCTTCCATGTAGGAAGTGAGGAACTTCCTACAGTTCATTTATACTTGCTTCCAGTTCTCTACTCTTTAGGAGTTTAATAATAATGCGCGTTATAAAATGTTGAGCGCAATGTACCTACGTACAATTGACTAGGTTAGCTACTGTCAAGAGTTGACTGGTGCCATTCCTTCCAGCCGCAGACGAAAGACGATGGACACACAGGCTTGGCTGCCGCTCGCTGAGGAACATCAGTGGTTATCCTACAGACAGATGGGTGAGGAGTGGAAAAGGGCCAGGGAAAAAGGTTGCGGTTTTTAAAGATTCAGGGAGGAAGCATCGAGGGGTTCCTACAATCAGTGGTGCCAACCCCAACAAAATGTTACTAAACGTGCCACAGGTTGATTTTCGTTGGCCCCTAGCATCATGCTTTTGGCATAATCGTCAAATGTAGCATAATCTGCAAACGCGAGTCCCTGGGAGAGGGAAATCGAATTCATAGGAATAGGTTTTCAGGAAACAGAAATAAAATTACGTCCAAATCTTATTTACACTTCACCAGCCGACTTGTCTCAAATAAAAGGGAGTATGGATACGCAGCGACACGCTTTTTTTACAACCATGCAACGATCCATCCTCTATCTTTTCTTTATCGTGTCGATTTTGTTCCTGAGGAGATTTTGCGGCAGTAAATCGATAGATCGTTGGGGGGTAAACAAACAATTTTCTCAAACATTTTCAAGTTCTATGCTGAACACGTTTCGTTTGTTGAGCCATTCTAAACAATTTTGTGTAGTTAAAAATAAGTAACGCAAGTTCAAAACTCGAAAAGTATATGCATAATTGAGCTTAAAACTGCAGTTATCCGAAAAATGTAATTAATAATAAATCCTAGCACAATTTAGAAGCATTTATCATAATTTCAGAGTTTAAGCAGCACTTTTTGTTATTCTCAATCCACACGACAGGGAGAGGGGACAAAATCGAAATTCTTGCAAAATCTGAAATATCGTCAATACTATTTTCGTTGGATTTTATAGGTTCACATTAATAAATTTCATGGTTCAAGGTTGGCAAGGGCTGTAATTGAACGCATTTTTAAAACCTTCCTCAGTTTACCATAACTTCTTCCTACACTCCAAAAAAAGCCACGAGTCGCCACTGCGTAAGGCGTCTCTGGTTCAAACTGTAGGTCCAGTCTCGATCAGCCTATCTGTGCATATAGGGGAAAGGTTGCGGTAGATGAATGTATTGATAGGTGAATGTATACGTATATTTTCTGGATCCGGTTTATGAGTATTATTGTCAGTTTGCAATGAAATAGAGTTGGTTAAAATGTTCTCGCCCGGTCATAAGAAAATATTTCTAGTCACATCAAGTTTAAACTTATTACTTAAAACCAGTTACAAGTATTATAGTCTATGGAATTTGTTAATGCTAATAGCACGAAGAACCGACGGAGGCCAATTGTCCATCGCTATTTTCATTCTTCTTTGTTTTACATCATGTGTTGTTTTAATGAATGGAATTCTGTTGATGTGAAGCAGATGTTGATGTTGTCCTCTGTTTATTGGCGTTTTTATTTCAAATCATCATGATCACATTGTGAAAAGCAGACTGAGTGAAATTGGTGATGAATAATTCGCCTACTACCTGGTATTACTTATGCCATGTGAAGTACAAGCTACAAATTAATGACACAAGACTGCGTCACGTCTCGTCTCGGTTCCGAGACCATAGAGAGAAGATACGATTGTGCTAAAAGACGCCACACTATGGCCATTGGGAAAATTACAGAAAATCCTCTTTTTCTCGGGGAATGCCTCTACCGGGTGTCTCATTTCCTCCGTGACCTTAGCTTCGCGAAGAGAAAAATCTATCGCCTGTGACGAAGTTTATTAGCGTCCCCCTTCCCTCCCGTACATCCGGTATCTCACCTTTCAACGAGGGAGACAGACGAACAACCAGCAGAGAGTGGAGACATTGTATGATGAAACAAGAGCTCACAGTTCTAACGAATGAGGTGCTGGGTAGGTAAGGTGAACCTGCACGTGTATGTTTATAGGGAACGGCGAAGGCCAACCCCTCACAAGACAAGTATGCCTCGCGAGACAGTTAAGTTTTCACTCCACTGTATGTATTCATAATGTACATACATGTGGTTACATGTATAGAAAAGTAAGTTATATCTTTAAAGAAAGTTTGCTATGGATCTAATATATGTGTGAAAAATAAACAAGTTATATATATTTGAGAAAAATACCCAAATATATAAACATTTTTTTCTCTATATATTGCTTACCGATGCCTTATTAAATTCTTTCTTCTAATATGGCCCGTCTGCGCTTTTTCTTTTGCCAGTCAACTTGTGAATGCGGGTTCATTTCTTGCTCTCTGATTGGCTGTTGGAAAGTTACGGTGCTCTGATTGTGAGAATATCTTATTTGCGCTGTACGTTAGGTTCGATTAAATTAGAAAGCAGGAAATTTGCGCTGAAAATAGGAAATAAGATATTCTCACAATCAGAGCACCGTAACTTTCCAACAGCCAATCAGAGAGCAAGAAATGAACCCGCATTCACAAGTTGACAAAAAAAAATCGCGGCCCGTCGGCCTTTGTCGCGACCATTGCATGCGCTAAATGGACGGTTCCATTGGGAAAATGGGGGGTGAGCGCCTGGAAGTGGAACGCTAACGAGAAAGCAGGTCTGTGAGTATCCTTCCCTCAATTTCACCTACTTGCCATTCACCCTCATTATCGCGATTAGTCTAAAATGGAAGAAAGGCGACGCAAAATTAAAATACCCAAGTGATGATAACATTTCGGTAGGGGGCTCAAGCCCGATAGTCCGCTCCTTCAGTACGCCACTGCAATGAGAGCGACCACGCTGAAGAATAGTTCTCCAGACTTACACTGGACAATGGACGTCTTCTTCTCCAGAGTAATGAGTCCAGGCTGGGTCGTTGGACAGGTCGATTGATGGAGCTCATTTTTGTCACTCAAGTCGAGATCCACTCGGTCGCTTCGCCAGACAAAAGGTTGTCATCCCTTTCGATTGTTCTCAACAACGCCCTCTCCGCTCAGGTCGGATTTAAACTGCCGTGGGCTGAGCCTCTTCGTTCTCCTCTGAAGTGGAAACGACGATTACTACTGCCATGGAAATGTCATGAAGTACTGGGACGGGGTGGTTGAATAACCGCGAAAGAGATTAAGCGCGAAAGAAAAAAGAGCGAAACGAAACAAGCGCGAACGGAATAAACGCGAAGAAATAACCGCGAAAGAACAACCGCGAAACGGATTAAGTGCGAACGGAATTAGAGCGAACGGACTAAGCGCGAAATGAATTGAACACGAACGGAATAACCGCGAAAGAAAAAGTGCGAAAGGAAGAACTGCGAAACGGATTAACCGCGAAAATTTCACTTTCCTTTTCGCTGTGTTCTGGCTACCCACTGGGACGTCGCGAAGAAAATTGGGGGGGGGGGGGTCGTCGTAATGTTCATTTGATTGTCGGAAGAACGGCCTTCGGAGATCTGCTTTTTACAAGTACCTCAGTAACAATTACATCGACTCTCTCTGAAATAGTAACTCAGCTATAGTTATCATTAGTTTAAAAAATAACCATAAGCTACTTTTAAAGTTACTTTATCCTAGAAAAACTAACTTGTATAACGTGTTGCATGTATGATCTCGAAATGAGCTCTTGTTCTTTACCGATGACCGTCTGAAATGTACACTAATTTTCATTAAATTATTATTCTCATATAATAAACCTCATATGTTTAAGTAGGATAATATAGAGGTTAGAAAACTGAAAGTAAACCTTATATAAGAGTCTGTATCGCTTGCGCCGAGTCATTTGCGCCGAAGCTTCTTATCGGTTCATTTCCGCCGCGACATATGTCAAGACCTCCCTTGGTGGGTTTTCCCACAATCCGGAGAGTCATTACCGCCGCGCGCATGTGTGTTTATGACGTTGCCCAGCTCTAGCTGTGTTTATCTTCGATTGAAAAGGAAGGTGATTGGTAAATGAATGTAAGATGAAAGTATATATGAGGGATATACATTGGGAAATTAGTATTTATGTAAAACTGAGACTTGAGAGAGACGACAAGATGGCTGAGACTATGGAAATAACGCGTGGAATGCCTTCGAGCATTTGCATACCTACAAGAATTCAAATAACGTTTGTATTGTTGTTGTGCAAGTGTATCGAAATATTGTGTTTATATATACATAGCTATTACTTATATAATGTTTGCAAAAAATTACACTGTATTTATAATATTTTTGACGATTTTATGTAGTGTATAATAATTAAGTGTAATAGACTGGCACATTTATGTTGCTTCCAAAGTGTACATTTACGTAGTACTTGTAGAATGCTTTCAATATTTTAACAATACTGTATTTACAATGTTTTTTGACGATTAACTATAAATGATTAATAGTTATTAGGCTGATACTGATTTATGTATTTTCTGTTGTGGAATAAAATTGATACAAGTAATCCTGTGTAACGTCTTTTGAAATAAGCAAAGAAAAGTCATATCTGACTCTCTGAATAGGTTTAACATTTCAGTGTAAACACAGCTGTGCATCGTCATAAACACACGTTTGATTTTATGTTTTAAGTCCAATTTATGCACTACGCACCATGTGCCCATAAACACACGTGCATGCGGCGGTGATGACACTCTGGATTTTGGGAAAACCAGCCAAGGAAGGTCTTGACATATGTCACGGCGGAAATGAACCTATAAGAAGCCTCGGCGCAAACGACACGACACCCTTATATAGGCCTACTTGAGAAAATACGTCAAGTAAAACATTTGCACTAACAAATGCATATCAATAACAATTTAATAGAAAAATATGACACTTTTATCTTAAAATTCAACTAGGTGTGTTGATTGAATTGATTGAACTAAACTGCTGGTTGGCTTAGCACTAAAACTACACCCGTATTTGCACCCGTCACGATATACGAGAACAAGCCGTTTATCAATAGGTAACTGTATGAAGAAAAGGCTTTTTAAGTAAAACTCATTACGTGGAGACATTCTTTAGCACGACTTACAAACAATAAAATATCTGCAAATTAAAGTTTCCATACCTGTGCTAAAAGCTAAGGATGTAATTACAGTCATAGGAAAAACTAATTCTTCTGTTGTGCTTTTGTATTTTCTTACTGAAGTCGAACAATGTGCTAAATGTGAGGTGTTCTACCTTTTGGAAACTGATTAATACTGATAATTTTATCGCCGTTTATGAACGAAATAAACCGTCTTGCAGAAAACGTGAAAAGTAATTTAAGAACAAATGCCTTGGTCCTTGTTCCCTTTACACTTTTAATTCTGCTTCTTCTCTCTCCATTCCTTTCTCTTTATCCCTGTTGCTCTCTCTGTTTGTTTCTTGCTTTCCTTTCTTCTTTTCATGTCACTTAGTTTACTCTCATGCTCTCTTCGTTTCCTTTTATTTTCTTTCTAAACTTTTCCTTTATATTGATCTTCCTCTTCTACTTTTGCCATTTCCTACCTTATTTTACCGCTCTTCCATTTCTCGTTTCTCTCTTTCTCTCGTTCTCTTTATATTATTTTCTTTATCCTACCTCTGTCTCTCTTTACCTCTGCCATGCGTTTTACTTTCTTGCTTCTCGTTCTCTGTTCTTTTTCTCTCTCTCTCTCTCTCTCTCTCTCTCTCTTTTGTATTCCTTCTATCTTTCAATCTCTTTCCCTTCTTTTCTCTTTCCTTTTATCTCTCTCTCTTTCGTTATATTCACCTCTATTTTCTTCTCTGCTTTTGCCTTTGTATCTTTTTTTCTGCTGATACGTTTTACTTGTTTTCGGTGTGGTTACCTTACCAGCTCTTGTCATGAGAATCAGGAAATTGTGGTTGGTGTTCAAACAGTCAAGATTAATGGCTGCACTCAGACTTGTCCCTCTCTCCATTATCCAATCTTCTGTTACAAGCAGACATCGTCCTTTGAGAAATCGAGTGCTAAAAGAACTGACCAGGACTCTATTTCGACGTGACTCAAAACCTAATCGACCAGAGTACCTTAGTACGTGAAATTTTCAAGAAGATAGCACCTTCAACGGCGATCCTAAATTCCCAGGGACAGATTGAACCCCAAACCCCAACACGCAATTTTAATTTTAAAAAGTGCAAATATAGGGTGATCGTATTGATACTGTTTTTGTTGCTTTCAAACCTGGTAGTCACATATATTTTACATAACCATGTTAAAATATGCGCACAGACTAAGCTTCGAATCCCGTCTTGGGCATGGGTGTTCTTTTGTCAGTTTCATCTAATAATCGTCCATGCTCATCGTTGCTATTAGCCAAAAAAATGGAAGAGAAGCTACATGAAGTAATAATTATTAGTTTAGATATTTGTAGCAATTGTAGAAAATATGAGCACTCATATTACTCAAGGAACTAATTAAAGAACGTACTTGCCTGATATAATGCTTGGGCAGGAATCCAAGGTTTAAACCACCCTAAGTAAGGTATGTTTCTTTTCCCGCTGCATCAATTAATCGATTACTACACAGAGCCGGTAAGGTGGCGTAAAATAAGCAAAACAATGTGTTATGATGAATTTTAACTTGAAAGCGCAATTCGAAATAACGTGCACTGGGAATGTTGTAACTAATACAACAAGACAATAAACAATATCATACAAATTAATACACTCTAAAACTATCCCCTAAAACCGCTACTGATATTTATTGCACCCAACATTCTTTTCCACGCCTTCTAAGATAATAGCGATTTTTTTAGTAAAACGGAGGTGTACCAATGGACCATGATATATTAGCTTTTAGCCCCCCCCCCCCCCAAGAAAAGCTTAGGCTAGTTAGAACTGGACATACAGTTTCAACTGGAATTCAAACCACGGTGGATTGTACCTTAATCGATAATCAAACCCGATACTTCTGGATTACAATGCGACAGCGTTAGCTACTGCGCTATTGGGGAGGCTCATATTAGTTTTTACGTATTATGGAGAAAATGGATGAACAGACATTTTCGAGCCAAGATTTTTTCTGTAGTGAATGGGTTTAAGGGGGGAGGGGATTACTGTTATTGTTGTTATGATTGATGACTAATAACATTATCTAGGCATTCGTATTCTTACATAGTGTTCAGGAAGTTATTACTTACAAACTAAATCAATAAAACCCACCATTACGTTAAAAATAACTGCCCCTCACTCCTTACCCGAATATATCAAGACTGGCATGGACTTACATCGAATATCAGTCATACTCATAATTTCCTTTTCACACGAAACTGTCTCACACATGACGCTTATGAAGGATCAAGATGGGCGAATCAAAAGGCAGGATCATGTTACACATTTAATGAGTTTACATTAGCACAGGAGATCGAGTGTCTATAGTTTCCTTAACGGGAAACAGGAGACTTGTCTTAACGTTCATCCTGTTGTATTCTAGCACGTAACTACATGCTCATTGTCATCACTTGTTATCCACATTGTTACTGAGGAAAATGGAGATGCTTCCAATTTGCTTGCGCAGTGAGCTTCAACAGTGCACTGCTATTGTTTGCTGTGCATGGACGCCAGATAGCTGATAGGTTTCTCAGAAAGCGCGTGAAATTAGTAGCCAATAGCATTCAGTTTCCACTAATCTACGTTGTCAATTCTAAACCCTCTTGTTTCTTGGTGCTGAATTGAGTGAAGAGAAAGGAGGTCAAGGCCACTATACTCTATCCCGGGAATCCCTGGAGCAAGGCCGCGCACAATGGTAGATATGAGGAGAAAGCGAGTGGGTGGAGCGAAGTTGCTGCAAAGGCTGGAAGCTGCAGTCGCTTTTCACCCTCCACGCAATCCCGTTCCCTCGCTCGTGTTCATTGGTTGAGCCCTCCCGAGTCACTACTTGTGCAGAGACTTAATTACGTTCGCTCGCTCCCGAGATTCCCGAGACAGAGTATAGGTTCTCCTGTTGTTGTTTTTTAGTGTTATTAGTGTTGTAACAGCGTGGTTGTTTATTAGGATTTATTTATTCGAATGTAGTGATATTTGTTGGAGATGAATCTGGCAATAGTGGGAGAAACCTTACACCACGCAGGTCCACATGTTAACATTTTTCTTGAAGCAATATTAGTGTATATTTTGTTTAAGACGTCTGACTGCCATGTGGGAGGCCCATGTTCGATTTCCGGGATGGATAATCTCAAGTGGAAATGTTTCTGTCCAAGTCCCTAGATAAACGTCTCAGGAGGTCACCCAGTCTCTCGTCGATCGGAGCGGGGCGTGTTGCCGACACATCGTCTCCACTATGGCCGACATCGAGAATGTGTGTAGCCCACCCTGTTATGTGCACAGGGGAGAACTTCGTTTTTGCCTTACTATTAGTAAATTCAGGAATTTGAATAAGAAAGAAACAGAAATATCAAATGTTATTTTAGAAAAATATAACTAAATTTGTTTGGAAACACTGCTTTTCCTACAAAATCAGTTTTTTTTAATACTTTTGTAGCCGAAGTTTCAGTTTTATAATTATTAAGGCTCGGAATTGAAGACCTTAAAATAGTCAAAAAAAGATCTATAAAAAGACCTAAAAATATCAAAAAAAGGACCTAACAAGGGAAAATAGGACGTATAAATGTGATCCAAATTAATTAATAACCAGTTTTAATTACATATTTAATGAATAAAAAAATTAAAAAATCTGGTGGTATGGAACACACAGTGCGAAAAACTGAAAGCTTCAAAATAAGAGAAAGTTGCCACTTACAGCGCGACCTGTTAAAGGACCTTGTACCGTACCTTCTTCAGTCGTCCAAAAATATATTTCTTTCTTTCTTTTTTTTTTTATTTCTTTACTACAGAAAGGATGTTTAAGAGGTGATGAACTGATGATTCGAATTGAGAATTGGCAGTAAAAACGTAGTCGAAAGAAGATGAAGTTGCAAAAAGAAGCCGTTAAGACCTAAAAAAAGGCTAAAAAAGGACCAATAAGTCAAAAAACGCCGAAAAAGGCAAAAAAGGACAAATAAAACCCACCCTTTTCTGGCCTACAATGACCCAAAATTAACATACGGGCCTCGTCTTCGGACACTGGGGGAAAAAAGAGGATTCCGAGCCCTAATAATTATTATTCAGCTGAGTTTATTGGTTTACGTTCACAAATATCTCTCTACAGTTTTAGGATCTCCCAGTTGCGAACTAGAGAGTTCGCTTTTAGTTAGCAAAAGGTCACGGCACATGTAATTTGTCAACTCGAGTACGTCTATATTGCGTGACAGACAAAGCAACACACTAGCGACATCTATATTCCTCGCTCTTGACAGAGTTGTTGTATTATATCGATTCGGTGTCAGACAGTTCTCTCTTCATTGTTCGGTTCTCGACAGAAGTAAATAATGGAACTATTGAAACTATGCGAGAACGATGGATGGCTGAAATATTTCACCGGTTGTTCAAGAAACAGTCATGAAACTGTATCTGGCAACACTACCTATCTGCTCGTGTGATGGTTGAGACAAATTGCTGAGAAAGAAGTAAATTTGTAGAAGCAAAGTTATTTACGTTTCCAAGACAACAAGACTTCAAAGAATTATCAAGATAGAGTTCTTTCTTATTGGAATGTAAGCTAATGGAGTACTTAAGTAACAAATCAAGAGAAGTATTATATTAGGCAACCATATTTAGTAAGATTTTAATTTTAAAATATTCTGTTAAGAAGTGTTTTATCAGTTTTGCAAAGGTTTAAAAGTTCTGTGTTTACAACGTTTTAGAGACTTGTAAAAAAGGACAAGAGGTGTAAGGTTCAACATTTAAATTTTAGAACACGTTTTATATATCCTATTTGTATTTCACCCTATCTCTTTTCTTTATCCTTGTCCTGTTTGTTTACTCTTTTATTTCCCTTTTCTCTTCGCTATTTTCTCTCTCTCTCTTTCTTCTATTCTTCTTTATTCTTACACTTCCTTCATTTTTCTCTTATAGTTTTCTCTTTTCTGCTTACTCTTTAAGTAGTCTTTCTTTCTCTTTTATTTTTATCTATCCTCTCTCTTTTCTTTTTATCTATCCTTTCTCTCTCTCTCTATTTATCTACACTCTTATTCTCTCCCTCCGATTTCACCATCCAGATTTACGCCACATATGATCATTGACCGCCTTCCACGAACAAGAAGCGACAGACGGCCAAGATCATTTGTTTCCATCCTGTTTCTGTCGGGCTATGCATGGATAAAAGTTCTTCAAAAACTTTAATTAATGGAACGATGAAGACAGGCGAAAGGGCAACAAGATATTATTCGGTGACGGTTTTCTCCACGTTTAATTTCTCGCTTCGTAACCCCGTAAATGGGGAGATAATTTGCTCACCGACATCTGGTCTTTTCGCTTCGTGCTTTTTGCACTTTGAAGACGTTTCTTTTTGCGGCTACGTTGATCTGGTGGTGCGCCTTTAATAGACTTTCACGACCACCTGAGCACTGTAATAAACGACCACCATCCCAGGAAAAGGGAAGGTGGAGCGGAGGGACACGGTACCTTCCAAATCCATGAGAATTAATGGCAAGACAGATTGTATGTTTTGATTAGCTTCTCTATTAGATATTTTGCACGGATCTTGTGAAATAAAACGTTAGTTACCAGATGGCGTTGAAGCAGTAACGTGACCAAACTGGGATTGGTGGGGATCGTGTAATCATGATATCGAGACGAGCCTCGTCTCTAGGTGTATACAGTGGAAACCCGATTTTACATTCCCGGATGTTACATTTTCCTGCATTATACATTCAATCTTGATGATCCGAATATAGCAAATTGTTATAAACTTTTCCTCGATATTACATTTTAATTTTTTCCCCCTCGAAAACGTAAAATCGAGGTTCCACTGTATACCTATCTTGTTCTCAGTATGGCCTCGACTTATAAATGCCTATCTCGCTCTGTCTCGTCTCGTTTTCGAGAGGGCAGGTCTCGGGCTCGTCACAACAGTCCCTACACAACCTTTAACACCGTATCATTACTTAATTACTTTATTTTTGTTTGTTTGACGACTTGTTTCGACGCTACGAGCCCCCCGAATTTTTATACTGAGTATGTATGCAACCATGTAGCACAAGCTCACAATCTACCAGTGAATTAACTTCGCAATTACTGTAAACAAAATATATGACTTATCTGTAAATGATCAGGTAAATATCCGCTCCGTGTGTCCGAAGAAGTGGTACAGTAAAGAAAATTTTGGCTTAGGTAAAATTTTCAAGTATCATAAGTGTAGAACGAGACCGAGTCTCGGGTACTAAGTCTCATTCTCGTCTCGATTTTACAGAGAATTCGTCTCGAAAAGAAAGTTACATTGTAAATATAGCATTGACCACTCAAAAACAAGCTGCCTTACAAAACTTCTAACCAAGCCGTAAAATATTTCGAGTGTCCCCCGTATAACAACGTTTCCAATTATCATTTGCACCCACCCATCCATGCCGTAGAGGCGGATGTCGCATGCATTTCTAAGACGGAATCACATTTCTCATCGTTGAGTGCTCGACCCACGAACTGGCTATCTAAGGTGCTTTATTTACGTAATATTTATACTTGTATTTGTGTACTTTAATTCTACTTTTGCTGATCGCAACGACGAGCATGAATATGGAATGCATTGATTAAAATTTACATGGAGACACATTTCTTACACCAATGCCAGGCCGATACTCAAACCTGGAACCTTCTTCGGTGACGAGATCGTGAGTCCAGTACATTACGTGTTGGGATATTGAGATCGTGTTTCATCTGGTGACAATTCCGTGCTCGATTTCGTCTCCAATCTTGGAGTCGCCTCGGTCTCGAAGGAAAAGTCCCGATCCCGTATAAAAATGTTAAAATAATAATAATACGAATTTAGGTTAACTTTTTTGGGCCATCCTTTATTACAACAAAATTAAAACAAATTTTTGTTCATTAAACAACACAATTAACTACCTGTAAATGAAATCAGTAAAGGAATTTTACTCAAGTCTCGAACACTAACTCTTCACCTGCTATTGTTGTTACAGAAGTCTTATCTCGTCTTGATTTTTAAATAGTGGTCGCACTCTTAAATTTCGAGACGAGACCGAGACTTATCTCATCTCGAAACCGTCTATATTATGAGACATTAGCTTAATTTCTTATTTAAAAAAGGAAGATGATGTATGATATTACAGAAAACAGTGGAAATAGTTGACTGGATTAATAAAGGAAAAAGAAGTAAATGTTTTAAATATTCTGTGTTGTTTTCTTGAAAAAGTCAGTTACGAAGGTTGTAAGTTGAACGCAAGATGGCAGTAATGTAATTATACATAAATCTTGTTACTGTGCCTCAATAAACAAAGAAAAGGTTACCGTATTATTTTAACTTAGAGCCATTACAGTAGTAAAAATTATCAAAATCTCAGTTGTTAAATGTTGAGAAATTCACTGGAAAAAGAGACAAGACATGCTAATGCAAAATATCAGCGAAAGAAGTAATATGTGGTATGCCCAAATGAAAAGGAGACCTTTGCTGTAGTGGCGTTGTATCTAATCGAATAAGGTAAATATGTTTGCCGATAGATGGCGCGGTGTTTGTCCCAGCTTGCAGTTGTAGCGAACGGTTTCGCCTGCTGTTTCCTCAGTTGGCGAGAGTTGTTTTGCGCGGACGGGTGCATTATGGATTCCTCCAGATGAGTGCAGAGAGCTGTAATCCAGATTCTTCGCGCAGAAGGCGAGCATGCTTCACAAATTTATCGCAGGATGAAGGACCTCTACTCATCGACTGGAGGTACTGCAACACGTTGCTGAAGTTTAAACAGGCCATCAAAAACAAGCGCAGAGGTAAGCTCTCGAAGGGGATAGTGCTGTTCCAGGACAACGATAGGCAACGTGTGGTCAAGAAGACTCTCGACCTGCTGAGAACATTTCAATGGAAAGTCCTCACACATCCTCCATACAGCCCCGATATTTCCCCATGTGACTCCCATATCTTCGGCCCCTTAAAACAATCACTGAAAGGTCAACGGTTCACGTGTGACAAGGAAGGCAGAACACCGTGGAAAACTGGATCCGTAAGCAACCCAGAAGTTTCTGCACTGAAGCCATCCACTCCCTTCCTACGTGCTGGGATCAGTGCATCAATATCAATGGCAATTACGTGAAGGTATCATGTTACACATTAACTGTAATTCACATATTATGTAATGCAAATATTCTGTAATATATTACTCTTTAGATATAACCGTAGTCTCCTTTTCATTTGGGCAAACAGAAATATATCATCTTTATGCATCGTGTTCTATTTTGAACAGTCCCATATATTTCAACGTTATTTCAGGTAATCGTACACCACACGCGAAACAATATACCCTCCCGTCAAGCTTTGCGCGTCTCGAATTACAAGAAACAAAGATAAATGGAGGAACGCGATAAACAAGAAGTTGACGAACGATACAGGTGCTCAGGTAGGAGTGGATTCGGTGGAGAGACAGAAGCATGGAAGTTGGTGGAGCGTAAGAATGATGAATGGAGGATCTTCCTCACTTGCAAGTCGAGGTACTAAGGTTACCAGCATCTCATAAGACACTCGTTCAGGGATCGAACCTCGGATATTTGAGTTTCGTTCTCATATATCATAAGCCGCCAGTTTCATCACCGCGGTTAATCTAGCGATGGAAACATGTGACGTGGTGTAATCGAACGACTGGAAGGTCCATTCATTGGTTTTCCTCTGGCTCTCCAGGTTAAGGGTGATTGTGACCTTAGTATAGTGTTTATCGTCGCATTTGTTCTTTCGTCTATTTCATTTCTAATTCACCATAATCGTCACGAGGTAGAAAGTCCACGTAAAATATCCATTACCCCTTGTAATGATTATTTATAGTGATTACAGTGTTTAACTTCATGGCACAAAAAAGATACACTAATTAATTGATTGATTAGTTCGTTTTACTTTACTTCGCTTTTCTGCATCTTTTGACTAATCGCGAAGATGAGGATGAATGGTTATACTGGCTATAAGTCCAGACGCCAGAGCCTCGCTATGTACAGTCCAAGGTGTACTACCTGGACGAGAGATTGATATTTGAGTGTCTTCATAAAGGATCACCCTTATACCCAGAGACATTCAATAAATCGAAGAACTAGTGAGAGGAAAAGAAGGGAGGGGGTCAGGTAGTAATTTCCTGGTCAGAGTCCCAAACTGGATATAGATGATTCTGTTGGAATGCCCATTTGAGCAGCCAGGCATGGGGTTAATGAGGCCGGGCTACTCCAGAATTTTTGCCAAATTGCGTTGTTCGAGAATCAAATCTTTGCAGAAACAAAATAGATAAAAAATGGCATTAGCCTTGTTTTCCCCATGGTCATATTCCCATTTTGAAAATTTTGGGCACGCCACTCCAGTTCTAATGAAACTAGTCAAAGGAATTAAAAATATACGTAATATGATTGCATAAAATACTTGAAAACCAGATTACGAAATCTATGGATTCTGATAATTCTGTGCTATGCAACAGAAATTGTGTTCCTAATTGGTGTTATATCCAATGTTCCACGGGAAACAAAATTGATTCAAAATCAACCACTCTCATTGGTAATTGGAGTAACACGTTGCAGAGAAAGGGGGGGAAGCAAAGATAGGAGGAGAGAGATTGTATGTGCGTGTGTGTTAGTTCAAACTGTGTGGAATGCTTAATGCGATTGTGAAAAGTAAGTACTATGCGTTTTGGTCCATCAATATAATTGAAACGCATTCCTTCTGTGTCACCGGATTCGGCAGTCTGTTGCATTCAGCAAAACACTGTGCTCAAAACGACCTGCTCACTAATTAACGGAGACAATTAATTAATGTTTTCGCTTCGCCGGTGTCACGGAAAAGTTCGTTTCCACCAACTTGTCTGGAATTCAGCTGTATTGTTCCACAATAGTATAGGGATTGCGTCGAGAGGAGACAATGACGAGACGGCATCGTAAAAATCGAAACGAAAACGAAATCACGACCTTCGAGACTTCTCGAGGTGAGATCGAGAACGAGACAGGCATTTACAAGTATAGACGACACCGAGACTACCAAAGCTCGACTCGTCTCGATACTATCCCTACAATGGTATGGTACAGTGACGAGTTGAAGTGATTTTTAGTTCAAATATTTAGCAGATGAATGTCCCAACTCCAACCTACGTTTTCCCCTTCCAACCTACGTTTTCCCCTAACTCTTAACTCTGAGAGTTCCAGTGTATGGTTTACCACTCACCTCTGGTGTAAACTGTATTGGGTTCGATTCTTAGTGGAAGCTCTAAAACAGCTTGTTTTTAGCCCAATTTACTAATCGTGACTTGCCCTAGAGTTTAAAGTGGGATCTTACAAGGCGAAGTGTAGACCGAGCATCTTGAGTAGAATTGGTGAGATACTTCATAGGAAATGTAGCAAATTCCAGTTTGGATAGCCACAAAACAGTGCGTCGCCCAATGAAAGTTTTGCTTGGAAACCAACTTCGCCACGACTATTATTTCAACATTATATTTGTGCTTTGTTATTGGCGTCGCTTTCCTGTCATTTTCGGCTACTCGCAACGATAAGGATGACTCATGATTAGAACATATTGAAGAAGGAACATTCACCCTTTCCCAGGCCGTGGCTCAAACTCTGAATCTTCGGTGGCGAGATTGTGTGAGTTGATCACTCACCGCTCTCGGCCACCGAGGAGGCTTTGTTTCTCTAGAGCTCTGGCGCCTCTGTTGATTTATCTTCATGGCTTCGTTTCTGTGGAGGCCTCTATGGAGGCACACAGTGGTTCCAGTCCAGATTAAGCTTTCTCGTTGCTGTTGGTGTTATGTGGAAGAGCGAAGTTTATTTCAATACAGGAACAAAACTGCTGTCAATGCCCATAAAATTAAAGGTCTGGGGTGACAGTTTTGAAACATCCTGTATAACTTGTGGAAAACCTGAAATACATGTAATGTTTTGACGCTTGTATGTGCGAAGCTGATGACTCTTCCCGCTGGCGTAGTGGAAACACCTTAGAATCAAAGTGTCCCGAGTTCGATACTCTCTGGAGGCACATTTCACAGATATTAGAATCTCACTTTAAACTTTTGCAGTACAGATTAGCCTGTCAAACACAGAGTGGACTTTAAACAAATTTTAATTTTGAATTGTAATCAAAGGGTCCCTGGTTCGATCCCAGGTGGAGGCACATGTCACAGTGTTTCGGATCCAGTCTCCGTTAGCCTATCTGAACATAAAGTTGACTTAAACCGAACTGTGTATCAAAATTGAAGAAACGACTGTGAATAGTAAACCGGAACAGATTTTCCGTAAATCTTGAAATCTTCCAGTATCTTCTGACTTACTCGTAGATCTGTTATCTGCAAACTTTCTACAAATGGAAACAAACGCTCGTCTTTCCTTTCTCCCCCTCTTCCTCCCAGCAACGTTTTCCAGTATCAATTTCACCTCCCGTCAATTTCTCAGCGAAAAATCATTCCAGAGAAACCTTTGACGTCAGTGAATATGATACTCCAGTGTTCATGCATGAACAAATCTCACTCGTCGATTGTGGAACCGTCTTCCGGTAGAGAGATCGGTTCCAAGCGAACGCGCCTGGGAGTGGGATGTTGTCGGGGATCAATTATCTCTCGAGGGTATTGTGTCTATCGCCAGGCTAATCTTTCATGCTATTTCCGCTGGGTGACACGGTACAAGCACAATCTTCTCGCTAGCTCTGAGACAAGGTGATTTCTCAATCGTATAACGCTGAAAGTACCAGGTATCGACAACAATATTTGATGACAAATTCTGAAAACTTTTTCCAAGAAGCTACAAGGGACACGTGTAAATATCAGGTGCTTTCTATTAAGTTCTCCTCGTTTTTCTTCTTCTTTCTTTCTATGGTTAATTCTTGTTAAACTTCTTATGTCTTTTCTTCGTAAGTTTTTTTATTGTCATTTCCCTCCTCTTTTATCAACTTTTGAAGTCTAAGGAGTCTGGAGTACTCAACCTATCTTTCACGTAGTACACCCTGTGTTGCATTTTTTTCAGGCTGGCAATACTCTGACCCTAGATCCGCAAACAAGAGTGTGGTCCATATGCGTTTGTCCCTTCATCCACCTCATCTTATCACCAGTCATCCTCATCGTTGCGATTTGCCAAAAGTTTCCAAAAAGTGACGTAAAAGAAACTAAATAAAATATATTTTCTATCAACTTTTATGTTTCTTGAGAATACGAGTTAGTTGTTTTTTAAATTCGTGTTAGTGGATTTTTGGACGCCCACAAGCTAGGGCACGTGTAATGATTGGAAAAGAAAAATTCAATTTTGTTTGCACCTGCAGTATGTTATGTGCAATGTGTTTGTCAAGGTTTGCTTTGAATACACTTTATGCTTTCATAGGCTAATCGGGACTAAAATTCGAATCCGAACCACCAGTGGCGGCGATTAGGGAGAGGGGTGTTAGGTTATGCTAAACCTTATATACCAAGGAAAAGTAAACTGTCCTTGCCCCCCTAGTTTTGGCACTTTGTCTCCCAGTTTTGGAACCCAATCGCCGCCACTGCGAACCACTGTACAATGCACCTCCACCGGAAATTGAACTGAGGGTGCCTTGATTACAAAGTTACAAAGTATTTGCCTCTAATTTTATCAATCGAAATATAACGGATACTTTCGAGCCACCCTGTACTTTTGTCCGACTTTTCGATCTGACATTGTAACTTCGGTTTCGTCCTTCAATATCGAATTTTCTTTCCGGAATTTACGTCACTTCCCTTCGGGACCACTAAGGTCACGTGACCCTTCCGCGGGGGAAATCCCATAATGGACTCTGTAAAGCTTTTACGCGCCAAAACAGCTTCTTCCTTTGTCTTCGCCAAATTCTCCATGTGGCTGGGATGGGAAGTGAAGATGACACCATTAGCAACATGCGAAACCTTCGGTCTCTGGACAACGGATTATGTGGGACGAACTTAGAAGGGAATCCTGCTTAAGGTTTTGGTCCAGTCTCATTCATTCTAAGCACTCCTCGCCACCCGGGGAGGGGACGAGGGAGTCTTTAATCCGCCTTGAAATAATCCTGGCCCATCCAAATAGAAATGTTCACAAGTAATCGGAAACGATGCATTTTACAGCAAAAAATAGAGTAAAAGTAAAGGGGAGACAATTTCACATAAGAAGCATTCACTTTGGCTGCAATATCGTCAATGGTAGAGGAGAGGAGGGTATTATGGAATAGTCGGGAAATATGGAATACCAAGGTTTTGGCTCTATTCGGTGCTGCTATCACGTGAGAATACCATGAACTACTCAAGAAAGACTCCCATGATGCAGTGCAGTGAGAGCTGACCGCTTGTTGTTGTGTTACCACTCGCTACAGAACAAAGTGTGTTTCGTGATTTTCAAGAGTTTTTGCAGGTAAGTTTTCAAACATTTTAACCTACTAGTACACATGTGACTGGAACATTGATGTTAAGCATAATATACACTAAAAGAATTGTAGTTTGTTATACTGTGGTCGTTTTTTAGCTGACAATGTTTTGTCCATCCGTTTAAAAGTTCATTTTCCAAGATGGCGTGTCGGGTATTATAGAATACTAGGTATTTCATAATACCCGACGTAAAAGTATAGTATTCCATATAACCCGACAAAATATACTGAATAAAAATTTAGTTAAAAAATGAGTTTTGCGTATAATATTGATAGCTAAACAATAATTATTACTACTTACATAAATAGTAATATAGCCTAATTTAAAACCAAAGTACATTTTTTTAAAAGCTAAATCCATTTGAATGAGTTGAGTTTGAGTTGGTGTTTTAAGTCCACTTTATGCACAGTAAGGCTAATCGGGACTGGACCTACAGTTTAAAGTGGGATCCAAACCGCTTGTGCCTCCACCGGGTATCGAAACCGGGACCCCTTGATTACAAGACAATGACGCCACCACTACGCCATGGGGAAGGCCCTCATTTGAATGAAAACAAAACACAATTTTTCTGTTATTTGAAAATTAGTCTACAGTCTAGACCTACAAATAATTTGTTTTAAGATGTGTTTTATCTATTTAAACCTACCCCCCCCCCCTTTTAGTTGCAAGAGTTCTAAATAGTCTGTTTTTTTTCTTTCAGATATGCCTAGAAAGAAGGAAGATGAGGGAAAGAAGCGAAAGCTTTGGTGTGAGACGCGGATGGCTAAGGCTATAGAAGCTGTTCGTGAGAAGAAGATGGGGTACCTTAAGGCGTCCAAGGAATTCCAGGTTCCCAGAGCGTCTCTCTTCCGCCTTGTCAACAGTAAGGAGAAAAATGCAAAGGTAGCAGCCTCAACTACTCTTGGCCGTAAGCCAGTTTTTCCTAAACAACTAGAAGACAAGTTACAAACATATTTAGTTGAGATGGAGGCCATGTTCTATGGGGTCACAAAAAGGGATGTCTGCAGTATTGCCTATCAACTTGCGGTTCGCAATAACATACCCCATCCATTTAAGGACGAAACTGCTGGCAAAGACTGGTTCTACGCTTTTATGAAAAGGAACCCGAAACTTTCAGTTCGTAAACCCATGGGTACATCTTTTGCCAGGGCCAGGGGATTTAATAAAGAAGAAGTAGACAAGTTTTTTGACCTGATCGATGTTGTTTTCAAAAAACACAACTATCCTCCTAACAGGATATTTAATGTAGACGAAACTGGTTTGTCTGTGGTGCAAAGTAAAGTTCCTCATGTAGTAGGCCTAAAAGGAAAGAGACAAATTGGGTCCCTTACTTCAGCCGAAAGAGGTTCTCTCGTAACCATCATTCCCTGTATGAGTGCAGGAGGTGACTTTGTCCCGCCTCTTGTGATATTCCCGAGGAAGAACATGAATGAACAACTTCTTAGAGGTGCTCCACCAGGGACCATCTCATCGTGCCACCCGTCTGGTTGGATACAGACAAACATTTTTACTAAATGGTTTAAACATTTCATTGATGTAACAAAACCCTCAGCTGAGTCACCTGTCCTGCTTCTCCTTGACGGCCACACAACCCACAAGCGTAACATTGACGTAATTAGTTTAGCAAGGGAAAGTCATGTTACGATTGTATGTCTACCTCCCCACTGTTCGCATAAAATCCAACCATTGGATAAAACCTTTATGAGTCCATTAAAGTCTCACTATAGTGAGGAAGTGAGATCTTTTTTAAGGCATAGCTCAAGGCCCTTGAGTATTTTTGATATGATGGAACTGTTTGGCAGGGCCTACCTTAAAGTACAACGTGGGGACATAGCAGTAAACGGCTTCAAAGTGACTGGTATTTATCCTGTCAATAGAAATGTTTTCAGCAGTGAAGATTTTATTGCTTCTACACTCACTGTTCCTAGGCCTCAGACTATGACACCCACAACTGACCCTCTTCCATGTTCGTCTACCAGCTCTGATTCACCTCAACCCTGTTCTCCCAAGAGTCCTGATGTGGTTGTCCCTGGTACGTCTAAGTCAACAAATTTTGTCCTACCCATAGAGATATCACCACCACCTCCAAAAAAGCAAAAGTCAAATAGAGGCAGGAAAGCTGGATCTTCTTCTATAATAACCTACTCCCCATATAAAACACAGTTAGAGGATGAACTGAAAGAAAAGGACAAAAAGAAGGAACCAGAAGCTTCAAAACAACAAAACAAACCGAGCATTCAAAGACCCCCCGTTCAGAAATTAAACTTAGACCGACCTTCTAGACCTAAACCTAAAAGAGATGACTCCAGTGTTAGCAGCGATGCATCGATCCATTCTGATGTATCATCTGTAATGGACTTCATGCCCTCAACTAAAGAACCGGAAAACAAAGACGCTGAATGTATCTTCTGTAACGGAACATTCTCCGAAGATCAACGCGGGGAAATTTGGATTCAATGCTTCAGCTGTTGTCTGTGGGCTCACCTTGACTGTACCGGAGCAGAGAAAGAAGATTATATCTGTGACTTTTGTAAATAGACTCGAAGCAGAAATGAGTTGCACATAATCTTAGAAATATGGTTTTTATAGTTCAAAATAACTATGTTTTATGAAGTCTCATTAGTTTTTCAATGGTTTAAACCACCTATTCCATATTACCCGACTATTTCATATTAGCCTCCATTTGTAACTTTTTTTTAAAATATGTTTTTTTTATAACAGCAAAATAAATAGTATTTTTCTTACAAGTGACACTTCATTACAATTAGTTATAGTATGTACTCATGATGATTTTGGGTATTTTATTCAAAAACTAGTGCAGTTATTTTTAGAAATGTAAATGGTATTCCATAATACCTTCCTCTCATCTAAGTCAGTGATTGCATGTGAACTAAATCGCTTTTTACTACGTACATAACTCAGGCACGTTTTCGCCTTCCCCTGGTATTGACGAGGCAAGGCCTACAACATTGCAAATGAAGGAATTATATGCATTTATTTGTATTTATAATTGGCTACCTTCATAGGCGTCACTTGGCGGGAGCAAGGAGGGAGGCACTTGCCCGTTTCAAAATTTCCAGGTTTATTAAAATTTACATGTTAGGTGTTTTATTTAACCTTCTGGTCCTTGGGGTTCTTGTTCTGTCCATTTAACGTTAGGTCCCAAGTTAAGTAGAAAAACAAAAGCAATACAATTTGCCCTGAGAAGCATACCACGCGCCGTAATCGCAGCTCCAACCTCTTTAATTGTGAAGTCCACGAGTCGTCCGCATAGCCTTCCTTCCTTGCTCTTCACATGTGCCTGTGCGATTGGACACAGAGTCCTCGCGCTGATAAATCCAATCCAATTTTCGCCAATCTCTGCAGAAGTGCTTAACACAGCGTACAGCGACATCATATTGCCCCGACGCTCACCGCTTCAATCAATTTTCAAGTCTAATCATCTCTAAGAGGCAAAGGGATTAATAATTCATTTCCCACTTGGCCTCTATCTGCAAGAACAAACACCCATCCTGAATGGGGGATGGGGAAGCCAGCATGGAATGGCCTCCTTACTCCATCTTCATAAACCCCGTCATTCCTGTACTAATCTGAAGATCGATAAGATGGCTAACCCTGGTGTAATTTGAGGAGAATCGCTCCTTCAGAGTCGACGTCACTTGTATTTCCTCAGATGCGAAGTAGAGGATTATCACGCGGTTGGCGTCGCCCACTGTGAAGGTGTCGTAGCCCTCTTTAAACGAAACTAGACTTCATGGCACAACAGCCCTCTCTCTGGGTGACGCGTGGTCAGCTCTCTCTATTAGTCGGAGCCCACTCTTCCTCTTTATAAGTAGCTCCCCAATTGTCTTCAGGAGCGCCCGATGCTGGGTCAACAATAAAATTATGGGGGACTCTCACCGGGAATCGAATCAACGACCGCTCGCGCTAAGGTCATTGATCTGTCATTGATCTATCTACACATACCAAAATTCCCTGAATACCCCAAAATTATTCACAAAAGGCCAATTTATGCTCATTTTGGCTCTAAATTTAACCTTACACCTCTAAATACATACTGTGTGTGTGTGAGAGAGAGAGGGGAGGTGGGGAGCGTAGAAAGTGAAGCACATCACACATCACACATCGCCAGAAACTCACGGGGACAAGTTTCCGTTTATTCAAAACCATGGAGTTAAATGGGGGAAAACATAGTGAAGCCCCGCTCATCACGAAAGGTTCCCAGGATCAAACACGGTTTGATCTTGGGTCCCTCGTTTCAAGTGGAAGGCTCTGTGATTGGCCCACTAAGGGCCGGTTGCACCATCTCCGCTTAACGTCTTATCCCCCACTTAACACCATTTTGCGGTTGTTCAATGTCCGCCTAACGTTACCTAGCACTTAAAGTCCCGTCTAACGTAAGTGGCGGTCGGGGCTCCGCCTAACGCGTTAAGTGCCAGGTAAACATGGAAAAGCAGTACACTGTGCAGCCAACGGATACGTGCAGTGCCTAGTATAATCTGTGTTTGCACTTTTATAGTTGATAAAATGGCAAAGTCTCGATCAGCTGATGTAAATTGCGAAAGTTTGCTGCACGTTTTGCATTACCAAATATCAAATAACAGCAAAACAGGCGGATTTGTTAATTATCATAGGAACGGCAATAAATAAAGCAACTTTTATAAATATATGTGTAAAAATGAATATTAGGTGGTTATTTTCGTGTGTTGCGAAAATGTTGTATATTGATATTAGCGTTAGCAGTTTCACTGTAATTTCGTAAGTAGGATTTGAGTGCATGCGGGTACAGAAATATAAATAAAAACTACCGTTCCAGACTTCCAGGTTAAAGTAATGCGTTTGATGCTTGCAAAATTGTATTAAAATTGCGTTCCAAATAAATGAATGTGTGTTTACCGTAACAAATTTCTTCAACCAAACAACACAATATACGAAATGTACACCATGCATCAGTTGCTTTTTCGCAATCCTAGTAATTTGTAATCTTTAAAATTAAAACTCGAGTAACATTCAAGTCACTTCCGTCGCCATTGGTGTGAATGTAACATTGCAAATAAACAAGTAACCTGTTGTTTCCGAATAATAACTGGCAAAGAATGCTCGTATAATATTTAGCAGTAGGCTACTCTTACCGTCCAGTTCATACATATGTACAAGCATGGTACAAGGAACAATTTCCGAATAGTGGTTTGTTTTGTACGTACAAACACACACATTTACAATAATAACCTTGCAAGTAACTACATACCTAATAGTACATAAGACGTAATACCAATCTTTAAAGAAACGTATATTTGTATACGTGTGATTTATTATGTTAACTTTCAAAATTGGCAAAAAAAAAGTTTACTGTTAACAAGTGTTCTTACGATGTTGACACGCATGTACAAGGAACAATTTCCTACTGGTTTTGTACCTAACCTAACCTACCCTAATATATATGGGAATGCATAAGACGTAAATGCCAAAGTTTATTTTTCGGTATTTACTATTTACAGGAAACATTTTATGCGAAGTAACATATTTTAATGACATTGTGCGATATTTTGTACTTCAACTTTAAGATTGGCAAAAAAAAATAATAATAGAGACAGGTACAGCAGTATATATTTACAGCGTTGATACGTATATACAAGGAACAATTTCCGAATGGTGATACAAAGAAAATGCACCATTGTAGTAAACCTTGCACGAATCTGCATGCCTGGAGATGCATAAAACGTGAACACAAGTTTTTTTTTCTTTTTTACATTCATATGCAATATACATGACCTTGTATTTAATTTTTGAAAATAAAAATAACTGGCCTAAGAAGACGAACGGCTAGGGAAAGAATTATCACCTTGGGAAATACATGCTAAGAACACCAAACCTGGCCTGGCTAACCTATCCACGTAGGCGTATAGTAGGCGTATAATAGCATAAATAAGCATGTAAATAGGTTTGGCAAGTTATAATTTGTTTATTTAAGCTATTATATGCATACGTGGATAGGTTAGGCAGACCAGGTTTGGTGTTGTTAGCATGTATTAGCCAAGGTGCTAATGCTGTCTCTAGCCGATCGTCTAAAATATACCACAGCTTGTACGTATTTACAAGGTATATTTTCCGGGTGGATGTTGGTGTTTTTTGTAAACAATATATGCGTTCTTGCACTGCACTAGATATAACGTTGCATGAAAGTACCTATCTGAAAGTATATACTGCCTGGAGTTTCTTCTTTTTTCTTAATAAGAATAAAACATGCGTACATACAATATTACGGTACTTTACATTACTATTTGATTATTCCTTTTGTGCTAAGATGATTAATTCCCAATATGTACCTTGTACACAGAACCGTTCATTAACGATTTTTTGTGCTATCCGAATTTGTTTTGAATACAAAAATTAAATTTTAATTTGCCTCGTTATTGCACAAAAGCTGCATTATAATAAAGAAGTAACCTAAGTATAATATAGTCAACGTTTATAATACTGATACTCGCTATTCGCTAAAGAAGGTGTTACGGATTGGTAAATTATTAACAGAAACGAATGATAAATTAGTAAGAGCAGAATAGAAGATTGCTCTTCTCATTCCGTATATTTACACAAACTCAGACACGTCAGCCTTGCACTAAAAATTTTAAAAATGTAACTTAAATTTGTTACGACTTCGTAAAGTTTTGGTCACTGTTTAGTAGGAATATACTATTTTGCATTATGTTAATTGGAGTACGTGGAAAATAATTTGAAAAGTTTTTAAGAATAACTCCCCACTACTTGGAAACATTACGTTTTATATTATATCATATAACATATATTTGATATTAAATGAGAGTACGACACATGCATTACCTACTTCGATCAGCTGTTTAATTTTATTGCAATAAATATTTCGTTTTTTTAAAACATATTTCAGTTGAAAAAGCATGCATTTGGAATTGACAAGCAGACATTAGCACGTAATAAACAAACAAAACACAATCGAAAACACAACTTTGTCCAGTTTCTGTTGCCAGGTCGTACGCAAGCAGGAGAACGTTCCACCTTACAAGGCGGAGGATAAAAATGCTTGGTGCAACCCACCGCCGCCTAAATCTCTCGCCTGTCGTTATCCAGCACTTTGTAAAGTGGCAGATTGAGTGGCGATGGTGCAACCGGCCCTAAAGGTCACTTCTCCCTATCCTGGAAAACACCCTCTTGTTTCCCCACTTTCTTTTGACCGAATTGTCGTTTGCAAGCTTGTGCGATGGTGGTCAAGGTGCCTGTCCGACAGCCGGTTCATTCATTATATTCTGACATTTTTATGGCTTGACCGGGCTCCGTGCGATGAGCAAGGGTCCTTGTGCCTCAGCATGACCATCGGAGCAGAGTCCACCTGTCAATATTTTGTCCGCCCTCGAGCCCCTCCGCCAACGGCACTGGTATCACGTGTAGTAAGTCCACCAATACCTGTCCAGATTTCGTGAGAGACGGGCTGTATGCAAATGGCTGGATATGCAAGACAAGGCTTTTAATGAGATATTGAACGGGATGTGATACGCCCATGTGTATGGAAGACTGAAATGGCTCATTGCCGCTGCTGTATAGGCTTCCTCTTTTTCCATTTCCGGCTATTTTACGCTGCTATTTTATCTGTTGAATTAATAGCGGCGATGAGGATGAATGATGAATTGATTAAATGTCGAGAGGAGAATCAGGCCTGACCAGGGTTCGAAACTGTGACCTATGGTTTCGGAGTGCGTTACGCTGGCCACGGAGGCCGGCGAAAAGCTCTCTCTACTGCATTACTGCAGGCAACAAGGCACCTGGACCCACAGACCAGTATATTATCTGCGGGGTTGGGTGTTGTCTACATGCATACCGACTGCCCGTATGGAGCTTAAGCTTTTATCAAGGGCGTGGTAGTTTTAACACTTGCAGGGTGATTAGAAGTGCTTGTATTTAAATCCACGGTGGCTTTATATAAACGTATGATCACTCTTAGTCTGCAAATGCAGAGAGAAAACAACTACAAACCCTAATGCGCTCGCTCGATATTTGCCCCGTTGATGTTTCTGTCTGTACACATTTCTGTAATCGAGTTCCTCCCATACCCGGTGCAGCATGCTCTTGTCACTTCCGAAGAACGCATTGTCTATGTGGGTCCGCAATTCCGCCAGAGGTTGGGTTAAGTCAGGAGGACAAGGAGGCCTAGACAAGTTCCATCGCTCCATGCGTCGCCATCTTACAACTCCAAGGCGCTCTAGCGGTGGCAGACAGAAGCACCTTGGTGCAGGCCACGTTAAAGTGACCACCTCATCCAAATAGTGTATATGTGAATTTTTAGAATACAAATATGATAGAGGGATAGATAAAGGAATATAAAGAAAAAGAGAGAGAATAGTTTGGTTTATTTCGTTGTTTTTTTTACTTCGCTTCACTGCCACTTTTGTCTAATCGCGAATATGAAGATGAGTGACGATATGATGACATTGATGAAGAAGCACAAAGAACACCCATGCCCAGGCCAGGATTTGTAGCGCGCTGTGCTAACCACTCCGCCACGGAGGTTGCCAAGAGAGAGAGAGAGAGAGAGAGAGAGAGAGAGAGAATGAAAAGAATGAGAGACAGAAATATATAGAGAAAGCGGTAGAAAGAGAAACAGCAGATGAGAGAAAGAAAGATAAAGATAAAAAGAAAAGGAGAAACAGGGAAAAGAATGACAGAAAAAGAAAGAATGAAAGATATAGAGGAACTGGCGAAGAAAGAGAGAGAGAGAGAGAGAGAGAGAGAGAGAGATAAATCAATGAAAGAAATGTGAAAAGATAGAGATAGGAAGAGACAGAGTGAGATAATATAATATATAGAGAGAATCTTAGCAGCCTGACCACCGAAGCAGACAACAAAAACAAATTTCCCTGGCAACGCCACTGTTCCAGGCTATGGAAAGAATACTTTCCACATCTCTTTTGGCAGTACGAAGTTTTCGATACATTAACACATGAATAAAATTCACTGCCCTTATTCGTTTTTTGATAACATTTTTTCCAGTTCCATGTGCTCGCAATTTGGACATGCAATTATTTCTCACTTTTATGTGTTCACAATTAGGACATTTTAGACATTGTACGCAATTAGGACTCTTCGCAATTAGGACACAACAGATATGATTATCTTAAGTTATCAACACCAATCTCTGTGTATACCTAATAATAAATAATAACAACGCCTATAAAAATTCACGAAAGCGCCGTAATACTTGATAATAATTCTTTTGTTCAGACTTGTTTTACTTTGTTTTTCATAACAAGATAATTTCCACAACATTTCCGCTGAGTGTTAGTTGTTGGGCTTGTAGATAAAGGTGCAAAAAGCCCGAGTATCCACAACCCACTTCAGACAAGTAAACAAAACAAACAAATAAATGAAAGTGAAAATTTCAATTTACTTACAATCGCGTGACCATAGTGGATAGATTGGCTGGAATTTCTTGAATTTCCTCGCCGCGACACCTGCAGTCTACCTGGTAATTGCTGTTTCCGTAACTGTTGCTCCAACATCTGCATTCGCTCTTAGGATGACGGCCGGAGTTGTCCACCGGAGTCCAGCCAAGATCTTCGCTAAGGTTTTTCTGTTTCCCGTTCTCCCCGCCCGAGGGCAGCAGCTGCACGCTCAACAGAAACAGCATCCACAGCAGAACTTGGTCGTGAATAGAACCAGGCCTCATTGGGGCTTAATCTGGAAAGAAATACGTGTTCAAAGTGGTAATTGACACATCTCAAGAGATTAGTGACACTAAGGCGAGTACTGAACAAGTTCTAACTTGTCAAAGTTGTTTCTCTCAATTCAAGTACACGTATGTTCCAAATCTGAATGCTACTGGTTCAGAAAACAAATATTCCACTAGCACAGCGTGTGAATTGCATCTGAATCTGTTTTCGTTTTTCAAGAACCACTGTGCTTCGACATCCACCCTACTCGCCAGACAATGCCTACTCCCTAAGGTTGGGTCCAAATTGAAAGGCGGCGATTTTTATTTGTAGAGAAAGATTGGGTTCTTCATTAGAAAATTTTAAGTGAAGGTTTCAACATTGGCTGTTAAGTCAGCGATTTATCCATACACACCCAACACTCCTAACACCCTAAAATGTTTCACAAATGGCTCAATTTATGATAATTTTGGCTATAAAATTACACTACACTCCCTAGATGGAAAATTCTGGTACCTCAGGTACAAACAAAAATTTGTTGTCCGTCGAAAAGAGATGTGGAAAATTCGGAAGATTATTAATTGAAGAGCTCGGGTGTAAAACATGGTAAGTGATATTTTGGTCATTTATTTGTTACAAAGTAAAATGTGCCATCCTTCAACTTCTGAGTGAAATTGCCATGTCATACAATTTGGATTGGACTCGGTGAAGCCTTCTGAAATTGGTAAACACAACACGGAAACAATTTATCTAGTTTAGCATCTATAGGTTGTCCAGCGAAAAGAATAGACTGTTGGGTATATGAGAACAGCGGACTTCGTGCTTGACTTTCGTGGGGGAAGGTTGTGTGGTTGACAAGCTCGTGCGCGACGGTGCCAGATTTCCGAGATGGGGGTGGACATCGTTACTTGGAGAGTGCGGATCGGCCTGAGCGGCTTCGAGGGGGGAAAGAAAGAGAAGAGACGGCCAAAAGGAAAGGAACCCCAGGTGAATGTATATTTTACTTACGGAATAGTGGTGCTAGTGTTACTCTTGCGTGCAGGGGTGGAATCTAACCCAGGGCCAGAAAGAACGCTGGAAGAGATATATAATTTAGTGCAGACAGGACAGGAAAACCTGAAGATAGAAATAAAAAAAACTCAGTGAAAGTGTGCAAAGTCTAATACAGAAGAACAGAGAACTGGAAGGATCATTGGCAGTGGCACGGAGACAAAACGAGTGGCTCTTCGACAAAGTGTATGAGTTGGAGGATAGATTAGACTCAATGGAAAACCAGAGCAGGCGCTCCAACCTGGTTTTTTACAATGTTCCGGAGAAAGACAAAGAAACATGGGAAGAATCTGAGGAGACGCTAAAAAAGGTGATAGAGGACAGTTTGAACATGACCGTTAGTGAAAGATTTTTCCATCGAGTGCACAGGCTGGGGACAAAGAAAGATAAGGATAAGCCACGACCGCTGATAGCCAAATTCGAGCACTTTAAGGACAGATGTGCTGTGCTCCAAAGGGCCAAGGACCTACGAGAGTTCGGCGTTAGCACCGCGGAAGACTTCTCCTACGAAACGAGGCAGTGCAGAAAGAAGCTAAAAACGTACATGTCCCAAGCAAGGTCGGAAGGATGTCAAGTGCAACTGAGGTACAAAACGTTGTACATAAACGGGAGGCCATGGACACTTGAGGAGCTGCAGAAGAGCGACCAGACCCCGACTGCAAAGAACGGTGTGACAACGTCGCCTGGAGAGGATAACGCAAGGTCCATCGAGTATGTGGCAACGTCGCAGGAACCAGGCGGTTTAAGGAACGGGACAACGGAAGAACAAAGGGCAGTCCGTCAGGAGACAAGAGACCCGCGCTTTAGAGATGGAAGCTACAGGGGGAGGGGGAGGGGTGGACCGCCCCCCCCCCCCGCCTAGGAGCAGGTAGGCGAAGTTCCTGAAGGCAAGGACCGACCGACGGAGAGGGGGAAGAGGAAGGTATCCAGGAGGACCGGGACGACAGGGGAGGAGGAGGTAAGGTCAATGACTTTGAGGGGGTTGAAAGTTGGGTCATAAACATTCTATTTTGGAACATTGAGGGTCTCAGGGGGAAACTCTCCAATCCCTCGTTTGTAAATTTTGTGAAAGAGTTTGATATTTCATGTATGGTGGAAACGTGGTTGCCAGCAGGCGAAGCGCCGCAAGCTTGGGCAAATACACTCTCCTGCAGGACGCGCAAAGGTCGGGGAAGAGGGGGCGAAACTCGGGAGGGATTCTTATTAACTTAGCTCATAATATCAGGAAGAACGTGGAAGAGATAGATACAGGTGTAAGGGGATTATTAGCGTCAAGGATAAATATTGGAAACTGGCATTTATATATAATAGTAGCCTACAGGCAACCGAAAAATTCAAAATTTCACTCAGAAAAATTCTTTGATGACTTGACAAAATGCGTAGAGGATATAACAGATAACGACCCAACAGCAGGCATTATAATATTAGGAGACATGAACGCCAGAATTGGAGACGAAGAAGTCATATCGGAAGGGGAGGGGGGAGGGGGAGGGGAAGAAAAAGCAAGGATAAAACTATCAACACGGACGGCAGGCAACTATTACAAATGTGCGAAGCGATGAACCTAGAGATATTAAATGGGAAATATTTTGGAGATCGGGACGGGGAGTATACATTTATAGCTCAATCGGGGAAAAGTGTCATTGATTATGCTATTTGTTCGAGGGAAATAATAGGGGAGCTGAGGGACTTCTATGTAGGAGACAGAATAGATTCGCACCACTTCCAAATCATATTGTCACTGAGATCAGAACCACATGAGGTGAACCTGGGAGAACAGAGTGCACAGAAAAAGGGAAAAGGGGTACAAACTAGGAAAATTCCGAAATTTAAATGGAACGAGGCGGAAAGGGAAAGGATGGGAGAAATCATGGGGGACGGGCTTACGTTGATGATGGCAGAGCAAATAGAGAGATAAATGGAAAATGGGGAGGTGGAAAGAGCCGTAGACTTGTTGCAGCACACTATTACAAGAGCAGGGAGGCACATGCGAGTGCACAAAATAAAACAACCAACGAAAAGAGGGTGGTACAACGGAAAATGCAGGGAAACAAAAAAGACTTTGCAAAAAGCACTGAGAGATTTTAGGATATTAAACAGTGAAAATAAAAGACAGCTGTATGTAGAACTCAGAAGAAAATATAAGCAAATCATAGAACAGGCGAAGCAGGATTGGAAAGTAAAAAATACGGAGATGCTAGTAGCAGCAATGGAGAGAAAAGACAGTAGAGCGATATGGGGGGTGATAAAGAAGCTAAGGGGAAGTAAAGGGACCAACAGTACCATAGAGCCAAAAACATGGGATATATATTTTGCAGAACTGTACAAAATACCAGAGGAGGAAGGGGGAAACAATGGCGTAAATGGAATTTTCCAACCAATCCTGGGGACACATATTCCTGTCCTAGACAATGAAATAACGGAGACGGATGTCAGACGAGCAATACAAAACTTGAAAAGCGGGAAGGCTGCAGGGGCGGATGGAATTTTGGGGGAAATGGTAAAAACAGGACTACAAAGGCCCAATATGGTGGGAGTAGCTACACGTTTGTTTAATAGTATGTACAACAGGGGATTATTCCCCGAGTGCTGGAGCCAGTCTATCATCTGTCCCATTTACAAAGGAAAGGGGGATATGGACAATCCAAACAACTATAGGGGGGTCTCGTTACTTCCAGTATTAAGTAAAGTCTACACGAGCATACTGTACTGGAAAATTAAAAAATGGACTGACATATTCGACAAAATAACGCCATTACAAACCGGATTTAGAGATAAGAGCACCACGTTGGACAATATATTTACACTCCAAACATTGATGGAAGAAAAACTAAAGAAAAAGAGAGGGAAGCTATATACCTGTTTTGTCGACTTCCAAAAGGCGTTCGATACTGTAAATAGAGAAAAACTTTGGGACAAATTGTGGGAAATGGGAATGTCGGCCATGATGATAAACGCAATAAAGGCAATATATTCAAAAGTAGAGTTCTGTGTACGGTGTCAAGTGGATACCGTGACAGAGAAACGAAAATCGGAAGCGGGGGTAAAGCAAGGATGTGTTCTGTCACCCCTGCTCTTCACTCTCTATATAAATGATATAGTGGCGTATGTAGAGGGTGAAGAAGCCGACACCCCCAAGGTCGGGACGACAAGGGTACCAGCGCTCTTGTTCGCAGATGATGTGGTTCTGATCTCGGAGACAAATGCCGGCCTACAAAGGGCTCTGGACGGGTTGGAAAGATACAGCAGAGAATCCAAACTGCAAGTAAATCTTACAAAAACAAAAGTTATGGTGTTCAAGAACGGATATGTATATGGAAAAGACGAAAGGTGGACTTTCAGAGGGCAAGAATTAGAAAGGGTAAAAAGAATAAAATACTTGGGATTAGTTCTCACTATGGCAGGGACGTGGACAAGACATATGCAAACGGTACAAGGAAAGGCTGGGGCAATAACAAACGAAATAATGCGGACAGTATGGAAATTGGAGAAATACGATATACATTTTGTGGGAAAACTGTATCGTACATTATTAATAGGGTCAATAGGGTACGGGAGGGAGATATGGGGAGCAAAGGGAGGCGATGCACTAAACAGAATCCAATGCACATTTTACAAGAGGGCTTTGCATATCAGCATGGGCACTGCAAACTGCGGCGTACTACGGGAACTTGGATTGGTAAGGGAGAATACGTGGGGTATGTTGAGAAGGGTTAAATACTGGGCGACATTAATATCGAGAAGGGAGAACTCGGTAAAAGGGCAAGCGCTGATGCAACAGGTGCAAGGGGAGGAAATGGGAACATGGGCGAAAGAGATCAGAGGTAAACTATACGAAATTGGACTGGGATGGATCTGGGAGGGGGAACACATCGACCAGGGGACATTGCAATTAGTGAAACAAAGATTAGAGGATATAGATAGGCAGGAAACAATAGCGGAATGTGAAACCAAGAGATCGCTCGAACTCCAAAGAAGGGGACCGCGGGAATGGGGACAGGTACCGTACATCAAGAAGGTGAGCATGGTGGCAAGAAAGGGGTTGGCATAGATCAGGCTAGGGGGATGGAGACACAACACAGTAAAAAATGAGGAAGGGATATATAAATGCGTATTATGCAATGGTGAGGATGGGACAGAACATTTATTCTTATGTCAGGACACGCGCGTTCTGCAGGAGGAGAAGCTACGCAACATCAGCTTGGAAACTGTGTTCAAATCAATCGTAGTGCAAAGGAACATGGAACTATTGGAAAAAGTGGGGGTTTATTTACAAACAGTTAGGGGAAAAAGAAGTGTTGCACAGAGACGGGATAAGGAAGAGGAATAAGTGTTAGTTTAAGTGAGAACAGTTAAAACAACCAGAACTGCTATTTTACACCTATACGAAATGTAATGGAAAGTGTAGTGTGTAAGAAAAATCATAGTTGTGTAATACGAATAGATGTAGTGCGCACAGCCGATGGCTCGCACATGAGATGAGCAATAAATACTTACTTACTTACTATGAGAACAGCGTTGCCGCTTGCCGCAGGGGCGAGTAACGGACCTGCTGGCAGTGAAAGTACAAGACCAAACAAACGTGCGTGGCGCTTGAATCGCGGGTACGTACAAATTGAAGAAATAAGTTCACGGTGAGCTATTATTAAAAACAAGAAACAAATTCACAACATTACATAAACTGAAAGAATAATTCTTGAGAAACCTCGCCCCGAATTTTATACACAGTAGCCCGAGAGACTCCAGTTGCTTTCGCTTTCTCGCTGGCTAACCAACTTACACTGCGATCCGGATTTTTCTGTTTTAAATAAACAAAAATATTCATTACTATTTGCCTTTCTTTTCCTTTACTTTTGAAAACCTCACCACGCCTTCTCTTCTTTACACTACTTTCGCTCATATTTCAGTATTAAAACCAACGGTTTTTTACAGCACAACACAACACAACCCAACGCACAGATCCGCCACAGTCATTCCTCGTCGAAACCAACGGTCAGTCACCCTGTCCTTCCGAGAAATTTTGTATACCGCAGTACTGGCTGAGGGGGTGGGGTGGAAAGCAGTCGACAACGCTGGGCTCGCCGTTCCCCTCCGTTCACGTGCCCCTGCACAAACAAAATTAAAAACACGCGCTGCTGGAAGGAAATTTTGCTGGTCTGAAAGCTTAAACAGTTCCAGAATAGCGTTTTACATTCGAAAGAAAAGCAAGTGTGTTCACCTTTGCGCTCAGTAGTGAAAACAATATTTAAAAAGAGGGAGGATGTAGTGAAAGTAAAAGCCCATTTGAAGCAACAGTCTATTCTTTTCGCTGGACAATCTATAATAACATTTTTTTCTTAATGAACTCAGAAATGACCACAATGTCATTTAACCATGTTTTACACCCGAGCCCTTCAATTGATTGATTTGCTTTATTTTACTTCGCTTTTTGGGCCACTTTTGGTTAATTTGCGAAGATGGGGATGAGTGATGACATGATGAAATTGATGAATGGACACTCGCAAACATCCATGTCCAGGCCGGGATTCGAACTCGGGCGTCGTAGCTAGTGTTGCCCACGAGACGAGACGAGACGAGACTTTGGTCTGTCCCGTCCCGTCTCGTGAAAATGCTGTCTCGTCTCGTGTCTCGTCTCGAAAATATTCGTTTGTCCCGTCTCGTGTCCCGTCTCGAAAATATTCGTTTGTCCCGTCTCGAAGGGTTCTGTCTCGTCTCGTCTCGTCCCGTCTCGTTTTGTCTCGTCTCGTCTCGTAAAAGTGATCCGGGATATCATGCCAACAAAAGTCAAAAGTAGCAGAAACACGAAATATTTTTCCGGAAAGTGGGATAAAGCTCCAAATATTTTACCCATTGCGTGGTGAGAATAAGTAAGGTCCGTTAATAATGAAGACATTAATATTAAAAATGCAGTTTGTTGGTTACTGATTGCTAGGTATCTTATGAAATCCTTGTGGTTTTTCTGGCTTTCATACAAGTGTGTCCTTTTCATTACTGCTATACCTTTTGGAAGTTTTGAAATGTTTTCCACTAGACCTTCTTTCTTTCTGAATGTCGAACTTCCGTGCACTATGAAAATGTACATTTTTTCTTTAAATTCTAAGTTTGGCGCTGGGAGCTACAAAAAAAGTTTTTAAATGTGTAGTACGAACACAAAAGACTATTTAAAATTTCAATACTTAGTATATTACAAATAGAAAGCATTTATTGTTCTTAATATTGTTAAACATCTTCTATGACATAAATTTCAAAAAGGGTTTCTTTGTTATATTGTGCTGTTTCTTATGCTCAGCTTATGACGCACATACTTCTTTGTTTTCCCTTTAGCCTCTAAGTCCGGTACCACCACCGCTTGATATAATTTATCCTTCGGCAGGCACGCATCTAGAAATATATGTCGGGGGAGGGTGTCCGAGCCAAGTGTTTCAGAAAAAATGATAATAATGACATTAATGACAACAATTAAGCAAATGTTTAAATTAATACATTAATATAATTCATAGCTCTATTCACTTGAATATGTAAATTAATCAATTCTATTATTGTTATTGCATGAAATGTTACAAAGATTGTAGAAGAATAGTAATATAACAGCACGAATATTAGCTAATATCTAGCTTACGTGTAGTTAAGATCGTCAAAATTTGCATAAAAACAGCTGTCCTGGCAAGAAGTTTAATGTCAAAAAACGTGATGAATTGAATATTTGCTGAATAACAAAAAAGGATGTTACATCCAGTTGACGAAAAATAAAGTTCCTGATTAATATTTTATGCTCATTATTATAAGTAGTAGTGTACATAAATCTTCATTGATACTGTCATTCAAAGCCGTATGATCGCAATAAAATCCTTGTTCGGCAGGAAAAAGTAATCCTCGGTTATGCTAAACAAATATATTTTTTGTTTAGCTAGGATGCAAGAAGCCGTTCCTGCAAAAGTGTATGTTGTACGAAGCGAAGAAACGTGACAAAACCACCACGTATGGAAGGCAAACCTGCATATATTTTATATCGCACATTTACAAAGCCGTGCCTCCTGAAGTTATAAAAATCCCAACTTCAATGATTCTTTTGGACATGCTATAGTTGAAAAAAATATATTTAGATGCACCAAACGTGCATCATTATCAGATTATGCATATAACGTGTTATTGGAATGAACATATTTGTGTAAATTGGGTGCCTCCCCGATGGCGTAGTAATAACATCGAGGTCTTGTAATGAAGGGTCCCCGCGTTCGATACCCAATGGAGGCACGAAGTGGATCGGATCGCACTTTAAACTGTAGGTCGGTTCGCGATTTAGCCTATTTGTGAATCAAGTGGACTTAAAAAAGAAAACAATATCAACCTTAAGAATATTAGAATCCACTAATTCACCCGCAGCTAAGTCAAATTTCACATATCCCTTTTCATCCTCGTTCATAGACTTCCTGCAATACTCTTGTGCATGTGGGGTGTAAGGGATAACCTTCCACGTAGTACACCCAATAGTCAACCTCACTTCCACATTAGTACACCCTGGACTGAAGACTAACGAGGCTCTGGCGACTGGCCCCATGGCCAATATAATTTTGTTTGTATTGTCCTGTTGTCCTTATGTGTGCTGAGTGCCCGTTTACAGCCTCAGCTTTTAAAGAAGTCAGAACATTTTAAGATTTTTAATTATGCAACGTTAGAGTTGTTCTTTGTAATGATAAGGGGCTGGCCCCCATATAATGTGACGGGAGCAAAATAGCCTAAGTGCTGACGCTCCCACAATTTTAAAATCAAATTCAAATTCAAAGTATCTTGTGCATGTGTGTTGCATCCCACCAGATGCGAGAAATGTGAGGAGTTATTATTTCCCTGTACTGCGTTATTTCTTTTCATAACAGTAAGGCTAAATTCTCGTTTTATCTGAACTTTTAAAAAACTTGCAAAATACTTCTCTATCTTTAAACAACCACCCTTTCTCATGTATGTGTAAAATAATCCCACTCTGTCTCAGAAAACCTCTTCCTACGATCAAATGGCGGAAACAACTCTCAAGTCTCAACAATTATAATTTGTTGCTTAAATTTCCTATAATTTATACAAACAGTAGCACATATCACGTCCTTTGGTGCAACACTGTCAACAGCTAATGTTACTTTCCTCGTCCTAATCAATTTACTTCCAACCAGTGACGGCGCCAGGGAAATGTGACTGGGGGGGGGGGCGGAAGGCTGGCAACAAAATATTGTAAGGGGGCAGTCACATTAAAACGCCCGAAAACACTACACATATATATACATATATAATAATACTTATAATAATAATTATTATTATTACAATTATTATTATTATTATATTCATGTATGGTGTTTTGTGTTTGTCTTTTATTTAGAGTGGACGTTTACTGCCTAAATTTACTTCTTGATTACGAGTTTATCTCCACATGATTCGTTTTAATAAAGACAATAATTATTTTTTATTGGTAAGTTGCCTTGTCTCTAGTGGCCTATTTCAGTATTGGAAGACATTCATAATTTTATAATTCATCGTCTTTCTTGAGATGAAACTACTGATATAAATATTTAAGTTATAAGATAATAATATAAATGACGAAAAAATGCTTCGAAGAGTTTAATTTTCTTGCAAAATAAACGTGACGTTGGAAGAAATGAATCTTCTTAAGTATTAGAAACAATGTAAGGCACTTCTCCTGTAGGAGAATTCTGCTCTATGTGCTTTGGAGAACACATTGCCCACCTTTGGTACGTCCAGGACTTGACATTTCTTCTCAATGGCAAGAACAGCCAAATGAGGCAGTTTGCATCCAGCATCCTGTTTCGAGCAAGCCTTTAAAGATTTTTAAGGACAACCATCTTCGTAACGCTGAAGAGTTTTGGACAAAATTTGTGTTTCACCTTTCAGGGAAACGTTACAGACAAAGGTTACAGTTATCTGATAATTCAAGAAATATTCTGACCCTGGCATTACTTACTCTTACTCTACCACTCCAACGTATGTCTGTGCTACACAATTACAGGCACCTATGGTGTTCGTGGGAAGAAGTTTTTCGATTTTGATATGTACGAGAAAGAGCGAACCTGCATCCAATGATTGAAGAGTGGCAACTCCTAATAAGCGTTCTTTTACCTGCCCGCGATATGTTTTGAATCGAATTTTAAGTGTAATTTGCATTTTAAGGTTCACGTTTAATACATTTCCAAATAATATCCCCTCATTAACTTCAAGAGTATCGAAGAAATTCCCTTTGTTAAGGTTTCCTCAGACTCATCATCTCGAAGTTCTTGTTCCTGAATAGTAAGAAACCGCGATGAATCCACAACAACTGACATGTAGTGTCGGGTTTTCTTCGATCACATTTGGTCCTGGGTTCGATACCCAGTGGAGGCACTTTAAACTATAAGTCCAGTCCCGATTAGCCTTACTGTGCATAAAGTGGACTTAAAATATCAAATCAACCAACCAACCAAATCTTGAATCAACTTTGAAAGTCTTTAGCGTTGTCACTAACGACCACGATTAGAATAATTTGCGCGTACTACAGATAATGTCTTGTGGTCCTGAAAATATTCGTGATGTTTTAAAACCATCCATATTCAACACTTTTTCCCAGTTCTTAAGACTGGGTAAAACTTAGGTTAATCTCGGCTATTACAGGACATAAATGAATGAGAAATCACCTATGCCCAGGTCGGCGCTCGAATCTTGAACGAAAGTCACATACACGTAGCTATATATATACTAAACAAATTAATATTTGTTAATCAAGTTGGTATTATAAGCAGGAAAGTGATATCATGCAGAATACACCACTTTGAAAAGGTGAAAATCGTCATACTCTTATAAATGAACTCTTTTATTATTCGATATTTAATTAACTTCAGTTGGAGGGCCGGGTGGCGAAGTGTCTGACATGGGGCGTCCCCCTGCCTCCTCTGGCGTCGTCACTGCTTCCAACCCTCTAATAACTTCGCTGCTGATAGCCTCACCTTGGAGATGGAAGCTTGTGTGTCGGCGAATAATACAAAGCACTTGTGTTCACTGTCCCTCTTTCATTCAAAGTCTGCCGTTTTCCTGTCAGCAAGCAAAGCAAATTACAGAATTTTTATTGCCCCTCCCTTGCATCAACCTTCATTCCTACTTTAGGCCTGGATTTATGGCACTTACCCGCTACTGCAGGTCAACCTCGCCCCTATATTTGGCGTTTGCCCCCTGAAGCAACGGTGTTCATTGTTCAAAGCGAAACCTCTGTCAGTAGGGAACGGCGAGAAATAGTCTCGGAATACACCCTGGCCGTAAACAGGCTCCCGCCACCCTGACATTGGTGTCAGCTTCTCTCTGAAGTTTGATAAAACTACTTTGTGAAATTTGTTTAGTAACGATTGAAAATGTAGACAGTAGATACTACATGTATTTTGCTCATAAACTTGAAGGCTAACTTCACAGAATAAAAAGAAAAGCTACAACATTCCTTCATCTAATTCACAGAAAGGCTAATCGGGACTGGACCCACACTTTAAAGTGGGATTCAAATCACTATGTTCCTTCACCGGGTATCGAACCCGGCACCGCTTCATTACAAGGTAACGACGCTACCACTGTAGCATCGGGGAGTCCCCATAGAACAAAGTTTCCTTCTACGACGATTATACAGAACTTAGTGCACTTCCTTCATTTGAAATCTATTCTATATCAGGCTCAGTATTTCGTTATTACAATCCAAGGAATAGTATTCTCCTTAAATAAGAAATAAATAAATAAAAAAAAAGCATTGGAAATAATCTTCAAACGGACGTAAAAAAATCGAATCCAACCACCTGTAGAATGCCTGAGGGAAACAACAAGAATTTTCTCAACAAAAACATTTCCGAAATTTCCATAACATTCTAAAAATTTCGCAACCCGTGCAAATAATCATGTGGTAAACTCTTGTCAAGGTTCCCTGTAAACACTAAAATCACCAAATTATTTCTTTCCATATTTCCCGTATTTTCTCCTCCTCTTTAGCTCTCAGCTGCTCGGAGTGGGATAATGCAAAATTATTTGTCCCTAATTATCTCCTTCTTAGTCTTGCAAATATCTTGGACTCCTTAATAACTTTCCCAACAACTCCTTATCAATTTGTACTGCCATGTTTCCCACAATGTTTTTCCTACTTCCTAATAACATTCACTTCTGTACACCCTTTGATGTAAAAATTAAATAATAATAATAAACCCTATCCGTCGGTCCGTTTATCTTTCCAACCTATGAAGCTGAGACTATTTTTACAAGATAAACCTCGGACGCAGACATTCCACGATCTTTTGGCCCCTCCTTCCACCTTCTCTACTTGCCCTTTTACTTGATATTATTCAGAATTGTATTAGTATCTGGAGTACTATCCTAACATAAAGTTATTAATCTGGAATAAATTGAAAAACAAAAATGGGGAGTAATGCTGTGTTTCGATAGAGTATTGAAAATAAGTTTAAGTATTCATTCATTACTCTCTCTAGAATAGTCTTATTTTGACTTAATACACGCTTTATCAACGTTTCTAATTTAAATACTTTATTCCAAGCAAACAAGTATTTGCAACTGATTAAATATTTTGCTTTTATTTTTTCGAGACATTCGAGACGAGACGAGACTTTTCAAAAGCCGTCCCGTCCCGTCTCGTGTCTCGTCTCGAAAACGAGACGAGAAAGGCATTCCGTCTCGTCCCGTCTCGAATTTCAAAAGGCTTGTCCCGTCTCGTGTCTCGTCTCGTCCCGTGAGCAACACTAGTCGTAGCGCGATGTGCTAACCACTCCGTCACGGGGGCCGGCTGAAGATTATTTAATGATGTACGGTATATAGAAATGGAAAATGGAAGAGAAAGAGGGGAGACGGAAGATAGATATAGAAAGAGAAGGGGTGTGACTGCATGAAAAGATAAATTAACAAAACAATAGTGAAAGAGAAAGAGGGAGAGAGAGAGAGAAAGAGAGAGAGAGAGAGAGTATAGATAGGAAACATAATATCTGCGCTCTCGTTGGAATCTTTCTCGCGGTGTCCCTACTGAGGTCCTAAACCCGATATTTCGCCTATCGACCATGTTGATGAAACGTGTTTCTTCAATTTCACTAATTGGGTCTCCCATATACACTTCCCATTCGAATCTTCAAAATGACCTGTTGAATATTGCAAAGAGGTCTCATAAAGGTAGTAAAAACCGGGTGTGGCACATTTGCACGGCTTTTCGTGTCAACCAAATGACCTCTGAATACACGGAGGACCTTACACTTCCCGGAAGGTTAAGCTCTAGCCAAACAGGAATAGAATGAATTTGTCAAGGAAGATCAAAAGTAACGGCCATGTCTCGTGTTATAAATGTTTGTCTCTATATTCCTTTTCCGAAATATCTGGTAGCGACGCGCAGAGGCGAGAGCTTGTGGGCGGGGCCAGACTAGGTGGGGAAGGGTGCAAAATGCAGAATTCCCCTAGTAGGCTTGCGAGCTGTCATGTTTACTACAGAACTACTGGACCAGTCGAGTCGCCCCCTCTCGCCTCCGCAATTCATTGGACGAGGCACACACCCGCAACGTGCGCCCAGAACACGTTCGCGTTCTCTTACTCCAGACATTCCGGAAAAGGAATATAGTGTCTCTCTCTCTCTCTCTCTCTATATATATATATATATATATATATATATATATATATATATATATCTGTATGCGTGTGAAATGTATATGTATATATATATATGTCAGTCAGGTTTCATCGCGTTGGGTCCCATGACAACTCACTGCAGAACATCACACGACGTGTATGACATGTTGCTTGGATTCTCTGACCCGGTACCACAATGAAGGGAACAACTTTCTCTGCCGTTTTGTGACTCAGCATGAGAGCTTCGTTCATCACTACACTCCAGAATTCAAACGGACGTCGATGGAATGGAAACAGCCGTGAAAAGTGTTCTTCGCTCACCGGACCCCGAATTTTTTGCAGATGGCTTTCAAAAACTTGTGCAACGATGCGACAAATGCTTGTGCTGCCTTGGAAATTATGTTGAAAATTGAGAAAGGATCATGCTACTTGGTGCAACTTGATTTTTGTCTGTAACTTAAGAAATATATTTTTTGCAACATAGGGAAACTTTTTCCTTAAACGAGCCTCGTATTTTAAAACAAGTCTTTGAGTTGGGTAAGGTCCAACCAAGGTTTTTCAAAAGCTGGCGCCATACTATATCCAAGACATGGAAGCCACAGAAAATTGTCTAAAGGAGATCGAAATGTCGTGTTTTGAAGTGAAGCGTATATCGTGTGACGTCGTGTCATCGCGAAATGGCAATGCTTATTATAGCTATAGGTAGAAAAGTAGAAATGAAACAGCAACACACGCAGAGGGATCAAGAAAGAAATATAGCGAGAGAGGGAGAGAAACATGCATACAAAGATCGGAGAGTGAGATAAGAGGTGAGCGAGAGACAGGGAGTGAGAAAAATAAAAGGATGGTTCAATAGAAAGAAACAAGTCGGGAATGGAATGAATGAGAAAATGAGAAAAGGGAAGAAAGGGATGGCAAACCTTATCACGGTATCTAGTGACATGTGAAACGCAGTTCGATATAAATTATTTTCTGTTTATTGATTCATTTTATGCACAAACATGAAAGTGTGAGGTTTGATCTTATTTTGTGAATAAACTTGTATCCGAGCCAGACGTCGGAAGCTGGGGACGGGTTTTTCTTGAGTGACAGCGGAACTGTCTTTTCGGCTTAGAACATGACATATTTGCACCAACGCGAAGATAAGGGAAGATTATTTTCGCCGCTACCGGGCTCGAATCGCAGCAGGCGTTCGAACCCATGTTCACGGATGACCAGGAAGATCAGCTGGAGCTCAAGCCTGCAAGGATCGACGACGCGCACTTGACCGCGTTTCAAGACAATGGACACAGGTCATTCGCATCCCTGAGAAAGCGAAGCCAAGCCACTAGAGCGTCCTGTTCAACGGAAGAATTCGAATCTCTTATATATAGGCGGTGCTACCATCCCAAACACAGTTTTTACCCGGATTTCATAGAGAGAGCATCTCCGCGCTACACTCTCGCGTGATCATTGTTTTGTGTCCGTGAACTTGGTTTCCTTACGTACTGTGAGCGACTTGCAGATAGGGAGTTACCAGTGTGCGCCTTATTTTGGTGAAGATTACGCGGTGATTTGTTTTTGCCAAGCGTGGACTACATAAGGATGGAGGGCTAAAGAAGATTGAGAAGGGAGGCCGTCGCTCCTCCTGACGCCCGCAACGATGCAGAAGCCAGCCAGACGACGCCAAAACCAACCACTGCCCAAAGCCCGAAGGACGCTTTCAGATCGACGTCCCAGCCAAAGCCCGAAGGACGCTGTCAGATCGACGTCCCAACCAAAGCCCGAAGGACGTCTTCAGAGAGAGAGATTGAAGGACGACTCCAGAACGACGCCGATCGAAGCCAGAGGGAGAGATTGAAGGACGACCCCAGAACGACGCTTCCAGACGACGCCGAATCGAAGCCCGTCACCAGAGAGATTCCGAACCGACGCGTGACCACGTACACCCGACGCTAGTGACAAGAGGAACGCCCGAAGTTCTGAGGAGGTGCAAGTACACCATATCGTCGCAATTATTCTTCGTCGCGATCGACCTCGGAGGACAATTTCGCCACAAAGGAACCGTGTGCAAGTCCCGCGTCCAGGAGAGATGAATGACCACGCCATGTAGCAGAGTCTGGTACAGTATACTTCAGAGGGTCTAATATCCATGTAAACGTGCGTCGTTAGTATCAACACCGTACAGTTAACGCCGAAGTCTCACTTATTAGCAAAGTCACTCAGGAGACCCCGAAACTAATTTCCGCGTCTGATAATTTTTGGTATTGTTGTAAAAAAAAGGGTTATTTCATGTTCAGACGTTCTAATTTAATTGCCTGCATTCAGCGTTAGAAGCTCCATTTCATTTCTTTAATATTTAGTGTAAATTGTCAAAGTGTGCTCCATTTTTTGTGTAACCGACCGCCCCGTCGCGCCATTTAATTTGTCAATACTTGACTGATGAGTCCTTTTTAATTGTGGAAAGCGTAGTTGTTTTTATTGCAAGGTCGTGTGCGTGAAATAGTATTATTTGTTGCTTAGTGGTTTTTGATGTAATTTTCGCTCGCGCCGACGATTGATTAGTGTATTCCGGCAGCTGGAGCCAATTAAGTTTTTGCATCCCTATGTAATTGAGTAGTTGTTCTCATTGGACGAGAGAGGCTTGTGTCTAATGCCCCCGTCCGAGAAACTTGTATAATGTCGTGCATACGACTGGGTGCAAACGTTCATTCGAACGAAAGATTTAACCACGCCGACCCAATTGTCTTAGTTAACCGCTTTCCGAGGGCTGGCACTTAAGTTAATTTAAATGAGCACAGGAGCTGGCAGACAAATGCCCTAAATTCACCTAAAGGTTTAAAAATTAAAAGGAATGATATGTTAATGAGATCCATGATTTGTATCCATACTTCACATGTAAAAATACCTCATGTGTGTGAAAGAGAGAGAGAGAGTGAATGAGTGAGCGTTTGAGGAAGCTTTGTAAACAGTTGTTGATTGCAATATTTTTTTGTTGTTACAATATATATTCACTTTTTTACCGTTCGTCAGTGTTGTTATTTGACGTTTTTCAGGTACCAGATATTATGCTATTAGTGTTTTTATGACTGTTCGAATCTACATATCAAAGGTAAACAAAACAGTGTAACTTTTCAAGGTATTAATCTCCGCCTCGCAATAGTATGACAATAAACGACCGTCTCAGTACCGAACTTGATAACTGGACCGTGAGTCACGACCGGTTTCCCGTACACATAACGACGTTTGGCCCCGTCCCGGGGTATGATTGACACGTCATTTTGGGGACCGGGGTGCACTCGTTACATTTGGCGCCGCGAACATGGGACGGCAACTTTGTCTTGTCTTTCCAGGAAAGCCAGGTTGCGAGAGCGGTTGAAATTTCATTGTTGTATACGTCATGCATAAAATTCTTGTATTAGGTTCCTGATGATTTGTGTTTTTTTCGTTTGGTATTTCGAGGGTTATTTTGATGTATTTGTCGTAGGTTCACGTGTAAGGACACGTTATTGGGCGTAATTGGTAACAATAGGGCAGATATTTTTTCGGCGAAAGCAGCAAGGGCAGCTGCATAGGGCATTTTTTATGTACTTTTTGTGTACTTTTTTTTGGTTGTTGGCATAATTTATGGCATCAGGCTGAGTTGCGGGATAAGGGATTCCCGACGGACCTCTTTTTCTTTTTATGTATCGATTTGTAATTCACATTTTGTGTGAGCTCGCGTAAGTTTGCTTAACTGTCCCAAAGTGTGACATAAGATTGAGCAGATAATTAAGGAAAGGCCTTCATGAGATTAAGAAATCGTCGCATAGACTGTTTGAACAAGAGTGACGTCATGATGGTTTGCAAGGTTTGTGGGCAGGAATTTCATGATTACGAAGTCGACAGCGAGGGAGATTCCGGACCGGTTTGTCTCCAGTGCAAGAGCCCGCCAGGAATGGAAAGGGAGATACCAAGTGCCCAGGGGGGTACATCGTCACGTGCGGACAGCGACCACAGCAAGGAAGAAGATGACGTAGGAAGTGGCAGTGGTGCCAACCAATTCCAGCTGCTTCTCCAGATGCTCCAAGGAATGCAGACCGAGATGCAAGCCAACATGCAAGGAATGCAGACCGAGATGCAAGCCAACATGCAAGGAATGCAGACCGAGATGCAAGCCAACATGCAAGGAATGGAAACCAGGATGCAAGCCAACATGCAAGGAATGCAGACCGAGATGCAAGCCAACATCCAGGGATTGCAGGCTGAGGTGCAAGGGATGCAGACCGACGTGCGAGGGATGGAAGAACGCCTACAAGGGACGGTTCGCGCCTCCGGAGAAGAAGTGACGCAACGGCTCCTTCAGACGATCCAAGAATCCGAGGCTCGAATCGAATCCAGGATCGCCAGGACCGACGCTCGCATCGATGAACAGGAAGCCAAGGTGGCAACACTGGCGCAGAGCGTAAGTGAGCAGGAAGGTGCTTTGCAACACATCGGCCAACAATGTGCACAGCTGGAGTCAGCCTGTAATCGGAGCAACGATACCCTCGAGCGACAAGTGCGGCGAGCAGCGAGCATAGCGGAAGGGAATTCCGACAAGATAAAGGAAATCGAGGATAAACTGCAACAATTGAACGTAGCTGACGTCCCGGGATCATCGCGAGAGCCGGCAGCTATGACGTCACCACAGCCAGCTGCGGTTCCTTCGCCTTCAAGGAGCGCGAGTGACGCAAGACCGACTACGCTTGTCAACGGAGGAAGCGAAGTGGAACCTGGACTACATCTTCCATCGCCGCGACCGTTCGAAGCCCAAACTTCAAACCGGGAAGATATACGGTCTGAACCAGCACCGACGAGAAGGGCTCTGTTCCCGCCGGAATATAAGAAACATTTCAAGAAGTTCTCCGGGGCCGACAGGATTTTGCCGTCTGCCTTCATCGAGGAATTCGAAGCAACAGCGCGGGAGTTAGGACTTGCGGATGGGGAGCGATTACTCGTGCTGAAAGGCCTAATGCAAGATCGGGCAAAGAACTGGCTGGATCGGAATGAAAGACACTTTCATTCATACTCGGCGTTTAGGGAAGAGTTCTTGACACACTTTCAGCGCCCCATGCAAGTGGAAAGGATGCTTATCCAACTGAGGAACGAGAGGTACGACAGGAACGGGGGACTTACTTTTTCGCAATATTTCTGGCGTAAGTTCAATGAGTTCCAAGCTCTCCAGCCACAGATGACCACGTCGGAGATAATTGCGGCCCTAATTTATCATTACCCGCAAGAGATAAGACGGCATCTCAACGGGGCGTGCGTTTTCGATGCAGAAGCCATGTCGCTCACGCTCGAGAACCTAAACCAGTGCGAAGAGGAACGCGAGAGGACGCGGAGTGACAGATGGAACAAAAGGAGACGACCGGAGGATGAAGGAAGCCGAGGAAATAAGCATCCACGCGTTCACCTGGTCCAGCAAAGATACGGTGGGCAGCAACACGCTCCAGGAGCCGAAGTAAGCCGTTTTCTAGACAATCCGCCTTCACCGCGACGCAGACGCCAGTGCCGAGGAAGGAGACGTCGAGGTGGACCGAGCCGTAGGTCGCCGGGTCACCATGGCAACAGCGACAACAACAACTTCTTCAACGGGCGGGTAAGCAACGGCTATTACCAACGTCATCCGGACAGTAGACCGGGGAGCCCGCGTTCTGACAGTGAGAACACAAGGCGCGGCCAGATGGGGGTCCAGAGGACCCCGACTAGGAATGCGAACGGCCCGGGTTCGAGACATGGATCACCGCAGCCGGGGCCGTCAAATTACCACCACACGGGAAACCGTTAGGAGTCTCGCGTCAGGGCTCAGATGCGGGACAGACTGCACCCAACCCACCTAAATTCGAGCCAAACCACCCAGGAGAAAAAACCACGCCAATCCGGATTCGAGCTGCCTGGTTGGGCGAAGATATGCACGGCGATGAGGATGCGGACGAGAAACGCGAGGACCATTGGCCTACGAGATCACCGTTAGTGGAGCTGCGAGTTGGAAACGAGGTGGTAACTGGACTTCTGGATACGGGATGCGAGGCAAGCCTTTGTTCCGAGGCAACATGGCGGCGAGTAACAGAAGGGGTACGCCGACCACAACTTCGCCACCTACGAGATTTCAGACTCGTAGATTTCTCCGGGAAAGCGAGAGAGAAGCCGCTTGGACACACAGTTCTGCATGCGTCCATGAACGATCGCCCTGTAGAAGTTGAAGTTTTGGTGGTCCAGTCTTTGTCTGTCGACTTGTTAATCGGGATGGATTTCCTCAGTCGATATGCCTCGGTCCTGAATATCGGCAAGCATTTCGTAACTCTGGCTAATCGCGACGAAGAGTTTGACGTCGAGTTCATGAAGCCCGGGGAAGGAGAAGAGAGCGGGTTCCAGCCAAACGTCGCATTGTGCACCGAGGTCAACCACCACGAGAAGCTTAAAGAGAAAGTGGATTCAACGGTAGCCTCCTGCGGAAGCCTCACCATAGGGGAGAAGAGAGTGTTCGCCGAACTATTGGAGGAAAATGCCGTCGTTCTCGCCGAGCTACCAGGGAGGTGTAACAAATACGTGCACGAAATCGTCGTTGAGGGAGAAAAACCGGTAGTCAGCAAACCTTACCCCATCGCTTTTACGCACCGCCCGGAAGTGCGTCGGCAGTTGCAGCAGATGTTGGAATGGGGCGTCATAAGGAAGTCACGTGCGGTGCATGTCAATCCCCTCCTAGTTGTGAAAAAAAGTGACGGTAGCCTTAGAATTTGTGGCGACTTCCGCGGATTAAACCAAAGGTGCAAGTTAGAGCGCGTCCGGACATTAAAGTTACAAGACACCCTGCAGTTGTTCCACGACAAAAAGGTATTCTCTAAGATAGACATGCTGTCTGGATTTTGGCAAATTTCTCTAACGGAAAAAAGCATGCCATACACCGCCTTCGGGTTTGAGGATAACCTGTATGAATTTACTGTTGTTCCTTTTGGCATATCAAACGGGGTACAGGCCTTCACGCACGCCATGGCGGAGGTACTAGGGGACGAAGTCAAAGATTTTTGCCTGTGGTACGTGGACGATATATTGTGCTTTTCGAGGGACGTGGCGGAACATTTTGAACATCTGAGCATCATCTTCACCAAGTTGCGAGAAGCGGGAATGACGATCAAGCTCGAAAAGTCGGCCTTTTTCCAATCAGAGGTGAAGTTTCTGGGACACGTGATAGATGAAAAAGGTGTGAGGCAAGATCCAGCGAAGTTCGAGACGATCCGGAAACTAGAAGCCCCCACGACCAGAAAAGGAGTGCAGCGCCTGCTGGGAATATTCACGTGGCACCGCCGCTTCGTTCCGAACTTCAGTGACATTGCGAGCCCACTCTTCGAACTTCTGAAGCAAGGGAAAAAATGGAAGTGGACAGCCGAACACCAAGGAGCCTTGGATAAGCTGAAGGACGCCGTCTGTGAGCAGCTTTACCTTTATCACGCCGACCTCTCGGACACGTTTTATGTGCAGAGCGACGCCTCGATTTCGGCTCTAGGGGCGGTCTTGTATCAGGAAAAAGAGGGGGAAAAACGGATCATCCAGTACGCCAGCCGCTCCCTGAGAGGGGCGGAAAGGAACTACTCCGTCGGCGAGCTCGAGTGTCTGGCGGTAGTTTGGGCACTAGAAATTTTTCATGTTTACCTGGCCGGAGGGCACTTCGTCGTAAGGACAGACCACCGTAACCTACAGTGGCTGCACCGCGCGAAGAACTGGAGCGGACGCCTCACGAGATGGAGTCATCACTTGCAGAAATATTCGTTTGATGTAGAATATGTGAAGGGGCGCGACAACGTAGTTCCAGACGCCTTGTCACGATACGTCGAAGGAAAGGGACTAACCAAGGTGCGCGTGAATCTTATGCAATTTGATTCACCGTACTTAACCATCTTCAGTCGTGAGCGATTCGCCGAAATGCAGCGTGAAGATGCCGAGACCGGGGAGTACTACCGTATCCTGGAGGGTCAGCAACCCGCCGAAGCCCGCCGCCAGCGACGCGTAAAGGAACATTTCGTTATCTCGAACGGGATCCTATGCAAGGTAGACGTTCACAACCCCGAACGCCTGAGGCTGTGTGTTCCAACTGAAGCGAGGGAGAAAATCTTAGAAGAGGCGCACGACAAGTCGGGGCATTTCGGCGGGAAGAAGATGTGGAGGCATCTCGATCACCTGTATTTCTGGAGAGGGATGCGCAAGGATGCGAAGAGATGGGCGCGAGACTGCGTAATCTGCATGCAGACGAAACCTAACCGTGCGAAGGCGGCCAAGAACCCGACGTCGCTAGTGGCGGAAAAGCCGCGGGAGATTGTCTTCGCAGACTGCGTGGGACCGCTTCCGAAGAGCAGTGACGGAATGAGGTACATTTTCACCGTTATGGATGGATGCAGCCGTTTCCTCATGGCGTACCCAGTCCGGACAACCACGACGAAAGTACTACTTCAGAAATTAACCGGCACCTACTTCACACACATGGGGACCCCACGCTACGTGCTCACTGACCGAGGAGGCCAGTTTACGAGTAGCCTATGGAAGAAGACGTTGGAAGAGTATGCTGTCAAGCCCATATGGACACCGAGCTACCGACCGCAGGCGAATAAAGTAGAGCGCATGCATTGCGAAATGAATCGTCTGTTGCGAGTATTTTGCCACAAGCAGCATAACGAATGGAGCAAGCATATTCCATCTATTGTGCTCCTTCTCAATAACACGGAGTCAGACACCCTAGGTTTCGCGCCCGCAGAGCTTCAGTGGGGCAGCACGCAGCGAAGAGACGTAATCCGCCACTTCGGTCTCAAGGAGGGTAACCACGACCTAACGGCCAACCAAAAGGTCTTAATGGCCGTGGAAAGGACGAGGAAGGCAAGACAAACAGCAAACGAGAAGGGGGCACGAGACGGCGCAGGGGTTAAAGCAGGTGACCTCGCGTTCGTGAAAAATCACGGACTCAGTTCGCAAATTGAGGGAAAGATAAAGAAGCTGTTTTTTATGTACGACGGGCCGTATTTTTGTAAAAGCAAGCTAGCCACCAACATACTTGAACTGGTAGATTGCACGACCGGAAAAACGCTAGCGCCGCAACATGCAGAGAACTGCAAAAGGTGGAACTGCTCCGACGAAAAGCGCCAAGAGTGGTTAGCGCGATATAAAAGCACGAGCGAGTCTTTAGTTTGAGTCTGATCAGGATGTGAGGTACTTTTATCCTATTTTGTGTAAATTATTGAGTGTATAATATGTTTATTTATCATGTAAATTGGAGGTATCATTTATATCATGTGTTTTGTGTTATCGAACTGGTTGACTTTTCTCGTACAGGGTGTTAAAAAATTTGTAGTCAAAATTTCATGCCCCAGAGTAGTAAAAAAAATTTATTCGCCTACAGAATTTTTTGATCGGAAGGAGGGCGAGATATCACGGTATCTAGTGACATGTGAAACGCAGTTCGATATAAATTATTTTCTGTTTATTGATTCATTTTATGCACAAACATGAAAGTGTGAGGTTTGATCTTATTTTGTGAATAAACTTGTATCCGAGCCAGACGTCGGAAGCTGGGGACGGGTTTTTCTTGAGTGACAGCGGAACTGTCTTTTCGGCTTAGAACATGACATATTTGCACCAACGCGAAGATAAGGGAAGATTATTTTCGCCGCTACCGGGCTCGAATCGCAGCAGGCGTTCGAACCCATGTTCACGGATGACCAGGAAGATCAGCTGGAGCTCAAGCCTGCAAGGATCGACGACGCGCACTTGACCGCGTTTCAAGACAATGGACACAGGTCATTCGCATCCCTGAGAAAGCGAAGCCAAGCCACTAGAGCGTCCTGTTCAACGGAAGAATTCGAATCTCTTATATATAGGCGGTGCTACCATCCCAAACACAGTTTTTACCCGGATTTCATAGAGAGAGCATCTCCGCGCTACACTCTCGCGTGATCATTGTTTTGTGTCCGTGAACTTGGTTTCCTTACGTACTGTGAGCGACTTGCAGATAGGGAGTTACCAGTGTGCGCCTTATTTTGGTGAAGATTACGCGGTGATTTGTTTTTGCCAAGCGTGGACTACATAAGGATGGAGGGCTAAAGAAGATTGAGAAGGGAGGCCGTCGCTCCTCCTGACGCCCGCAACGATGCAGAAGCCAGCCAGACGACGCCAAAACCAACCACTGCCCAAAGCCCGAAGGACGCTTTCAGATCGACGTCCCAGCCAAAGCCCGAAGGACGCTGTCAGATCGACGTCCCAACCAAAGCCCGAAGGACGTCTTCAGAGAGAGAGATTGAAGGACGACTCCAGAACGACGCCGATCGAAGCCAGAGGGAGAGATTGAAGGACGACCCCAGAACGACGCTTCCAGACGACGCCGAATCGAAGCCCGTCACCAGAGAGATTCCGAACCGACGCGTGACCACGTACACCCGACGCTAGTGACAAGAGGAACGCCCGAAGTTCTGAGGAGGTGCAAGTACACCATATCGTCGCAATTATTCTTCGTCGCGATCGACCTCGGAGGACAATTTCGCCACAAAGGAACCGTGTGCAAGTCCCGCGTCCAGGAGAGATGAATGACCACGCCATGTAGCAGAGTCTGGTACAGTATACTTCAGAGGGTCTAATATCCATGTAAACGTGCGTCGTTAGTATCAACACCGTACAGTTAACGCCGAAGTCTCACTTATTAGCAAAGTCACTCAGGAGACCCCGAAACTAATTTCCGCGTCTGATAATTTTTGGTATTGTTGTAAAAAAAAGGGTTATTTCATGTTCAGACGTTCTAATTTAATTGCCTGCATTCAGCGTTAGAAGCTCCATTTCATTTCTTTAATATTTAGTGTAAATTGTCAAAGTGTGCTCCATTTTTTGTGTAACCGACCGCCCCGTCGCGCCATTTAATTTGTCAATACTTGACTGATGAGTCCTTTTTAATTGTGGAAAGCGTAGTTGTTTTTATTGCAAGGTCGTGTGCGTGAAATAGTATTATTTGTTGCTTAGTGGTTTTTGATGTAATTTTCGCTCGCGCCGACGATTGATTAGTGTATTCCGGCAGCTGGAGCCAATTAAGTTTTTGCATCCCTATGTAATTGAGTAGTTGTTCTCATTGGACGAGAGAGGCTTGTGTCTAATGCCCCCGTCCGAGAAACTTGTATAATGTCGTGCATACGACTGGGTGCAAACGTTCATTCGAACGAAAGATTTAACCACGCCGACCCAATTGTCTTAGTTAACCGCTTTCCGAGGGCTGGCACTTAAGTTAATTTAAATGAGCACAGGAGCTGGCAGACAAATGCCCTAAATTCACCTAAAGGTTTAAAAATTAAAAGGAATGATATGTTAATGAGATCCATGATTTGTATCCATACTTCACATGTAAAAATACCTCATGTGTGTGAAAGAGAGAGAGAGAGTGAATGAGTGAGCGTTTGAGGAGGCTTTGTAAACAGTTGTTGATTGCAATATTTTTTTGTTGTTACAATATATATTCACTTTTTTACCGTTCGTCAGTGTTGTTATTTGACGTTTTTCAGGTACCAGATATTATGCTATTAGTGTTTTTATGACTGTTCGAATCTACATATCAAAGGTAAACAAAACAGTGTAACTTTTCAAGGTATTAATCTCCGCCTCGCAATAGTATGACAATAAACGACCGTCTCAGTACCGAACTTGATAACTGGACCGTGAGTCACGACCGGTTTCCCGTACACATAACGACGTTTGGCCCCGTCCCGGGGTATGATTGACACGTCATTTTGGGGACCGGGGTGCACTCGTTACAACCTCAAGAAGAAATAGATTCTACGACAGATATAAAAAAAGCGAAAATCTAAAAAAAAGATACACAAAATAACGAAGAAAAGTAAAATAATGCTCACCCCCTCCTTGATCCTGTCTGTGGGCGTTGCCCATAGTTATTGGTGATTGGGGGATAACATGTCATGAAACTCTACCTTAACGTCACTTCCAGGCTGGGAGAGATCTGTTTTGTACCTCTTTCTTTCCTTCAATATGCGGTCTGTACGGACCGAAGCAAAGACGACATCGAACAGAATTGTCGTTGCCTTGTTTCCTCTCCCGTGAAAGAGACCATTTGAACGGAAGTAAAGTGTGCAGGAAGTGTTCTTTCTCTTCTGTCGAGCAAGAGTATGCAAGGGAAGGGGGTGCAGGGGGAGACACGCAAAGATCTGTCTTCCCCTCAGGACGGTCCTTGCATCTCTGGGGCTGATGCGTGTAATGGAATGGAAACCAGAAGTCTCTGCTTTTTAGGACTATTTTTGCCCCGCCCTCTCTGCGTCGTAAACAACTAGGTCATAAAGGGTAGCAGAGAAAACACTCGAGTGTTCTTGAACGGGAAGGATCATAATAGGGTTGGAATAACTACGTAAAGCGCAGCTACCATACCCTTGCAGTAAGCTAAATTTGCTATTGTGTGGATATTTGTCTTCAAAGCAGGCTTTATATGTACAGTCACCAGAATAAAAATGGGGCACCTAGATCCTGAAATTCTCGCTTCCCTGCAAGGCGTTATGTGTGTTGCCTAGATTTACGGCGACAAGTGAATCTTGATAGCAAATTTTCGATGATAACTTCTACCACCGCCGTAGAGTTAGGCAACACACATAACGCCTTACAGGGAAGCAATTATTTCAAGATCTAGGTGTCCCATTTTTATTCTGGTGACTGTACGTGTGTGTGTCATATGCCAATATCTTTATCGGACTGGTTAGGATAAGGCGCTGCGAAGCTGGGTTCGAATCCTGGTTCGCCTTGTAATAAAGGAGTCCCGGGTTCGATTCCCGGTGGAGGCACATAGTGGTTCGGATCCCACTTTAAACTGTAGATCCAGTCCCTATTAGCCTTACTGTGCCTTAAAACAACAAATCAATCAATCGAATCCTGGACAAGGAATGGATGTTTTTAATAGGTTGTGTACTTTTATCTATTTCATCACTTCGTCATTCATCCGCATTGTCGCGATTAACCTAGAGAGGAGGAGCAACATAAAATAACAAAAATGGCCGTGCACACCCACCCACATATGTGTAAAAACCTAAAGCTAATCTTTATACATTGCAACATGTCGTGAAGGCTTTTGGTGGCGAATGGAGAAGGAAGGGTCATACACGTTGACAATCTCGGTCATTTGTAGATGTGATGTGACCGTATTTACCCCCAGATACTAATTTTAGTCCATGTTGTGCTCATACAGGCTAAGCAAGATCTGGCCTGCAGCTTAAGATTCGATCCGAACTACTGTGCAATCGAGTTTCGAACCCAGGACCCCTTGATTGCAAGGTGGCAGCGTTATCCACTACGCTAGCAGGAAAGCCTTAATTGTGCATGTGTTGTGGGTATAAGCATGTATATAGGTAAGTACCGGTATGCGTAGGTATACGGATAGGAGTAAGAGGGAAGAGCAATGCGACATTGGCATTAGGAGACGTGCGACATGATAGCGTATGGTAAAATTTTAAAAGTAGGGCTCGTGACCAATACAAAAGCAGGTGTAGTTTGGCATTTGCATGGTCACGCTAGATCCTCAAGGATGCCACGAAAGAGATATACATAAACATTACCATATATATAGGTATATGTATAATTGCATGGTAACTTAACTTACTCCACAAGTGACATTGTGGTAATACCTTTAAATACAGTATAATTTTCTGTTCTGTCCTTCCATTATTGTAGAAACAGCATGGAATAAAACAGAATTCTAGACACTAAGATTACAAGCTGATTAGTTTTCCTGAAATAAAAAAAAAAAGTTGGTCACTTACGTTACATAGCGTCAGGCGTCAGTCACTGCGGATTCTTCGGGAAATATATGTCCTAGGTCACCATCTTGGTAAACAACATCACTGGGAAAGTTTGCGTTACCGAGAAAGTTTGGTATGCGTTGGTTACGCGCATACCAATCCCTAGATATTTTTTTTTCTAAAATATGATGTTTTCGTAGAATTACCTATTTACTTTTTACCACATGAATTATGTCTGGAAAGTTATAGACAGACATTGCTAGTAATTTTTGAACATTGTCAGCGAATGCAATTGCAAGAAAGAAATTCTTTAACGTGTCATAATTTCCTCAATCTTTTTAGAATCTCATTCTATTACATATGACTTTAAACCATTACTGAATACACCCTATACAATTATTTTTTTCCTTAAATAATTGTCCCAAATTCCTATTATTGACATTTTTTTGTTTCAAGAAATTCTTACAAATTGGATTTCCATATCCTCTGCCATCTGTAGGTAAACATGCTGACATCTAATCCTAGATCTTGTTAGTTCTTTTTCTCTGGGTATGTATAGTCATATTCGAGGTGATATTTTTAATTATTAGGAAAAGCAAGCTTAGTCTACGTCACATCACTGCATCTTGTCACCTATGTTTGGTATCCAATACACGTTGTTTAATCGTCTGAGAATACGAGGCGTCAATCCCGTCTCCATTTTACGAACTCGTAAAGTCTTCCGAAGACACCGAACGACGCTACCCCATATGGAAGGGATGTCTTCTGGGAGGCAAATGCGCTGTAATTCTGAGGTAACTGGCTCGTATGGCGAGGCGGATGGCAGCAAACGAACGGCGTTAAAAGTTTTATTTAACTGTAAACGCATGCTTAAACGACATCTTCGTTTCTTGTGTGGGGAAAAGGTTTCAATGAACTGGCCGGTTACATAGAGGGTGTCAGGGACGTCACCAGTAAGTGGGCGAGGATGGAAAGTGGCCCACCCTGAAATAGTCTTAGACCACCAACCTGCTGACCACCGAAATTCCCTATTTGAGGAATCTTCACAATCATTTTATGTAAATCAATTTCTTGAAGATTGATTGACAGAAATTGAAGGAACGATTTGAATTTGAATTGTGTTTTAAGTTAGGTTAATCGGGATTGAACCTACAGTTTAAAGTGGGATCCGAACCACTATGTGCCTCCACCCGGTATCGAACCCGGTATCCCTTGATTAGAAGACAATGACGTTACCAGTACGCCATTGGGGAGGCCTCTTGAAGGAATAAGAAAGAAACAGAGGCTGAATGAAAAGGAGAGAAATGAAACGGGAAAGAAAGTATTAGAAAACAGACAAAGGAAAGAAAGAAGAAGTTGAAATAGAGAGATAAAATTAAGGAATATGGAAAGAGGGAGAGACAAAGAAACTAAATTAAAGAAGACGTATGTAAAAACTTAGAAGATAAAAAGAAGGTTAATTTGATTGATTTGGCTTATTTTAATTCGCTTATCTGCCACTTTTGCTAATCGCGAAGATGAGGATGAGGTGATATGATTATATTGATGAAGGGACGCTCGCGAAGAAAACATATGGATTCGAACCTTGACCTCTGGTGTCATAGCTCCTTGTGCTAACCACTCCGGCATGGAGGTCGGGAAGAAGAAAGAGAAAAACCCGAATATAAAATATGGAAGGTGGTAAGATATTTAATTAAGGACGGTTGAAACAAAGACAGGGAGATCGAGAGAACGATGGAAAGAAAGAGGAAAAGAAACAAAATTAGGGAAAGGGGAGAGAAAGATAGATGAAAGAGAGAGAAAGAAAAGAAAGGAGAAGAGACAAAAGAGAAAAGGTTAGAGAAAGAGCAAGAAAGGGAGGAATGCTAAAATGAAAGAGAGAAACAGAACGGGAAAAAAAAGAAGGAATTAATACCTTGGCAGACATCTGAAATATTTCGCCACCCTTGTGCTCCACTCGAACATAATTCTCAGATGCGCATGCTGTTATGTCGGTCTCTGGCGAGCGGAACACTGGCGTGTGGGCGTGACTAATTCCGCCAGACGAAGGAATCTTTACGAAGCGATCACTTCCTTGTATATCCCAGTCAGATAGGGCTTTCCGGTTGATTAGGTAAGTTATTTGTTTCCTGCATTTCCAAGGATTTTAATTCTTATGTAAGATTGTTAGTTTTGTAGCTCTGTAAATATGAATTTCCGACCTTTCTTTTTCTTTCCAAGTGCAAGATAGTTTAAAGTGGCTCACCTTTTCACAATCTAGATTGATTTAGTTTATTTTACTTCGCGTTTTGTGCCTCTTGGCTAATTTGCGAAGATGGGGATGAGTGATGAAATGATGAAATTGATGAATGGACATTCACAAACATTCGAATCCTGGATCCTTGGCATCGCAGCGCGATGTGCTAACCACTGAGCCGCAGGGTCCGGCTTTCACAATCTAGATTTCCGAGTTTAATGTTACAAGTGCACTGTTATTCGCAACATTCTCTATTTTTATCGGTACGCGACTAAATTTGTGGAGGGTCCCCCAATATCACAGGTCCTTGTATAACTATTCCTCTTGGGCCTCGCCGATGTCATAGTTGGATCGCGGGTTCAATCCCCGGTGGAGGAACATTACCCAGTGGTTCGGATCCCACTTTAAACTTTTGGTCCAGCCCCGAGTACCCTGTGAGAGCACTTAAACTAACTGCCAAATTTGCCGCTGTGTCTTGCATACAATGCTGTTGTCTATTGTCTGGAACATGGATCCTTCGGCGATTGAGTCGACCACTCGACACACTGGGCAACATGTGTATGAACATAGATATGCAAGTACCATGTATGTATGATGCAAACATATTCATGAGAAGATGCTTATATAATAACCCACTATTTACGTGCTTGATGAGTGTGTGAGTATGTAGGTGAATATACATAGTATACAGTATATCAGGGAGCAACCTGTCGAAAAATGACTTATGTAGTCCGTTCGTGTCGTATATACCTTAATAGCGTCAGTGTAAAAAAAATCAAAGTCACCCGTGACGGCCCTGTATCATCCAAAAACAAATGTTTCACAGTTTCTCTCATTTACCTCGTAAAAATGGTTTACTGTAGAGACGACTGTTTAATCAAAGATTCAACGTAAATTTCTCTACCAAAAGAGTGCAACTCGATCTTATCCTTATAATTTATCTGATAATTACGGGACTTCTGATAACTTATCGGCTAACGCCGTCACGTCTCGTAATCAAGAGTCCCGGGTTCGATCCTAGTTGGAGGTCAGTTTAAATTGTAGGACTAATCCCGATTACTTTATCAGAATATAAAGTGCACTTTACATGCACGTTAGTACGGAAAATTGAAAATTTCGACCATTGTATCAACCGTAGAAAATAAGTTTTAACTTATTGATAAATATCAAGGTTCCCCTGAATCTCAATTTTTTAAATGAAATCCAATGTTGTAACTTTATCTTATCTTGTGAGTGAACAATCTAAAATTGTCATTTGCATAAAAATTCAAATAGTATAAGTAATTAAGTTAGAAGGTATTTTATGTTGTTCTTTTTTAAATTTTTTATTCGCTTTTGTTTTTTATTGTGTCCCAACCGTGACACCAAAAAGCAATTAATATCTCCTTTAACTGATCCATTTCTGCCTCAATTCCAATAGAATATACAAAGGTCAATTACCTTCTCTCTTTGTCTTAAATAATTTATTTTTCATCATTTAGCAATTCACAGTAATTAAAATAAATTTCTTATTAAGTAAAGAGGCAGTGTTTCGTCTGTCCCACTCGTGACCCAAAATTGTTCACTTATAGCTATAAATCTGGGAAAGTATTTCAAGGGTAGTTGTGTTTAATCAACAGTATTAAGTTTCATATTTCACTGCACAGAAACTTTAAGAAAAATATTGCAGTAGAATAGTACTTTAATATACTGTCCCGTCCGTGACAATGGAATGTCCCCTCCAGAAAGTACCTGCTAAAAATGCCTAAATGTACAAATCACAACTAGGAATTTTAGTGACAACTTTCCTAATTGTGCAGAACCTCTCCTATTTGCTTTATATTAAACGCTAGAGAACGTTAATAATAATTTTGAAAAGTGGCAGTTACGTATTTCTTTCGCTAAGTATTGACTTGGAATTTATCCAAGTCTTAAAACAAGGGAAATGAATTTTCCGTCTGTCGGTTTCCGAGCTTCATAATGCAAACCGGTTGACGCGTCGACTTCCGTTTCTCGCGAACTTTCTTCGATCTCCCCCATCTGCCCCGCCGAGTTTTCCGAATCGAATATCTCCGCCTGTATTCTTTCTTCGCGCCAATCTGTGCAGAAACGGGGGTGAAAGGGGGGGAGGGGGGTCGATCCGTTTCTTAAGCTGTCTCTTGCAGTTGCTTTTCTCACAATTCAAAATGTAATATAAACCCCAATATTTTCGCCCATCGAAATTCTGGGGGGGATTCGCATCAAATAAATCTTTCGTGTTCTATTACTACAGGGTGAACCGAAACTTTTCTTCTAAGTTTCTATTAGGCACAGTAGATTTATGGGGTGTTGTCGAGATGTGACTTAGAACGATTCAGTTGTCTGTGAAATGCCTGTCCTGCCTCGATTTGTATCATTCTCAGTGTCGTCTCCAATGATTGATTGAGTTGCTTTATTTTACTTCGCTTTTTGTGCCACTTTTGGCTAATTTGGGAAGATGGGGATGAGTGATGATTAGCATGGCCCTTAGTTATATGTGATTTTTTGAACTTAAATATTTTTCATCGCCCAACCCTTAAAATTGTTCCAATATTTCAGCTCAATCAGATAATATTAAAGTGCCCCCCAAAGTCCCTAAAGTTTCAGACTTAAACGAAATCTATATTGCTTTAAGACTAAACTAATATTTCATTTTTTAATCATGTTTTTTTCGAAATAAGTACAGAATTTTATTAAAACAGAATTTAATTTGCAATAAAATAGTGTAGGTTGTAGAACCATCCACAAGATTCTAAAACTATATAGAAAATATAAACTATATAGAAAATTCTGTTGTCTATATGTGGCGGCAGCGTCACTCAACATCATCTTAGTCAAGTCTTAAAGTCAGTAGGACAGTTTTGTAAGTTCAGAAACAGATTTCAAGTTGCAACAGATATATTCATTAAGATTTTAGTGAGAGATATCTTACAACGCTCTGAGAATACAATTAAATCTGTCGACAGAAAGAACACTTCCAACACAGACAAGAAGAATTTAAAGGAAAATTCAGCTAGCAGATTGCAATGCTTTGGTGTTACACTGGAATAACAAGCTGCTTCCAGCTCTATGTGGCGTAAAAAAATGATAGGTTAGCCAGAATTGTAACTTTTCAAGGCAAGGAAATATTAGGTGTACCTGAAATTCCACACGTACAGGGGGAAATCAAGCAGCAGCTGTTTGCCAAACAGTTGGAAAATATGGCATGGAAGAAAAAGTATAGGCGTTGTGTTTCCATCGCATGGTGCTCATATTAAACATGTATTGAAGTATTCGCAAGAAACTTCTAGGTTGACTAGAACTTGGCAATATAAATTTGGTGTTACTATTTCAATAGCTCTTGTATGAGTTTGGGTTTTCTTAGAATGTAAATACACTAAGTGTTTCCAAATTACATGCAAATGTTATCACAAGATTGATTGACTTAGGTTAAAAACCAATATTCTAAGATACTCAGAACAGCAAGGCATGAGTATAATTTACTGACTGGTAACACATACAATCCTTGGAGCTGTGCGCACTGTCGGTTGATGGCAAAGAATACTTATGCCTTTAAAATATATTATTCCAAAATCAATTTAAACTGACAAAAAAGAGAACAATTCAATCACAAGATTATGTATTTTTCTTATCAGACTACATTTACAAGCTTGGTTCCTAGCACTACTGGCTGTGAAAACTCCATATCTAGATTACAATTTTTACTCAATTTAATCGGGTATACGATCAGAAATTAGTAGTGTTGCTGTGAAAAAAATTTGCAAACCTTTTATGGTATCTCTCACCAAGGAAATGCAGCATTCGCATTCTATGATGATGAAGTTCCACTAGACATTAAACAAAGAATGGATATAGAAGACAGCCATGTAGGAAATCAAATGGAACGATGCATAGTTGCAACTGAAAGCCTCAACTGTTTAAAAGAAAAACACTTCTTTAACACTTAGAGTGCTAATCACGTATATATACGGAGTTCCCGAACTTCTCTAGTGTGCGGATCACGTATATATACGGAGTTGAATTCAAAATTTATTTCAACGGTCATTTTCCGAACATTTACGGAGTTAGCAATCCTGAGTAATGTTTGGACATCGTACTTCCTAATACTGCCACTAGATGCTGGGCAAATGCTCATAACGGTTCTGTTCGCGATGTTGTCTGATAGCGATATGCTTCCTTCCCTTTTCTAGTGCCGGCGATTAGGGGGGGCAGTTGCCCACACAATTTTCGCCACTTTTGCCCCCACACTATGCTAAATCTTATATACAAAGGGAAATATGCTGTCTTTGCTCCCCTAGTTTTGGCACCTTGCCACCCCCCCCTTCCCAAGTTTTGGGATCCAATTCGCCGCCACTGCATGTCATATATATATCTTGTCAACTTTTTTATTTTTGGTACATTTCATATCATTTATGATGAAAAGTTCAAGGTAGCCATGTGGTTATAATGTAACATATCATATATCAAAATAAAGAGGAAGAATCAAACTTTTCAACAGCGTGTGATACACACACACACACACACATATATATATATATATATATATATATATATATATATATATATATATATATATATATATATATATTACATTTTTAGTTTTTAAGATACGATTTTTTTAAAAGTAGTGAAAATGGTCAGCATTCTTGGGACGGAAAGCGACTTAGAGGTCAGCACTCTAAGTGTTAATTTTACTTCCGCTGGAATTTTTAACCAACACAAATTTTCTACAAAACTGCCCGTTTACGTGGAAAGATGATGTCAACTTCCACCATGGGTTGGAAACACTGGGAAACATAGTTAACGATGTGGTTGAGAGAGGAGTGAAGGTAATTCAAGAATATCAAGACATTCTGGCCAAGAACGAAAAAGAAAAGCAATACATTTTTCAGATTGTTACTGAACATAGACAAAACTGCCCAAATGCTACCAAAACTGGCTTAGTGCAGCAGTAAAGTCTGGTACCTTATTACATTTTAATTGTTATTATTTTATGAAGTATGTATTTTTCTTTTGGTTTCAATGTTTGCTCAATACTTTGGCTAAAGTTTCTTATAGATAATTGTATACGGAAAACAATTATATTAAAAATTGTCTCTGTTATGCTAGAGAACTATTTTGGTGAAATTTGAACGGCTTTGGGGGTCACCTTAAAATAGTGCAATTGAGCTGAAATTTTTCAATGTATGTACACTTTCTTATATATTGGAACAAAATTAGAGGTTGGGAGCATAGAATTTCAAAAGTTCAAAAATAAGGGCCACCCTAGTGATGATATGATGAAATTGATGAATGGACACTCATAAACATCCATGCCCAGGCCAGGAATCGAAACCGATTACTTTGATTGTAGACGTGGAAATTCCAGTTGATTAATATTTACGCTGCAATTTTTCCGTTAGCCTTTTTCATTGAGCCTGACAGACACAAAATTACCTGCATATGGTTAAATTGATTGATAGTAAGCAACACTGCTGCCTTCCGAACACTTACTTCGGCTGTACTTCCGGCCACGAAGCTGGACTTCAACTCAAACGAGTGTGCCACTTTTTTGAACAGAAGTGTACAATGTTCTGCTTCAAATCGTCCAAAGTCTGGGGGCGTGTGGCGTAAACTGTCTTTTAAGTAACCCCATAGGAAGAAGTCCGGGGTTGTCAAATCCGGAGATATCGGTAGCCACAGGTTGTTGAAAATTATCCGGTCGTAAAAAAAAAACTTTCAGCGAACTCCATGGATTTGTTCGATGTATGGCATGTGGCTCCTTTACGCAGCTCTGCGTCATTCAAATATGAAGCACCTACTGTATCCATGCAACGACAGAGACAGTTTAAGCGACGAAAGCTACCAAATTCTGCACAGTTGCGTACGCTCTTGAGGATGTATGAATCTCCCAGATGTCCTGCGTCATGTGATACTAACTTGGAGAATTACGAGATATTCTTGTTTCAATAAAACTGCAAAGAAATGTGTTAGTTTATATGAATCACCATTTATATAGTGACGTGATGATATAGCTGTTAACAGAACTATCTTTTTTTGTATTACTTTGACTGGAACAGCATACGACCTTTAACGCTTTAACACATCGATAATGATTAGTCAGAACAAAAACTGCAGAAGTGGCTATTCAGCTCGATATTCCAAATGACAAAAGTTTACGTCATTGCCACATTACAAGAAATAATGTAATTGAGCCTTTCTGTTTACATTTGAAGCGTTTACCAATCAAAAACTACTTTGTTTGTTTAAAGTGTCTTTTGTTTCTACATGAGAGTAACCAATTGAATTTTTACTGAATGGGTAAGGAATGGCTGCCATAATTACATTTTAATTTCCAAGGCAAATATAAACCTTAATTCCAGGGGGAAGCTAGAACAATGGCGTTACCTAGCGGGAGAAATGTGAGTTAAAGGCAAGAATCCTTTTGCCACTTCGAACGCTTTTGAAAAGCGTGGTTTTAACAAAACCTCGTTTCGGTGGGTTCAATAATATTACTTAATTAATGAGGATACAGGAGTCTTCTAAAAGTGAGCTGTTTCAAAGAGCTTTTGTTTCGTAAATTGCCCTTCGATTCTTATATAAGTGAAAGTTCGGGCACGAAGGATTTTATCTACGTGATGTTTGCTGCAGTTAGAAGTGTGTTCCAAAGTAGCTGCCGTGGTAATTTCAAAAGGAATTAAAACTCCATTTTTAACTTGAGCTAGCATTTTCCCTTTCTTCAATGCTATTTCAACAGTTCTATTAGCCTAGGCGTACGTTATAAACAGGACCGGACTGGGAACATGAAAATGGCTGTAGAATTTGTTCATTCTGTAACATTCTATTTCCGTTCTATCATTACCTATTAACGTAGAGCACACCCAGGAACATATCAATCCATTTGAGAGAGAATGCATGAATAAGATTAGTATATTATTAGTCTTTCCCACTACCCGATAAATTTGCTGTTGGCTGAACAATTGGTTCGCAGGTGAGCTAGTTGTCACTTGAATTTTCCTTATGAATTTATGGAAAATTGTTCAAGAGTTGAAATTCAACTGCAAAATATAATAATAATGAAGTCAATTACGTTATATTAATAGCCCGTGGCATAACAGCCTATGACCTATCAACTGTCGGCCTCATTGAAAGGGAGAGAAACAGGAAACATCCAACCAGTTACGGGGTGACGTGTGGTCAGCACGACGAACCCCAGTCGTTGTTGTAGGTTTTCATGACCGGGTTACGCTACTCATTCGTAGCTCCCCAATTTCCTCGTAGTGGTGGGTGGTCACCGGTCCCATACACAGGCCGAAATATCTCAGGAGAAAAGTTGTTACGCTTCTGCCAGGAGACTTGAACCTGCGCGCGTCCAGTAGCCGGACCCAAAGCTTGACGCCTTACATTACACTGCCACGGTGCGGGACCTGGGACTCAAATATATATATCTACTGCGTGTAAAATAATTATCAATTTCAAGCTTTACATGGTAATTGTAAACAAAGTATTATTTTGTTTTAATCTTGTGCTACCGTGTATGAGCAAAATGCACAAACTTGATATTCTTAGCGTGTGATTTGAAATCAAATCAGCAAGCGTAAATGGGTTCTTGACCGTAAGGAACCTTTCTATCTTTAAAGTATTTCAATTCGGTCCCGGAACTTTTTTCCGGATCAATTTAAATACGGTCCAAATTCTGTATTGAAATGCAACAATACGGACCGAATTTAAAGGTTCCGGTTCTGTTATGGAACCTAATAAAGCTCATTAGAATTTATGAGTTTCTGGATCTTTAACAACCCTGTTTATAATGTGTGAAATTTACACGTGTAAGAGATTACAACAGTGTGAATAAGGTGTTTTGTGTGTGCAGCTTTTCTGTGACTATAGGAACATTTCACGCCTAAGCGACACGTGTCGCTTTAGGATTTCACTAATCGAACGCAGGCTTACGCTGCTGTTGTAAGAATTAGGTCGAATATGGAAAATTGTTACTTAACTCTTCTTTAAAACTCACGTAATAATAAACTTCTCATAAACGAACTTTCTTAATCAATTTACATAGAACTAAATGTAATAGTTCGTTTCGCATTTTCACTTTGAAGAGAGAGTCTCAATCCACTGAAATATGCTAAATGGGGAACTTTCAGAAAAAGAGGAATAAATGGAGGAAAAGAGAATAAGAAAGACACAGAACCAACCTCCCTGGCGGAAAGGTTAATACAGCACTAGTAAGCCAGGAGTCCCGGGTTCGAATACCTTTGTGTGTGTCCCTTCATCACTTTAATCACATCACTCATCGTCGCGATTAATCAAAAGTGGAAGAAAAGCGAAGTAAAATAAACCAAATCAATCAATCAAGAAAGAAAGACACGAGAAACCGGGGAAGAGAGAAATACGTAAACAGTAATAGAGAAATAGAGAAGCAGAGAAAGAGGAAGAAAGGCACAGAGAAATAGAGAAACACAGAAAATGGTGTATTTTTTACGTAATATGTTTTTAGTCGTAACAGGATCCCCAACTCGTGTGTTTCTACAATAATATTGCTACTCAAGCTTCCCCTTAGAAACGAAAGATGAGAAATTCTCCCGCCAAAGGAACTTTCCTTTCATGTCACTTGGTTTGTCCGTATTACCTGCTGTGCTCCCTTCAATTAAATAAAGAATTTTTCCTTCCGCAATATATCGTTCTCTTGATTGCAGTTTTCGAGGCATTTAAAAATGAAAATAAAACACGATCTCTTCTAATTAGCTCTGCTGTCTTTTAATTTCGTCAAGAAACAAGATTAAATTCTCGTGGTACACTATGAAAAATTAATCTTGAATGTTTAAGGCGTTTTCTTTCACATCAGAGTTTGTTTCATCACAGAAATAAAAAATATATACTTTTTGAGAGCTCGGTGAAAATACGTAGTACTACAGAAGTGCTGTTTTTTTTTTTTTTGTTCTTTTCGGAAATGCTTTCGAAATTACGTTTCTATTGTGTCATTGTACACATTACACGTATTTTCTTTGTATCTTAAACATGTCCATGGCTACAACGCAAAACAAAGCTGATTATACGAATTTAATTGAATCCGATTCAAAGAGTGTTATACAAGAGTTGCCAGTTATACAAGGGCGCCAGTTACCCCACCAGATGGCATAACAGTCGTTGTCATGCAATTTCAGTGCGTTCAGATTAGTCAAAATTATTTTATCTCAAAGTTTATTGACTCTTGACTAAACCAATCTTTGTTTCTGACATGTTCACTCGTTTTTATACAAAGTGTTCTTAGCAGTTTAGCAATTAATTAATGATACTCATCAACTGCCAAATAGGAGCATATAGGCACAGATTTAGGGGGGTGGGGCCTGAAATAATAACCCGAGGGCGACCACTGTGGGCCCCTGGTCATTGTCCACTGTTAACTTAGCAATATTTCTTTTAAACGGATAGCTTAGTAAGCTTTCTTTCTGCAATATTTTAATTAGTTTTGTATGTAATATCCGTGAAGTTCCTGAGATCTAAGGGAAATGACAGGAGGCAGACTTGCCCTGTTCTCTAAACCAAATTCCGTGATGCAACATCCGTTTGAGGGTCAGGCTGCTATTGATTGGGTGACACAGAATCTAGTCCCATCGCCGCTGTTTTCTGGATACCTAGACTGAAGTCCGCTCCTATTGCTTTCTAGCTTCCAAATTATCCTCACTACCCGGGATCGAACACGCTTGCGCTAAAGGTTTACGCTGGGGAGCTCTCAGAAGGTTGCCCATTTTTGACATTTTTCAAAACTCTAGTTTTGGAGCTCATAGTGTTGGAGTATCACTTGTGCAACAATTTGACAATATTTTTCTTTTTAAATATAGTGCATGGTTTAAGAAGTACCAGGGTGGATGATAAAAGTCATGATTTTTATTTAAAAAATCATTTTGATGATTTTTTTAAATCAATTTTTTTAAAAAAGAACAACACTAAATTGTTTTTTTTTTAAAAAAAAAAAAGAAGAAAGGCCTCTTCTGGTTATCGACCCTGTAAAATATTTGAACAGTTTGATTAAAGCAAATAACAAATTATATGTAAATATAGATTTTTCTGTTTCTGCTATGTATGAAATTACTATGGAAATGTTTGTTAAGTGTATTAATGAAACTATAATAATTTCAGTAACTTTTCTTCCAGTGGAAATATAACATTCCTGATGTACTATATAATTATAACTTAAAATATTTTTATAGTCTTTGTAACTGAATTTTGGTTATATTTTTATGATAGCTTACAAAATATCAGTTGCCATGTTTATTTACAGTTTAATGATAATGACACTATTTACTGTTTAACATGATTAGTATTTTGTATATTATTCTACACAAAATGTTTGCTATTTTTTGCTATAAAAATTATTGAACTTTAAATCAAGATAAATTTAAGGGTGTTTACGGTGTACATATTACATTTCCTTTCACCCCATCAATACATATATTTTTGTTTCCTTTCTTAGAGCCTAATAAATATCATTAAATGATTACGAGATTAATATACTTTCACCAAAAGTGATTCTGATATCTACAAAATTCTTATCTACATTATTCTATAGATTTACTCCCATTCCATCGCTTCTCGAAAAGTGGGCGTGGTTTGTCCCGATCCATCGCTCCTGGTAACGAAAGTGTTTTTTCCCCCGATCCATCGCTTCCGAAAATAAGGAAATGAACACTCACAGAATGTATATAAAAATCTGTGCCACACGCACAAACAAAACTAACAAACGTTGTTACATACATAAATATGTAAAAAGAAGTAAATAAACTACTGAGCATTTCATAAATAAATAATAAATAATAAGCAAATAAATAAATAAATAAATAAATGAACAGTAGGTACACAATAAATGTAAAAAATGATTTTGCTATCACGAAAGTAATCTCGACCCTACTGTACGCGTATATGATGACGTGATATACGCCTAGAAGTTTGCAATAGACGAGATTGTTATAGTTGTACATCCCATTCAAGCTAGGCGGCTCCAATAGGAGCCCTGTCACGTTTTTCCTTTGCAAGTAGCAAATCGTCAACGTCCCTAACCTAACCTAAAATTTTGATCGTCTCAAGGAAGTCTGCACACACACACACGATAGGGTTGGCGTGAACAACTGCATACAACTGACGCTTCTAGGGAGATGGATCTGAAACACCTGACCCGGAAAAACCACTTTCGTTATCAGGAGCGATGAATCGGGACAAACCACGCCCACTTTTCGAGAAGCGATGGATCAGGAAGCGATGAAACGAGAAGACACCATTCTATAAATGATTTTTTTTCAAAATATTTAAATCTGGATTTAAATCAACCTGATTTAAATCAATCCACCTTGGGAAGTACTGAGAAGGGGCCAAAGGGGGGGGGGGGGGCAGGCCAACATTATTGTGACCTCGGTAACTGTCGCAGTATTTGAGCTATTGAGCTGAAACTTTCATTGGCGCTAGATACCTCGGAAATCCGGTCTGATTTAGCATTTGAGTGAAATCTGTAAACGTGTTTCAAGATGAAAGACTCTGAACCCAGCTTTAACAAAATTTGGAAAATATTTTTGTTAATGGGTTTAACAGTGTGGAGCTAATATTTCCCTCCCGAGAAAGATTTACAGCTTGTGATAGGCAGATAACGAGGCACGTGACTTATTCAACCTTCCTACCATTGGCTTCAAACTTGCACGAAAAATCGGTCAGGCGTGACTAGAAAACTCCACAACTATAAACATATTCTGATGTAATTACTCCTTTCCTCTAGGTTTCTAGGTCAGCGTATCATTTTTCATCTCGTTGTATGCAGTCAAACTTTACTGCATCGCAGCGAGGCAGTGTTATTAAATATGCGACATAAAAACTGCTACACAGAAAGGTTACATGAAGGTCAGAACAACCCTTCGAGATGATAATTGCTGAAGCGTCATATATTTTTCAAAGGTTAATTTGTAGTTATGAGAACATTACCATTTGAGGTACGTTTAATGCTGAAGTTCCACGACAAGTGAATGATGGAAAGTGAAATGGCTCATTCCCCCCCTCTCTCCCCTCTCTTTCTCGTTTTTCTTCCCCTCCCCTTCTCTCCCTATTTCTCCCTCTCTTTCGTTGTAGGTATCGTCCTTTAACACCCACAAACTTTTCCAGTGCGTAGAAGACATCCAGATGGGCAACTCTTGGTAACGTTCAGGCCTTGTTTCGACGCTACGAGAACTCGAAAGACGTCATTTTCTATCCTGTATGCATGCAGCCGTGTAGCGCAAATCCAGGGTTGCCAGTAAACTTTTTTTCTGTTGGAAAAAGACAAATTATTTAGTACGCTACTGACATACTGTGTGACCAACCAGTGTTATCCGACTTATAAAGTTGAATTGTTGTTTTTAAGTCCACTTTATGCACACCAAACCACTGTGTAATGTGCCTGCACTGGGTATCAAACCCGGGAACCCTTGATTACAAGACGATGACGTTACCACTACGCCATCGGCAAGGGTCCCGACCTATAAAGTGTGAAGTCTTAGGGAAAATTCACACCGAAGAAACACGCGACACGCGACATGCAACATGCGACATGCAACACGCGACACGAGTGTTTCACACCGAAGAGACAAGATGCACGCGGCAAGCGACACTGGTTTCTTTGCTCAGTTTACATGATGGTACCGATATAATTGCATTAATTAGTTTATTAGTCACCCGAAAATAACGTAACAAGAGACATTGTTACATGTTGCATGTTAAATTGTAAAATTTGTGCAAGTTATTGAAACTTGGGAGAGGCATGTTGTGCACGAGAAAATTGAGAAATAATATGCACTGACCTCAAACTGTATACGCTAGACTTTTCAGCCTGAATAAAGCGAATACCTAAACACTAGAGACACTAGTCAATACCCTTAGCCGAAGAATTTTCCTCGTAAATCTTTACAGTATTTAAGATTTTATGCATAATTTAACATGTACCCATGAAATTAAATATTGATAAATAATTGATTGATTGATTGATTTAGTTTATTTTACTTCGCGTTTTGTGCCTCTTGGCTAATTTGCGAAGATGAGGATGAGTGATGAAATGATGAAATTGATGAATGGACATTCACAAACAACCAAGCCCGACCGGGATTCGAACCCGGGATCCTTGGCGTCGCAGCGCGATGTGCTAACCACTCGGCCACAGGGTCGGGCAAATATTGATAAATAAATTCTAGTATAATCATAAGAGTAATAATAGTTTGATTACGTGTGTAGGATTGTTGACAAATATAAAAATATGGAAGACAAAGTGGTAACGTCGTCTCCTTGTAGTTAAGAGATCCCGGGTTCGATAACCGGGGAGGCACTGGGCAGATCCAGTTCTGATTAGTCTATTTGTGCATAAAATGGACTTAAAAAACGAAAACTCACAACTCAAATATGATATTGGGATTATGATAGTTGTCAACCAGTTTCAGCAGAACATTTCGGTGCTCAGTATAGTTGATACGAAGGCATGGTATCGGGTTGCGGCACGGCGGTTGAAAAACAATGCACAAGAGTACTTTACCATGTTGACTAATATATTTTGGACTAAAGTGCCTCCATAAGCTGACTTTTTTAAATAAAAGCAGTCAGGTAAATGTCCAAAACACGGCCTATTTTCACGATGTTGAAGGCAAATTACAGCCGATAGATAACTGCATCAAAAAACTTGATAAAGCGAAATGAACGTTGTGTTTAAAACTTCAAACAATGTTAAAACATTGTACATATCGATACTTTATTATATCAACAAATTAGACGTTCAAACATAATGCCGGTTGGGCTCTCTACTAGAGTCTAAATACAGCTCGTTGGAATGAAGCATTCGCTGCGTATGCGCGAACAACAAACTGAAGCAACACGATGCACGGTATTGAGAAAACGGCACAGTCCGAGATGCACGTAAAGTCCAGCGCTGATATTTCTGCCGTGCGATGCGCGAAACAACTAAAGAAGCAGTGTTGCTAATGGAGCAGATAGAAAAATCGCTGCAGTGCGCCGATGCATAGCTGTTACGTACAACAATAAAATTAGAGAATTCAGGTCTATCTAACGTTGAGTTTTAAACGTCATGCATTATACCAGGACTAGGATTAATATGTACTAATAAGTGGCTTTGTATGTAGCTACATACATATGGACTAAAAATTCGCAAAATATGAACTAACACATAAGTAAAATTACCAAAAATGCTGCAAAGAAAACTTCTTCATACGATTCCTTATTTGAGTGATTTCAAACAAAATAAAAAAAATATATATATTATTTTTCATTGCATTAATGCACTGGTGGCGTTCTAACTTTTCACTCCCAAAACCCGTATACACTGGTATGGAACTGCAACGGCAGATAATAACATGCCAACGTGTTAAACCGCTACAATTGCACCATAACACTCCTCCTCAAGCAGTATTATTATTTCCTCTCTGAGATCGGCGACAGTCGGTTGCCTTTGTTGTACATTTACAAAGGATGCCGGTTTCCACAACAATAACAAGTACATATACTGCTACTAGACGATAAGCTGCGCGGCTTTTTCTTTTGTTATGAACCAGGGCCGGCGCTAGTCATTTTGCCTCCCTGGGAGGTGGCAGCAGGTGCCGCTCTATTCCGACCCCCCCCCCCCCCGGTCATTACGCAGCAACGGAAAATTGAAAATCAATATATTCCTAACTAAAACATCAAAATATAAAATAAATAATGAGACGACTTATGCTATTTCAATACTATTCAGCGCAAAAGAATATCTCGCTCGATCACAGTTTTCAATAGGCTTATTTTTTTCTTCTCTTCAAATTTTGCCGCTCTGGGCGATGGCACGGTTCGCCCTCCCCTTCCGCCGGCCCTGCTATGAACTTGGTCACCCATCAAAGCATGGCAATTTTAACACAGAAAACAATATGTATCGCATTAAGCAGCAAAAATGACAGCCTCCTCTATGCAATTTCTACAAGAACACGTGCCGGAGCCAGAGTTGAAATGATGTTGGAGCCACATAATTTATTTATTTTGAATAATTCCAAAATTATGAAATATGAACAATTTGTGAATTAAACCTGTTGAAATATGTAAAATTAAGTATATTTTCCTTAAATATGTAAAAGTAAGTATTTATTAAAGTTATTGGGATGCTAGCACCTTCACTGGCTTCCTCCTTCATGAACTCGTGCACATTGCTTAGAATTTCCCGAACTTGGCTATGCAAGGTTTTTGATTTCAACTTCGACAGAACTGGAGGCATTATGGAATTTAACGTTCATTAGCAAACACACACTTTTACATACACACACACAATACACGCACACAACGTCAAACCGGTCAAATACTTAGTATAAAATAAAAATATGGTGCTTCCAATCCAACAAAACTCGCCGCCACTTTACCTGCCTTTCCCCTTCCGTGACAGAAATAGTGCTTCATTATTACAGTTGGCAACACTAGTTACTAGCTAGCCAATGAACATGCACTGCATAAAAGAAGCAACCACTACGCCGTGCTATATTGCCACATTACCGTCCCTGCCGAACGGTGGGAACCGCGAGCTGGAGCGCTATTCAATTGTTTTCAATGATGTTTGCGCGAGTGTGTCCAGGAATGGAATGACAATATGGCAACAATAGCGAAGGTTTTCGAGCAGGGTAGAACACGTGATACTAAGAGTGAGGGAGACGAAACGAAAATTCGTTTCTACGCAACGGCAAATTTATGTGTGATGCACTCTAAGCGACACACGACACGTGCATCTTGCCTTGTCTCTTCAGTTCGAAAGGTTGCATTGATTACTGAGTGTTGGTTTCCAAGCGACACGTGTTTCGTGTCGCATGTCACGTGTCGCGTGTTTCTTCGGTGTGGATTCTCCCTTAGACTAAAACGTATGGAATCGTTATCTAATGCAATATCATTAAAAAGGAAGTGAAATGTAATGCACGAATGTAGGCTATATGAATAATTTAGAGGGAAGTCTTGTCTGCTGACCTACGTAGCATATTACCGCTTTTAGTATGTGAGTGGTTAGAGCGATCTTGACTTCCGACGCCCATGCTATTTTGGAACGAAACTGAATTTTGTAGGTTTCTAATTTTAATTACCATTTCGAATATTTTTTTTAAAAAAAATTGTCTGAATGAACAAACGATTGTGACGGTCCTGTGAATCCGCACAATATAATTATATGTTTATTGAAATTATTAATTTCATATTATAAAAAACACTTTATATTAACGTTTAAAAAAATGTATAATTATTACTTTGTACAACGTTAATTATGTTTTATGTTATTTATTGCACTATACGCTGTATAAACGAGATATTTGGAATTCTAACGTTCCTATAGCAACAAGAATCAATAGTCATTATGTGGTAGTGTGTCTGACAAAAATGGAAATATAGGTAATAGTGAACTGCATATTGCTTAGTTATTTCACTAATATATAGACCTATAGAAGTTGTATCTTCACCTTCGCGTTTTATTTCAAATATTTATGAACTAAATGTGATCGTGCAAATTATTGACTTGTGAACGTCACAGTATAATTGGTGGTCCAGTATTGTGGAACGTTATCAGCACGATCTTGAGTGATGTGTTTTGCGTAAGTGTTAACTTACACCATTGTTCTCGTGAGTCTAGTTTGTACATAAATTTATATTATGTACGCATCAAGTAATCCTTATAATCTGAGATCCAAAATAAGTCTTACAGCTAGATCTATCAATTGTGGTGATGAACCTGATGAATCACAAAATAAGAATGGTGCCATGAATATGGTGAAGTGCTGCAAAGACCCCGATAAGGAAAGGTTGGTAGCTTGTGAAAATTGTGGCCATTGGTATCATTTACAATGTTTGGGTTTGTCCGATAAGCATTGGGAATTATACCAGTTAAATGAAAATTATTTCTGTACAGATTGTGATCCTTCTTATGATCCGTTCAGTATTGAAGCTTTCTTGGAATGGAAAAGAAGTCAAGAAAATGTTCAAGAAATTGACATTCGTCCTTCTGTGTTGGCAGAGACGTCAACGGGGCAAAGTAATGTTCCTTTTCAAATGTTTGATCTACTTGCAGAGTTAAGGAAAATCAGCGAGTCACAACAGGTGGAATTTACAAAAATTAGGGAAACTCAAGATTCTATGAGGCAAACTCAAGAGTCTCAACAGCTTGAGTTTACAAAAATGAGGCAAACTCAAGATTCTATGAGGCAAACTCAAGAGTCTCAACAGCTTGAGTTTACAAAAATGAGGCAAACTCAAGAGTCTCAACAGCTTGAGTTTACAAAAATCAGGGAATCTCAACAGGAAATTCAAACTTCACAGCAACTACTCAAGCTTGACTTCCACGAATTGAGTACATCATTACGAAAGGAATTAGCTGAAGTTGCCGAGTCCTGCAAATTAGCAACACGTTCATTACATCAGGAAATGGAAAGAGAAGTGCAAGGACTAACAGAGAAAATCGAGGAAGTCAACACTACTTGTACAGAGAATTCTGATAAACTTTCTGGATTGAATGATCAGATTACAGAATGCCAGAACAATGTTTCAGGGTTGTCTCGGCAAGTTCAAAGACTTGAAGCCGTTGTGAGCAAGGACGAAATAACTAAGCGCGTGGAAGCATGTGAGGAAAATATTTCTAAGTTAACATCTAATATGTCGACTAATGTTGAATCAAGTAATCCTGTACAAGTTTACAGTTCTCATGTGAATAGTAACTGTCAACCTGGTATTCCTGCACGGAACCTAACCTCTCCTAAATCATCTGATTCTTCAGCGTGTGATGTTTCTGATGATGAACACAATCGCATTGCTTCACAAAGAGACAAACGTTCTAGAAATAATCGAATGAGAACTAGTAATACTAACAAGTTATGTCCATCAACCCGTTCTTTATATTCTGATGGTTCTGGTCAGGAAAGAAAGAGGCAAGTAAACCAAAAGTCAGCAAATCCGCAGAATCATCGACGTGACTATCCTGACAATTGTATGCGTTTGCTTACTCAAGAACCTCGACGGTTGGTAAGATTGAATGAACTTACTGTTCTTCCTAAATATTCTGGAGATCCTGAAAAATCAAGCCCACGTAAGTTTATTAAAACTTTAACGTCCTACTTAGACTTACTGCAAGTTCCTGACATGCAAAGGCTTGAATGTATTACTAATTGTTTTCAAGGACCTGCAGAAGGTTGGTATAATACTCATGTCGATTCGTTTACATCATACAAACAGTTTGTTGACGAATTTCTGAATCACTACACGTCTTATTCGTTAACTCAGGCTCAATTATCTGAACTTAGAAGTCGTAAATATGATCCTAAATCGACAAGTAGTATGGAAGTTTTTGCTATTCGTACGCATTCAGCATATTATAATTTAGTTGATCGTCCGAATGATGCAGAAGTTATTGATATTTTAATCAATCAGTTGCCCACATCTATTGCACAAACAATATTAGCTGCTAGATTAGTTAAAATGGATGATGTAATTGCGTTACTAAAGAGGTTGGATTTAGTGAATTCAAGATCAAACAAGAGTTTTAATGTTCATGATAATGTACGTGAAAAAAATTTCCGACATGATGGGAATAATTCTAAAAGTTTTACCGACAATAATAGTGCAAGGACAAAACTGAGAGTTCAAAGTGTTGCTAAAAGTTCATCGTTTGTGAACGATGATGAACCTAATGGAAATCAAGGTTCAAGACGTAACGTAAGACCTAATGATACTGTTCATTTTGTTTCTTCTAGCGATGAAAATAAAAGAAATAAGATTCCACGTACAGATGTTCCGTTTGTTGCTGAAAACCAACAATCAAACTCCAGCCAGAAGACGATGATATTTAATAGAAATAATAATTTTGGGAAACCTAACCTAACTAACAGACCATATAATCGTTACAGACGTAATGGTGCAGGAACTCAAAATTTCCGGCAAAATAGAAGTCCACAAAGCTCACGATACTTCAACAATAATGGTAGATTTATGAGCAACAGTTTCAATGCCAGAAACGAGCAAGAACAACAGCAATTTACACTGCGTCCTAACTCTCAGTTCTCTAACAATAATTTCCACTCATTCCAACCATGCAGTGTATGTGCCAATTGCGGATATTCGTCTTCTCAGTTGTCAACGGGAAACAGTTGCAATGCAACTGCAGTGGCGAATACTCCATTAAATGAAAATGCTCCATCTTTCGATCCAAGAGAAACTTCTTGTAAACAGTTCATTTCTTCTGTCCCTGAAGCAACATTAAACGAACGTCGCGGGTGAACGTGGACCAGTTTGCTCGCACTAACATAATGGAGGGTCCGTCTAAATCATATCGTAGTGATAATATAGGCACAACTTGTCAGTATGCTGTATTAAGTAATTCCGTTTTATCTGAAGTTGATCATTGTTATCCACTTTCAATATTTTTTCAATTAGATTGGTACGAAGATGAACCTACTTGGATTTTAAATGATACTGGTATACCTACTCCTATTACTGATCAACCTCTGATCACAGGAACAGTTTGCGGTATTACGATACAGTGTGTCATCGACAGTGGAAGCCAGTGTAATTTAGTCAGTTATGAATTATGGTGCAGTATAAAATCAATTATTCCGAGTGCCAAACTGGATACAGTGGATCAACTTAAGTTATTGCCGTTTGCAGGACATCAGAAGTTTCGTGTTGCTGGTCGGAAGATTATAAGTATTTCAATTAACTCGGAAGTTTTTACTTTGGAGATGTTCGTATTGAAGCAACTGCATGCTGAATTAATTCTCGGAATACCATTTTTAAGGCAATACAAAGCTGTACTCGATTTTAGAAGAAACGAAATTAGTTTGATGGCGTCTACTGGTTCCGAATTGGTTCAGCCATTTAATTCTAGCAAAATCACAACTGATAGGGATCGCTGCCAGATGCAGGAAGTTACTATAGTCAAAGAAGCAGAAAATTTACTTGTCGTTTCTCTAGATCAGATCACAACGAAGGTGCGGTCGTGTGAATCACTCAACACGGAGCAGCAGTCTCAGCTTGAGAATATAATAATAGAATATCATAGTTTGTTTTCTGATCGACCCCGATCTGCATTCGTAGAACCTTATCAAATTGAACTAGATACAAAGGAACCAATTAAGGCACCTATATACCCAGTACCGTTCGCCAAAAGAGCAGCGTTAGAAAAGGAACTAGAAAAATGGAAAGCCTGGGGAATAATTAGAGAGATGTCTTCGCCTTATTTAAACCCAGTACATATCGTCCCAAAATCTAATGGTGAGTGGCGTCCAGTGGTGGATTTTCGTCGCCTAAACCAACATGTAATTTCACCACTTACCCATGTTGAACCGATAAACGAGCTACTTCAACATTTTAAGGGTGCAAGATATTTTTCTTCGATTGATCTCTCCTGTGGATATTTTCAAATACCACTTACGCCCGACTCATATAAGTACACAGCTTTTTCGTATCGAGGACGACAGCACGTGTTTTGTTACTTGCCATTTGGTATCAAATCAGCTGTTTCTGTTTTTGTTGAAAGAATGAATAAGGTGTTTGGACCAGAGACTCATTCATTTCTGATGATATATGTGGATGACATTTTAATATTTAGCCCAACAATAGAGAAACATTTTGAACATCTTGATTATGTTCTACAGACATTGCAGAAGACGAACATGTCCATAAAATTTGCCAAATGCAAATTTTTCCAAACGGAAATTAAGTTTTTGGGTCATGTGGTGTCTGGTTCCGAGATTAAGGTCGATCATGATAAAGACTCAGCTATTCTACAGTTTCCTGTTCCTCAAAACAAAAGGTCACTTCGCAAATTTTTAGGACTGGCAAATTGGAGGAATCGTTTTATACAGGGATTTTCAGATATCGCTAGTCCATTATATCATCTTTTACGCAAGAATGTGCCATTTTATTGGACACCTCAGTGTCAAGAAGCTTTCTTGTTATTAAAGAATGCTCTAATTTCAGCACCAGCATTGAGTCAACCCGACTTTGAGTTGAGGTTTTGTGTTTCTGTTGATGCAAGCCAGAAAGGATTAGGTTGTGTACTTTGGCAAGTTGATAATGATGAAATTCGTGTCATACAATACGGCAGTCGTTCTCTTAGAGGAGCAGAGATTACATATAGTACACACGAATTGGAATGTTTAGCTATATTATTTGCTCTGGAGAAATTTGCTATATATCTTAAAGGAACTGATTTCAACTTATATTCAGATCATAAGTCGTTGTCTTGGCTTAAAACTGCACAATCACTTAATTCTCGTCTTACGAGATGGGCTCTCAAATTGCAGTGTTTTGATTTCACGTTATATCATGTCCCAGGAGTTTCGAATAATATTGCTGATACGTTGAGCAGATTTCCGCCTTGTACTACTTATTCTGCACTTGATGATAAATTATATATCAATCAAGTAATTGTGGAAGATTCACAAGATGATACTTCGTCTATTTGGTTAAAAGCTCAACGAGCAGATGAAAAATGCAATAATGTAATTTCTCACCTGGAAGATAGTACAACTGATAAAAACTTTTCAAAGTATCTTCTTCACAACAAAATTCTTTTTTATAAACCCAATTCAGATGAAATTTGTAAACTTGTAGTGCCACGTGAGCTTATACCTTTGGTATTGCACAAAATGCATGATTTAAATGGACATTTTGGTTATCAGAAGGTTTTAGCAGCTTGTAGAAGGGCATATTTTTGGCCGTGCATGAGAAAATCAATTAGAAATTACCTGAAAGATTGCTTAGAATGTGCACGAACAAAGATTGTAGGTCGGCCGTTGCGTAGAGATGAATATCACGTCGTTTCTCACCAACCTCACGATTTCCTCTCTATTGATTTAATCGGAAAATTACCAAGATCACGTACATATGAATATCTCCTCACAATTGTAGACGTTATGTCAAAGTTTGTTATGATTTACCCGTTAAGAAAAGCGACTGCCAGGGAAATTATCAATCGTTTTGAAGAACAATATTTTAAACATTACCCTGTATGTAATGTATTATTATCAGATTGTGGAAGCCAATTTACATCAAATGAGTGGAAAGCCTACATGGATTCAAGGAAAATTAAGCATATTACTACCACTACATACAATCCGAAATCTAATCCTATTGAGAGGTACAATAAGGAGATTGTTAGATTACTGCGATTATTCTGCAATGATAATCACACCAGTTGGTATCCAAGAATAAATTCTATTATTCAGTTATTAAATCATTCATGCTCTGCAGTTACCGGATTATCTCCTAGTGAACTTTTCTTACATGAAGATATGAAGGACTCAATATTTGAAGAAATCAGCTGGCCAGAACAAATTAAATCTTTGCCATGGAAACGCAAATTGTTTTTAGCAGAAATCAAGACTAGACAATCTAGAAGAAGTAGGAAGATTAAGAATGCATTGAACTCGATCAAACTTCAAACAGGAGATTTGGTTATGATAAAAAATAGGCAAGTTAGTTCCAAAATTAACAGCCAGATTCATAAATTGTTCAACTTGTATATTGGGCCATTTCTTGTCAAGGAAATTAAGGACAATAATGCAATTCTTTACACAATGAACCAGCAATATTATGACAAGGTGAACTTTTCAAATCTTCGCGTGTTTAACTGTTCGGAAGAAAAGAGGAATCAACTCTTGTCTGAGAATTAAATTTATGAGAGTAGATACTTGAAAAATGAAACCATTCTGTTCATTATTTTGTACAATTGAATGTTGTATTATGTTTTGATTTGTTATTACCAGTTAGGCACAAATCTGTTTATGTGCACGTTGTTGTCGAATGTCAGATAATATTGTCCATTTGTAACTTTGTTGTAGTTATGTTGATACACATCTGACTGATTTATAAATGAAAACTCCTCCTCCTTGTTTCGTAGTTTTCATTTTCCCGGAGGAGGGGAATGTTGTGACGGTCCTGTGAATCCGCACAATATAATTATATGTTTATTGAAATTATTAATTTCATATTATAAAAAACACTTTATATTAACGTTTAAAAAAATGTATAATTATTACTTTGTACAACGTTAATTATGTTTTATGTTATTTATTGCACTATACGCTGTATAAACGAGATATTTGGAATTCTAACGTTCCTATAGCAACAAGAATCAATAGTCATTATGTGGTAGTGTGTCTGACAAAAATGGAAATATAGGTAATAGTGAACTGCATATTGCTTAGTTATTTCACTAATATATAGACCTATAGAAGTTGTATCTTCACCTTCGCGTTTTATTTCAAATATTTATGAACTAAATGTGATCGTGCAAATTATTGACTTGTGAACGTCACACGATACAGAAAACATTAATATTTTACGCAGTTAAAAATATTAGAACTACCAAGAATTGACATTTGAATGCAAAGATTCACTATTTTGTACAACTTCAGTTCTAGCGAAAGTACTGAATACGTGTTTTCTTTTTCTTTGCGGTGGCTCAGTCGGTAACGCGTCTGACTACCATGCTCAAGGTCCCGGGTTCGATCCCCGGCCGGTTCAAATCCCGGAACTTTTCTAACGGTGGAAGCGGCCCCGGCGCCCACCCAGCGTCGAATAACATGGGTACCTGGGGGAAACCCTGGGGGGTAAAGGCGGTCAGGGGCGTGATGCTGATCACATCACCCCCACTCACGACCGGATCAAGAAAGTGTGGGGCGTTACCCCCACACCCCCTATACGCCTTCATGGCGTGGTGCTATGCACAGGGGAACGCTTTACCTTTTACCTTTTTTTTCTTTTACTCGTTTTACATTATTATACAAAGAAGGAAAGATGTGGTTACCGTCGATCATTGTCTTAGAGACGGAGATTTTGCGGTAGGCACGAATTTTCAATCGTGTCCGTGTACAAATAAGGATCATAAGCTGGATGGTGCCATACTGACGAATACTAGTCTCGATATTATCTCTATACGAGACTAAGAAACGAGAATGCAACGTTGAAAAATGAAGTTGGACGAGACTAACTCAAATCGATTGGATTTTTTTTGTTCACTCATAGTGAGAATTTTTCCTAATTTGATACAGTTTCGTGTAAGACTATGGACCAAGGGCGAGTCGAGAGTTTTTTGGAGTTTCAAAAGTTCCCAAAATATTTTTGAAATAGCATTGCTAATAATGAAGTATGAAGAATTGAGCGGCTCTGGAGTAAAACTTGATAACCCACACTCCGTTCAAAATTGAGTTAACATTAGATGCAGTTGCTGCACAGTCTCAGATTGCTGTACAATAGTGAGTGAAGTTCCTTCAGTATCTGGTGATGGTCAGAAACACAAGGGAACTTCTGGATACCCTATAAGCCACAATGTAATGGGCAATCTTTCACCTGCGCTTTTCTCAGTTTCATACTTTTCTGGGTTATCGAGTTTTACTCCAGAGCCGCTCAATTAAGCTTTAAATATTTATATCTCAATGATTTTCACTTCGTGCCGGCCCACAGATTGAAAGGACAGAACGAAAACCTCACTGAACATGGTTAGTCATGCAAATTAAGGAAAATCAATTTGATTTGACCCGGGAAGTGCCGGAGAAAGTGTCATCACACATTTCAAGTTTTTGCAGAGCACTATGTTGATATCGAATTGGAAAATTGCCAGTCCACACTTTACATATTTCTTAGCATCTCAGCTTGTAGAGATTTTTGGTGAGAAAATAGCATCATGTTCAGGATGCGTACTAAAATATTCTCTAGAAGAAGCCTTCTTAATTTGCCCGATATGTTACAACACAACTACATGCTTCAGAAACGCAATACTATAAATATATTGCGTTCAATTTTAAACAGAATCAATTGACGAGTACTGCATAATTGTTTGCGTGTGTAGTTTGTAGTTGGAACTCGAGTTCTGTCTTGTTCCGTTGAGAAAGCTCTTGGAGGGGAAGGTAGGAAACATGTTATTATAAAATACATTGTACAGTCGTGGAAATAAATACTTCCTCCACATAAAACTATCGGTACTAAGGCTCTATGGGGGAAATAATTTTTTCTGCGATGGGTCCTGTTTTAAATTGAACTCCCTTTATATGAAACAATAATGCCAAGTAATTTTTTTTCTGGGCACCCCCTCCTCCCCCGCTGCTATGGACAAGTATTCTAAGTGTTCCGGTGTAATCGAGAAGTAACGATTCGATCCCCGACAAGACAATTACTTTTCATCACTATATTTGTTACTTAGGAAGTTGCATGGAAATGGGATCATTTACTTTATGCATAATGCTGACTATCTATAAGATGGCAAATTGAACGGAATTTGATAACTACTGTACCGTGAAATCGTGAAATTCAAGGGCGTGTCGTCCCTGGAAATGTATTGTCACACACATATAATTCCATTTCAGAAACAGTATAGTTTCGGACAAACTTAAAAAACCCAGGCCTTGTTTTCAATCTTTACGAGGCGAATGGCCACCGAAATTATAATTTGTGTTAATTATTATATGAGGATAATTACAAGTGAGGCTGATATAGATCGTTGCAGGGACATAATAATATTCAACTGAAGCAGTACTTTGGGGAAAAAATCGTCCCAGAGAAAAATCCTGAGGATGCCCTTTGCGAAATCTAACTCGGATCGCACACATGGTAGCCGAACGCCTTGCCGTCTGGCACATAGCCGTTTCCTACATATCCGTATACGAACACCAACGCGGCAATCTCTCAAAGACTTACCTTGTGGCACGTAGACGTGACGCAAAGAAGAGCAGGAAACGATAACACGAGCAAGATGCACGTCGCCCCCTGTCTATCGGAGTTTGTGATTCCTTTCTTGCAGTCAACGTAACTTTAGACTGAAATTGCCAACGAGAAGCGCGTTGGCGCTCGGAGAACTGCGCACGCGCAGTGACTAGCCATTCGTTTCGGCCAATCACGTTGACAACTCCATCTCTAGCCGTACTTTTTTCATCCTGAAACACACGCAACCACACAGAGCAGCATGCGTCGGACCAGATGAATCTTTCTCATCCGTCACTGTACTTCAACGGCTTCTTTCCGAACGATATTCCGATACTGAGCGTTGTAATTGGCGCGACTTGTTGGTCCCACGATCAACGTCAACGCGTTCGTTTTTAAGGATTCCTGCAACAACGAAATATAATGATTACGGTAGCGTTTACCACTGACTGGGAGAATTTGATCGTTAACGAAGGTTCAGACGCTATCTGCATTTCCTTCTCACTTTCTTTCCACTAACCATCCTCGCATCGGTTAACCTAACAGTAAAAATTAACAACCTTAAATAATTCCACAAACAGTAGAGCAGTAACTTCATTTTAAATATTACTTCAATTCTCGGGCAGTATTCTATTTCCGGAAATTCATTTAGTGTGCTTCCTGATTGAACAAATTTCCCTCAGCGGGGATTTAATTCTCTCTCTACTCTCATTATCAGAAAATTTATCACGTCCTCTATTACACGGCTAGCTGTTGCCCACCCTTGTCCCGTGAGTGAAAACCCTCCTTTAGAAAGAGAGCAGAATATAGAAAGAAATAAAGGTAGACGAGAGCTGGAATAAAGAAGAAAGGGGAGAAAGTAGGAAGTAGAAGAAAGGCAAAATTATTTTTGTTAAGTTAATCTCGGGAATTGTCCTACAGAAGTGGGATCCGAACCACAGTGTAATGTGCCTCCACCGAGGATCGAACCTGGGACCCCTTGATTCAAGGCGAGGTTATTACCAATACGCCGTTTGGGAGGCAGAAAAGAGGGGAGGAAATAGATAAGAGAAATATAAAGAGGAGAAAGCAGAGGATAATGAAGAACAAGTGACCAATAGATTATTTTGTTTTGTATGTTTCTTGCTGTACGTCGTTTTTCTGCCTCTTTAGGCTAATCACGACGATAAGAATGAATGATGATTAGATGAAATTGGTGAAGGACACTTACAAAGGAGCCCCGATGCAGAGTCCAGGATTCGAACCTCGGACCGTTGCTGGTGAAATAGGAAGCCCAGCACTCAGAGAGCTCAGCTACGGAGGCGATGAAAGGATAGAGTGAAGAGAATGAGGAAGGAAGGATAGCAGGAATAAGAAGAGAAAAGAATGAATGAGGACAAAGAGAGATGAAGAGGAGAAGAGGAAGAGAACGAAGAAAGGATAGGAAAAAAATGATTAATTGATTTGAAGGGACACTCATAAAGAACACCCATGCCCAGGACGAGAATAGAACTTGTTAGCGTTGTGTTAACCACTCCGCCACGAAGATCGGCGGATAGTAAAAGAAGAGAATGAAGATGTGATAGTAAGATGAAGATAAAGTGCAGGAGAAGTGGAGAACGAAAGAAAGGAGGAGAGGGAGAAAGCACACTTAGAGAAAGGACAGTGGAGACAAAGCAGGAAAGAAAGGAAGTAGGTTTAATGAGTACATACAGAACTCAAAATGTATCAATTGACAAATATGTTTACTCAAGTAACGCATCAAAGTGCATCAACTACTTTTGATAAACTTTTGACAAATGGGTCAAAGAGTATTTTATCATTTCCTCGTGATCCAATAAATATGATTACACATTGATGCATGTATATTGCTTGTATCATTTTTCATTAATCGCGAAGATGAGGATGAGTGATGACTAGATGAAATTTGATGAAGGGATACTCGCAAAAGAACACCAGATCGGACTTCAACCCGGGATCGTCGATGGCGAGATCGAAAGCCTGCCACTTAACCAGGAAGCTCACCGAACCAGCTTGATCTGGTGCATTGCGAATTCTCTGTGTATAGAAAGGTAGAAATTGGAAGAAAAACGACAAGAGAAGAAAGAAAGGAAGGAGAGATAATGCAAGAAAAGAAATGGAATGAAACAAGAAAGGAATTGGAGGAAATGAAGCAAGGGAGGGAGATGGTAACAAATTATAATTAGTTTATTATTTTTATCCCTTGGTTTGTTCCTTTCTTTTAGACGTTCCATCCACGATTATAATTGATTTTCTAACATGGATGCAACTAGCAAGGGACACTCACCCCCCCCCCCCGAAAACGAGTGGTGAAAATTTTCATTCCGTTCATTGTGGTTTTTTTACGTGGAAATTGAGATCAATGTTATTTCCTTTTCAAATAATTTAAAATAATGCGTTGTCCTTCCTGGGAAAGTATTGTTTACCTCTCAGGAAAAAGTGTTATTGGTCCTTCCCCTAGAAAAGTGTTATTTGTCCCCCCCGGAACAAATTATTGTTTGTCCCCTCTAGAAATGTGTTGTTTGCCCCCAGGAAAAAGTGTTGTTTGTTTTACCGCCATTAGAAAAGTGTTGTTTGTCGCTGTGGAGAAAAGGTTTGTTCAATGCCCCTGTGAAAAATGTGTGTCCCCCCCTCCACCCTGTAAAAAAGTCTGGATACGCCCATGCTTTCTAACGTACCGAGAAATCATGTACTAAAACACTTCTGTATTGTCTGTTGTTTCATTAATTTGCTCGTTTGAGGCTAGGGGCGTCTCCTTTGTTATAACAACAGGGCAAAGATAAAGGACATCCCTATAATGCATGTTGTATTGCAGCATGAGCCAATTATAATTTTCTTTGATGGAATGTTACACCGAGAGAGCTCTTTGCGATCCATTCTAGGTTTGTATCAAGTCCAAATGTTTCCCTGTGGCTATGTGGAACTTACAGGTAGCAAGATTCAGAAAGTTGCTACGTAACGTTTGAATCCAATCAAGCGCTGTAATTCCAGTGCGGGGTGATCAAAGCGTGTTGACCAAGTTATAGAAGCTCGTGACGTCAGAAAGGGCAATATAATATATCAAAACTTTTTCCTTAAGTTCCTCGGCGAGTACTTCATTGTAGAACTGCTGGTTCCATTTCGAAAGAGACTTGCCGCATGACTTAGCAGGTAAAACCAATTCAATTGCACATTACAGATAATGGCCATATTTGATTTTGACCGCCATCTTGGTTTTACACCACTTGTGACCTCGAAGACATGCCATTTTGATATATTGAAGACCTAATTCTTAAATTTCAAAATAAATCCGCTCCGGTAAAAGTTTTCCTACTCCCCCCGCCCCGCCCCTCTATAATAGTTAACTTAAATAGCTACTTGCTTTCAACTGTCGTGTAAGAACAAATACATGCTCTGGAACTCAGCGGAATATCTGTTCAATTTTCGAACGTATTTCAACAGATTTAAAATAAACGAGCACCGTATGTGTAAAAATGTACCCTATGAATTTTCACTTGCGGTTGTGTGTTAAGCATATCATTTTGTTTGGAAACTACATTTCCATGTACAACATAAGTCACAATCAATATCGCAACATGTGTCAATGTAATTTTTGGGACACCCTGTAGACAAGAAAGTGACGTGATACGCATTTTTTTTACCTGATTTTTGGATTCAGTGGGTTGGAATTGTTTAAGAATACCCATAAGCGTAACTTCTATCAAAAGTGTGTTGGCTAGTGTTATCCAAGTTCGAATTAAAGAGAGTCCACTGTAAAAGATAGACGCACCTATATGGCAGCTTTCTACTTATGATAATTTTTGAAACATTGCAATAACGAAATTAAAATTATCTTATTGTTAACTGTAACTAAAGAAATTTTATATTCAAAGAAGATTTCTACTAGTTAAAGGTTTAATTATAGAAAACCAAAAGTTCAAATTCCAAGTTATTAATAGATTGCCGTGGCAAAAAGTAAAAAAAAACTCCTGGTATATTGGGGTGACTTTTGGGAATGCACCCAACAGTCAACCTCACTTCCACGTAGTACACTCCGGTAACTGCTGGCCAACGAGGCTCTGGCGTCTGGACCTACGGCCAGTATAATTCTCTGTAGGGTTGTGTGTTGTCCTGTGTTTTGTCCCTGTATGTGCTAAGTGACCCTTTACTGCCTCAGCTTTTAACTTACATAAAGATATTGTAGTCCTCAGATACACATGTTAATTTTAGCTGCGGTAAGAATCTTGGCTCCGTGCATTACCTTCTCAATCTGAAAGCCTGATGGCTTGCTCCGTTCACGTGACTAAACGTCATCAACTGGAGGCGAGATAGCTGCCATGTTTGATTTGCTTCTTCGGAATCATTGTTGGACCTTTTTAGTGAATATGGAATTGTAATGCAAATTTAAGAACTGTAATCGAGTTTACATGACAGTAGTCGGGATTCTACTTAGTGCCAAACAATAGACCCTTTAATTGACATTAATGGCTTTTTTATTTATTTTCGAGGGGTGACGCTATTGTTAATTAATCTAACGCCACGTGTCGGGGATGGAGGTGGAGATGAGTCATCGATGACTCATGCACACGTGTGAGTTTGAAATTAATGGTTTTCCATTAGTGCACAAAAGATACTGTTATGTATTCCGTTTTTACCCTAACCTAACCCTAATGTTGTATTTTATATATGCGTTTCTGCCGGATATGAGTCACAGATGATTTATACAGACGTGGGAACTTGGAATTAATGGTTTTTCCATTAATGTACAAAAGACACTATTGTGGAGTTCGTTTTTTACTCTAACCTAAGCCTATTGTTGTACTTTATATATGAGTTTCAGCCGGATATGAGTCACAGATGATTTATACAAACGTTGGAGTTTGGAATTAATGGTTTTTCCATTAATGTACAAAATACACTATTATGGAGTTCGTTTTTTTACTCTAACCTAACACTATTGTTGTACTTTATATACGAGTTTCAGCCGGATATGAGTCACAGATGATTTATACAGACGTGGGAACTTGGAATTAATGTTTTTGCCATTAATGTACAAAAGACACTTTCGGCCTATTCTAAGGCGTCACGTCCGGCCATTTTGGCGTCGATGATGTCATGTGGCGACGGTGGTGGATTATATTAGCTATAATTAAGGATCTGGATTTACCCGAATTCAACTGGTGCCGACGCGTTCGATCGGAGGTAGAAGATATTATAACACATGTTCGCTTTAAAGGCGAAGAAATTGAACGAAGTAGCCTATATGAAAACGAAGTATTCGGGCAGAATGCATGTTATTAATAATAATTGCTTTTAAAAAAAAGGGAACAATACTGGAAGAACCTGTTACGAGCTTGCATTCTTCGTCACCCCTAAACCGCGAGCGATCATTGACGCGCGAGGGGGAAGAAAGGTTCTCCATTGTTATGTCCCCCATCGGTTTTTTTTCGGAGCTGTATGGTAGGCAGACAGGTGCCGCCTATATTTTTACACGTGGGTATTGATTTTTTTGAGGTTCTAATTTTATTTGGCAGAAGTAATTTACGCGTTCTTTTTTCTTCCGCCTTTCGTAACATTGCAAAGATTATTTAACCTAAGGCGTAAGTAATTTGGCTGAACTAGGAACAATCAGTTCCAGTATCTACAGGTTAAAGTGGATGCGAACCACTATTTGCCCTTATTTCTAGCTTGCGAACCACGGACCCTTTGATTATTGACTTATAAACATCAGGATTTACGTAAAATTGACCAGATTTTTTACTGTTAGGGCCATTATTTCGCATTTTTTGTGTATTTTTACTCAGAAAACGCTATTTGAACGATTCAAGCAAGAGTTCGCATGGCAATTTAGACACACAAACTGTGTTTCTTCAACTTTAGCTGAAGTTTAGGTTTATTTTTTACTCTAATATCACAATTTCATCTATTCAGGCAACATTTTTTTTATTAAATTTTGGACTCACAAAGTCATTCTTTCAACTTTTAACTTGCTATTTTAAAAGTTTATTTCCATTAAACTGTGTTTCTTCAACTTTAGCTGAAGTTTAGGTTTATTTTTTACTCTAATATCACAATTTCATCTATTCTGGCAGGAGTGTTTATTGCAGTTTAGACTTGCAAAGATAATTTTTCAACTTCTTTTATTAATTTTTCTATTTATTGCCTTTTGTATCTTATATTATTAATTTTTTACTTTGAGTTTTGTTCTTTATTTAAAAAATTTCTCTAATCACGAAGGAAGAAGTACTTTTAAGAAAAACTGTACACACAAACTTTATTATTACTATTATTATTAATATTATTATTATTGTTGTTTTTTGTTTTGATGTAGTTGTTGAATCTTGTTGTTGTTGTTGTTAGGGTTTATTGACTTCCAGTACGCTATTTTCGGTTTGCTTCGTAGGTAAGTTTGTTTATTTTAGAGTTTCCTCGGTATTTTCTTACTGTTAGGGTAGGTAAAGTTTCCTAAATATATGAGTAGGGTTCCATATATTCTTGTTCTTGCATGTTTTTCATATGATGTGATCACCACAACTCTCCAAGTGCCTTACTGCATGTTTCCATTTTATTGAGGCTTAGTGATTCCTAGTATTTAGCGCATTTCATTTACATTTCTTGTAATTAACTTATGTTTCTTATAATTAACAAACTAAACTAATTACTTTGGCATGTTAAAAACATTATTTTTTACTATTTCCTATTCTATCAGGTTCTATATTGCTGTTTTTATCAATTTATGTAAGACCACACTCTGGTAAATACAAATATATTCTCTTTTATACACACGCACGCCACACACACACACACACATTTACACACTTATACGAACATACATCTGACGTTTTTCAATATTTTGCTATGAAGTTTGCATCGACGCTATTCAAACAAGGGCAGGCAATGTGTATTTATGAGTATTAGTAATCCCAAAGTGCTGTTTTTTGGTGTCCAAGTTCATGGATTGGATACTTTTTTGGGAACTTAGCAGTTTTTTATGTTATGAAGGAGATTGTTGTAGAATATTTTGCATGGTCTTTTGTGACATTGAGTGGCTGCTGTAATGGTAGTAAGTATCTTTCCTTCTTGTGTTGATGTTATTGTGTAGGTTTCCTATTTTCGGTCAGGTTGCAGCACTTAGAATAATCGCTATTGTCTTATTGATCTATGAAGCTCCATTGAATAATCATTTGCATGGGGCCCTATACTCCCCGCTGTACTTTGTTCTGGGAGCTATCTTTTGAAGCCTTAGCATTCTGCTAGTACAGTATTATTAACGTAGAGGTAAATTTGTTCGTGAAAATGTGTATTTTTCTGATTAACTATAGTCGCTTAGTTGTTCTAGCAGGTATAAGTAGTTACTGCTGATGTTGTTAATTTCCTATTCGCAGATGCTATGTATGATGTAGAGTATTTGGGTAATTATAATTCTGTACTGTAAATAGCCTTGGCTGTCCCTTTTATTCTTATGTTGTTGAGTTTCTCCATAAGCATGCCCTGTTTTACTCTATTCTATGCCTTGTTGCTGCTAGATATGTGTGGTATGTTGCTGGTTCATATCTGAGTTAGCTTGTTTGACTACCTATTATTTTTGCTATGGCTATTACAAGACACAAAACAAATAGATTCAGTAAACAAATAAAAATAATAAGGAAATAAACAAGAAAGCAATCAACAATAAAGTTAAAAAAGGATAGCACTGAAGTCAAACAACCTAACTCAGATAACAAGCAGCAACAAGGATAAACAGAAACCAACATGGAATTCAGAAAGGGACATCAATAGTCACAGCCATAGCAAAAATAATAGGTAGTCAAACAACCTAACTCAGATAACAAGCAGCAACAAGGATAAACAGAAACCAACATGGAATTCAGAAAGGAACATCAATACCCACAGCCATAGCAAAAATAATAGGTAGTCAAACAAGCTAACTCAGATATGAACCAGCAACATACCACACATATCTAGCAGCAACAAGGCATAGAATAGAGTAAAACAGAGCATGCTTATGGAGAAACTCAACAACATAAGAATAAAAGGGACAGCCAAGGCTATTTACAGTACAGAATTATAATTACCCAAATACTCTACATCATACATAGCATCTGCGAATAGGAAATTAACAACATCAGCAGTAACTACTTATACCTGCTAGAACAACTAAGCGACTATAGTTAATCAGAAAAATACATATTTTCACGAACTAATTTACCTCTACGTTAATAATACTGTACTAGCAGAATGCTAAGGCTTCAAAAGATAGCTCCCAGAACAAAGTACAGCGGGGAGTATAGGGCCACATGCAAATGATTATTCAAAGGAGCTTCATAGATCAATAAGACAATAGCGATTATTCTAAGTGCTGCAACTTGACCGAAAATAGGAAACCTACACAATAACATCAACACAAGAAGGGAAGATACTTACTACCATTACAGCAGCCACTCAATGTCACAAAAGACCATGCAAAATATTCTACAATAATCTCCTTCATAACATAATAAACTGCAAAGTTCCCAAAAAAGTATCCAATCCATGAAAGAAATCTGCTTGAAAAGGGAGAACTCTACAGTCTCGCAGAATTATAGGAAAATAACAGCAAAACTTGGAAGCATACACACTCAATAATGCTCAATATGCATACACTTCACATGCAACCCCCTGCAAAAGGCACATAGCAGACTCTCATCTGAACTTGGACACCAAAAAACAGCACTTTGGGATTACTAATCCTCATAAATACACATTGCCTGCCCTTGTTTGAATAGCGTCGATGCAAACGTCATAGCAAAATATTGAAAAACGTCAGATGTATGTTCGTATAAGTGTGTAAATGTGTGTGTGTGTGTGGCGTGCGTGTGTATAAAAGAGAATATATTTGTATTTACCAGAGTGTGGTCTTACATAAATTGATAAAAACAGCAATATAGAACCTGATAGAATAGGAAATAGTAAAAAATAATGTTTTTAACATGCCAGAGTAATTAGTTTAGTTTGTTAATTATAAGAAACATAAGTTAATTACAAGAAATGTAAATGAAATGCGCTAAATACTAGGAATCACTAAGCCTCAATAAAATGGAAACATGCAGTAAGGCACTTGGAGAGTTGTGGTGATCACATCATATGAAAAACATGCAAGAACAAGAATATATGGAACCCTACTCATATATTTAGGAAACTTTACCTACCCTAACAGTAAGAAAATACCGAGGAAACTCTAAAATAAACAAACTTTCCTACGAAGCAAACCGAAAATAGCGTAGAGTGCCACACACGTAAATTTGCCGTTGCGTAGAAACGAATTTTCGTTTCGTCTCCCTCTCTCTTAGCATCATGTGTTCTACCCTGCTCGAAAACCTTCGCTATTGTTGCCACATTGTCATTCCATTCCTGGACACACTCGCGCAAACATCATTGAAAACAATTAAATAGCGCTCCAACTAGCGGTTCCCACCGTTCGGTAGGGACGCTAATGTGGCAATATAGCACGGCGTAGTGCTTGCTTCTTTTATGCAGTGCATGTTCATTGGCTAGCTAGTAACTAGTGTTGCCAACTGTAATAATGAGGCACTATTTCTGTCACGGAAGGGGAAAAGGCAGGTAAAGTGGCGGTGAGTTTTGTTGGATTGGAAGCACCATATTTTTATTTTATACTAAGTATTTGACCGGTTTGACGTTGTGTGCGTGTATTGCGTGTGTTTATGTAAAAGTGTGTGTTTGCTAATGAACGTTAAATTCCATAATGCCTCCAGTTCTGTCGAAGTTGAAATCAAAAACCTTGCATAGCCAAGCTCGGGAAATTCTAAGCAACGTGCACGAGTTCATGAAGGAGGAAGCCAGTCATGGTGTTAGCATCCCAATAAAGCATTTTGGCAAGAGAGCAGCGAACAGCAGCAACAAATTGTTCATATTTCATAATTTTGGAATTATTCAAAATAAATAAATTATGTGGCTCCAACATCATTTCAACTCTGGCTCCGGCACGTGTTCTTGTAGAAATTGCATAGAGGAGGCTGTCATTTTTGCTGCTTAATGCGATACATATTGTTTTCTGTGTTAAAATTGCCATGCTTTGATGGGTGACCAAGTTCATAGCAGGGCCGGCGGAAGGGGAGGGCGAATCGTCCCATCGCCCAGAGCGGCAAAATTTGAAGAGAAGAAAAAAATAAGCCTATTGAAAACTGTGATCGAGCGAGATATTCTTTTGCGCTGAATAGTATTGAAATAGCATAAGAAGTCTCATTATTTATTTTATATTTTGATCTTTTAGTTAGGAATATATTGATTTTCAATTTTCCGTTGCTGCGTAATGACCGGGGGGGGGGGGGTCGAAATAGAGCGGCATCTGCCGCCACCTCCCAGGGAGGCAAAATTACTAGCGCCGGCCCTGGTTCATAACAAAAGAAAAAGCCGCGCAGCTTATCGTCTAGTGGCAGTATATGTACTTGTTATTGTTGTGGAAGCCGGCATGCTTTGTAAATGTACAACAAAGGCAACCGACTGTCGCCGATCTCAGAGAGGAAATAATAATACTGCTTCAGGAGGAGTGTTATGGTGCAATTGTAGCGGTTTAACACGTTGGCATGTTATTATCTGCCGTTGCAGTTCCATACCAGTGTATACGGGTTTTGGGAGTGAAAAGTTAGAACGCCACCAGTGCATTAATGCAATGAAAAATAATATATATATTTTTTTATTTTGTTTGAAATCACTCAAATAAGGAATCGTATGAAGAAGTCTTCTTTGCAGCATTTTTGGTAATTTTACTTATGTGTTAGTTCATATTTTGCGAATTTTTAGTCCATATGTATGTAGCTACATACATAGTCACTTGTTAGTACATATTAATCCTAGTCCTGGTATAATGCATGACGTTTAAAACTCAACGTTAGATAGACCTGAATTCTCTAATTTTATTGTTGTACGTAACAGCTGTGCATCGGCGCACCGCAGCGATTTTTCTATCTGCTCCATTAGCAACACTGCTTCTTTAGTTCTGTCGCGCATTGCACGGCAGAATTATCTGCGCTGGACTCTACTGGAAGTCAATAAACCCTAACAACAACAACAAGATTCAACAACTACATCAAAACAAAAAACAACAATAATAATAATATTAATAATAATAGTAATAATAAAGTTTGTGTGTACAGTTTTACTTAAAAGTACTTCTTCCTTCGTGGTTAGAGAAATTTTTTAAATAAAGAACAAAACTCAAAGTAAAAAATTAAAAATATAAGATACAAAAGGCAATAAATAGAAAAATTAATTAAAGAAGTTGAAAAAATTATCTTTGCAAGTCTAAACTGCAATAAACACTCCTGCCAGAATAGATGAAATTGTGATATTAGAGTAAAAAATAAACCTAAACTTCAGCTAAAGTTGAAGAAACACAGTTTAATGGAAATAAACTTTTAAAATAGCAAGTTAAAAGTTGAAAGAATGACTTTGTGAGTCCAAAATTTAATAAAAAAAATGTTGCCTGAATAGATGAAATTGTGATATTAGAGTAAAAATAAACCTAAACTTCAGCTAAAGTTGAAGAAACACAGTTTGTGTGTCTAAATTGCCATGCGAACTCTTGCTTGAATCGTTCAAAATAGCGTTTTCTGAGTAAAAATACACAAAAAATGCGAAATAATGGCCCTAACAGTAAAAAATCTGGTCAATTTTACGTAAATCCTGATGTTTATAAGTCAATAATCAAAGGGTCCGTGGTTCGCAAGCTAGAAATAAGGGCAAATAGTGGTTCGCATCCACTTTAACCTGTAGATACTGGAACTGATTGCTCCTAGTTCAGCCAAATTACTTACGCCTTAGGTTAAATAATCTTTGCAATGTTACGAAAGGCGGAAGAAAAAAGAACGTGTAAATTACTTCTGCCAAATAAAATTGGAACCTCAAAAAAATCAATACCCACGTGTAAAAATATTGGCGGCACCTGTCTGCCTACCATACAGCTCCGAAAAAAAACCGATGGGGGACATAACAATGGAGAACCTTTCTTCCCCCTCGCGCGTCAATGATCGCTCGCGGTTTAGGGGTGACGAAGAATGCAAGCTCGTAACAGGTTCTTCCAGTATTGTTCCCTTTTTTTTAAAAGCAATTATTATTAATAACATGCATTCTGCCCGAATACTTCGTTTTCATATAGGCTACTTCGTTCAATTTCTTCGCCTTTAAAGCGAACATGTGTTATAATATCTTCTACCTCCGATCGAACGCGTCGGCACCAGTTGAATTCGGGTAAATCCAGATCCTTAATTATAGCTAATATAATCCACCACCGTCGCCACATGACATCATCGACGCCAAAATGGCCGGACGTGACGCCTTAGAATAGGCCGAAAGTGTCTTTTGTACATTAATGGCAAAAACATTAATTCCAAGTTCCCACGTCTGTATAAATCATCTGTGACTCATATCCGGCTGAAACTCGTATATAAAGTACAACAATAGTGTTAGGTTAGAGTAAAAAAACGAACTCCATAATAGTGTATTTTGTACATTAATGGAAAAACCATTAATTCCAAACTCCAACGTTTGTATAAATCATCCGTGACTCATATCCGGCTGAAACTTATATATAAAGTACAAGAATAGGCTTAGGTTAGAGTAAAAAACGAACTCCACAATAGAGTCATTCCATGCGAAATCAACACAGGCTTTGACCTGACCATCTCCGATTTTCATGAAATTTGGGGAGTTGAAACTATGCATGGAACTTAGTAAGTATAAAAATTTTTAGTTTCGTGCGTCTTGTAATTGTTAAATTATTCAAGGTCAAAGTTTGCAGAAATTGCCCTTTTTGAGACCGCTTAGCTATACTAAATCTGCTGTAACTCCGCCACTATTTTGCCTAGGAAGCTCAAATAAAGCCTATTATACAGGGAATTGAACAAGCTTTCCAGTAATATATAAGAAGCATACCTTTGGATAAAAATATAATTTTGTCACGTGACCTTGACTTTTGACCTTGAATATCTCAAAACATGTCATCACCAAAAATCGTGAAAAAAATATATTTGGTCCCTCATACCATACTCTATAACATACCAAAAAATCATTTTGGGACTGCAATGGGATCAGATGATACAAAATAATATGTGTAACTATGTGACTGATAAAAGCCCCATTACATTTACTATGAAGAGTCAAATGTTCCTTAACACCCCCTACAAAATGTGAAGGAGTTATCCTGGGTATAATTGGTCATGAAAGAAATAGGTTAGGCACAGGGAGATCCCTGGCCGTGTGTGTCAAGCGCAGATCCAGCATATTGTTGACTGCCATATTGAATTCAACGCAAAAATTTCAAAGGAAAGGGGGTAATGTGATATATCAAATCAGGCTAGAATTTCACGAGAAATGAAGTGACGAAGGATTTTCCAACGTATCTTATGCCAGCAAAAAGTTATAAGCATATCTTTCACTTACGATATATGCACATTATAATGTTGTCAATGTTCCTGTGAGCACACTCGTTGACGTCTCTCACACTCGCATAGAACATTTGGTAATGTAGCATGTGCAACAACATCGCAAGCAGCAACTATGCCTTCTCTCAGATGGTCAATATCAGGGACTTTTAGTGCATGCACCATTCTCTTCAAATGTTTCTGAAGGTAAAAGTCCTCCTAAGATGTTAGATCTGGGGAATGTGCAGGCCTTTTAATAGATCCCCGTGTGCCCATCAATCTATCTAGAAAATTACCATGAAGAAATTGCGAAAATGTCTATATAGTGTGGTCACACTCTGTCCTGTTTCAAAACTCTCGAAAAGTGCCATATCCCGTAAGCAAGGGTGAAAAAACCTGTTCACTTAACAAATTCAAGAAGCCCTCAACATTTAAGGTTCCGTTGTTGAATATGGACCAACCATTTCCGTTCGCCATACATTATACCACATAATTAGCTTACCAGCAACAACCATTCGACTGAGCAAATCACAGGTATTGCATATTATTTTTATTAACTTCACCGTGAACATAAAAATTTGCCTCGTCACTGAAGAATTTTTCATTCCAATGGAAGTGTCACGTAATTGTTTGAGATACTTTTCCCAATATTCTTCACTATTCAACTATTTGGTGAATGTAGCTGATTAAAATCATATGCAATGGTGCCTATACTTCTTTCTCTCCCAAGATGTCAGCGTGATCTCGATGAGTTCCTAACACATTTAGAGCATTCCAATGCTTTGTTTTTAACACCTCGAAAAGGAGAAAATGGTTACAAGCATGCAGTAATAAATTTTTGCTGGTTAAATATATGTTGGATAAACCTTCGTCACTTCATTTCTCGTGAAATTCTAGCCTGATTTGATATATCACATAACCCCCTTTCCTTTGAAATTTTTGCGTTGAATTCAATATGGCAGTCAACAATATGCCGGATCTGCGCTTGACACACACGGCTAGGGATCTCCCTGTGCCTAACCTATTTCTTCCATGACCAATTATACCCAGGATAACTCCTTCACATTTTGTAGGGGGTGTTAAGGGACTTTTGACTCTTCATAGTTCATGTAATGGGGCTTTTTTCAGTCACATAGTTACACATATTATTTTGTATCTTCTGATCCCATTGCAGTCCCAGAATGATTTTTTGGTATGTTTTAGACTATGGTATGAGGGACCAAATATATTTTTTTCACGATTTTTGGTGGACATGTTTTGAGATATTCAAGGTCAAAAGTCAAGGTCACGTGACAAAATTATATTTTTATCCAAAGGTATACTTGTTATATATCACTGGAAAGCTTATTCATTTCCCTGTACAATATGCTTTATTTGAGCTTCCTAGGTGAAATAGGGGCGGAGTTATAGCACATTTAGTATAGCTAAGCGGGCTCAAAAAAGGCAATTTCTGCAAACTTTGACCTTGAATAATTTAACAATTACAAGACGCACGAGACTAAAAATTTTCATAGTTACTAAGTTCTATGCATAGTTTCAAGTCCCCAAATTTCATGAAAATCGGAGATGGTCAGGTTAAAAATTGCACATATCTGTGTTGATTTGGCATGGAATGACTCATTAGTGTCTTTTGTACATTAATGGAAAAACCATTAATTCCAAGTTCCCACGTCTGTATAAATCATCTGTGACTCATAACCGGCAGAAACGCATATATAAAATACAACAATAGGGTTAGGTTAGGGTAAAAACGGAATACATAACAGTATCTTTTGTGCACTAATGGAAAACCATTAATTTCAAACTCACACGTGTGCATGAGTCATCGATGACTCATCTCCTCCTCCATCCCCGACACGTGGCGTTAGATTAATTAACAATAGCGTCACCCCTCGAAAATGAATAAAAAGCCATTAATGTCAATTAAAGGGTCTATTGTTTGGCACTAAGTAGAATCCCGACTACTCATGACGTGTAAATATGCTTAAATGTGGAAGAGGTATGGTGTATAAGTCTTGTGTACTCAATTGCAGAGGCAATTACAATGAAAAAGGTAAGAGTAACATTCACATTTCTTCAAGATGTTGCTGAAAATGAGAAATTTGTAGGGCAATTCCATGTGATTCAGTCACTACGAAAATATACAAGTAACAAATGTATTATACTAAAAAATAAATAATAGTAATAGTTCATGATGTAAACATTTCATGTGTCCGAAATAGGCATCAAATATACTCGTAAATGTGGACAACATGTCAAATTTTTTTTTAGAATTATCAAATAATTTACCCTGAATTACAAACGTTGGTTAATATTACGTCTACCAAAGCAATTTGTTAGTGTAAATTTTATGCAAGCATTCGATAAATTATTCATATTATTTACACAAATTTTCAGTTTCAAAATGTGCTTAATGAAAGAAAGCTATACAACGGGCAAAGTTGATACATGTGTACATTTATTCTTATTTTATCCCGCTTTATGCTTCTTTATGCTAATCGGAGGCTAATGGAAGATATGTTGTACATTTAAATAGAAAGGTGCAATGTGTAACAAGAACGTCGATGAAATACTCGTGTGTAAAACTATCCAAGAATATATATGTTACTTATGTTTCAAATACAAATGTTTTCACACAGGAAGCATTTTGTTACCTAGCTATGTTAATATGAACTACAAATGTATTAAATTTTTAAAACTGTTTCATATGAACTGCTTTTTATTTTTTGTCTTTGTGAAGCTTCAATGTTCGTAACTTTGATTATTAAATCAGTGATAATGTTTATTGTTTCATAATTTATTAACATTCTTCACGATTTTTCTAACGGAATGTAAAAAACAGTGTAAGGAAATATTCCAAATTTTTATTTCCCAAGTGAACGTTAAAATGGAAATATTAATCTGCTTTTTTCTCAATGAAACTCTTAAGTTATTGTCACAAATCTTACTAACGACAATGAAAAGATTCAATTTGTTTATTATCTTTCGTTCAATAAAGTCAATAGGATCGAAATTACAATGTGACAAATTATTTACGTTTAGTCTTTATACACAGAAATGTAACATTGCCCTTGTACCAATTTCTTTCGCTTTTGCTGCAAGAATATAGAAATTAAGGTTTTGTATTGAGATTGTATAGCTACACAGAATATCTGCAGTATCTGGTTGATTAATTTTGGGTAAACTTAAAGACAATTTAATTGATTAGGTAACTTGGAAAGTTTACGGTCAACCTAACATGTTTTTTATTTAATCAATTGATTTTACATACAAAAGTTCATACAAAAGCGGTTACGAGTTTTACTGTAGCTGACCAATATTCCCGATAATATTTTTCAAAGATATACAATGTTTAAATATTTCCGACAGGAAGTTTCTAACGGTTTTCAACTCTTTCTTTGTGCTATGGTAGGAATTTTTGTGGTGGCCATAGTGACTTCGTCAATGAAAATTTTGGTGTAAATATTCAATATTATACATTTTTCTTCTAACTATATTCGTCGGGAGGGTAAATGTCAAAATTTAACTTCATAAGAGAAATAAATATACCTTAATTATTTACGGTAAAATTACGTCAAGGAGTTTACAGCGTTAAGACGATCCCCTCCAGATGATGACGTCTTGACTAAGCGCTGTGGCCTGAACCTCAAGATGGTCTTGCTCCGTGCCGGTTGCAAATAGCCTAAGTACTGACGCACCCACAATTTAAATTTCAATCAATCCTGGTATATAATGGGCGAAATTTTGGCAATAAAGGGAGACATGTAGGGTTTCACTCACTCGTATGTCTTGAACTCCATGTCCTGTCAATCTGGTTTCGCTCGTTGGTTGATGAGGACATCGCTGACTGAAGCTCTTTGCGGAAACTTGGAAGGGGGAGAGGTTTTGATCTAAACCTAACCGAGACGTTTCGCTCAGACATCGCCATAGTAGAAGGGATAATACTTTAGACCTAACAATGGACCCGTTAATTGACATTAATGGCTTTTTTATTCATTTTCGAGGGGTGACGCTATTGTTATTTAATCTAGCGCCACGTGTCGTGGCTGGAGGAGGGGTGACGCTATTGTTATTTAATCTAGCGCCACGTGTCGTGGCTGGAGGAGGGGTGACGCTATTGTTATTTAATCTAGCGCCACGTGTCGTGGGTGGAGGAGGAGATGAGTCATCGATGACTCATGCACACGTGTGAGTTTGAAATTAGTGGTTTTCCATTAGTGCACAAAAGACACTATTATGTATTCCGTTTTTGACCTAAGCTAACACTATTGTTGTATTTTATTAATGCGTTTCTGCCGGATATGAGTCACAGATGATTTATACTGACGTTGGAGTTTGGAATTAATGGTTTCTCCATTAAGGTACAAAAGACACTATTATGGAGTTCGTTTTCGTACTATTCTAACACTATTGTTGTATTTTATTAATGCGTTTCTGCCGGATATGAGTCATGGGTGCTTTATACAGATGTGGGAACTTGGAATTAATGGTTTTTCCATTATTGTACAAAAGACATTTTCGGCCATTTTGGCGTCGGTGGTGAGTTATATTTGGTATAATTAAGGATCCGGATTTACCCGTATTCAACCGGTGCCGACGCGTTCGATCGGAGGTAGAAGATATTATAACACATGTTCGCTTTAAAGGCGAAGAAATTGAACGATGTATCCTATATGAAAACGAAGTATGCGAGCAGAATCCATGTTATTAATATTAACCTGTTACGGAAGAACCTGTTATGTGGTTGCATTCATCGGCACCCCCAAACCGCGCGCGTTCATGGATACGCGTGGGGAAAAAAGGTTCTCTATTGTTACGGCCCCCATCGCTTGGTCTTCTTCCGAAGTTGAATGGAAGTCAAGTGTCGCCAAATTTTTACACACGAGTATTGATTTTCTTTGAGGTTCCAATTTTATTTGGTGGAAGTAATCTACGCGGTATTTCTGCCGCCTTTTGTAACATTGCAAAGACTATTTAATCTAAGGCGTAACGAATTTGGCTGAACTAGGAACATTCAGTTCCAGTATCTACAGGTTAAAGTGGATGCGATCCACTATTTGCTCTTATTTCTGGGTTGCGAACCACGGCCCATTTGATTATTGGGTTATAAACATCAGGATTCATGTAAAATTGACCAGATGTTTTTACTGTTAGAGACAATATTTCGCATTTTTTGTGTATTTTTACTCAGAAAACGCTATTTGAACGATTCAAGCAAGAGTTCGCATGGGAATTTAGACACACAAACTGTGTTTCTTCAACTTTAGCTGAAATTTAGGTTTATTTTTTTACTCTAATATCACAATTTCTTCTATTCAGGCAACATTTTTTATTAAATTTTGGACTCACAAAGACATTTTTCAACTTTTAACTTGTTATTTTAAAAGTTTATTTCCATTTTTTACTCTAATATCACAATTTCTTCTATTCAGGCAACATTTTTTATTAAATTTTGGACTCACAAAGACATTTTTCAACTTTTAACTTGCTATTTTAAAAGTTTATTTCCATTTTTTACTCTAATATCACAATTTGATCTATTCTTGCAGAAGTGTTTATTGCAATTTTGACTTGCAAAGATAATTTTTTCAACTTCTTTTATTATTTTTTCTATTTATTGCCTTTTGTATCTTATATTTTTAATTCTTAACTTTGAGTTTTGTTCTTTATTTAAAAAATTTCTCTAATCACTAAGGAAGAAGTACTTTTAAGTAAAACTGTACCCACAAAGTTTATTATTACTATTATTATTAGTATTATTATTATTATTATTATTATTATTGTTTTTGTTTTGATGTAGTTGTTGAATCTTGTTGTTGTTGTTAGGGTTTATTGACTTCCACTACGCTATTTTTGGTTTGCTTCGTAGGAAAGTTTGTTTATTTTAGAGTTTCCTCGGTATTTTCTTACTGTTAGGGTAGGTAAAGTTTCCTAAATATATGAGTAGGGTTCCATATATTCTTGTTCTTGCATGTTTTTCATATGATGTGATCACAACAACTCTCCAAGTGCTTTTACTGCATGTTTCCATTTTTATTGAGGCTTAGTGATTCCTAGAGCCACTTTATGCATGAGAGAAAGCTTGAAAATTTCGATCTCAGATAGCCGTCAACCTTATGTCAGAGTATTTTCGAGTATATTTTAGACTTATTATGGGGCAGTAGAATATCACGGCTTGCTTATTTTTTAAGTATGTTGCGCAGTTATTGTATTTTTGCTTTTGCTTTCTAGATAAACTGTATGAAATGTTTAATATTTGTACTTTTTTTTGCACTTATAAGAGGCCAAACTTTTACTGTAACTAAAATTATTATGTCTCTAAGCACTGAAACCCCTTTACAAAGAGTACTATAACTGAATGTTTATTAATATTGTTTCTTTCATCCCTTAAATATAACTACTTAACAATATAATGACAAATCACAGGACAAGACGATGTTAGCAGATGACTACGTGGCTCTTAAGTCCACCTGCCAAACTTTTCTTACCATGCTATTTACCCTTATAGTCTTTTATTCGGGGTACGTTTCAAGTACTACTTGACTTTTTGAGTGTTTGATTAACACCAGGGGTTATTTGTATCTGTTATGCTGTATTATTTGAGGTTTCTTTTTTTATTCTACAATCACTATATGTCCCTGAGAACTAAATTTCCACTGACTGAAGCTTAAAGCTTAGGCTCTACAGCATGTTGAATGGTTAAGCACTGGTCAATATGAATTTTACAGAGGCTAGTAGGAGGCATAGGAACACACGCCAGAGCCTTATTAGCGTGCAAGAAGCATTTTCAGGGAGTACTACGAGGAAACGAAGTTGATTTTTTTGAGGGCTTTACCAGTTACACAGCCAATATTTGCTATTTCAAGTAACTACATGTACCAAAACATTTTACAGCCCAACACTAACTAGACTTCAATTTATATTTTATTAGGTGCTAAATGTAGCAAGAACACTGATTGTACATACTTTTGAGAATCCAACTATTTCAGGATTTTTTCTATGTACGCATATTTTTATTGATTACTAACTTTAACAGACCAATCAGGAAGACGCCAAAATTCACTAAACTTAGTACTATAGTGTATGTGATTGCATGAAAAGTAGAAATTATAGCAACCACAAGATTTCGCTTTTCTTGCTTTTGGGACTAATCGTGACGCTGAGGATGAATGGATGGCCAAAAATCTTAAGGACTGGATGTATTTTACCACTACAGACGCTTATGTAGAAACACTAGAGTACTGTTGGCTTTCAAAATTGAGGTTATACTGTACTGTTTTTTAAATATTTCGTATTTGGCACGTTACAGTTATATCCATTTCAGGACAAATATTGCTAAAACTCTCAAATTTACTGGTACAAGTTGATATTTCTGCTATCAGAGGAATTAACAACCCTATTTTACAAACAAATGGTATTGTTTACACTTTATTTACTTCAATCTGAGACTAATATTTTACAGTAATTGAATCATTCAGCCCTAGTCAATATTTTACTGCATCAGAAAGTTTGTTATTAATCTAATAAGTATGCTATTTTGTGATATTCTAATGCAAACGTTGTTTAATTCACTGGTTATAATGCAAACTTTTGCACAAATTCGTTATATTCACTACCTTCAAACCAAACAATTGTACTTATTTAGCGCATTTCATTTATATTTCTTGTAATTAACTTATGTTTCTTATAATTAACAAACTAAACTAATTACTTTGGCATGTTAAAAACCTTATTTTTTACTATTTCCTATTCTATCAGGTTCTATATTGCTGTTTTTATCAATTATGTAAGACCACACTCTGGTAAATGCACATATATATTCTCTTTTATACACACGCACGCCACACACACACACACACACACATTTACACACTTATACGAACATACATCTGACGTTTTTCAATATTTTGCTATGAAGTTTGCATCCACGCTATTCAAACAAGGGCAGGCAATGTAGTATTTATGAGTATTAGTAATCCCAAAGTGGTGTTTTTGGTGTCCAAGTTCAGATGAGAGGCTGTTATGTGCCTTTTGCAGGGGATTGCATGTGAAGTGTATGCATATTGAGCATTATTGAGTGTGTAGGCTTCCAAGTTTTGCTGTTATTTTCCTATAGTTCTGTGAGACTGTAGAGAGTTCTCCCTTTTCAACCAGTTTTCTTTCATTGATTGGATACTTTTTGTGAACTTAGCAGTTTTTTATGTTATGAAGCAGATTGTTGTAGAATATTTTGCATGGTCTTTTGTGATATTGAGTGCCTGCTGTAACGGAAGTAAGTATCTTTCCTTCTTGTGTTGATGTTCTCGTGTAGGTTTCCTATTTTCGGTCAAGTTGCAGTAGGGAACTTAGCAGTTTTTATGTTATGAAGCAGATTGTTGTAGAATATTTTGCATGGTCTTTTGTGATATTGAGTGGGTGCTGTAATGGTAGTAAGTATCTTTCATTTTTGTGTTGATGTTCTTGTGTAGGTTTCCTATTTTCTGTCAAGTTGCAGTACTTAGAATAATCGCTACTGTCTTATTGATCTACGAAGCTCCTTTGAATAATCATTTGCATGTGACCCTATACTCCACGTTGTACTTTGTTCTGGGAGCTATCTTTTGAAGCCTTGGCATTCTGCTAGTACAGTATTATTATCGTAGAGGTAAATTAGTTCGTGAAAATATGTATTTTTCTGATTAACTATAGTCGCTTAGTTGTTCTAGCAGGTATAAGTAGTTACTGCTGATGTTGTTAATTTTCTATTCGCAGGGGCTATGTATGATGTAGCGTATTTGTGTTGGCTGTCCCTTTTATTCCTATGTTGTTGAGTTTCTCCATAAGCATGTCCTGTTTTACTCTATTCTATGCCTTGTTGCTGCTAGATATCTGAGGTATGTTGCTGGTTCATATCTGAGGTAGCTTGTTTGACTATCTATTATTTTTGCTATGGCTGTGGCTATTGATGTCCCTTTCTGAATTCCATGTTGGTTTCTGTTTATCCTTGTTGCTGCTTGTTATCTGAGTTAGGTTGTTTGACTTCAGGATTATCCTTTTTTAACTTTATTGTTGATTGCTGTTTTGTTTATTTCCTTATTTGTTTTTATTTGTTTACTGAATCTATTTGTTTTGTGTCTTGTAATATTATTTACTATAGTAACAAAATTATTTTCCTTCCATCCCACATTTATTATTCTGAGCAACAGAACTTCTCCTTCTTTCCTATATATTTGATTATTTCTGGTGTAAAGTACATTTTTTTCAAAGTGAATGTTTTAAAAGTACAATTTAATGTATTAAAAGTACAATTTTTACAAAGTTAATGTTTAAAAAGTACAATTCTTTCAAAGTTAATGTTTTAAAAGTACAATTTTTACAAAGTTAATGTTTTAAAAATACTATTCTTTCAAAGTTGATGTTTTAAGAGTACAATTCTTCGGCTATTTGAACTTTTGTACAATTTTGTTATTATTGTTAAAATAAATATGTTAGTTGATATAAAATTACAGTAAATTTTCAGGAATTTATATATTAAATTTCAAAATAGTGTTACTTGCTAAAGATAGCGGACAAAATAAATTAAACTTTGACAAATACTGAACAAGAAATATACAAGTATGGTGATAAATATCAATCTTTAAAAATAATTTTGTTACTATAGTAAATAATATTACAAGACACAAAACAAATAGATTCAGTAAACAAATAAAAACAAATAAGGAAATAAACAAAACAGCAATCAACAATAAAGTTAAAAAAGGATAATCCTGAAGTCAAACAACCTAACTCAGATAACAAGCAGCAACAAGGATAAACAGAAACCAACATGGAATTCAGAAAGGGACATCAATAGCCACAGCCATAGCAAAAATAATAGATAGTCAAACAAGCTACCTCAGATATGAACCAGCAACATACCTCAGATATCTAGCAGCAACAAGGCATAGAATAGAGTAAAACAGGACATGCTTATGGAGAAACTCAACAACATAGGAATAAAAGGGACAGCCAACACAAATACGCTACATCATACATAGCCCCTGCGAATAGAAAATTAACAACATCAGCAGTAACTACTTATACCTGCTAGAACAACTAAGCGACTATAGTTAATCAGAAAAATACATATTTTCACGAACTAATTTACCTCTACGATAATAATACTGTACTAGCAGAATGCCAAGGCTTCAAAAGATAGCTCCCAGAACAAAGTACAACGTGGAGTATAGGGTCACATGCAAATGATTATTCAAAGGAGCTTCGTAGATCAATAAGACAGTAGCGATTATTCTAAGTACTGCAACTTGACAGAAAATAGGAAACCTACACAAGAACATCAACACAAAAAGGAAAGATACTTACTACCATTACAGCACCCACTCAATATCACAAAAGACTATGCAAAATATTCTACAACAATCTGCTTCATAACATAAAAACTGCTAAGTTCCCTACTGCAACTTGACCGAAAATAGGAAACCTACACGAGAACATCAACACAAGAAGGAAAGATACTTACTTCCGTTACAGCAGGCACTCAATATCACAAAAGACCATGCAAAATATTCTACAACAATCTGCTTCATAACATAAAAAACTGCTAAGTTCACAAAAAGTATCCAATCAATGAAAGAAAACTGGTTGAAAAGGGAGAACTCTCTACAGTCTCACAGAATTATAGGAAAATAACAGCAAAACTTGGAAGCCTACACACTCAATAATGCTCAATATGCATACACTTCACATGCAATCCCCTGCAAAAGGCACATAACAGCCTCTCATCTGAACTTGGACACCAAAAACACCACTTTGGGATTACTAATACTCATAAATACTACATTGCCTGCCCTTGTTTGAATAGCGTGGATGCAAACTTCATAGCAAAATATTGAAAAACGTCAGATGTATGTTCGTATAAGTGTGTAAATGTGTGTGTGTGTGTGTGTGTGGCGTGCGTGTGTATAAAAGAGAATATATATGTGCATTTACCAGAGTGTGGTCTTACATAATTGATAAAAACAGCAATATAGAACCTGATAGAATAGGAAATAGTAAAAAATAAGGTTTTTAACATGCCAAAGTAATTAGTTTAGTTTGTTAATTATAAGAAACATAAGTTAATTACAAGAAATATAAATGAAATGCGCTAAATAAGTACAATTGTTTGGTTTGAAGGTAGTGAATATAACGAATTTGTGCAAAAGTTTGCATTATAACCAGTGAATTAAACAACGTTTGCATTAGAATATCACAAAATAGCATACTTATTAGATTAATAACAAACTTTCTGATGCAGTAAAATATTGACTAGGGCTGAATGATTCAATTACTGTAAAATATTAGTCTCAGATTGAAGTAAATAAAGTGTAAACAATACCATTTGTTTGTAAAATAGGGTTGTTAATTCCTCTGATAGCAGAAATATCAACTTGTACCAGTAAATTTGAGAGTTTTAGCAATATTTGTCCTGAAATGGATATAACTGTAACGTGCCAAATACGAAATATTTAAAAAACAGTACAGTATAACCTCAATTTTGAAAGCCAACAGTACTCTAGTGTTTCTACATAAGCGTCTGTAGTGGTAAAATACATCCAGTCCTTAAGATTTTTGGCCATCCATTCATCCTCAGCGTCACGATTAGTCCCAAAAGCAAGAAAAGCGAAATCTTGTGGTTGCTATAATTTCTACTTTTCATGCAATCACATACACTATAGTACTAAGTTTAGTGAATTTTGGCGTCTTCCTGATTGGTCTGTTAAAGTTAGTAATCAATAAAAATATGCGTACATAGAAAAAATCCTGAAATAGTTGGATTCTCAAAAGTATGTACAATCAGTGTTCTTGCTACATTTAGCACCTAATAAAATATAAATTGAAGTCTAGTTAGTGTTGGGCTGTAAAATGTTTTGGTACATGTAGTTACTTGAAATAGCAAATATTGGCTGTGTAACTGGTAAAGCCCTCAAAAAAATCAACTTCGTTTCCTCGTAGTACTCCCTGAAAATGCTTCTTGCACGCTAATAAGGCTCTGGCGTGTGTTCCTATGCCTCCTACTAGCCTCTGTAAAATTCATATTGACCAGTGCTTAACCATTCAACATGCTGTAGAGCCTAAGCTTTAAGCTTCAGTCAGTGGAAATTTAGTTCTCAGGGACATATAGTGATTGTAGAATAAAAAAAGAAACCTCAAATAATACAGCATAACAGATACAAATAACCCCTGGTGTTAATCAAACACTCAAAAAGTCAAGTAGTACTTGAAACGTACCCCGAATAAAAGACTATAAGGGTAAATAGCATGGTAAGAAAAGTTTGGCAGGTGGACTTAAGAGCCACGTAGTCATCTGCTAACATCGTCTTGTCCTGTGATTTGTCATTATATTGTTAAGTAGTTATATTTAAGGGATGAAAGAAACAATATTAATAAACATTCAGTTATAGTACTCTTTGTAAAGGGGTTTCAGTGCTTAGAGACATAATAATTTTAGTTACAGTAAAAGTTTGGCCTCTTATAAGTGCAAAAAAAAGTACAAATATTAAACATTTCATACAGTTTATCTAGAAAGCAAAAGCAAAAATACAATAACTGCGCAACATACTTAAAAAATAAGCAAGCCGTGATATTCTACTGCCCCATAATAAGTCTAAAATATACTCGAAAATACTCTGACATAAGGTTGACGGCTATCTGAGATCGAAATTTTCAAGCTTTCTCTCATGCATAAAGTGGCTCTAGGAATCACTAAGCCTCAATAAAAATGGAAACATGCAGTAAAAGCACTTGGAGAGTTGTTGTGATCACATCATATGAAAAACATGCAAGAACAAGAATATATGGAACCCTACTCATATATTTAGGAAACTTTACCTACCCTAACAGTAAGAAAATACCGAGGAAACTCTAAAATAAACAAACTTTCCTACGAAGCAAACCAAAAATAGCGTAGTGGAAGTCAATAAACCCTAACAACAACAACAAGATTCAACAACTACATCAAAACAAAAACAATAATAATAATAATAATAATAATAATACTAATAATAATAGTAATAATAAACTTTGTGGGTACAGTTTTACTTAAAAGTACTTCTTCCTTAGTGATTAGAGAAATTTTTTAAATAAAGAACAAAACTCAAAGTTAAGAATTAAAAATATAAGATACAAAAGGCAATAAATAGAAAAAATAATAAAAGAAGTTGAAAAAATTATCTTTGCAAGTCAAAATTGCAATAAACACTTCTGCAAGAATAGATCAAATTGTGATATTAGAGTAAAAAATGGAAATAAACTTTTAAAATAGCAAGTTAAAAGTTGAAAAATGTCTTTGTGAGTCCAAAATTTAATAAAAAATGTTGCCTGAATAGAAGAAATTGTGATATTAGAGTAAAAAATGGAAATAAACTTTTAAAATAACAAGTTAAAAGTTGAAAAATGTCTTTGTGAGTCCAAAATTTAATAAAAAATGTTGCCTGAATAGAAGAAATTGTGATATTAGAGTAAAAAAATAAACCTAAATTTCAGCTAAAGTTGAAGAAACACAGTTTGTGTGTCTAAATTCCCATGCGAACTCTTGCTTGAATCGTTCAAATAGCGTTTTCTGAGTAAAAATACACAAAAAATGCGAAATATTGTCTCTAACAGTAAAAACATCTGGTCAATTTTACATGAATCCTGATGTTTATAACCCAATAATCAAATGGGCCGTGGTTCGCAACCCAGAAATAAGAGCAAATAGTGGATCGCATCCACTTTAACCTGTAGATACTGGAACTGAATGTTCCTAGTTCAGCCAAATTCGTTACGCCTTAGATTAAATAGTCTTTGCAATGTTACAAAAGGCGGCAGAAATACCGCGTAGATTACTTCCACCAAATAAAATTGGAACCTCAAAGAAAATCAATACTCGTGTGTAAAAATTTGGCGACACTTGACTTCCATTCAACTTCGGAAGAAGACCAAGCGATGGGGGCCGTAACAATAGAGAACCTTTTTTCCCCACGCGTATCCATGAACGCGCGCGGTTTGGGGGTGCCGATGAATGCAACCACATAACAGGTTCTTCCGTAACAGGTTAATATTAATAACATGGATTCTGCTCGCATACTTCGTTTTCATATAGGATACATCGTTCAATTTCTTCGCCTTTAAAGCGAACATGTGTTATAATATCTTCTACCTCCGATCGAACGCGTCGGCACCGGTTGAATACGGGTAAATCCGGATCCTTAATTATACCAAATATAACTCACCACCGACGCCAAAATGGCCGAAAATGTCTTTTGTACAATAATGGAAAAACCATTAATTCCAAGTTCCCACATCTGTATAAAGCACCCATGACTCATATCCGGCAGAAACGCATTAATAAAATACAACAATAGTGTTAGAATAGTACGAAAACGAACTCCATAATAGTGTCTTTTGTACCTTAATGGAGAAACCATTAATTCCAAACTCCAACGTCAGTATAAATCATCTGTGACTCATATCCGGCAGAAACGCATTAATAAAATACAACAATAGTGTTAGCTTAGGTCAAAAACGGAATACATAATAGTGTCTTTTGTGCACTAATGGAAAACCATTAATTTCAAACTCACACGTGTGCATGAGTCATCGATGACTCATCTCCTCCTCCACCCACGACACGTGGCGCTAGATTAAATAACAATAGCGTCACCCCTCCTCCAGCCACGACACGTGGCGCTAGATTAAATAACAATAGCGTCACCCCTCCTCCAGCCACGACACGTGGCGCTAGATTAAATAACAATAGCGTCACCCCTCGAAAATGAATAAAAAAGCCATTAATGTCAATTAACGGGTCTATTGTTAGGTCTAAAGTATTATCCCTTCTACTCGCCATCGCACGTCCGAAATTTAGGTGGCTCCGGGTTGTAACTCGAGCACCTGATTCGCCTGCTAATTAACTTTTTCCTGATTTACAGATAGGCTATGTCATCAACAAATCTATGCTACACTGAAACTCTGTTATATGAACGTGCAGTATAATCTAAGCAAAGGTCTATAATCAAAATGTATATCCTCCCTTTACGGATAGTATTCTGTGGTTGGTGACGTCGGAAGGTTGATATCCTAAATAAGGTGGCGATAAGAATAAATACACGAGCTTTATGGACATAAAGGCTAATCGGATCTGGACCTACAGTTTAAAATGGGACCCGAACCACTATGTGTCTCCACCGGGTATCAATACCGGTAGTCCTTGATTACAAGGCGACGACGTTACCACTGCGCTATGGGAGAGGTCAGATTGTTATAAGAATGATAGAATCTAGAAACTATCATGAATTGCATTAAACTGTTCAGGAATAGAACAGATAAATCCCGACGTGTATTAAATTCTGACAACTGACCAGGTGCTGTCTTTAGCCCTCACACCAGTACGATAAAGAAAGGTGGAGTCCAGAGAAGCCAGATGTGGTGGGTACGTGACAAATAGTAAAAAATAAAAATCAGTATGGACCAACTTGAAACGGGTAACGAACGAACAAGTGTGGAAAGATAATTGTGTGAATTTTATTTTTTAAGATGGTTATTGTTGATAATAATCCCGCGACGGATGATCTCAGGAGGAAATTAATTCCGACAATGCCCCTGCATGGAGCCCGGCTCTGGGGTTCACCCAGACTCTAACAAATGCATTGCACTGTCCTGAACGCGGTGCTGATCACATCACCTTCAATATGGCAAAGATTGAGAATGTGCCTTCATGACACTGTACACCCAACGGCGAAAGAAACAGTAGGCGAATTGTCCACTACCATTTTCATTCGGTCTGAATTACACAATGTGATGACACTGAATTGAAATAAGGACGTCAACTAACAGAGAACAATGCCTGCTTCGAACCAACATCGTTTCATTCCTTAAAACACCACAGGATGTAGAATAAAAAAAGTAATGAAAATAGCGGTGGACAATTCCCTTACCATTATCTTTGCCGTTTATTGTACAATCCCTTTACTGTACTACCTTTAATAATGATGTTGGTTACATCTCCCTTCAAAAAGGAAGTCAATATAACATTTCTTGTTTCCACACCTGAATCTAGCAATGGATGACCTCATTCCCCCGCAACTCCAACACAAGCAAGTCAATTCACAAACTTACATTTCCGTGTATTTTCTTTCTAAGAAAAAAAAACCTTTGGGGGGGGGACACTAATTCATATGGTGCATTTACACTCATATTTATTCTGTACTGAACAGCATCTTCATTTTAACTAAGAACGAGTATAATTTCCTTGGGGGTTAATGTCTCACCTGGTTACCTTGGTGGAGTCCTGCTCTTTCCCCTGGATGGTCGTTAGGCGGGCGCCTGGAGGACGCAGCGGCACAGGTAGGATGTGGCTCCCCTGTGGGGTGACACGTCGTCGCATGTCACACGCCCATCCTGGCGTTCCCGCGGGATTTCTCTCCGAGGGAGGCTCATTTCGGAGTTTACGTCTGTTTTTACCGCCGCATAAAGTGAAGACTTGACGCGTCTCCTCGACCTGATGCTACGGATAGTTACGTTTGCATTTAACCGGAAGTACGGGCCTTAACTTTTTGGCTTTCGATATAAAACCGAAGAACGTTCATAGTTATCAGAAACTGTATAAAAATGATATGCTTGAACACATTTTTGCATATATAAATAATAAATTGCGATATATCGCGGATTTAATCTATTAGTGTTTTTCGCGACTTTTGACCACTTTAACATGGACAAGTTCACAGTTGTCTCATTTACAGTAAAGGCGTACAGGAAATGGGATGCATTGCTGTCCTCGCCGAAAACTATCAGTTCAGATACCACGTTTAACAGAAACCTCAAGAAAATTTTTGTTGGAACCTAACTGGATGGCACATAGTGGTTCGGATTCTAATTTAAACTGTAGGCCCAGTCCCAATTAGCCTTTCAGTACATAAAGTGGACTTTAAAAAACTAAAAAACCAACGGTATGAGAAAAGGTCAAGGCATGTTTGTCATTCTTTTCTCATTATTGTCATTAATATGTGCTACGAATTCATATTGTACTTTCTCTTTACCATAAAATACCGTCACTATTAGTGTTATATGTATTTTCTGTGTTTGTATTATTGTCACTTTTTATTAAACCCGGGAGCAGTGGCTCGTAGAATTGTGAAGCGAGCGGTGGCGTCTGGGTGTGTTTGACTGGAAACCTTTCTCTACCTGCCGTTCCTGAAGCACCTACATTTTCCACACTAGTTCGATAACAAGTTCTAACGTCTTACCAAACATAAGAATATGTTGTAAATGGTATTTTTAACATTTAGAAAGCGTAGAATAGAATGAAAAAGAAATGTGTTGAAAAGTCTGGATATTTCATATAGCATGGGATCAGAGAACACAGAAAAGCTTCATGGGGAAAATCCCATCTGATTCTATATTCTGCCAATAAATAACATGTTTTGGTACAAATATGATGCTACTACTATATTCCAACAACCATGTGACAACTTCCGAAAGTTTTCTTCTCTAAAAAGAAAATACATGGAAGAATAAGTAAGTATGTGTATTTTACGTTGGGGGTGGGGGGGGGGGAGTTCCATTGCTAGATACCGATGAGGGCACGATCGAGCTCTCCTCTCTTCAGTACGTTTCAGCATCGTCCTTATTTATTTTATGACACGCGCCGATCTCCGTGGTGGAGTAGTTAGCACAGCGCGCTACGACGCCAGGGGTTCTGTCTGAGTTCGAATTCCGGCCTGTTCATGGTTGTTCTTTGTGAGTGTCCCTTCATAAATTTCATATTATCACTCATCGTCATCTTCTTGGTAGCCAAAAGTGGCAGAAAAGCGAAGTAAAATAACCAACTCAATCAACTTATTGTGACACACATTCTATTCCTGTACTCACTGCACGGCAACAAGAACTGCTTATACTCTTAGGTTGAGACCTCCACAATCCACGGCAACAAGAACTGCTTATACTCTTAGGTTGAGACCTCCACAATCCACGAAATAGTGGGGTGCGATCCTAAACCAGACATCCTGGGTACTTTGTATTATTTTGCTCCAATATTTACACACCCTTTTATTTTTGTAATAAATTCTTGTTTGTATGGCATAGTAACAAGACTAAAAAGAATTTCACTTTGTTTTGGCATCGGGTTCCTGTTTTTTTTTTTTGGTAAGTTGTTTGTAATATAAATTACATGACATTTTCGACTGTTTTAATAAACGCGATTTTAAACAGTGCGCCAGGGTGGGCTATGACCATGTGTATTATTCCTCGTGTATTTTATCTCCTCTCTGACTTTCTAATTGATAATGGTAGGTAAGAGTGCCACAAGAGTCGTGACGATAAATATGAAAGATGAAGGAATAGGCATAGTGAAACGTCCATATCTTATCTAAAAACTGAAGTTTGGGTCTCTGGCTTCGTAGCACGTCGCAAGGAGTGTCGAACTGATCAGTCGATCCCCCTGGAAATTGGCATAATTCGTTTCAAATTATAAGAGCTTATTATTTTGACAGTCAACAACAGAAATAAGGTTCATTACTTGCATTCCAGCAAAATAACCAAAGTAAAATATGAGTTAGGTGGAAGAGAGTGAAAAATGCAAGAACCAGGTCAGAACTTGAGGTTTTCATGTTCATCCAAACAATAAATGGTTCTATGAGTTTTCTAAAATCCAAAAATGATATTTCATGGAAGAAGTCGCACAACGTATAATGAGTAGAATTTCCTCCTTTTAAAGATATGTCTTGCACGGGTTGTTTAAAAGTTGATAGTAAAATAGAATAATTATGCATTATTAAATGTAGGAAATGAGAAAAACCTATCTGATATTCGACCAAAATAATACTATTGTATTTTGATGTTAACCGCCAGACCTGCAAGAGTTCTGGCAACACCCTTGTTTGTTATAAAATAAATTGATCTCATTCGCGAGTTCATTTAGGAATCCACAAACACTGAAATGTTGATTCGACAGCTTCTGTTTGATACCCACATGCAGCATCGCATTGACACACAACGCACACCTTCAATTCGTGTCTCTTGGCCTATTTCTTGCAAAATGTGAGCACTGGTTTCTGCGCTTCATTGCCAATGCCCTCTACCGTGAAAAAAATACAAGCTTACATCCTTCCCGAGGCAGGCAACTGTGGGTGTGTGCTGTCTGCATGAATTTCTTTGTCACGATCAGATGACCATTAAACAGGTAAGTTCTCTGCACATTCTCAATTTGTATTAATGCAATAGAGACTATATTGTCATAAAAGATAATAATAAAAACCATAGAACGGCTTACGATACGTAGTTTCTGAACAATTTTCGACTTTGTGAGCTGTCCTATTGAACCGTTTGAAACGAAATGTACTCAGCATGAAAAGCTTACAAGCTAGAGCCTTTGGCTTTGAGCATGCTACGTTAACCATACCGCTATGAAGGCTGGCAGGTATTTGCAATTTTCTGATTTTACGTCATTTGTCTTCCTGTGTAGGCTAATCGTAATAATCACGATGAATGGTGGTCAGATGAAATCGATGAGTGGGCACATACAAAAGAAACTCTCATAGCCATAGTCTCAGACTTTATGGGGTCAAGGCACTTTCTGCCCACCCGTCCTCAAGAAGTACATACATTGTACATAAAAATATATTGTCAATATTTCCCCCTCCCCTCCAATACACGGAAACATCAGTGAGTCTACTGTGCCGATGACCCTCCGTACACCCGCGAGAAAGTGGAAAATTTTGTATTGTTACTAGTGAGGATATTGTTTGATATGAACGCTTGCCGTTGCTGTTAGCTGACGGAGGTACGTTATAACAGAATAATTAGCCTTTATATGATATATTTATAATGTCATGACGTCATATCTGTGTGATATGATTTGCAAATGGAGTGTTACTTTTTGTGCGTTTTTATTTTATTGTACATACGTAAATTATTTGACTCACCAAAGAATAGAAAATATTTTTGAAAGCAGTTGTACGTACTTGTATGTTTCAGTGTATGTAATGTAGGATTATCGTGAGTATCAGTTGTTGAAAGTGGACTATGCTGATGTGACGTCAGCAGTGTCACATTATCTGCTGGTGGTGCATTTACTCATGCAGGTAAAACATTCTTTGGTGAAGTTCGTGCATGGACCGGTGGAAGCCATAATAGGAAGCGAGAAGCTCATAGTTTAGCGGCATAGTAAAAGAAATGTGTGAGGTGTAGAGGACGATATCACAGGAATGTGACAATGACGTTAAGAGTACGTTCGAAGATATGCCATTAGTGTAAAAACTGAAAAGTGATTTCTTTGCCACTGTACACATTTCGTCCCAAAAATGAATATATTCAAGGTATGTGTGTGTCTATTTCTTGCTGATATGATCGGGTTCATTTGATAAGGAGTGTTAGATTTAATGCTGTTAAGTTCGTTGGTGGCTACAGTAGTTTTGAGTTTTTGCCTGGTCTGGTGGCGTTAACATTTGCACGTTCTTTTTGAGTGCATGCAAACGTTTTCTTCTTTTACGGATAAAAAACTGTAAAAATATTCCGGAATACGATAAATTTCTCTTCATTTTGAGACTAAAAATGGACCCCAGTTCCTTTTGTTTTATTGCGATTTCATCATGCTACGAATTCAATTTTAACATGGTTCGATTTCGATTTACTTCTGTTCATACTGCGGAGTTTTAGCGATTACTTAAGATTTTGTTCAATATATGCTTTCGTAGTTAGGCAAGGCAAGCCAGGTTTGGTTCTCTTAGCATTAAAATAAAGTCTCTAAATGCATTCTACTGAGGTTCCGATTTACGATTAATTCCCACTAGTCTACGATACTTAGTCGCTTGCCAACAGAAAACACGTTGTCCATGTGAAGCGCGCATGCTTGCGTAAGGTAATTTTTATTTAAGTTGTTTTTTCAACATAAATAAGTTTATTTCGAAATCCAAACAGTGCTCATTACTTTAAGGAAGGTTCAAATTTCGTGTGACAATGGTTGCCAAAATTCTACGATAATTAGTTTTCCTGCTAGGAGAATTTGAAAAAAAAAATGTTAAAACAATCTGAACCGTTAACCCAAATGTGTGTTACTTGTGGTTCCGCGCCCAAGTTTTAGTTTAAATAAACCATCGGAATTTATCAATTAAAGAGAATCTGCCCCGGAACTGTGAATCTGTAGGGCATTGTTCCATACATTGAGGGAAGTTTCCGTTCTTGAGGATTCGTAGCGTCGAAACAAGGGAGCAAAAAGAAAACGTTAAGAATAGTTGTTTACCTTGACCAATATTGTGAATTCCTGCAGAATTGTTTTCATTAAAAGTTTAGTATCCCCGAAAAGTCTGAAATTCCTTTCTTTTCTTCTTTTTCACACTGGTACTTACGTATTCTGCATTCCTAAGGATTCTTGAAGGTGCCATTTCGTTTTTTTTTCACGCAGATAATCTCAATTTTCGACATCGAGTAATTCCTGTTTGTTCGTTTTCGCTTGCGTTACACGTAATATGGCTGAGAAATCTTGACTAGCGTTGTCGATGATCAGTGGTTATGCAGTGTTGCAACCTTAAAAATACCTACTTTCCTGTTACTGATTTTGTATTTTTTTCCAGGTTCGAAAACCCCACGAACCATGCACGTAGCCCCACAAACCATTCATAAATAGCCCCACGAACCATGCACGGCAAGGTTAGGTTCGGTACGGTTAGGCAAACATAGTTAAATTTGTCATTTTCAAAATTGTCATGTTCTTGGAAAACATCGGTGTGGTTGGAAAACCTGACTGGGGGTTACATCATCGAACGCACGCAACATTTGATTCACGTAGTGGAAGGACATAGAGGCAACAGCTTTCGTGCATTGGAGAGACATTAATCTTCAAAAACACATGATTTACTGGCGAAATAAAGTACGCGATGGAAAAAAAAACACTTCCACGACCTTTCAAAAGTGTACTGAAAGTCAGTTCGGTAAGTACTTTCTCCTGTAACATTGAAGAAATATGTTTCAGGCATACTAAAATTTTACCGGGCCCCACATATTTTCGATATCTGCCATCTTGGAGGTAATGTGATAATCACCACCCTCCAGGTACCATTTGATTTCAGGCTGGGTGAGCTTTGGAGCCGCTTTATGCGGGGACAAAGCCGGAAGAATTCCGACCTTAGATCACCCACCCTGGGTTTCCCGCTTGGCAGTCAGCCTATAATCAAATCAGGCTAGAATTTCACGAGAAATGCAGTGGTGAAGGTTCCTTCAACCTATATTTAATCACGAAAAAGTGATGACTGCATGATTGTAACAAATGTATCATTTTCCAGGTGTGAGAAAACAGTGTCATATATATATCACAACACATCAATGTCGTTGGTGTGTTCGAAGCAGACGTAATGTGGTTCCCCTAAGCCTAACCTGTTTCTATCATGAATTGTATCCAACCTAACTCCTTTACTTTTCATAGGGGGTGTTATTAAAGGACTTTTGAATGACCCTGTAGGCCCTTGTATGTGACTTTGTCAACATGTGATCAAGAATTACACACACACACAATTATATATGTGTAATACTATATATATATATATATATATATATATATATATATATATATATATATATATATATATATATATACACATACACACACACACAGGGTGTCTCATCTAACATTGCGACCTGAAATATTTCGTGAACAACAACAAATGAAAAACTGCTTTCGCAGATATAGGTATGAGAGGGGCTCATGAAATTAGTGGACACAATACATACGTTCAACTACGTAAGGAAGTACGATTTTCAACACAAACTTACTTATTTTTTTAATGGAAACCCCATTTTATTTTCAGCTCATTTGAAAGTTTGGCGTTTGTTACATTGTAATACGTCAAGTAGTTCCCAAGTAAATGTAACCTGAAATTGACGCTTGAAACAAACCTTTTTCAAAAGTTGATTCGTGTGTCGTAACATGCATGTCCCCCTTTTGACGCCATTCGTGTATCGTAACAAACATGTTACTCTTCTGCATAGTATGCGTTGTGCTTAGGAAAGTTGTTACGTTCCCAACAACTGCGGGTTGTACATAAGTAAACTCTAACAAATTATCTGAAAGGTTCTGATACATCTTTCTGTTATCAAATAAGGGTTAATTAAAAGTATAAATTTTAAACATTCCGCCATCAGTTACATTAACATCTTTCTAATTTTTAATTGGCGTTCATTTATTTACGTCATAATTTTTAGTACATTGGAACAATCAACTCTTCTCTCGTTTGGTCATGACAAATCTTTAAGTTTTCAACTTTGAAACTTTGCAGCTTATACATTTTTCCTTCAAATTGATTTATCAAATAAAGCAAGGGCGTAACAAAGTACACTGATTTACCAGATGTTTGTGATAGTGTATACGTACGTCAGAACTGTTTCTGAGAAAATAGTATTTTCAGACTCTGAAAAGGCCGGGATGACACTTATCTATGGCGAGTGTAGGAAAAAAGCAGCACATGCTTGCAGGCTGTATGCATGACGACATTTGCGCTCGGCTCTGCCGACCGGCATATTGAGGGATGCGACTTCACGCTCAACTTCAGGTTACATTTACTTGAGAACTACTTGACGTATTACAATGTAACAAACGCCATTCTTAATGATTTTTTCCGTACTTTCAAATAAGCTGAAAATAAAATGGGGTTTCCATTAAAAGAAAACTAATTTTGTTTTGAAAATCGTAGATACTTCCTTACGTAGTTGAACGTAGTGTGTCCACTAATTTCATGAGCCCCTCTCATACCTATATATCTGCGAAAGCAGTTTTTCAATATTTGTTGTTCACGAAATATTTCAGGTCGCAAAATTACATGAGACACCATACATACATATATATATATATATGTATGTGTGTGTGTGTGTGTGTTTGTGTTTGAAGATAGGTAGGTAGAGGGGGCATTTGGTAATGTTTTGCGGGGGGGCCAAGATTTGTAGATCCGGCAATGCTAGTATGTTTACAATTTTGACAAAATATATTGTGTATTTTATCGCGTCGAAAGCCGGAAATAGTTCATTTGGTAACGTCCGCTTTAGATGTTGCTGTGAGCCATGATATAAGGTCGTTTGTTGTAGTCCCAGTGATTCGATAATAAAGCGGCAGAGGGTCTAATGGATTCCACCAGAAGCCACTCAGGCGTCGGCCATCAGCAACTACTTCCATATCAAGAGACCTCTTGCGGCGTTTACGAGAAGCTAAATGGATTAACCGATTTGCCTAACTAAATTACAAGGTTAGCAAACCGGGTCCTTCCGCATCAGTGGCAAAATGGCATAAAAAAACAAACATCAGTTTGTTTACTCTGTGCAGATACCTAAATTGAAATGAACGAGCATTTGGTCATTGCGCTTACGTTTGTTACCGAAGTAATTACTCCCACTTTGTTATCGGCAGTGGCGGGTTCCAGGAATGTCGTAAAGGGGTAGGTGAGGACAAATCCATACACCCAAGAAGGATTGATGGGGTTGCTGCAGCTCTTCAAATTCATGAGCGGGAAAAGGAATATTTTTAGGAAAACTTTGGGGAAAGCATACATTGGGAAGTACGAAAGCTTCACTACAGCGAAAGTTCCTGCAATATCTTATCACTGCAGTTATAATATAAATTTCGTACTAATTTTCCAACTGATCCGTACTAACGGAATTGATAGGTTTCCTCTACGATTTCTCTTACTCTCACAGTACATATCTAGGGTGCTCGGGAAAAGGTTCATAAGTCACAAGCTACCATATTCTGTTACTTTCTTCTAAGTCTCAATGAATCAATTAAAGAAAATATTCTAAACAGTGATCATCCAACATCTCGTATCATGCCTGTAATGTTTGCTATTGAAAGAATAAACATAAATGTTTTTACATGAGTGCTTTTTCTTCGAACAGCCCATATATATGAATGTCAGTTAACCGAAGAGTACAGTGGCGTTTAGAAGGGACCCCATTCTTACACCCCCACACCCTAGCAGTCTAGAAAAGTTTGATAATTCAAAGAACTTTTATCCCTGAATAAAGTTTATATTTAATGAATAGTTTTCATGTGTCTTTTCGTTTGTTCTGGAAAATCCTATTCATTTTTCTTATAAGGGTTCAAACTCTCCCAGAATAAATTTCAGGGTACTATACACTGTGCATATTTTCGGAAAAGCACCAGTCCTATTTACGGAAAATGTAAATAAAAATAATATAATAGATGGTGTTAATTACGTTTATACTTTTTAAAATTTATTTTACGTCGGTTTTTTTTGCATGGCTGCCCTGTTTTCGAGTGGAGACGAGTCCTTGGTGAGACCGGGGACAAAGTCCCACCCCATACATCACCAATCTCCCAGGGATATCCATTAGATATCCACAATGTCCAGATCAGATCCATGGATATTATGGATATCCATTGGATGTCCATTAGATATCCAATTCTGGATAACCTTGGGACGTCTATTGGATATCCAGAACTGGATATCTAAAACTCGACCAATTCTTGATATCTAATACACAGTCTAAACGTGTGTAGAACTGGCTGTCAGAAACATTGTTCAATTCCGAATATCCAATACGTAGCCAGATCTCTTCCAAAACTGGATATCCAAAACATATCCCGATCTTGTCTAAAGCGGGATATCCCAAACACATCCAATTCTGGATATCCAAAACATATACCGATCTTGTCCAAAGCGGGATATCCAAAACACATCCAATTCTGGATATCTAATACATGTCTAGAACTGATCCAGAACTTGTTATCCAACAATGAACGTAAATAGGATGTGTTTGGAGTATTAGAAAATGGTCATAGTATTCCCGTTGTGTATACTTTCTCATGTTTTGTTAGGCATGCATATTTTGTTTTTGACGAAAACATAAAATGTGAAGTAACACATTGTAATGTTAATTTTTTTGAGTGAGTGAGTGAGTGAGTGAGTGTGTGTGTGTGTGTGTGTTTGTGTTTGTTTGTTTGTTTGTTTGTTTGTTTTTTTTATATTGTGTAGTAGTTGTGGTGTGTGTGTTTATATTGTGTTATAGTTGTGATGTGTTTGTGTGTGTCTTGTGTAGTAGTTGTGATGTGTTTGTGTGTCTTGTGTAGTAGTTGTGCTGTCTAATGTGTTTATGTTCGTCTTGTGTAGTAATTGTGCTGTCTAATATGTTTGTGTTTGTCTTGTGTAGTAGTTCCTCCATTCATATCGGGGGTTAGGCGTAGAGCTGACAACTCTGCACTGTAAAAAGACATGTCAAGAAACAGAAATATAAGGCCATGGATGTTCCCAAGGTAAAATATTCCGGAGGTAAAATAGTCCCCCGTTCGGATCTCCGGGTGGGGACTACTTTGGGAGGTCCCTGGACTAAGGATAAGATCTACGTTAGGAATAAGGATATTAAATTAGGCACCTGGAATGTTCTGAGCCTTTACCGGCCTGGGGCATTTCAGTGTACAGTTAATGAGATAGTGAAGTATAAATTAGATGTAGTAGCTGTCCAGGAAGTTAGGTGGCCAGGAGAAGGGAATTGTAAAACTAAAAATTATACTTTTTTCTATGGTGGTACTGAAAATCATAATTTTGGAACAGGCTTTTTCATAAATAATAGAATTATCTCGGCTCTTAAAACAATAGAATTTATTAATGATAGGATATCATATGCAGTTTTACAGGGTAGGTGGTGTAAAATTATTTTAATAAACATACATGCACCAACGGAAGATAAAGATGATAATACTAAAGATGATTTTTATACAGAGTTAGAACAGGTCTTTGATAAATTTTCTCAGTATGATATGAAAATTCTGTTAGGTGACTGTAATGCACAGATTGGCAAAAAAGAGACATTTAAACCCACGATTGGTAAAGAAAGTCTTCATGAATTAAGTAATGATAATGGTATAAGATTGATTACTTTTGCAACCTCAAAGAATTTAATTGTGAAAAGTACCACTTTTAAACATAAAGATATCCATAAATATACCTGGTCTTCTCCAGATGGTAAAACTCATAATCAGATAGACCATATTCTCATTGATAAGAGAAGGCATACTAGTATAATTGACGTTCGTACACATAGAGGTGCTGACTGTGCCAGTGACCATTATTTAGTAATTGCTAAATTAAGAGAAAGACTCTCAGTGATAAATCATAAGCAACAAAATCTAAAAGTTTTAAAATTTGATACAGGAAAGTTTGCTGATGAAAGAATTAAGAAAGATTACCAAATTAAACTGTCAAATAGATTTGATGTTTTGCAGGATTTAAATGATGATGAAAATATAAATGAAACCGACGTAAATAAGAATTGGGAGCACATACGTAATGCAATAGAATCAGCAGCTAAAGAAACTATAGGATACCATAAACCAAGAAAAAGTAAGCCATGGTTTGATAATGAATGTCATAATCTAATAGAAATAAGAAATCAGGCTAGACTTAGGTGGTTAAATAACTCGGATGATACAAATCTAAGCAATTATAATACAATAAAGCGAGAAGTTAACCGCACGTTTAGAAGTAAAAAAAGAGATTACTTGAAAAGCAAAATTAACGAAATTGAAACAAACAGCAAAAATAAAAATATCAGAGATTTATATAAAGGTGTAAATGAATTTAGAAAGGGGTGGCAACCTAAAGTAAACTTGATAAAAGATAAAGACGGTGATTTTCTAGCTGACCCAAGCGATATTCTAAATAGATGGAAGAACTACTTTAATGACCTTTTAAATGTCCATGTAGGAGATAAATCAGAAGTGAATGAAGTACACACAGCAGAACCTTTAGTTCCAGAACCTAACTTGACTGAAGTTAAAGATGCTATTAAAAGGCTTAAGAATAACAAAGCACCTGGCATTGATTTAATACCAGCTGAGTTAATTAAATATGGTGGAAATTCATTAATATGTCAAATTCATAAATTAATTTGTTTAATATGGAATAAAGAAGAAATCCCTCAACAGTGGAAAGAATCCATAATTGTTCCTGTGTTTAAAAAAGGTGATAAAATGAACTGCAATAATTACCGTGGAATTTCTCTACTCTCAACAACATACAAAATATTGTCTAACATTCTTTTAACAAGACTAACCCCATATGCTAATGAAATTATAGGTGATTATGAATGTGGATTTAAACGTAACAGATCAACTACAGATCAAATTTTTCACATCAGACAGACACTTGAAAAAAGTGGGAATATAATCAAAATGTCCATCAGCTATTCATTGATTTCAAAAAAGCATATGATTCGGTCAAAAGAGATAAATTATATAATATATTAGTAGAGTTTGGAATACCTAAGAAGCTTGTTAGTATGATAAAAATATGCACCAGTGAAACAGAAAGTAAAATTCGTGTGGGTAATAATATGTCTGACAAATTTATAATTCATGATGGGTTAAAACAAGGAGATGCATTATCTCCATTGCTCTTTAATTTTGCCTTAGAATATGCTGTTAGGAAGGTAAAAGAAACTAAAGAAGGACTAAAATTAAATGGTGTGACTCAGTTGTTAGCATATGCAGATGATGTAGACTTACTGGGGGATGATATAAATACGATTAAGAATAATGCTAAAATATTTTTCAAAACTGCTAAAGAGATAGGTTTGGAAGTTAACAAAGAGAAAACTAAATATATGCTTACAGGCCGAAACCAAGTGTTAGGTAATAATCAAAATCTAATTATTGATAACAACTCGTTTGAACCAGTTTCCAAATTCAAATACTTAGGAGTAATATTAACAAATGAAAATTATATTAAAGAGGAAATAAAAAGTAGGCTTAATTCAGGAAATGCATGTTACTTCTCTCTTCATAAACTTTTGTCTTCTCGTTTAATATCTAAGAAACTAAAAGTTAAAATATACAAAACAGTAATTTTGCCTGTAGTATTATACGGGTGTGAAACTTGGTCCCTTACATTAAAAGAGGAACATAAATTGAGAGTATTTGAAAATAAGATTCTTAGGAAAATATTTGGACCTAAAAGGGATGAGGAGACAGGTGAGTGGAGAAGGTTACATAATTTAGAACTACATAATTTGTATTCATGTCCAGATATTATTAGAATAATTAAATCAAGAAGACTTAGGTGGGCAGGCCATGTGGCACGAATGGGAGAGGAAAGAGGAGTTTACAGGATTCTTGTTGGGAAACCAGATGGTAAGAGACCTGTAGGAAGGCCAAGACGAAGATGGAGGGACAACGTTGAGATGGACCTAAAGGAAATCGGTAGGGATGGAAAAGAGTATATAGATCTTGCTCAAGATAGGGACAGATGGAAGGCCTGTGTTGCTGCAGCCATGAACCTTCGGGTTTAAGAAGGCTAGAGAGTTAGTTAGTTTAGTTAGTTATACTTTCTCATACTTTATCTTGGAAGTGATCCGGAAATGTCCAAAACATATCCATTTCTGGATATTATGTATGCGGACAAATGGATATCCAAGGGACGTCCAATGGATATATATTGGATATCCAGAACTTCCGACCCACATATCCAAGGGATATCCAATGGATGTATTTTGGACATTTGTGTGCTGTGTGGGTTGCAGTCGCTAGATGGCACTGGCAAAATGTAGAAAAGAAAAGTTTTCGTAACACAAGTAATGGTATATTTGATTATAGATATAATGAAAAATTGCGTTTTAACACGCTTCGAAAGATGTGTGAACATTAAGCTACAAGGATGAGAAGAACATTGAAAGCAGTGAATAAAAATTAATCTCCCATGACCAACCCTTCTGATTCATGACTATACTATAATCAGAAGCTATAGCCTGTACATTATCAGTGCTTAGTTACAGATCGCTTAGTTCATTGAACTATCCAACTTGACTAGTGCCTATTTTAAGAGGAAACAAGAAAATTAACAACAAACATTGGTGGTTGACTGTTGCATGCATTGCATCTTTTCATATCGAAATAATATCCAAATGTACTATGTAGTCCAAAAATTGTACTTTTCGTGTCCATACAATATCCAAAGTATGTACAAAAATGTCTAAATCAAAGCATAATGTACAGATTACGTCCCACTTGATGTCCAAAAGTGATCCAAAATGTAGAAAACATATCCATTTCTGGATATCTCCGGGATATCACGTATGCGGACAAATGGATATCCAGTGGATGTCTTTTGGACATTCCTGGATATGTATTGGATATCCAGAACTTCCGACACAAATATCCAAAAGATATCCAGTGGATATCTTTTGGACATTTGTGTGCTGTGTGGGACGGTAAGTCTCGAGAGATCATACACCGTAGTTCGAACCCTTGGTAAGAATGTACTACATAGTTTTTGTTCTCGCATCTGTTTCATCATTCATCCTCATCGTCGCGATTATACTAGTGTAACCACAATAAAAATGGGACCAGGGAATTTCCGAACATGTTGATCTCTAAGAAAGATCGAGACCAGACTGCTAGAGTCGAGACTAGTTAAGATGAGATCCGATAGTCTCGTCTCGGTAGTGAATGGAATATATGATATATAAACATTACACTTGAATCTATTTTGACATATGCTTGTGTTGTGTGGTAACATAGCGCTACATATAAATCGACTCCGAAGTGTACAGAACAAGACCCTACGAATAATAACAGATGCAGATATATACGTTTGTTTCAAATATGCAGATACGAGACATGGTCGACCAAGAGACCCTATATTCGACTTTAGGCAGTAAAAAAAAAAAAAAAATCTGGACGAAACAGTCTCACCATCCAAACCATACAATCCACAATACAAGTCAAAGGGAACCAAGAAGACCTATCCAAAAAATGCTGTGTGTTGATCCATAAGAATATGTAACTTCACATACTACGTATCAATTAAGTACTCGTCAAACCCCCAGCCGTTATAAGAGATATCAGTGACCGGGTTACGCTACTCACTCGTAGCTACCCAATTTTCTCACGATGGTGGGTTGCCACCGGTCCTATACACAGGCCGAGTGCCCAGAGACTGAATCCAGGATTTTTTTTAAATCCCAACGTTCCAAACAGTAAAAATATCAATTTCCTGACCAGATCGGGAAATGTTCGGTGTGAGAAATGATGTAAATTTATCGACAATGCAAATCTCGAATCCTACACGTCATTTCACAGTCTCACACGTTAATCCCCCTCCCCTTTCCGAGTATATTAAATTATTAACCAACATATCTGTTCATTTTATATACACACCTATTCATTGTATAAAATTTTCACAAAATTCTGCAACTGTAAACCTGTAGTCAAAATGTATCCAGCTATGGCTTTATCTACGTATATACATATTATTACTTATATCTTTGTCGTATCATTATATTTTTTCAAAAATTTGCTTGCCTATTTCATTGCGTATTGCAGAATTCACAAAAATTCAAACAAGTTCAAAAGGTGACCAGAGAATCGGCGTTCAAACAATCCGTGTTACAAATTGTGCAGAATGTAGAGTTTAGATATATGAAGTGCAACAACGAAGGAGAGTTCTTGATGGAAAGAACAGATGTCGCGTGACAGTGCGCTTCCTTCTTAAAATGCATGCTGTAAAAAAAATATAATCTTTGCAGATCTAAATACAATGTTGTGCATAGTATTTTAAAGGTTTTAATCTCTGTTATTTGTTATATTTGAGGAAAAGTATAAAATAAAGCAGAAAAAGCATTAAGCATAAAGTGTCAAAGGGAGCCAAGAAGACCTATCCAAAAAAATGTTGTGTATTGATCCATAAGAATATGTAACTTCACATACCACGTATCAATTAATTAAGTACTCCATCTAAATGTAGAATAAGTAGATCGGATCTACTCTACACCTATGTATATGTGACTCTTGTCATGTATATTAGAGATTCTTTGGTTAATTACATGGCCACGCATCATATCGAAAAAGATGTTCTAGTGGTCAAGAATGTTTGCTATTTTTCACAGTGTAGTGAATTTACATTGTTATGTACCTGTACTGGGATTTGAGAAAATTGAATATTTGGAAGTCTAAAATTGTATTGAGTTGTGGTTAACATGTTTTTGCTTTGTTTCTAAAGAATTACATTCTCATATGCCGGAAGTTTTGTAAAAAAATAAAAAATAAAGTAATGTGGCCATTCCACATCCAGGTTGATGTCTGAAACATTAATTTTTACATGCATAAATAATTAAAGCAAGTCTAAATCTCTTGTTAAAGTATAGCTTCAGTTCTCATCTTAACCGGCCTTGTGGTTTTCATTGAATAAAAATATATATTTTCTTATTTTAAAACTATGCTTAATTAGGGGGTGATTAAATAAATGTTAAGAAAAAGGGGGGGAAAAGGTCAAGAAAAAGTCAAGAATTTTGGATTTGTTATTTTGGTATACACCCAGACAGGGCATCAAAGTTCCTGAAACTTCAATTTAAACAAAACCGCCATGATATTCTTGATCTTAAAATGGCTTTGATATGCGATGAGTGGCTTAGTGGTTACAGATTTTATGTTGTTTAGTTGAGCTGACCACAAGTTGTTTTCGGCTTGTTTTTATAAACGTGTATCTATATTTTCAGAGACCAAAGACCAGACCGAGAAGAGAACGAAGCAAGAACAATTGAAGAGTTTGTCGAGAACGAGCCAGGAACGTCTTCGACAGCGAATTTCTTTCGACTGGGCTCAACGGTGGACGAAACATTTTTGAGGTAGGTTCTACTTCGGTTGCCTGGGTATTTGGGTGATTGTATTTCTCCCTCCTTCCCACTCTCTTGCTATTCCTCTTTTTATTTCAACGTTATTTGTTCTACCACAAGAGATTCTGAAAATAGGCTATCACACTTTTAAGGTGAGCTAGAGCCCACCCGTTGGCTACGCCAGTGTGCTATGGACCCGTTCCGAAAGTCGCACGAGTTTAACGCGTTAAACGAGTTATGGTAACTGGCTGTCCCATAAGTGCTTCCGTGCGTTTCGTGAGGTTCATTATACTGTCCCAAAAGTCGCATTCCGTGCGTTTCGTGCAAGAACGAGATTCACCAAACGCACGGGCCAGGAAGCTGGTTTGTTTGGTGAGAATCGTCTGTTGCTTGCTAACGCGCGTGCTGATGGATTCAAACTGCACTAGTTCGGAAAATGTATTATAATTTAACAGATAGCGATATAAAGCAACATGCACAAGATGAGTATGCATTAACCGTTCTTAGAATGTGTTGAAAATGAGTGAGTGTGTCCACAATAGAGTTTATTTTTGTCGTAAGGATATTCATTCCGCTGGACGCCATGCGGAAACTTTCTCTAAACAATACGCTGCGCCTGCGCTTTCGCAGTCCCATAAGTGTCCCATAAGTCTGTAAAATAACTGGTTTCACCAGATTCACGAGGCCAGTTATTTTCGTTGAATGCGTTCGTTTCGTTAAGACTTTCGGAACGCACCCTATGTTCACCCTTCACGAGACGAGACCAGATTTGATTCCAAAAATCAACAGATTCGTGTGCTTTAAAAGAGTATTGTTAACGATATAGACTCTGCCAATTTCCCGGGCAACACCCAATCAGTTTTGTGCATGTCCAACGCCGAGCGCATTGCTACTGATGGAAAAAATAAAAATAGTCCTCCACGGGCAAATATGGCGGCGGCAGTTAATACAGGCACGTCTCGCAGCGTGAAATTGGGAACACTTCAGTTCTATTCCAAGGCTTCTAATTAATCCTTAATTAAACGTTGCGTAACAACCTGGAACAATGCTCAAAGTAAATTACGTGCTGATTTGTTCTGGGTTTTTTACGCAAGTCGCAGCAGTGACAAAGCATGCTGCCCCACCTGTCAGGAAGCTACTAAAGTGTAAATCACCAACCCTGAGACCTTCTGTAAACAAACCGTCTCGCCGATTCGATGTATCACTGAACACGGAGACCTTCGCACGCATACAACTCGCCATGTTGAAAGTGACACTACTTCCTTGCTGTTCACATGATTATTTTTAGAAAATAACCAATGTTATAAAATGTCATTATGTACACAAATCTCTAAGCTTATTGAAAGTTACAATGCATATTCCTACAAAATGTTCACACTTATCTTGCCTTGCCATGTCACCAAGTTTTTTGGCGGAACAAAAATCGTTATTAGGATGATTGTCAAAGTTTCCAACCGCAATAAATTTACGAACTTTCTATGTCTTGTTTTGATCATCATCATCATCAATATATTTATTGGACTTACACATTGCATATGGCTGTTTATGCCCATCATATATTTTATTTACATAAGATACAATTTACATAAAAACTAACTAACTCTCTAGCCTTCTTAAACCAGAAGGTTCATGGCTGCAGCAACACAGGCCTTCCATCTGTCCCTATCCTGAGCAAGATCTATATACTCTTTTCCATCCCTACATATTTCCTTTAGGTCCATCTCAACGTTGTCCCTCTCATCTTCGTCTTGGCCTTCCTACAGGTCTCTTACCATCAGGTTTCCCAACAAGAATCCTGTAAACTCCTCTTTCCTCTCCCATTCGTGCCACATGGCCTGCCCACCTAAGTCTTCTTGATATAATTATTCTAATAATATCTGGATATGAATACAAATTATGTAGTTCTAATTTATGTAACCTTCTCCACTGACCTGTCTCCTCATCCCTTTTAGGTCCAAATATTTTCCTAAGGATCTTATTTTCAAATACTCTCAATTTATGTTTATCTTTCAATGTAAGGGACCCAGTTTGGTACAGTCATGTTCAAAAAATCTATCGCATGGATTTTTTCTGAGTCCAACGTCTTACGAAATTATGTTGGTAGCTCTGAAACAAGAAAGTGTTGTGAAATATACGAATCTCTAATCAGAGTGAAGTTCGATTCGGAGGAGCAGGAGGCGTGACTCACGGTCTTGTCCACAGGAAGTTCAACCAATGCAGCATTTCCATATATAAGATAACGTCCCCATTGGTTAAATATTGTTTCAATAATGTGAATCGGCAGAAAGATTGCGCAAAAGTATACTTTGTCGTTTTAATTGCCTTTAATCGTTTCAAATTAGTATTAAATTGTCCAAATTATAGTTCACGAGCTTAATATAATGTATTCATGTATGTGTTTGACAATCATATATCACTCATTAGAATAATTTTCACATTGTTTTCACTACGTGAGATGACATTTCATTTACATTTACGATAAAATAGTGGTTTGGGTGTAATAACAGTTTTCATTAATTAATTTAGAGATGCATTTTTATTTGTTCAGTTAATGATTAGGTTAATTCGTTATTTCTCGCGAAAAGAGGGAACCTCAACTGAAAGAAAATACACAACTTGTATTATTGAGGTCAAGAGTTCGTTTTAACATCACTTTTTGCACACATAGGCTAATCACGACTCGGCATACATTTAAATTGGAATCTGAAACATTATGCGACCTGACTGGAACTCGGAAAAGGACACACTGATTACAAGACGTCGATACATTACCACTTGGTCTGGCGAACACCAATAATAATGAGGGGTTGTGGGAGTGGGAGAGGGTGGTTTCTGATATCTTCTATAGCGGCTGAGGGTTCGACGTGCTGACCAACGTCACCTCGTTGCCAGTTGAAGATAACTCTAGGTCGGGAGATAGCCCATGGCCCTTCGAGGTTTTAAAATATGAAAACTATTCCTTCCGTAAATCTAATTTCTCGTCATTGTTACGTGAGATTTCTTTTCAGTATGACTCCTGCAATACTAATTAGTTCCTAAGTGAGATAATGCGATGGACAGATAGATATTAAAATATGAGTTCACTGTTTAAAAAACAAGCATTAACACATTTTTATATTCACATACCTCTTAACAAATTCCTGAGCACGTCACTACAAATGAACCAATCTAGTGCACACTAGAGCCTTGGCTTATCGATATCTACCTATCTACCTACAATTACAGTCAAACCACAACCTCAATTTTCGAAGCTGTAGCCTCTCCATGTAAAACGATTGCGTCGTAAATATAGTAGATTTTGCTTAAATGTTCTGTGACATTCATACCACCTTTATTTCATTTGCTACAAAGGAGCGTTTGGGTGTGTTGTTTATAAAGAGGCGGGTGGGGATTATATTTCTAATGCATATTGAACGAATTGGTCTTGACACATAATCATGCCGTAAGAAGGAACAAGCTCGTGGTGTAGTGGTTATCGCACTGGGTAGTCACTCTAATGGTCGTAGGTTCAAATCCCCACGGTGGCAAAAACTTTTCGTAAACTTTATTCGTTCCCATTGTTACTATTTGAATTAGTCTTCTTTGAAACTAACAACGGAAGATTATACAATTAACTCTCTCTCTTTCAAAATGGTAATATGAGGACAGGTTTCTTATTAAAAGAATTGGAAATTTTAGTGGTCTCAACGCATCTAAAATCCAAAATACTAGATCGACGTTATTTTCTACTGAATTCTAAATCCACGTTATACACAGATAGGCTAATGGAGCCTGGACCTACAGTTTAAAGTGAGATACGAACCACTATGTGTCTTCTCTTGTTATCCTGCACTGAACCCCATTTTTAAAACAAATTTACATTAAATATGGTATTTATAAGATAATCATCATTGATTTGATTGTTTTTATTACTGAACGTCAAATAAAACATTTTCCACAATCGCCTCTTCGTCCCATCTCTCCCAATATCTTTCTGTCCCTCTCTTTTCCCCCTTCCCCACCCCCCACACACATGTATCAAAATAAATATTTCTTAGGTTTGTATGTGTATAAATATAACATTAAATACCCCCAAAAATACTATTTATTTTCTACTTTCCGTCACCCCTCTCCCACTCCCACAACCCCTCATTATTATTGGCGTTCGCCAGACCAAGTGGTAATGTATCGACGTCTTGTAATCAGTGTGTCCTTTTCCGAGTTCCAGTCAGGTCGCATAATGTTTCAGATTCCAATTTAAATGTATCCCGAGTCGTGATTAGCCTATGTGTGCAAAAAGTGATGTTAAAACGAACTCTTGGCCTCAATAATACAAGTTGTGTATTTTCTTTCAGTTGAGGTTCCCTCTTTTCGCGAGAAATAACGAATTAACCTAATCATTAACTGAACAAATAGAAATGCATCTCTAAATTAATTAATGAAAACTGTTATTACACCCAAACCACTATTTTATCGTAAATGTAAATGAAATGTCATCTCACGTAGTGAAAACAATGTGAAAATTATTCTAATGAGTGATATATGATTGTCAAACACATACATGAATACATTATATTAAGCTCGTGAACTATAATTTGGACAATTTAATACTAATTTGAAACGATTAAAGGCAATTAAAACGACAAAGTATACTTTTGCGCAATCTTTCTGCCGATTCACATTATTGAAACAATATTTAACCAATGGGGACGTTATCTCATATATGGAAATGCTGCATTGGTTGAACTTCCTGTGGACAAGACCGTGAGTCACGCCTCCTGCTCCTCCGAATCGAACTTCACTCTGATTGGAGCATCGTATATTTCACAACACTTCCTTGTTTCAGAGCTACCAACATAATTTCGTAAGACGTTGGACTTAGAAAAAATCCATGCGACAGATTTTTTGAACATGACTGTACCAGTTTCATAGATCGGAGACACATTAAAATCGCATATTTTGTGTTTCGCATGGTTTGTACTTACCAATTGTGTATTGCGGAACATAGTTCAAGTGGCCATTATGCTTTTTACACGGAAACAAACTCAATTTTTCACATTCTGAGTATTTTTTTTATTCCTTTCTTCGCTTCCGGAACACACACTATGGCGGGCACATCTTGACTCAAGTTGTGGGTATGCAGTGTTTCAACCTTCTTCACCGAAAAATACCTACTATCGTGTTCGTCACCGGTGGAAATTATACATTATGCACGGGTAGCTGACGGATAGGCCCACGAACTATTATGTACCATAGCTGACCGATAGCCCCACGAACCATTCACGGATAGCCCCACGAACCATTTCCGATAAGGTTAGGTTTGGTTACGTTAGACAAGCATAGTAAAAAGAAAAAGGTGGTTGAAACACTGACAGGGGCTTACGTCATCAAACGTACGCAGCATCCGGTTGTCATAGGGCAAGCAAATGAAGGCAATGGCAATTGTGCGTCGGTGAGATATTTCTCTTGAAAAATACATGATTTCTCGGTCAAATATATTCCACGATGAAAGAAAATACCTCGACGAACGTTGTAAACCTTAAAGAAACTCATTTCCGTAAGTAGTTTCTTGTGTAAAATTGAAGAAATGTGTCTCCGATGTATGAAACTGTTATACCAAGTTTCACACCCATATAATACTACAGGCAAAATTACTGTTTTGTATATTTTAAATTTACATAAAATCTACAAACAAATTTCAAATACACTCCTATCTATATCAAACCTTAGAAATGTACATTACCATGTTATATCATTTTGTCTAAAAAAATGCAAGTAAAATATATTCAATTCGCATGCAAGAAAGAAGCCAATTTTATGGGAAATGATTACTGGTGCAAAGAGTTAATCATAAAGGTGAAGCAATAAGTACAAAAGAAAGAGCATTGGGAGACGTCATTTGCTGCAGCGTATCCCATAGGTACTAAAATTGGTCGTTGTTTTACCTTACTTAATGAATCCTGTAACAATGCTGGATCTTTGTGTGGATTATTTTACTTCTATGAGTTTGCAATGCTTTCTGCATGCACGTGGTTTTGTTTACGGGTCATTCCACATCAAATCAACGCAAAAAACTAAGATAAAAAATATAGCTCTGATATTTCATTGCTTACCTACTAAAAAAATATCCTATACATTGATTTCCCTTCAAAATTGAATATCAGTGAGTCTTGACCCTAAAATTCAGCCATTTGCATTAGATGTGGTGAAAAAAGATACGGAACATAAAATGTAGTTTGAAATGTACTGAAAACAATGTTTTTTACCCTAGATTTCTATAATTTTTCTTAGCTGAGTTATCATAATTATCGCAACTGTCCGCATAGGCCAAAAATGTTGCAAGTCATGAAACAAAAATGGCCGCCATTTTCAAACTAAGTATAGTTTTAGAAAAATAATGCCTGTTTTGAACTACCCTTGTACAGGGGTTACAACGACAAACAAATGAAAAATCTTTAAAATGGTCGAGCGACCAGTGCTGGACCATTTGGTACGGATTGACCCTGAAATTTTAGGCAATTTCCAAAAAAACGGAAAATTTTCGTTAGAAGGAATAAAATAAACAAATTTGATTTTTTGTAGAGATAGAGCATATCTTTGCATTGATGTACTGATTTGATTTTCAACATCAAAAGTTTTTGGTTCCATCATACCCACATGATGAAAATTCAGATTTTCGTAACCTACTTTTCCCACAACGAAAATTAGGCTACAAATCCATTATTAGTCTTTTTATAGGCATATGTAAATTTTTTTGAGTGCTAATGTATTTTTTCTGAAATCCTCATTATTTCATTGGACTTTGTCTAAAATTTCAGAGAGATCTGATGTTTGGTTAAGGAGAAAAGAAATAAAATATAAGCAAGGGTATCTTGTGTCGAGGGTCTCAAAAGTGACAGGCAACACTGATTTGATGACATTTCAAAGTGCTGTAAAATGAAAACCGTTTGAGATATTGAAAAAAATTTAGGGGGTTTCTTTCTACTTTAAAGGAAAGCTGTATACCAAATTTCATCGAAATCGAAGTTGGTGGGTGTCCTGACCTTGTTGAAATGGCGTGGAATGACCCTTACAGAAGGTGTCAGGGTTGGTGATTTGAACTTTAGATGAAGCTTTCTAGTTTGCAGCCATCCAGGATATAACTGCTTATTCTCCATTTACTGTAAGAATAAAGTTAATGTAAACAAAAGCACGTGACTTCTGAGAAATAGCTCCTTCCCTGTGTGTTGGTTCTCATGTTTTGCCCATGAATATATTGGTCGTAGCTGAACAGGCCATAATGCAATTCCCAGGATTTCTATAGCTAAATGCAGCTTGAATGATATGACTTTATCACATCTGCTATATTCATGCGCGTAAGACTTCTGCACAAGTGCCATTGGAATAACCAATGAGATTTCTCATAAGCCACGTGTATTTGTTGCACCGATACTAGCCGATACCATTGTTTTTGAGTTGCTAGAAGCGAGGCCAAAACCAATTGTCTTTTTCCATTTCAAAGTTTCGTTCACCTTTTCCAACTTACCTTTGTTTTTTTAAAAAAATGAAAAATATTTGTGCATTTGTTAAATGAACCTGTACTCAAGTTTCGAGGAACAGCAAGTGCGTGACACAAAGATCTGTACGCAGATAAGACTCGCAGTCAAGTATCTTGCAAATCAAGCCTAACGTGAAATTATCCCCATAGGAGTTCGCTGTTTCTGTTTAGTTCTCTCCGAACGAAGTCTACCAGCTTTTTTGTTCGTACAGATGCGGTCTCGTGTAACACAATAACCCAATGAGGTCCCGAAAGCCAACGATGCACCTGTTGGTATTTCTTCCGCACTTTCTTTGGTGTTTGCAAACATCCCTCTCTTTAGTGACCTCCCGCAGTCAAAAAGGTCATCGTCTTTGAAAGTGGTGGACGTGTCTCAGACATAGTACATAGCATATACCTGGAAATCTAAATACCTGGGCTAATCACCCTTTACCTTTCCAACTTTAGACTTTCGTTTGTCCAGACTGGGTTTCAGCAGGCGTGTTTCGGCACAAGAAACGCGGCAGGGGAATAATTTTCTTTGAACGACAGATGACGGCAATTAGTTTCTGGAAAGTGTAATGATTGGTCTGGATTTCCTCCCACGCCAAGCGATAGAAGTGTTGTCACGTACACAAACTGCGTTGCTTTTCTTTGAAATAAAGGACCATAGATGGCAGCATGCAAGAGGAACAACGGTTATAAAAGATGCTGCATAAATAAGTTTGGAAAGTGGGTAAGAGATGGCACCACCCAGGAGAACTTATACGATTGTAAATAGAGACAACGGAAAGAGCAGATGTGATGAAATAACGATTGTATATATTAATACTAATTATAAGGAAATAAATAAATAAGTTTAAAATAATAACAGGATATAAATAAGGAGAAAAGGGGAATTATCATTCAGTAATGACATAAGCGATTAATATACAAAAGTAAAGAAGTCGAATTGCAATTTCGATTTTGTGTCTATTACAGTTCCCACGAACTGAGAGTTTCGTGCGGCTTTTGGGTTGTTTTCCCCAGGTGTAGCGCCATTTCTCGGCAGCACCCAAGCACATTTGGAGGCGCATACATTGTAGCTCCAAGTTAAGGTTAGCGCCGGCCAGGCGGCGATCTTTAACTAACCCCTTTCTCTTTGTTTATTTGGAAGATCGATATTTACGTCAATTGGTATAAAGGGATGCCAAAGAAACGAGGAAAGAGAGGAGGTAGAAAAACAAGAGAATCTATTCTGGCAAGACGAGTAAGGGAAGGAGGAGAAATAATACAACCTCCAATTATCAATTATGATCCACTGGGTCTTTTGCACGACGTTTCTAAACAAGAACGTGGATATAAGTTGCAGCATATAGATATACATACCGTTCCAGGGAGTGTATACAAAGATATAAAGGGAAGCTCATTTAATGATCCACGGACAAAGAATAATCCAGATAGCAAGGATATAAAATGTTCCTTAGAAAAATCAAGGAACGAAACAAAAGATGTAAATAAAGAGTAACGAAAGGATGAGGAATAAAGATGTAAATATACAGAAGAAGGAATATTAGCGATTATAAGAAGAAGAAGCCTTATTAATTGCAAGAAGAAGGCAATTTAATGATTAAATACAAGGAGAAGAAGATTCATTAATCATAAGAAGAAGATGCCATATTAATTATAAGAAGAAGATGCCATATTGATCATAAGAAGAAGAGGCTATAAGAAGAAGAAGACATATTGATTATAAGAAGAGGCTATAAGAAGAAGACGCCATATTAATTATAAGAAGATGACATACTGATTATAAGAAGAAGAGGCCATAAGAAGAAGATGCCATATTAATTATAAGAAGAAGATGACATACTGATTATAAGAAGAAGATGCCATATTGATTATAAGAAGAAGCCCAAGGAAGATTAGTTAGAATTAATAAAAAATAAAAATAGAAGAAAATTACTGTATGAAAAGACTTCAAAAGTTATTTAATATTTGTACATAATTAATCAAGAATATAGTACGAATTGTACCCTCAGTAGTGTGTTAAATCCATTGTTTCTTTCCATATATTTGTAGCGTTAGTAACCCTGATCTGTGCCCAGAGGTATCTCATTGTATCTCCCCTGTGCTAAGCTGGTAGGTGTTTACGCGAGGGACGTGGCAGTGTGCATTTAATTTTTCTTAGAAAAAAAATCATTTGCCGAAAGTATATCGAAAGCAAAGTTACTTCGGAATATCACTGTACTGAAGTCAATCGCCTGATATAGAAGCAAGAGACAGGTAAGTTCTCACTCTCCCCTTATATTTCGTTTACTAATTATTATTCTCTTTGTTAAAGGACGAAAAAGAGACGAGATTGGTTTCACATTACAGCTTTGCTGCTAGTTTTAGACGTCGTGTCCGGGGCTGGTAAATCGCCAATTATTCGTGTTCACGGATGATTTATGTTAGTTTGAGAAGAGTGATCCCTTAGTTTCAGAGGAGGTTGAAGAGGCATGATGTCATTTTTCAACATTGGGGGAGAGGAGGTCGACGACCACACAATTTCCTTGCTCTTAGCTTAACTTAATATTTCTCTAATATTTGAAACATCTGATGGATTGTCACTTTAAAAAAAAATGTAAAGTTGAGATGCATCGTTGCAACAGAGCATCGTTTGATGGATTAATTTATTCATCGCCCCTCGTATCGGTGGGTATCGGTGAGAGTATCGGCATCGGTATCGGTTCAAAGTGGTATCGGCTCAGTCCTAATAATAACCCGTGGCTTGACAGCCCTTGAAGGGCCTAGGCCGATCTCCTGACTGCTAGTTTCCCTCATAGGGAGGTCATAAACTGGGCGTGCCCCCCTGTATTTTCGACACTACGATGGTTGAATTCGTGATATGAACACATACCTGATGGTTTAAGTGTTCGCAATGCAAGTGTGAATAAAAGCTTTTTCCGGGCGGTGACGTTCCCCTCAACGTTCTGAATAGTGTTGCCCACGGGACGAGACGGGACAGGCTTTTAAAAATTCGAGACGAGACGAGATTGACCATGTGTCATAAGACAAACGAATATTTTCGAGACGAGACAGCATTTCCACGAGACGAGACACGCCAAAGTCTCGTCTCGTGGGCAACACTAGTTCTGAAGGGCCTCCGAAAAGTCCCAGAGGTGGTTAATCAATGACACAGGTATGTGTTCATATCAAGTAATCCAACTATTACCTTCGCAGTGTCGAAAATGAAGGGGGTACGCCCACTTTGTGACCACCCTATAGAGGTGTGGAGATCTTCAACCAGTAATGGGGTGGCGTGTGGTCAGAACGTCGAACCGCCAGCCGTTATAAGAGATATCCGTGACCGGTTACCCTACTCACTCGTAGCTACCCAATTTTCTCACGATGGTGGGTTGCCGCCGGTCGTATACACAGACCGAGCCCAGAGACTGAACCCAGGATTTTTTTTAATCCCAACGTTCCAAATAACAATTTCCTGACCAGATCGGGAAATTTTCGGTGTGGGAAATGATGGAAATTTATCGACACTGCAAATCTCGAATCCTACACGTCATTTCACAGTCTCACACGTTAATCCCCCTCCCCTTTCCGAGTATATTAAATTATTAACCAACATATCTGTTCATTCTATATACACACCTATTCATCGTATAAAATTTTCACAAAATTCTGCAACTGTAAACCTGTAGCCAAAATATATCCAGCTATGGCTTTATCTATATACATATTATTACTTATATCTTTGTCGTATCATTACATTTTTCAAAAAATTTCTCGCCTATTTCATTGCGTATTGCAGAATTCACAAAATTTCAAAGAAGTTCAAAAGGTGACCAGAGAATCGGCGTTCAAACAATCCGTGTTACAAATTGTGCAGAATGTAGAGTTTAGATATATGAAGTGCAACAACGAAGGAGAGTTCTTGATGGAAAGAACAGATGTCGCTTGACAGTGCGCTTCCTTCCTTCTTAAAATGCATGGTGTAAAAAAATTATAATCTTTGCAGATCTAAATACAATATTGTGCATAGTATTTTAAATGTTTTAATCTCTGTTATTTGATATATTTGAAGATATGAAAAAAGCACAAAAAGCAAGTAGTGTAATTGATGCTACTATTGGCGCGATAAATGATGAACCCCCCTCAGGCAGATTTGCCTACACTTAAAACTTGCTCAACATGCCCATATGAGCTTTTTGCTCAAGTGTGGTACTCCGTCTAATCCAAGATTTTTGTAAAAATGCCCTCAGGAATTTCCTGTGAAATGATGAGACCCCTGAGATTGATTTGACTACACTTGCAAAAGCCACATCTGTGAGATTGTTGTTCATAAGCTTGTCAAAAATATGCCCCTCTTGATATTTTTTTTTGGCTACACTTAAAACTAAGCCAAGATACACACACACACACACACACACACACACACACACACACACACACACACACACACACACACACACACACACACACACACACACACACACACACACACACACACACACACACACACAAAGCACATTGTTGAACCCAACTGATATTTTTTATTAAGTATAGAGTTTTGATTTGAACCCCAAGAAATTTTATATAAATACCAAAGCCAAAAATATTCACACACATACACACACTAAATATACAAAACACACTGCTGAACCCAACTGATATTTTTTTATTAAGCATAGAATTTTGATTTGAACCCCAAGAAATTTTATATAATAAACCAACAACAAAAATGCCTAATCAAAAATATTGTAATCAATGCAATAAGAATATATCCAGCCCCAATTGGGTTAAGCACCAAAAGAATTGTAATCCAGGCAAAAGCAGAATTCTCACAAAAACATGCCCAAAATGCTATAGAAAATATAACATGAAATATTTCACTTATGCTTGTTCTGCACAGTCATCAACATTTCCAAACAAAATTGAATGGAAATATTTGTGTGATTGCCCTGTATAACTTAGATTGCAAGGCCATATTTTCTAATTCTCTAGACCAGGAGCTAGACCCTGTGCACCAGAAACGGGCCATAAAATGCCTCTCCACAAATTATGTGAGCATCATGGAGCACACAATACACTTTACAATTTTGAGAATCTCAATTTAAATTCAGGAACAAGAGATTTGGATTTGATGTATCTGGAAATATCCCTTTTTTCAAAAAATGTTTGCATCTTGAATCAACCTGCAAACAATATTACATGTTAGGCTGGGCTATCTCAACAGCAGAGGCATGCAGCTTAGTGGTTTCCCGCACTCACACTCTGTAAATACATTCCATGATTTTATTATCCTATTAAAGCACCCAATGCTGCAATTTTTAAATTTTTGCTGAAGAAGATACATGATTATCTCAGTCATGTTCAACATCTGAGAATTGTATGCATCAAAATATTGCAGGTGATGATTGAAATCTGCACCACTATACAACATCTCACTGTCTGTTGTGACAAATTCTGACCTATGGAACCTGTCCATATGCATCAGCAAAAATCTGAAATGTTTCCAGTTTGAGCTCTGATTGGGAAGGATCTCAAAATCATAGAATCTCCCCACACTTGCATGATTTGAAAACCATCCGCCATAATAGGAAAAATCAATATAATAATAAAAAACAACAAACTGTCCCACAATTCTCCTGCAAGAATTATACTTGTGGCACTCAAAATCAGTGATGTATCTCAAGTTTAGATATTTGAAGCTTTGTGTGCTGTACAGTGCCCAGTGGAACTCTGTCTTATTGTTGATTGAAAATATTGAGAATCTAATTTTGAAATCAGGAATAAGAGATTCAGACCTAATATATTTTGCAACATTTCTTCTATCAAAAAATGACATGTAGCTATTACTCCAAGAATATGTGAATATTGCTCCTACCCAAAAAACTGTGCACAAGACCCAAACTGAACAATCCCTGTTGTGGAAATTGGTACTCACAACAAAATCCAACCCAGAATATATGAATCCTACGTTTGTAGTTATAAACTCAAATATGTCAAAATAACATTTAACAATATTATGATTGAGTTTGAAGTCTGATCAAAGGGCATATATAAATTGTACATGCATTTGTGAACCATGTAATTGTTCCTGAAGCCCAACAATTCTCTTATGTGTGAATTCAACCTTTCCCAAATATCCCAGATTCAGGAATCATACAATTCTGGCATATCTATTATCATAGATTTATCAACATGACTACTGTATATTCTTAATTTTAATAGCATCTGGAATTTTATCATAATCTACATATATACTCTGCTCATCCATGTTGAAATTGACGGGTGTGCAGGGCTTATTGTACAGGCCGGGATCCTTTAATTTCATATCATGTTACATGTTGCTTGCAGGTTGATAGATCTCAACAGGTTCTATGTTGAAACTGCCGGGTGTGCAGGGCTTATTGTACAGGCCGGGATCCTTGGATCTTCTACCCTGTTGCATGTTGCTTGCAGGTTGAATTCATGTCCACTGTCAAGCAACCATCTGAACTCTGTTTCATTCCTAACTGCAAACAGATCATATTCCCGACAAGTCAGAAAAAAAAAAAAACAAGCCTGAAATCACACAGCAGTGAATCTGATTTTATGTATTTTGAGAGGTTCCTCCTGTCAAAAAACATTCCTACATTAACTGCTCTATAGATATGTTAAGATTCGAAGGTTGCAGAAAATTGCACCTCAAAGGTTCAAAATATCTTAAATCATGAAATTTTATCTTCTGGCTCAGCAGATACAGAATAATCTCATTTGCATTGATAACACTTGTGATGTATTTTCCTCCCCTAACAAAATCCACACCAGAAAACACCAAGCCTGTATCTGTAGTTACAAATTCAAAATCATCATAAGATTTCAAATGAATATCACAATTTAAATGTTTCCAGTTCTCAGATATGTTAAATGGGATATTAAAACAATACAGTGCTTCAAAATATTTTGTTGTGAACCAGTAATTTTTTCTGTAACAATCATAAAAACCTACAAAGAGCCCAACAATTCTCCTGTGCAGCAGATATATGTATTGTTCCTTCCTGCCCAACAATCCCAGATGCATGCTTCCAAATTCACGGCCACAGTCAAGCACCCACCTGAATTCTGTCTCATTTCTAACAGCAAACACATCATATTCACATAAATTGGAAAATACAAGCTTGAACCTATCTACAAGTGATTCTGATTTTACATATTGTGACAAGTTCCTTCTGTCAAAAAACATAGTGCAATCAGTGCTGTGTGTCATCCCTCTAGGACAATGACACATTCAAAAATGCAATGCTGTAATTTTTTAAGGGCATGTTCAACACTATGCCTGAGGATATTGTTCCTCTGCTGCTGATAATCTCTGTTTATTTCCAAATCCCACTGCCGGGGATACATGTTTGATTGTTTGCATTGCGGGATTGATTCCCACTGTACCAACCTATGTATGTATTATTGGGAGTTTAGATAATTGTTTCCCGCACCTGCATGTTTCATTCCAAGAGGTTTTGTCTAGGCACAGTGCAAGGCACTTACTGCTGCAATTTCTGAATTTTTGCTTCAGAAAATACAGAACAAGCTCATTCAGGCATTTGTGCTTTAAATACCCAACAAGATCCGGGTGGAAATCATCTGCACTGAACAAGTGCCCATCATCTGTGGTCACAAATTCAATATTCCTATTAAACAGATTGGGATTGGAAATTATTCTGTTCAAAAATTTAAAATGCACCCAATTTAAGCTCTGATCAGCCATGAGCTCTAAATCATAATCTTCATACCCATCACAACAATTGCTGTACCAACATTCATCAAACAATTTCAACCTGCAGAAATAATAATAGCTCCCAGTGTGGTGATGCACAAACAATCCACAAATTCTCTTAAACTTGTTGTACATACATTTTTCAAACTTGCTGATGCTCTTCAGTGACAAGTATTGAAAATTCTTGTCACTATCAAGCACCCAGTGCATTTCAGTCTCATTCTGAACTGTAAACAGGTCATACTCGGACAGGTTCAGGAACCTAAGCCTAAAATCCCCGACAAGTGATTTAGATTTAATGTATTTTGAAATTGATCTCCTGTCAAAAAATTCTGCATTATGACAGGCACAATGGCATTGTGAACAATCCCCTGCCGCATTGGCATGTATTTTGTATGTTGTGTGCTTCAAGTGACAGGCATATGCATTCATGCTCAGAGTTTTTAAATTTTTGCCTAAACTTAAACATGAGAATTTCATTGAAGTTTGTATGTTTTAAAAATTTGCTCATGCCTGGCTTAAAATCTTCAGGTAGGTATAAATTGCCCTCATCTGTAGTGACATATTCAAGAGGATTCAGGTCCACATAAACTCTGTTTGAGATTTTATAATGGACCCAGTTTAGACTCTGCGGCATAATTATGTCCATTCTGTGCACAAAACAATTCTTATTGCAATTGTTGTACCAGTAATCATCATACATTGCAAATCCACAATGCCAATGATAACACTCTACAGAATAATGCACAAAAAATCCAACAATTCTTTTGCATGTATTGAACATGGATATTTCAAATCTTGTCAGGGATTTCAGGGACAGGTAGTGAAAAGCAAAATCACTTGAAAGCACCCACTGCATCTCAGTTTCATTCTGCACAGAGAACAGGTCATGCTCAGAGAGTCCAGAGAACCTATGCCTGAAATCCCCAACAAGTGATTCTGATTTTATGTATTTGTAAATAGATCTTCTGTCAAAAAATTCCATACTTTTGATTCAATCTTTTCTCCCATTGCTCTGCTTTCCCTGCTGTTTCTGCTCTCTCTCTGCTGTTTCTGCTCTATCTGAAATTAAATTTTTAATCTAGATAATTGTTTCCCACAATTGCATGTTCCGCAGAGATTGCTCCCACCTAGAATCTTTGCAATGCAATCAGAGTCACAGTGTTTGAATTTTTCTCTTATGAAATACATAATAATCTCATTCAAGTATATATCAATTTCAAAATACATTAAATCTAAATCACTTGTCGGGGATTTTAGGCTTAGGTTCCTGAACCTGTCCGAGTATGACCTGTTTACAGTTCAGAATGAGACTGAAATGCACTGGGTGCTTGATAGTGACAAGAATTTTCAATACTTGTCACTGAAGAGCATCAGCAAGTTTGAAAAATGTATGTACAACAAGTTTAAGAGAATTTGTGGATTGTTTGTGCATCACCACACTGGGAGCTATTATTATTTCTGCAGGTTGAAATTGTTTGATGAATGTTGGTACAGCAATTGTTGTGATGGGTATGAAGATTATGATTTAGAGCTCATGGCTGATCAGAGCTTAAATTGGGTGCATTTTAAATTTTTGAACAGAATAATTTCCAATCCCAATCTGTTTAATAGGAATATTGAATTTGTGACCACAGATGATGGGCACTTGTTCAGTGCAGATGATTTCCACCCGGATCTTGTTGGGTATTTAAAGCACAAATGCCTGAATGAGCTTGTTCTGTATTTTCTGAAGCAAAAATTCAGAAATTGCAGCAGTAAGTGCCTTGCACTGTGCCTAGACAAAACCTCTTGGAATGAAACATGCAGGTGCGGGAAACAATTATCTAAACTCCCAATAATACATACATAGGTTGGTACAGTGGGAATCAATCCCGCAATGCAAACAATCAAACATGTATCCCCGGCAGTGGGATTTGGAAATAAACAGAGATTATCAGCAGCAGAGGAACAATATCCTCAGGCATAGTGTTGAACATGCCCTTAAAAAATTACAGCATTGCATTTTTGAATGTGTCATTGTCCTAGAGGGATGACACACAGCACTGATTGCACTATGTTTTTTGACAGAAGGAACTTGTCACAATATGTAAAATCAGAATCACTTGTAGATAGGTTCAAGCTTGTATTTTCCAATTTATGTGAATATGATGTGTTTGCTGTTAGAAATGAGACAGAATTCAGGTGGGTGCTTGACTGTGGCCGTGAATTTGGAAGCATGCATCTGGGATTGTTGGGCAGGAAGGAACAATACATATATCTGCTGCACAGGAGAATTGTTGGGCTCTTTGTAGGTTTTTATGATTGTTACAGAAAAAATTACTGGTTCACAACAAAATATTTTGAAGCACTGTATTGTTTTAATATCCCATTTAACATATCTGAGAACTGGAAACATTTAAATTGTGATATTCATTTGAAATCTTATGATGATTTTGAATTTGTAACTACAGATACAGGCTTGGTGTTTTCTGGTGTGGATTTTGTTAGGGGAGGAAAATACATCACAAGTGTTATCAATGCAAATGAGATTATTCTGTATCTGCTGAGCCAGAAGATAAAATTTCATGATTTAAGATATCTTGAACCTTTGAGGTGCAATTTTCTGCAACCTTCAAATCTTAACATATCTATAGAGCAGTTAATGTAGGAATGTTTTTTGACAGGAGGAACCTCTCAAAATACATAAAATCAGATTCACTGCTGTGTGATTTCAGGCTTGTTTTTTTTTTTTTCTGACTTGTCGGGAATATGATCTGTTTGCAGTTAGGAATGAAACAGAGTTCAGGTGGTTGCTTGACAGTGGACATGAATTCAACCTGCAAGCAACATGCAACAGGGTAGAAGATCCAAGGATCCCGGCCTGTACAATAAGCCCTGCACACCCGGCAGTTTCAACATAGAACCTGTTGAGATCTATCAACCTGCAAGCAACATGTAACATGATATGAAATTAAAGGATCCCGGCCTGTACAATAAGCCCTGCACACCCGGCAATTTCAACATAGAACCTGTTGAGATCGATCAGCCCCCAAGCAACATGCAACAGGGTAAGAAATTCAAGGATCCAGGCCTCTACAATAAGCCCTGCACACCCGTCAATTTCAACATGGATGAGCAGAGTATATATGTAGATTATGATAAAATTCCAGATGCTATTAAAATTAAGAATAAACAGTAGTCATGTTGATAAATCTATGATAATAGATATGCCAGAATTGTATGATTCCTGAATCTGGGATATTTGGGAAAGGTTGAATTCACACATAAGAGAATTGTTGGGCTTCAGGAACAATTACTTGGTTCACAAATGCATGTACAATTTATATATGCCCTTTGATCAGTTCAAACTCAATCATAATATTGTTAAATGTTATTTTGACATATTTGAGTTTATAACTACAAACGTAGGATTCATATATTCTGGGTTGGATTTTGTTGTGAGTACCAATTTCCACAACAGGGATTGTTCAGTTTGGGTCTTGTGCACAGTTTTTTGGGTAGGAGCAATATTCACATATTCTTGGAGTAATAGCTACATGTCATTTTTTGATAGAAGAAATGTTGCAAAATATATTAGGTCTGAATCTCTTATTCCTGATTTCAAAATTAGATTCTCAATATTTTCAATCAACAATAAGACAGAGTTCCGCTGGGCACTGCACAGCACACAAAGCTTCAAATATCTAAACTTGAGATACATCACTGATTTTGAGTGCCACAAGTATAATTCTTGCAGGAGAATTGTGGGACAGTTTGTTGTTTTTTTATTATTATATTGATTTTTCCTATTATGGCGGATGGTTTTCAAATCATGCAAGTGTGGGGAGATTCTATGATTTTGAGATCCTTCCCAATCAGAGCTCAAACTGGAAACATTTCAGATTTTTGCTGATGCATCTGGACAGGTTCCATAGGTCAGAATTTGTCACAACAGATAGTGAGATGTTGTATAGTGGTGCAGATTTCAATCATCACCTGCAATATTTTGATGCATACAATTCTCAGATGTTGAACATGACTGAGATAATCATGTATCTTCTTCAGCAAAAATTTAAAAATTGCAGCATTGGGTGCTTTAATAGGATAATAAAATCATGGAATGTATTTACAGAGTGTGAGTGCGGGAAACCACTAAGCTGCATGCCTCTGCTGTTGAGATAGCCCAGCCTAACATGTAATATTGTTTGCAGGTTGATTCAAGATGCAAACATTTTTTGAAAAAAGGGATATTTCCAGATACATCAAATCCAAATCTCTTGTTCCTGAATTTAAATTGAGATTCTCAAAATTGTAAAGTGTATTGTGTGCTCCATGATGCTCACATAATTTGTGGAGAGGCATTTTATGGCCCGTTTCTGGTGCACAGGGTCTAGCTCCTGGTCTAGAAAATTACAAAATATGGCCTTGCAATCTAAGTTATACAGGGCAATCACACAAATATTTCCATTCAATTTTGTTTGGAAATGTTGATGACTGTGCAGAACAAGCATAAGTGAAATATTTCATGTTATATTTTCTATAGCATTTTGGGCATGTTTTTGTGAGAATTCTGCTTTTGCCTGGATTACAATTCTTTTGGTGCTTAACCCAATTGGGGCTGGATATATTCTTATTGCATTGATTACAATATTTTTGATTAGGCATTTTTGTTGTTGGTTTATTATATAAAATTTCTTGGGGTTCAAATCAAAATTCTATGCTTAATAAAAAAATATCAGTTGGGTTCAGCAGTGTGTTTTGTATATTTAGTGTGTGTATGTGTGTGAATATTTTTGGCTTTGGTATTTATATAAAATTTCTTGGGGTTCAAATCAAAACTCTATACTTAATAAAAAATATCAGTTGGGTTCAACAATGTGCTTTGTGTGTGTGTGTGTGTGTGTGTGTATCTTGGCTTAGTTTTAAGTGTAGCCAAAAAAAATATCAAGAGGGGTATATTTTTGACAAGATTATGGACAACAATCTCACAGATGTGGCTTTTGCAAGTGTAGTCAAATCAATCTCAGGGGGCTCATCATTTCACAGGAAATTCCTGAGGGCATTTTTACAAAAATCTTGGATTAGACGGAGTACCACACTTGAGCAAAAAGCTCATATGGGCATGTTGAGCAAGTTTTAAGTGTAGGCAAATCTGCCTGAGGGGGGTTCATCATTTATCGCGCCAATAGTAGCATCAATTACACTACTAAAGCATTAAGCATAAAGTGTAAAATAATAACGTAAAGTATAAAATCCGAGGGAGAGAGCGTGAGTCCAACATGGCAACAGCGCCCTGACTAGGCGTGACCTTGAGGCTCGAATTTTTCTGTTCCGCAGTATAGTTGCAAAATGCTTGTATAACATTTTCTAGTTGTGTAATTCTCTAATGCCACTTTTTTGTAATTTGGTTATCTCTTTTATCTTGTATACTTAAGTACACTATATAATTTGTTAATGTAATCCTACAGAACAATTTTTAACATATATAAAATAGAAAGATAGGCTATAAGCAAATTATAACAATGACGACAATGATAAAATTATGAAACAACAGTATCGATACAATTGCAGCTCATTGTTGTCGATCGTTATGGAAGCATTCTAAATGATCCTTGGAACTGTCGTCAGTCAGACATTAAGGTAAGACATATACTATATGCCTACTTTGTTTAAGTTTTTCTGAGTTTCATTTTTTTGTTTTAAGTCCACTTTATGCATAGATAGGCTAATCGGGACTGGACCTACAATTTAATGTTTCATCGAACCTTGATTACAAGGCGACGACGTTACCACTAACGAGGAGGCCTACTGTTGAAACCAGAAGTCATTATCAAGCTTTGTATCATTAAATTCTTTCTTGTGGATTCCTTTGTTTAGATGATTCTAAACATATATATTTTCTTTTAATTTTTTAAAACTCATTACAATTTAGTCTATATTCCACGTTTGATTTTGCCTCCGTTATTGAATCTATTTTTAGGCCCGTAGACTAATGCGTTTTTGGATATTTTCTTCTTAATGCCATGGTTTATAATATATACATCCTACAAATTTTGAAATGAAGAAAGAAAAATTCATTAAAAATAATATAGGCATAGGGAATATTCGAAGATTCGTAATTTGCATTTCTGATTTTTAAAAAAAGTTTAGTATATTTAAGTATATTTCAGTTAACTCTTAGTATCTGAAGACATTTTTAAAAACTTACTATTTCTGCTACTTTGGGAAACAGAAAATTCTAGCAGTTACCAGAATATAAATCTAGATCGAAACTTATTATTATTAAAATTATTATAATTATAATTAAAATAAATGATGTGTGCGGTAGGTTCTCAGTAGAAAAATGTCTAACATAAATTATTTAACTCTGCTTGAAAAGAAAAATACATCGTTGTAAACTATGTACAGGGTGTCTCAAAAGTAATAACGCAAACTGCAGGTGCAAGTACACGATAATAGAAGCAAAAAAGTCTTAGTAAACATGGGTCTGCAAACGAACCGTTTTCGAGATAATCGCGAATGTGTGGGTACAAGACGTCACTGACTTCAGTTTTTGTAAAAGTCGTCCTAGTTGGTAAAATACCAATAATACAGTATGAAAAATCAGGAGATCTCATTGCTTTTATTAAACATTCTACTTACTTTAACAAGGAATACAGCACTACTTTAGTATGTTCTACGTTACAATTACTGTACACTTGTACCTGTTAAAGAAGGTGTTCAAAGTGTCGTCCTTCCATCTGGATGCAATACTGTACGTGATTCCGCATTGAGTTTCGAAATCTTTCGAACACCTTCGGATCATTTTGGAATTGGTCACAAGCATTTACAATTCTCTGTTCCAGTTCTTCAACCGTGTCAATGGGAGTGTTGTACACTACGCTTTTGAGGTGACCCCAGACACAAAAATCCAAAGGATTTAGATCTGGTGACCTTGGAGGAAACTGTACAGGCCCGCCTCGACCTATCCATCTTTGATGATATCTGCGTGTTAGATGTAGTCTCACAGCGGCAGCAAAATGTGCCGGTGCTCTATCATGCATGTACCACATACTCTGACGTGGATCAAGGGGAACATTCTCAAGCAATCCTGGAAGATCATGCCGCAAAAACCGAAGGTACCTCGGTCCATTGAGTCTTCTTGGCAGAATGTGTGGTCCAATGAGACGATCACTTAGTACCCCAAACCACACATTCAATGAGAAACGTTGCTGATGTGGTGTGGGTTTAGTACACTCTAAACATGAGAATTATGAAAATTAAAAATACCATCGCGTGTGAACCCCGCTTAGTCTGTAAATAAAATGTTACTTGCAAAACGAGGGTTGAGTACAACCTGGTGTTGCATCCACTGACAAAACGTCGCTCTAGGAACCCAATCCGTATCACTGAGACACTGAACTCGTTGGAGGTGGTAAGGGTAGAGTGAATTGCGATGTAAAATTCTCCATACACTAATGCGGCTTACTGTCACATGTGTGGCAATTCTCCTCGTCGAGGTTCCTGGAGAGTGTTTTGTATTTTGTATTGTACATTTAAGTAAAATTTACAAAATATTTTAAAATCCGACTGATATCTCAGAAAGAAAATAATTTGAATTTAACTTTTCTTGCTTTCATTGGAGCAAAATCTTATATTATCCTTACCTCTGCCAAGTTTGACGCATATTCTGATTTTGTTGTCTCTCTAACAAAAGCATGACTGGCGTCCTAGACTTCAGCGCCCCCTAGCCTACCCCTCGCTACGGGCCTGCTTTTGTTAATCAATTTCTACTCCTGCTTAACGTTTCAACTCAATCAATCAATTATCTGTCATGTCATAAAACTAACTAGCTCCGTTGTTGTGGTTTATTTTTTTCTTTAGATGTTGGGTCTATAGAGAAATAAACAAAATATCTTCTTTGAAAATTTTTGTTATTGAACCTTCTCTTATATTATGCGTAATGTGTGTTCAAATCCTCCATCTTTTTACGAATTATGATTTATTTAAGTTGTTACGTTAAGTTAAAAAAATCTGCAAAACTCATTTCTATATATTTGCTGGGCTTTATATTATCCTTATTGGCTTCAGTTCAAAACTCTCTCAGAAAATTATATAAATTCGTCCAAATAATGAGTTTTCCATTTTGTCTCCAGATATTTTTTTCCTTTTATCTTTGCGACTAAGGACCTTCTCTCGCGCAAGCTCCTGAACACTATGTTCATTAAGAACCTACCCTACTGTGGTTCGGGAGGGTGTGGGGGGATCGTGCAAGATAAAAATAATTGTTTGCATGCTGTATATCATCAGTTTATTGGACGCTCATGCTTCCAATCGAGCAACTAATCTGATTTTTCTTGACTTCATGGATTGTTTTTACATACTTAAAAATATCCAAAATTGCGGAAATTGTATTCTAAATAAAGTGCTACACACGCACGCACGCACGCACGCACACACACACACACGCACACAGAGACAGACAAAAAAAATAGTGCTCAACAAATATTTCAATCCAAAATAGTTGAAATGCACTATTCATTTAATTAAAAAATGAAATCATGAAGTGAAAACATTATTTCATATGAAACACTAAATTCACTACAGCGTCAACATTCGGTGAAAAGTAAACAATAGATAATTTTGACAGAGTCAGTGGCGCGATTAGATGGGGCAGTTGAATACCTAATTTTTGCCACTTTTTGCCTCGCACTGCCCTACTCACTGGCATCAACGTTGTCATTACCGAGACTGACCACTATTCACTTCGTAAAAGCCAAGATCGCACCTTAGCTTTTCACAGTTGAAATTTTGATAAAAAGTGGGGCTCATTTTAGGGCCAACACGGTACTACTGATCAATGCATTCTTTGTTTAATTTTCAGGGGAATTGCCGTATTGTGTTCGGAGAGAAATATGGCTGGGAAGCGTTTGCACGATGCTGTGGGCGACAACAACGAGGCTGTGGACCAAGGTGAGTGTAAATCTGTGACGTTCAACCAGGGACGTAGCTAGGTTGATCAGTTTGGGGGGGCCCAAACGTAAGATTTTATCTATCAAAGTATTATAAATTAACAAACTATTTATACTACACCATATAGGCCTATGCTTTATACATACATTCATTATAAATGTGTGTGTGTGTGTGTGTGTGTGTGTGTGTGTGTGTGTGTGTGTATATATATAGTCTTGGAAAGAAAAAGATGAAGGGCCCCCTCGGTGGCGCATGGTAGCATCGTTGCCTTGTAATCAAGGGGTTCCGGGTCGATACCCGGTGGATGGTCATAGTGGTTCGGATCCCACTTTACACTAGAACCAGTCCCGATTAGCCTTACTGTGTATAAAGTGGACTTAAAACGCCAACTCAATCAATCAATAAATTGGAAAGGGACATCATTTTCTTCTGTAGCCCCCAACAGTCTACGGATATACTCTCGCGAAATACACAGCCATTATTCGGGAAACTAAATGCAGAATGAACTCATTAGCTTAATGACTTATACACCAAGAACAATGTTATTAGTCTTTAGATTTGTAAATTTGCTGGAGAAAAATTGAGAAGTAGATAAAACCCTTTTCCGTGGTTTTAGATATAAAGTGCTGGAACCAGGTTTACAAGTATTGGCAACAGTGCAAATATGAAATGTGTGCGTAATGAGTTCAAGCTAGGCATCTCATGTATACAGTCCATACCGGAATCGAATCCGGCATCTCTTAGTTAAAGGGCGGGCCCAAGTCTTCTATGGCATCTGATTGTTCACTTGGGAAATGATGACGATAAGAAATTATATTTCTTATTATTTCTTAAAATTAATCTTATTTGTGTGTGGAAAACTGAATATATGATGGCACTGGATAAAACAAAGTTCCCACACGCTCAAATAATTACGCTCTCGTCTTTGGTTCGGCAGGTTCAACAACCGGCCCGGTTCGACTCCCGATGGAGGCACATAGTTGTTCGGATCTCACTTTAAACTGTAGGTCTAGTCCCGATTAGCCTTACTGTGCATAAAGTGGACATAAAACACCAGTTCAATTAATCAATCAATCGAAAGGTTCAAGGTTCGATCGCTGGTGGTCAGGCCGGTAGCCAGAATTTGATTTCGGAAGAGGCTTATCCCTTATCGGCAGCCACCAGCTAATGGCGAAAAGGTTGGGGGGAGGGGTAAATGCGCTGAAGATGAATTTATTGTTGTATTGCAACTACCATATACAAGATGTTTAATCCTGTTAATGAAGTAAATTTAATTACTATTACACATTATTAAAATCAGATATTTGTAGGATTTCGGGAAAGGACTGCAGCTACCAAGCCCCTTCCCTGGGCATGTGCCTGCTTGTATTAGTTCCAAAATTTCTGTGCTGTTCCAACATCGTGAGGACAATTTGGGAAGTACTTGAAAGCGATATGGAAGCAAATTCTGCTCTCGAAACTATGGGATTCGATGTGATGACTACGTGCAACCAAATTTTAAAAAAAACTCTTCACAGGCCTTGTCCCTCGATATTAATTTTACTGACTAATTGCAAGTTTTTCTTGGCCTCCTCGATGACGCAGTGGTAGCGTCGCCGCCTTGCAATCAAGGGGTCCCGGATTTGATACCCGGTGGAGGCATATAGTGGTTCGGATCCCCGATTAGCCTTACTGTGCATACAGTGGACTTAAAACACGAACTCGATAATTGGAAGGTTTTAGAACTAAACATGGCTTTTTATGCATCGTACAACTTTGCTTCTTTTCACCCTACTTTTACAGTTTTTCTTCCTAAGAATTCCACTGAGTATAACACGCTACAAAACCAGAGGTCCAAGGTTCGGACATTGGACATGCATGGTTGTATCATGTCTGTCCCATCGTCATTCCTTCGGCTCATCATTCAACCTCATCGTCGCATTTAACCCAAGAGATAGAAAAGCGGCGTAATATATAAATATATAAATGATTGATTTGGTTTATTTTACTTCGCTTTTCTGACACTTTTTGGCTAATCGTGAAGATGACAATGAGTGATGTGAAATTGATGAGAGGACCATCATAAAGAACACATACGCACAGTCCGGGATTCGAACCAGGACCCCTGGCATCGTAATGCACTTTGTTAACCACTGCACAAAAAATAGAAACAGAAAATGCTTGATAAGTTATTTGCTTCTCCATAACTCATGATCATATTAAAAAACAATTGCTACATACCAAGTTTCCTTCCTTAATTGAAACGTGGTTTATTCTTCATTATACATGAGATCAACCACCCTGGGAGTCGAACCCAGGATCTTGTGTGGTAGTCAGATTCTTTTAGAACGTCAATATGTTGGACATTTGGTCGATCAGTCGATCCTGATCCATTGTTTCCAGAGGAAGACAATATGGCAGCTTTTCATTCGACATTTTACTCGCGATGTAGGAAAACGAGATCACAAACACTCCTTGCAGGGCAGGTCATTAGCAGGAGCGTTGAGTGCATGTGAGAAGAACCACTATGTCATTCATTCCTGCTCCGAAAAAGGGACAAGCAATAGAATTCTGTTCTTATAATTTAAAACGAATGGGGATATCTTTTCTGAACCATAAAATAATTAACGCAGAAAGTTGTAGCCACCGTAGCTAAATCTTCCGGTTTGTGTCGTCCTTTCGGCGCCCATGGAGCCAGTGCAGGGCCAGATGAAGAGAAAGTGCGGGTTTGGGGGATTCCTGGATCTGGTGTGCAGCAGGGAGGAAAAGTGCATTTTCAAAAGGTCTCAGACTTCCCTGACCGGGGCGGACCACAAAACCATTAACTGCATCCTATGCCAATACATCTGTTTGTGTTCAACAAGCAAGAAACAGGGAAATAAGAAAGAAATGCCTTGCTTGGGTTAGTGCTACTGAAAATTGAAGAAGTGTTTCAAACTGCAAGCAAAATTTACTGAAGAATTATTTTGCAATATTTATCATCAAAGTAAAAATTCCAGCAAATACAGAACAGTTTCCCGGGGCCAGGTGGACGTTTGCCGGGGCCAGTGCCCCCGCGTGCCCCCCCTAACGACGTCCCTGCGTTCAACCATAAATTACTTTTCTATCAGTGTCGTGCAGTGGAATTCGCTGGGAGAGGGAAAATTCTTTTTATCAAGACTTTCGTATTTTGCCGGATTAACCACACATTAAACAAAATGAAAGAAAGTTCAGGACCAAAGGAAATTAGGACCCCTTCCCCCAAAATAACATGCCTTTGGTACGCCACTAGTTTGTAGACAGGGCAACTATTTCCAGAAAACAAAAAACGATGTGTGTAAAATCACATTATCCGGTTAGGCTAATCGGTACTGAATCTACAGTTTAAAATGGAATATGTCCCATCATCACCATTGCATAATACGCATTTATATCTCCCTTCCTCATGTTTTACTGTATTGTCTCTCCATCCCCCTAGCCTCATCCATGCCAACCCCTTTCTTGCCACCATGCCCACCTTCTTGATGTACGCTACTTGTCCCCATTCCCGCGGTCCCCTTCTTTGGAGTTCGAGCGATCTCTTAGTTTCACATTCCGCTATTATTTCCTGCCCTATCTATATCCTCTAATCTTTGTTTCACTAATTGCAATGTCCCCTGGTCGACGTGTTCCCCCTCCCAGATCCATCCCAGTCCAATTTCGTATAGTTTACCTCTGATCTCTTTCGCCCATCTTTCCATTTCCTCCCCTTGTACCTGTTGCATCAGCGCTTGCCCTTTTACCGAGTTCTCTCTTCTCGATATTAATGTCGCCCAGTACTTAACCCTTCTGAACATACCCCACGTATTCTCCCTTACCAGTCCAAGTTCCCGTAGTACGCCGCAGTTTGCAGTGCCCATGCTGATATACAAAGCCCTCTTGTAAAATGTGCATTGGATTCTGTTTAGTACATCGCCCCCCTTTGCTCCCTATATCTCCACTCCAACCCGTACCCTATTGTCCCTATTAATAATTGTACGATACAGTTTTTCCACAAAATGTATATCGTATTTCTCCAATTTCCATACTGTCCGCATTATTTCATTTGTTATTGCCCCAGCCTTTCCTTGTACCGTTTGCATATGTCTTGTCCGTGTCACTGCCATAGTGAGAACTAATCCCAAGTATTTTATTCTTTTTACCCTTTCTAATTCTTGCCCTCTGAAAGTCCACCTTTCGTCTTTTCCATATACATATCCGTTCTTGAACACCATAATTTTTGTTTTTGTGAGATTTACTTGCAGTTTGGATTCTCTGCTGTATCTTTCCAACCCGTCCAGAGCTCTTTGTAGGCAGGCATTTGTCTCAGATCAGAACCACATCATCTGCGAACAGGAGCGCCGGTAACCTTGTCGTCCCGACCTTCGGGGTGTCGGCTTGTTCACCCTCTATATACGCCACTATATCATTTATATAGAGAGTGAAGAGCAGGGGTGACAGAACACATCCTTGCTTTACCCCCGCTTCCGATTTTCGTTTCTCTGTCACGGTATCCACTTGACACCGTACAGAGAATTCGACCCTTGAATATATTGCCTTTATTGAGTTTATCATCATGGCCGACATTCCTATTTCCCACAGTTTGTCCCAAAGTTTTTCTCTATTTACAGCATCGAATGCCTTTTGGAAGTCGACAAAACAAGTATATAGCTTCCCTCTCTTTTTCTTCAGGTTTTCTTCCATCAATGTTTGGAGTGTAAATATATTGTCCAACGTGGTGCTTTTATCTCTAAATCTGGTTTGTAATGGCGTTATTATGTCAGTCCATTTTTTTAATTTTCCAGTATAGTATGCTCGTGTAGAATTTACTCAATACTGGAAGTAACGAGACCCTCTATAGTTGTTTGGATTGTCCATATCCCCCTTTCCTTTGTAAATGGGACAGATGATAGACTGGTTCCAGCACTCGGGGAATAATCCCCTGTTGTACATATTATTAAATAAACGTGTAGCTACTCCCACCATATTGGGCCTTTGTAGTCCTGTTTTTACCATTTCCCCCAAAATTCCATCCGCCCCTGCAGCCTTCCCGCTTTTGAAGTCCGCTTTTCCGTCTCTGTTATTTCATTGTCTAGGACAGGAATATGTGTCCCCAGGATTGGTTGGAAAATTCCATTTACGCCATTGTTGATATGGTGGTTGCCAGCAGGCGAAGCGCCGCAAGCGATGAACAAATACTCTCTCCTGCAGGGCGCGCAAAGGTCGGGGAAGAGGGGGCGACACTCGGGAGGGATTCTTATTAACTTCCTATTTTGCCGGATTAACCACACATTAAACAAAAAGAAAGAAAGGCCAGGCTCTATGGTATTGTTGGTCCCTTTACTTCCCCTTAACTTCTTTATCACCCTTCTCCCTCATATCGCTCTACTGTCTTTTGTCTCCATTGCTGCTTCTAGCATCTCCGTATTTTTTTTTATTTTCCAATCTGCTTCGCCTGTTCTATGATTTGTTTATATTTTCTTCTGAGTTCTACATACAGATGTCTTTTATTTTCACTATTTAATATACTAAAATCTCTGTGCTTTTTGCAAAGCATTTTTTGTTTCCCTGCATTTTCCGTTGTACCACCCTCTTCTCGTTGGTTATTTTATTTTGTGCACTCGTATATGCCTCCCTGCTCTTGTTATAGTGTGCTGCAGCACACTCTTTCGGCTACTTTCCACCTTCCCATTTTCCATTTCTCTCTCTATTTGCTCTGCCATCATCAACGTAAGCCCGTCCCCCATGATTTCTCCCATCCTTTCCCTTTCCGCCTCGTTCCATTTAAATTTCGGAATTTTTCTAGTTTGTACCTCTTTTCCCCTTTTCTGTGCTCTCTGTTCTCCCAGGCTCACCTCATGTGGTTCTGATCTCAGTGACAATATGATTGGGAAGTGGTGCGAATCTATTCTGTCTCCTACATAGAAGTCCCCTCAGCTCCCCTATTATTTCCCTGGAACACATAGCACAATCAATGACACTTTTCCCCGATTGAGCTACAAATGTGTACTCCCCTCCCGATCTCCAAAATATTTCCCATTTAATATGTCTAGGTTCGTCGCTTCGCACATTTGTAATAGCTGCCTGCCGTCCGTATTAGTCTTATCCTTGCTTTTACTTCCCCTTCCCCCTCCCCTTCCGATATGACTTCTTCGTCTCCAATTCTGGCGTTCATATCTCCTAATATTATAATGCGTGCTGTTGGGTCGCTATCTGTTATATCCTCTACGTATTTTATTAAGTCCTCAAAGAATTTTTCTTAGTGAAATTTTGAATTTTTCGGTTGCCTGTAGGCTACTATTATATATAAATGCCAGTTTCCAATATTTATCCTTGACGCTAATAACCCCCTTACACCTGTATCTATCTCCTCCACGTTCTTCCTGATACCTTTCTCTTCAGGGGAATTGCCGTATTGTGTTCGGAGAGAAATATGGCTGGGGAGCGTTTGCACGATGCTGTGGGCGACAACCACCAGGCTGTGGACCAAGGTGAGTGATGAATGAACACTCACAAACATTCACGCACAGGGCAAGATTCGAACCCGGGACCCCTGGCGTCGTAGAGCTATGTGCTAACCACTCCGCCACCGGGACCGGCAAAATGTTATTTGAAAAGACGGATGTACTGAAGATCATTAATCGGCAAACTCTAAAGGACTGGTTAGAGTACAGTGCATATCACCATACTTTGTGTAAGTTATTTAGACTACACAGTGTTTATTTATTCTTAGTTAGTTTTCAAACATAAGTAGTATTTATCAGTGGCGAAGCTAAGGCGTAAATACTGGGTAGGCTGAAAATTGTGCTTACCTTATATTTTTTTTATACAGCAGGTCCATGCGTCCATGTCGCAAAAGTATCAATTACTCTTTCCTTGAAGCCTTGATCAATAGAAAGTTCTTGAACCAGTTTTTTTCACTGGCTATTGCACCGAGAGAACTTAATCTTGCATTTTTCATTGAATTACGGAGATAATTTTTACTCTCTTGAGGGTGCTCTTGAGGAAGCTGTTGTAACAGGGAATGTCAAGACCAACTTGATAAGTTGTGTTACTTCTTTGTAGATTGTTTGAAGATCATTGCTAACTAAATTTTAGAAGTTCTGCAGGAGGTAAATGCTTTTCTTCAACAGCATAGATATTCTTTAATTCATTTTCTAATTGTTCTTTGTTGAAAAATGTATATGTGGACAGAAGGTTATTTAATTTCATCACAGGAAAATGTAGTTTATATCCCCCAAAGCTATCTTGGTCTAGCAATTCAACAAATTTTATCTTTTCAGGATCTCCAAAACGTATTTCCATTTGTACAGTCAGTGTGTCCAAGATTTCGTAGGTTAAGCATCTGAGAGCCACGAAGTCTTGTTCATTTACACTTATTTCACTGCAAATCCTCTTTAAGAGTTTTCAACACATAATTTCACAGTATTATATTTTTATAACATTAATACACTATGTGACACACACACACACACAAACACACGCGCGCATGCACTTGAAGTAAATTAACATTCAACAATTCAGCGCGTGAACGACGCACTTTGCACAAGAAGACTAGAAGCACAACAGGTTGGTTCTGAGGCTAGCCGCTTTCACCCAGCGAATCGGCAGTCCCCTCCCCTCCCACCTACACAGAGCTCACGCTGTAGCTACCTTTTACCGTGAGAACCGAACGCGCTCTCCTCTTTCTGGCCTGACTGCCGAGACATCTGGAAGGATCGGCGGAACCAAACGTTCGGATTGCATAGTTTAATTCGTTTTAACGAACTTTGATTGTGACAGGGTACAACAACAATATAATTTAAACATTTTTTGGGTAGGCTAAGCCTCATAGGACCTCCGCCACTGATATTTATGAAGAAACCGTTTTTATATTATAATGTGTACATTTTGCCCTCCCGTCTTGTGCCGCTTTATGAAAATATCCCGTTATCTTGTTTTAAAAATCTGCTCATAAGCATATATAACCATGTTTTATCATGCATTTTCATGAAATTGAGCTTCAATCCCCCCGCAGGTGACGCAGAGATCAACAACCCTGAGAAGAGATTCCGGGCCCAAGCCAACGAAGAAGACCCTAAACCTGGTCTCTGTGGCATGCTACTGAAGGTAGATTTTTATCATAAACTAGCTGATTGCCAGGAGTTTTCCAGGTGTTAAATTAATTCTAACTATAGCGTAAAATGCAACTAATTTTATTTAGAGCTATTTAAAAGCATAAGTACAGTATACAAATTATATAGTACTATCTTTTACAAATTCACTATAATATAATTTTAACAACAATTTATGAGCAACATTTTTAGTTCCACCTCCAAGAGCAAGAATGAAAAAATGAAACTGCATTGGGAGTGTAACTATTCATCTTAGCGGCCCCGAAAACTATGGATTCCACTCTAATATCGGTCGTTTTACATGTCACCCCCTTCCCACCCCCACCCCTAGAGGTGCCAGAGGTATCTTGAAGTTGAACGGCATTTGGAGTGTCATTTCATCTTGGCGACCCAGAAAACTGTGGATTCCACACTAATATCGGTCGTTTTCGATTATTTTTACGTCACCCACTTCCCACCCCACCCCCTAGGGGGTGCCAGGGGTGTCTTGGAGTTGAACGGCATTGGGAGTGTCACTATTAATCTTGGCGACCCCGAAAACTATTGATTCCACTCTAATATCGGTCGTCTTACATGTCACCCAACCCACCCCGGGGGTGCCAGGGGTGTCTTGGAGTTAAACGGCATTGGAAGTGTCACTATTCATCATAGCGACCCTGGAAACTATGGATTCCACACTAATATCGGTCGTTTTGCATGTCACTCCCTTCCCCCACCCTAGGGGTGCCAGGGGTGTCTTGGAGTTGAACGGCATTGGGAGAGTCATTATTCATCTTGGCGACCCCGAAAACTGTGGATTCCACACTAATATCGGTAGTTTTCGATTTTTTTACATGCCACCCCCTTCCTACCCCCTACCTAGGGGTGCTAGGGGTGTCTTACCCCCTCAGTATTTCATTCCAGGTTGCAAGTTATATGTGTACCACGTTTGGTCATCTCGAATGCCACCAATTAGCTTAGCGACTCCAAAAACTATGGATTCGACACTAATCTTGGTCATTTTTGACATTTTAATTTTCACCCCCTCTCACCCCCATCCCGATAGGTGATGAACTTGAAGTGGAATGGTATTAGGAGTGTCACTATTCATCTTAGCGACCCCGAAAACTATGGATTTCACACTAATATCGGTCGTTTCAGATTATTTTTGTCACCCCCTCCCACCCCCACCCCTAGGGGTGCCAGGGGTGTCTTACCCCCACAGTATTTCTTTCGAGATTGCAACTGATACGTTTTCCAAGTTTGGTTGAAATCGCTCCAGGCGTTCGAGAGTTATGCGGGAACAAACATACACACATACTTCCATTTTTATATATTAGATTATAAAAACTATAAATGTAAAAATAATTTTGGAAAAAATTGTACAGTAGGAAAATATTATTTTCGATTCTAATGATATATGAATTGAATTTAATATTTTAATATAGCTCTCACAGAAAGCTGCTTATGTTATTTAGAAGACATTAAGAAGTTAAGAAAACATTTTGGAAGACGATAATGACATTAAGTAAACAGGACTTCCTGCAATGTATGATCATGGAATACGTATTGTTATTTAATACATATTTTAGAAAATTTGTGGCTCTTGCAATACAATTAAAGTTTATTTGTAAAAATTATAATTTAAATGAATAGCTATTATGCTGTGGAATGCAAATTCAGTGTTCACCAAATAATTATGCTTTCCCTGATTCCGGATTAATGGAAATCGTTGGTAGAAACCATAGGTGCGGGGAGGAAATTGCCACTAGGTTATCCTAGGCTACATCCTAGAGGCCGCACAAAAATGAGACGCTGAAGGGGCAGAAGTGAAAAAGACTATTGACTATTAAAATTCCTTAATATTGTGATAATTGAAATTAAATTAATTGACTTCAAACCTCTCATCCATAAGTTTGATGGCATGAAAGCCACAAAGAAATAGTTTTTAGTTAGTGTTCGCTTGTTAAATCTAAGTGTGTTATTTTATCGAAGTTTATTGAATAATTTTTTAATGAGATGACTATATTTTAAAATTTGCAAATGTTATTGATACAAAGTATGCAGTTATTGGAAGTAAAGTACCATGATAACAAAAATGTTAATAATAATGATAATACCGTAATAATAATGATGATGTCGGCAAGATCCAAAACAAAGGATAGAATAGGGCTTAGAGGCCCCATTTTTATAAATCCCCCACTGCATAGGCGCGAGTTAAGAGTTACTAATAACCAGTGGCGTAGCTTGGACATTTCGGGTGGGAACGCCAAGTCCGAAGGAAGGTCGGCCCTTTCTTGCTTAATAACTTACTTATGGTATTAGTCGCCACAGGTATTATTTGCCTGAGGTCAGCTGGGTTTTCAATAAAACATCATCCATGCATGTTTGAGCTAGAAAATTAGATGCCTCACTATGACACAAATGTTTTGATCTGGTGTTTTATACCTTTTTTCATACTTTTCTGCATGACGCAAGTCATTAAAAACCTACCTGAATCACAAGCGCCTCTGAATAACAGTAGACGTCATTGTTGTGGGTGATCCAACTACTGATTGATTTGGATTATTTTACTTCGCTTATCTACCACTTTTGGTTAATCGCGAATATGAATATGAGTGATGATTGTAACGAACCTGAGAGTTTATTTTATATTTGTAAGAAGTTAAGATTTTTAAATGTTTGTTACTTCAAATAATGTGCAAGTTGTCACAGACAATTATAGTTAGACTGATACAGTTGTAGTTGGAACTTTTATATATGTTTATAAAGACGTCAAAATCTGTTCGTGTTGACGTCACTTTCTCATCTCAGCCGAGGAAGTGAACCCACCTAAATGTTCCTCACCTGACGACAGACGGAGTTTGAAAAACAGGTGAAGGTGAAGAATAATAAGAACTTGGAAACGGAGAGAATTGAAGTATAGATTTTGGTTTTTCGAGTTTTCTTCTTGCCGATAAGTTGAAAGTAAACAATTAATTATGTAATTTGACTTTCGTTATATGTGAGTGAATTGCCCAACGTTAGTATTGAATGTTCTAGTGTTTTATTGGCAAGTGATTAGGATATATAAGCGATTATAAAACTGTGTTTAACTTTGAAAAGAATGTTGTGTTTTCTTTTCTACCTAGCAAGCCCTGATGAGTGATAAAAGCGTCTCATGTTCCCGACAAAAGTAGCAGCGGACTAACTTTGGAACGACTGGTGTCCAACTGGAGGACGTTGCGTGATATTGAAGGGACACTCACAAAGAACACCCGTGCTCACGCCGGGATTCGAATCAAGAGCCTCTGTCGTCTTGGCGCACTGTGCAAAACACTATGACACTGAGGTGGGCGGATGATCCAACTATCGTAAACTCAACTGACGTAACAGTGCCGATTAGTAATTCGTTTATTACATCTTGAGAATGTTGCATTTTAAAATAATTTTGTCCAGAGACCATTCGATGTTTAGAGTTTTCAAATGAATGCTAAACATTTCCATTCACACAATATTAAGCAGTTAGATACTAACGATATAATAATAATAATAATAATAATAATAAAAGAATAATTTTGCGGGTTAAGTGGTAGAGCAGCCACAGGCTGAATTTCTACCACAAGGAATTGACCAACTTATTTGACAAAACCTGTGTTGATCTTTTAGTTTTTAATGCACATCGCTGTTCGTGTGATAAATTATACAATGCAGTGGCCATTAGGAAGTGGTATATTTGAGTTTGGTAAAGTTACGTCAGTCAATATTGCGTATTGTAACATCACATAGCACGAGTGGCATGAGCGCGAAGAAGCGGGTAGGAATTCTACCGCTGTCGTCTGCTTCAGAAGGCAGGAAGGGTCACATGAACCAATCACGGTAGACCTCTGCTTCGTACGCTGGCGTACGGGAGAGTATTTACGCGCGTGCTGTAGAGATCCAAGCTTTCCCTCCAGAAAGACAGCAAGGAATATAGAGTCCTTTATGCCGAACCTGCTCGGCGTCCAGCCAGGAAAGGCATTGAAAAAAAATGTTAGAACGAGTTATGTTAGTGGAGCGTTGCAAGCGTATCGCGAAAAGTAGCTATTATAATGCCATGAAGAAAAATGACCTAAAAATTTTGAAATATTTGTAAAACAAATTTATAAACTACGAAAAATTCCAATTACAAATTAACGTTACAGTATCCATCACATGTTCATTGCGTATGGTAGTACAAGTAAGAAAGTTCACTTTTTGTCATCTTTCACACTTTAAGTACTCAGTTGATGTACACAACGAAAATCATATGCAAATTTTCAAAAGTGAATGATTGTCGGTTGTCTGACGAGAGCCTTGTACATGGAAAAATTTCTTTCGACTTCCACCGACACAAGAGGAGCGTACTTGAAATAAACAATATCACTTGCTGCTAAGTCACTTTCAATTCCATGGAATGCATATTATTTCCCTGACAAAATGTCCGATACAGAGCACAAAACTTTGTACCCCTTGTTTTTTAACAATAATCCGTCTGGCGACGATATACGTATTTACTGATAGAGGGGGAAATCACATTCTTTGAGCTGAATTGTTACACAACAGCTTGTATCAACAATACTGCACAGAATTTCTTTGTTTCTTCAAACACAGTCGTTCAGTGCGCTGAAGGCAATGAGACGAGAGTCTGGAACCTATCTCGTTCAAAGGGTTACATTTTTACGTAAAATGCCCCTTCTTTCACCAAAATGTAGAAAAAATTCATAATATGGCTTTTAAAAGGCCGAAGAATGACTTAAACGGTTTAAAAAGTTTTAAAAAATTACCTTTACTCTAAAAAGGGTAAAAAAAGTGCCCTAACAAAGGCATCCTTTTTTATTCACTTTCGTGTAAAACACATTCCTATCTACTTATGCAATGTTTCTGCCTTACCAAAAAAAGATGCATTTGCATTTGCGCATAGGCGCCGACTCCATGGGGCTTGGGGGGCTCGAGCCCCCCAATATTAACGAATGTGGGGCAGAGCCCCCCAAATAATTTTGCTTAAGATGATCTAATGTATTATTTTGCTTCTCTTGTAAAGTTTACTCTGAATTGTGCCACATGAACTTTAAATACACATTTAAAATTTTCTACACCATCAACTTTGGGGCGCTAAACCATCAACTTTGGGGAGGCTATGACCAGAGACAGCAAAACACATGACTTATTACTATATACTAAGTATATAATTATGAGTATTGTTAAAATTTTTACTAAAAAGAGTTTCAAAAGACGATGTGAATGAACTAGGGTAGTGGATGGGACGTTCGGGCTACAAATGGCTCTCACATGACATTCAGAACGAGGTCATTGCTATATTAGGGAGATATGTTTTGCGCTCCTTGGTAGCAGATATATACTGCTGGACAAAAAAAAAACGGACACTTGCATTTTTTGTGATAACCAGAGCTAGGAATTTTAGGTGCTGCACCTTAAATTTTTTTTGTGTGAAAATGGGTAAAAAAGTGATTCATCCCTAAAATAAGCACTTATTGAACTCTACTCATGGTGTTTCGGTTGCACCTTTTTGCACCTTTTTCACAATCTCAGAACCTTTTGCACCTTTTCGCCCTTTTTGCATCTTTATCATTTTTTTAAATACAACTTGCGCACTGTTTAACCCCACCCACATTCGAGACACCGCTTCTTGTTTACCGCACAACAATGAATCGGCTTTCTTCAGTTCTTGGACGTTAATGTAGTAAGCGCTCGGACTTTAAACAGTGCCAACAATGACGCGTTACAATTGCTAGAAGTTGTGCTCTTTTTGTCCTATACTGTATTGTTTACGGATTGTTGTAGGAAAGCTGTTTTGTTTTCGTTTCCTTCTCCCGTCTCAGCGAGCAAGGTAACTGCAGTCTGTGATCGACGCATCAGATTGGCTTGTTCACCATGCCAAAACATAAAGTAAATGTTGGGAAACTGCAGGACATTGTTAAACAGTTTAGCGGGGACAGCATCATGAGTGATGGATCTGTTCTGAGGTGTGATGTGTGTGATATTTCTATTGCTGTAGATGACAAACACCAACGCACTCGGGTTGTGCAGCATCTACAAAGTGGGAAGCACGTCTGGAATAAAGAACTACGAGATGGTAAAGGTGGTAAGCGACAGTAATTCATTGGTGAGGCGCTTGTATCTTCGAGTTCCAGAAATACAAGGGCATTTATAGCGTGTGCAATACTTCTTTCGAAAGTTAACAATCCTGTCATGAAATCATATTTGCAAAAATATACTGGGAAGTCTGTTCCAGATGAGAGCACCTTAAGGAAATCTTTACCTTCAACCTCTTTATGAAGCTAAAATCTCGCAGATCAGGCAAGTAGTAGTTGACCATCCAGTCTATTTCATACTAGATGAAACCACAGATAGGTAAAACAGGTACGTTTCGAACATCTTAGTAGCACCTCTCAATGGGCATCAAATGAAACCCATGCTTTTAAAAACTTATTTTCTTTGCAAAACAGATAATGCAAGTGTAATGCAAAGTTTCAATGATGCATGTTTTGTATTGTGGCCGGAGGGCGTAAAATATGGTAGTGTGTGGTTAGTTCTTACGGACCAAGCATCTTACATGTTAGCTGCATTTTCTAATCTGAAGAATATGTATCCTAACTTAAAACATGTGGCCTGCATTGTTCATGCTTTGCATCGAGTTTGTGAAGCTCTTAAAGATGAATATACATATATGAACGAATTTGTTTCTGGCATTAAGAAAAAAGTGAAAAAGGCTCCTAGAATACAGAAGTACGTAGAAATTACGAAACTTTCATTACCACCCTCTCCCATCCTCACTAAATGGGGTACATGGTTAAAAGCTGCAGTGTTTATTTGCAATCATTTCCATACAATATCGAAATTTTTAGATGCTTTGCCTAGTGATTCCTCAGCTGTAGAAAAAGCCAAAAAACTTGCACTTAAACAGGAATTTCAAGATGAACTCTATATTGTACATGGCTTCTCTTTCCTTACTACTGCAATTACAAAACTGGAGGAGCAGTGTTCTGAAAAGGAAGCACAGTGGGCTGTTTTGAGGGATGTGCAACGAGAGCTCCAAGGGATCGGGAAAGAGAAGTTAGAACAAAGTTTAGCCAAGAACCCTGATGTTCAAAAAGTCACAACCAACAAGGATGTGGATTACTGGTTGAAAACAAAATACGCACCACTTGTGTCTGTTGACGTTGAACGTTCTTTTTCAACTTACAAGTATCTCCTTAGTGACCGCAGATGTAACCTCACTCAGAAGAACGTAGAAATTTTGAATGTAATCTATTTTAACAGTTTTCTAGATGACTAATTCTAAGCAAGTAAGAAGAAGCATGTTTTCCTTTCTGTCGCTTTCTAATGTATCAGAGAATTTTCTTTGCTTAGTTATATTAAACTATTTAAAACCAGCGAATACTGTGTTTATCCAGACAAATTGAATCATATATGTATGCACTGCTCACAATAAATTTTACATCTGAAAATTAGCACCTATTTTAGCACCTTTTTTGTACAAAAATTGGCACCTTTTTTGCACCTTTATTGGCAAATTTTTGCACCTAAAATTCCTAGCTCTGGTGATAACGCAATGAGTCGATAAAAGCTCTGGTACAAGGGCTAACTAAATGTTTCAGAAACTGAATTAAGTACGAATGCATAAACAAAGTCCGAGCCTATGAATGGTGCATATGGTACTACATGATCTGCCGAACATTCTGTAATATACCTGCGAGCTGTTATTGCAATTCAGATGTCAAATATTAAAGTGTCCGGTTTTCATTGTCCAGCAGTATATATTAAAAGTCGGAAATATTTTGCTATTATGGTTGACGAAACTTGTGATATAGCCATCCGTGGACATTTAATATTCTGCATTCGAACTGTGAATAAAAATTTTGATATTTTTGAGGAATTCATGGGCTTTTATTATGGGTGTGCGGGACGGGATCGGGACGGGGAAAATTTTCAATTAAGTCGGGAAATTTTCGGGACGGGAAATGTTCAAAATTTCCCGAAGCTCTGAAAATCTCGAATTCTACACGTCACTTTCCCTTTAAGTGGTTTCTGGATTAAAAACTAACAATTTACGATAAGTTCCAGAAATTGACAATGCAGAAAACGTCGAGAAATAACGACATCTTAAAATGAGCATTCGGTATTTCCCGACTGCTCGGGATCCCGAAAAGTCGGAAAATCATTTCCCGAAGTCGGGATCGGGACGGGAATTTTTTTTCCCAATCCCGGTCCCGATTTTTCGGGATCCCGCACACCCCTAGCTTTTATGAGATTCCGAACACTGAAGCCAAAACTTTAAAAAGGGCGAGAGTGAGTCATTCATTAATTTATTTCAGTGATCAGAGCCCCCCCAATAATTTTGACAAGTCGGCGCCCCTGCTAATAATTAAATACAGACAGTCTTTAACCGAATGGTGTTCTTGGCAGTGGCGACTCGTGGCTTTTTTGAAGTGTAGGAAGAAGTTATGGTCAACTGAGAAAGGTTTGAAACATACGTTCAATTACAGTCGCACAAATCGCTCGTACTATCCATTGCATTTAGAATGTTACCTGCAGGCCCACGCACAATGTAGCGCAAGTGACCCACCTTGAACTATGAAATGTTTTAATGTGAACCTATAAAAACCAACGAAAATAGTATTGACAATATTTCAGATTTTGCAAGAATTTCGATTTTGTCCCCTCTCCTGTCGTGTGGATTGAGGATAATAAAAAGTGCTGTTTAAACGCTGAAATTATGCTACATGTTTCTAAATTGTGCTAGGATTTATTATTAATTACTTTTTCGGATAACTGCAGTTTTAAGATCAATTATGCATATACTTTTCGAGTTTTAAAACTTGCGTTACTTATTATTCACTACACAAAATTGTGTAGAATGGCTCAACAAACGAAATGGGTAAAATCTCCTCAGGAACAAAATTGACACGATAAAGAAAAGATAGAGGATGGATCGTCGCATGGTTGTAAAAAAAAAAAAAAGCGTGTCCCTGTGTATCCATACTCTCTTTTATTTGAGACAAGCCCGCTGGTGAAGTATAAATAAGATTTGGACGTAATTTTATTTCTGTTTCCTGAAAACCTATTCCTTTGAATTCGATTTCGTAATTTTATAACGCGGATTATTATTAAACTCCTAAAAAGTAGAGAACTGGAAGCAAGTATAAATCAACTGTAGGAAGCTCCTCACTTCCTACATGGAGGAATCGCCCCTGGCTCTTGGTGGACATTTTGGATCCACCAGCCACACATTTTGGTGAAATTGTGTGAGATTTGAGTCTAACTATCCACAAATGTGTTTTACACACATTCTGAAATGACTTGATTCTTTAAAAACTTAATTTTCTTTCCACTACAGCCCGACGATCCAGATTGGTCCAAATTGTGGGACTCCCTCAAATGTCCAGTCTGTTTGGCCGTCTGCACCGCGCCGATCCACCAGTGTCAAAAAGGCCACAACATATGCCAAGGTTGCAAGGTTAAGGTATTTGTCTGCCCCCTGTGTTCATCCAAGTATCATGAAACCCGAAACTTCTCGCTCGAGAGCATGATCGAAACAATACCTCTGCCCTGCAATTACAGGGACGAAGGCTGCACGTTCAAGGGAGAACAACGAAAGAGGAAAGAACATGAGTTGTTGTGCGAATGGCAACCGTACAGATGCCCAGTCGTAATGTGCGAAGCGTCCAGGAGCGAGGACGCAATCATCGACCATCTGATCACTCAGCACAAGTGGACGTTCTTCGATGAGACAGACAAGGTGAAGGATGGCGCATACGAGGACTTGCTGACGATTCCGATCCCGCCGCCAGGGAACCACGGCGTCGTGCAGTTCTTGAAGGTGGAGCAGTGGGGCGTGTTCCTGCTGATCGCTTCCGCTTGCTACATGACTGTGACGTGGGCGATGCAGATCATAGCTTCCAGGGCTCAGGCGAAGAACTACGAGTACCAGGTGGAGGTCTGCACTCTCGAGGAACATCGCAGGAAGGTCTCGTACACTGGATCCGTCTCCTCCCTGCTGTCGACAGTCGACTCTGTGATCGAGGAGGGATCGTGCCTCACGACCAAGTCAAAGTTACTGCGTGCAACTTGCCCCCCGGAGGAGGACGGGAAATGCAAAATGTCCCTGAAAATCAGAAAAGTCGCTTGACTATCTCCTACTTTTAAAAATTTAATTAATTTCTGTCCGTTACTAGCAATTACAAAATATTCTTCACTGTGAGACTTGTCGTTAATTTTCTTGTTTAGAAAAAATATTGAAAAGAATGTTTAGATTACAACTCCATTGCTAAAGTAACTACAATTGTGATCTAGTCAATTTGAGTTCAAATTCACCTAAATTGCATATATCAGAGTAACTGTGTAATAAAATCTAAATCTAACCATTAACAATTTTTAAGATTTTGTGTAACTGTGTAATAAGGGGTGACCTTCGCTGAAGGCAGCCTAAAACCAACTTTGCATCCGGGTAACTGCAATGTTGCAGGACGACGAACTGGGTTATGCAGAATCAGAAGGTCGCGAGGCTGGCAACTGACAAGGAGGTAGAGCAAGAGGTGTGTGTGTGTGATAAGTGTCCTAATTGTATGCATAGTGTAACAGTATAAGTATAATAGAACGTGTGATTGTGCTGCGTACCATCAGTTGTTTTGTTTACTAGATTGTTGTTTAACATTGATTTACTGAGAAAGGTATCACTTTTAATGTTGCATTTGTTATAATGAAAAGTTATTCTAGAAACGTGAGAATTACATAGTTACGTAATGGAAAAGGCTAATAAAAGGTTGAAAATTTTAAATCAAGCTTTTAATTTGTTTTTATCACAGGGTGTGGCACCGAAATTTATAATTTTGCTTGTAACCTGTGATGGCAACAACATGCAATCACCTTAATTTGCACTATGATATACAACAGAGATTATATTAAAGACAGATAATGAATTCACCTGTAGTCAAAAATCTGATCAAAGAAGTTGGGTATGCATCGAAGGAAGAAGAGCCACCTGCTTTCGTAAGCTACAGGTTCAAACTTACGAGACTGCAACTTGTCACTCCTACGTTTCTAGTTTTACGTGTTGGGAATCAAACAGGATCTTTCGCTACATATTCTTCTTCTCCTCACTGTGTCAAGATTACCAATTTTCCCTCTTTAATTATTACAGATTCAGTATTGTATTTTTTGAGACCAATCATGCTCTGCAAAAAGGGATAACTGTAACAACCAGTAGCGAAGCGTGACATCTTCACGTAGTCATCGCAAGATTTGCCAAGCGTCAGGATCGATCTTTCAACGGGGGGATATTTATCTGCGATAAACGCAAAGGCCATTTCCAATTCAATGTAAAAGCTCATACCACATATCTTACGACTACAAAATGCATAATTTTATCCCATACGATGAGAATTATTACATATGATTATATCATTCAATATATGTTTTCCCCTCTTAAGTTAAAATAGCAGACATTCGCAGTGGCGTGCCCAGGATTTTCGAAAGGGAGGAATAAGTGGTTGTTTTTTTTTTTAGTAATCATTCCTCATTTTGCCATCTTTTTCTACCTTTGACGATCTTATTTTTATATTGAGCCTAAGCAGGGATTATGACCATCACCAACCCCTCCTAGAGCACGACACTGGTCACTCAGAAGAATCTTGATGACTCAAGAGAAACCCTGCCGCAGCTGTAACCATGGGGATTGGGGCTGAAAGAAGGCCTGTTATGACCCAGCCTTCAAGAGGGGGGAGGGGGAAGTAGAGGTTGTTGGACCATGTTGTAGGGTCTGCCTGTTCGGAAGCGTTCGACTGTTCTCGGCACCGGCAGAGACCAGAGAGATTCGCACCACTCTGCGATGAGCTCAGCCGTCCAACCTAATCTGTGCGTCCAACACCATATATCTAATCTGTGCCATTGCCTTCAATAGGAAACTTGCGGGAGGGTTCGGTGCGAGGGATAGTACCGGGCTCTCATTTCGATGCGTTAAACTTTAGCGAATCTCTTGCATATTCCGAGCTGTTTCATGCTGTCGCTTGGCTAATTTCGCAACAAAATTGCCAATATCCTGACTTCTTTTCTTTTTGGTTCTTCTCTAAACATTGTTAAAATGCAATATTTTTAATATTTTGCTTGGTCATCGCCGCATCCCCCGATCTCGCCTCTGGTAACAACAACAAATAAAAAATGAAAAAAATAATAATTTTGTTTACATTGCTATACTTGTTTCACATTTTCATTAATAAAAGTAATTACAGATATACTAAAATTCAAGTAAACTCAATAAATAAGATGAAATTATGTACTAGGGATGGCAAATCTGCCTGAATCGAGGAAGTGCATCTAGCTAGGTGTGATTAGCCTCTACAACATGTTTACGTTGTTTGGAATATCATTTGACAAAGCATTTATTTGTAATATAAATAGCTGTATCTAATGACGCTCTTCAAGCACTGAGAGAAATAACATTCAGTACATATACAAAACCGAAATCCTTCGTATCTCTGAGCAATCTTCGGTGGACAATATGAAGAGCCGATCAGGGTTTCATTTTGTGTGTGTGTGTGTGTGTGTATTGCAACAGTTCTTTAATTCAAAGACATTTTACAATTATATTTTGTTATTTAGTTTTGTGCATAATCTGAAAAGAATGAAGAAAACTTCTGTTGTGTTACTCTATTCAATGTTGATGTTATTTTGTTTGTTATTCGTAACTATAGTGACTGTAGAAATTGGTTAATATACTAATGTGTTAAGTAACATTTGAAAAGTTATTTTTATTTAAAATATTGCAACAAATTGCTCCACACTGGGGACAGTTGCAATAAATTGGCGACCCCCAGCCAGGATTCGAAAATTGTAAGTTGATAAGAACTGAACTGATAATGCTACAATGAAGAAAAGAGAAGTGCCTTACGTGCTTCGAAGTAGTGTGTGCCTTCAACCGGATCTCAGTGATGTTGCTGAAGTAAGCAACGAAGAGGACAATTCTGGTAAGCAAATGGAGGATTTACTCTGTTGTAAGGACAGATTTTCTGACACTCGCATGATTGAATGCACGTCATGCAAGAAATGGGAACACGTAAATTGTAGGGGTCTTACAGTTATTCACTGGGTAATATTCAGCTCTATGAAAGAAGACTATTACTGTAAGGCATGCAAGCCAGAATTCAATCCATTCACTCTAAAATCATATTTGGATACAGTAAATCCCAATATTGACCAAATTTTATCTGCTTTTCACTTGAGTTTGGCCCAACATGAGAATAGGTTGCAAGACAAGTTGCTCCAGAATACCGAAACTCTGGAGAATAGGTTACTCCAGAATACTGAAGCTCTGGAAATTAGGTTACTTCAGAATACTGAAGCTCTGGAGAATAGGTTGCAAGACAAGTTGCTCCAGAATACCGAAACGCTGGAGAATAGGTTACTTGAGAACACTGAAGCTCTGGAAAATAGGTTGCAAGAGAAGTTGCTCCAGAATACCGAAACGCTGGAGAATAGGTTACTTCAGAACACTGAAGCTTTGGAGAATAGGTTACAAGATAGACTTGATCAGAACACTGAAACGCTGCGCGAAAGTTTACAAACAAACTGTGAAGTTTGGGGCACAAAATTGGTTAGGTTGCAGCAAAGTACTGAAAAACTGAATGAAGGGCTCCAACATGTAGAAAATAAGTTGCAGCAGGTTTCTGATGCTTGTCAATCAGCTAATAGGTTACTAAATGAACGTATAAATGATGAAGTAACGTTATTAAATTCGAAAGTCAGTGATCTGGAATCAAAACTAGACCATCAGGATGATGAGTTAAAACAACACTTATCAAACCAGTTGTGCCAACATGAAACTTCTATAAGTACACTACAAACAAATATGAATACTACGCAGGTAAAGTTGCAAGAATTTGATTCTATGCTTAAGGATTTAAATGAGAAATGCATTAGCTTAGAGCAAAGCGATGTTATTTGTACTAGTATGGTTAGAGACGTTCTACAACCAGATAAAGAATTAAGTAATGCACTTATTAATGAACATAGGCACATAGCATGCCAAACTGATACAAGATTAAATTCTAAATTAAAGCATGTTGTTTTTAGTGAACACAATAAATGCGAAACATTTCATACAGGTTCTTCTGGCTATGATACATCTGATGCTGAACTGAATTCTGCAAAGGAAAATGTAACCAAATTGTGCAAGGGCAAATCTGCTCACAATAAAAGTAGAAATAAATTTGGTAAAGCTTTCACTTCACAAGGCAAAAATACATATGCATTGCGGCATTGTGTTCTAGATAATACTGAATTTACTAATAGCAATCCTACTGTTGACAAAATCCATTGTACATGTTCACTAAATAACCATTCATGTCTTTCTTCGTTGAACAACTCTTTGCTGTATGATAATGAGCACGTACATACTTGTGATATTGAAAATAATGCACCTAGTTCTTTATGTGCTACAGACACATCAAAGCAAATTTGTTCTACATCTAACAGAAATTCCATACCTTCTAGAACTTATGTTGCTTGTGATAATAAAGAAAATTTCACAGGTCTTGGAACTTCAGTATGTGGTTGCCAACGTCAAAGTACATGTCATTCCTTAATCCATGATCAGTTTCCTGATGACTTAAATGTAAATCATTGTCCTTGTACTAGAACAAACTGTACTTATAACCCGATGTGGCTTAATAATGATTCTACATGGAATTCTTATAATCAGTCTGATAAATGCTCTAATAGATTTTCACGAGTTAGTGAACTCAGTCAATTGCCACGTTTTGGAGGAGATGTTTCAAAACAGTCTGCTAGAGAATTTATCGAACAACTAACTACAATGTTGAACATAATTGGTGTTCCTTCCAAGTATAAATTATGTATAATTCGTAAGTGTTTTTATAATGTAGGCGCTTACTGGTTCAACAGTGAAAAGAAGAGTTTCATTTCTTATGAGGACTTTGTACATAAATTTCTTGATCAGTTTGCATCTAATGAGTTATTAGAAAGTCAGTTGACATTGTTACGATCTAGAAAATACAACCCAGCTTCAGGTTTGTCATTGGAAGCATACGCTTTAAAAACGTACTCTGCTTATTGTAACCTTGTGGAAACTCCAAACAAAGTTGAAGTAATACGGATGATTTTGAAGCAGCTACCTGAGTCAATTTCAAAGAATGTGGGCTGCCATAATATTACAGATCTTAAGCAACTGACGCAGAAATTAAGGACTATTGATTTGTATTCGAGCGAAAAGAATAAAAGTTTATCTTTGCCCGGTGATAATACAGATTCTGATGACAGGGCTAATAAGAAGAGAAGTTTCGACAGACCAAAATACTTCGTCAGGCAAGTAAATGTTGAGCGGAATTCTTATGATTCTACAACACAGACTGAAAATGCAGGAATTAATGTAAATAATCGCCCATTTCACAGAAGATTTGAACGCAATCCCTCAAGAAGGCAGTTTGTAAGGTCTGAAATAACTAATAATAACGTGAATAATTCTAACTTCAGACGTGAAGATTATCCATCCAGATCTAATAATAATGGAAGTGCTGGTGTTAGAAGAAATGCAAATGTTGATGAACAATCATCTTATATTAGTGGTCAGTATTCACTTAATTGTAATACTAATCAGAATAGTGGCAGTGTTTGTAATAATTCTCGTAATTCGATAAATTACTCGGATGCTAGAACGGATAATACTGTTTCATCTGAAAGATTAGGTGAGTTTATTTGAACAGTGAGTTGATCATCGCTGTTACAAGAAAGTTCATTGTTTCTTATTATCGTGAGTAAAACAGCATGAATTTATTATATTTGTTCTGTTTATTTATGTTTTGTTGATCATCATATTATCTTTTATGTAAGAACTTATGTTTGACTTCTCCTCTCACAACTGTGTGACTTATTTCAATGTATCAAAGACAAGTGTTTGACGCGAATAAAAGCAGAACGCGCCAAGAAAAATATACAAAGTGTCTCGCTGGAAGAACGATAAGAAGGAATATATGTAATGTAGGATAAAATGAATGTAATATGGTATACCATTATAATGAAGGACTTCATTTGCACATATAGCTTCAAAGGGAAGAAGTGCACTCATGAAGAATATAACCCTTTAAATGGATATAAGATGGTTATGAAATAGTAATGGTAATGAGATTGCAGTAAAGAAGAAATCTACTGAAGATGGCTGTAAAGAAGATGTGAAAGGAATAAGATTGGTGCCAAAGAAATAGTAGAAGAAGAAGTGAAGATGATACATTGAAGATGTTACGTTTGAAAAATATACGTATTTCTACATCAAAGTATGATATCAAGGGTTTCAACCGGAGGAGGAGGCTATTGCAACAGTTCTTTAATTCAAAGACATTTTACAATTATATTTTGTTATTTAGTTTTGTGCATAATCTGAAAAGAATGAAGAAAACTTCTGTTGTGTTACTCTATTCAATGTTGATGTTATTTTGTTTGTTATTCGTAACTATAGTGACTGTAGAAATTGGTTAATATACTAATGTGTTAAGTAACATTTGAAAAGTTATTTTTATTTAAAATATTGCAACAAATTGCTCCACACTGGGGACAGTTGCAGTGTGTGTGTGTGTGTTTTAGGGTGACATGCCAATTCCTTGTTTATGTGAAAAGGTGAATTTTAATGTAAAAAAAAAAGCATGTGCGCATCACAGTTAAAGATTTTCGCATGAACAAAAAAATCCAAAACACAATCTGAAGCCTCCGTACCGGAGTGGTTAACATAGCGTGCTACCAGGTCAGAGGTCCCGGGTTAGAATCCCAGCTTGGGCATGGGTGTTATTTGTAAGTCTCCTTCCATCAATTTCATCACTCAACAATCATCCTCATCGTCGAGATTAATCAAAAGTGGAAGAAAAGCGACGTAAAATATCAAAACTGACTTTTGTCACTTTATTTTTCTTGCTCTAAAGTCAGTCTTAGACTTTTTGATTGATTAATTGATTTAGTTTATTTTACTTCGCGTTTTGTGCCTCTTGGCTAATTTGCGAAGATGGGGATGCGTGATGTAATTGATGAATGGACATTCACAAACAACCAAGCCTGAGCGGGATTCGAACCCTTGGCGTCGGAGTGCGATATGCTAATCACTCGGCCACAGGGTCCGGCAGTTTTAGACTTTTGTAGCTAACTCTACCATGCGATTATTGGACATGTAATTTAGTTTCCTTATAAGGGAAAAGGCACACGTGGTTCACAACAAATTTTGTGGGACGCTGACTGCCTTAGAGCGTCACGTTTGTTCAGTACTTGAAATATACTGCTGGACAAAAAAAACCGGACACTTGCATTTTTTGTGATACCGCATACATTCTGATTCGAAGGCTAACTAAATTATTGGAAATATATTCAACAGAAAACAAACTTTGAGGATGTTCTACATACATTAATAAGTTAAATTAGAACAAAAACGAAAGTTACAGAAAACTACCAAACTGAGAGCGTAATTCATAAGTAATTGCAATTCAGATGTCAAATATTAAAGTGTCCGGTTTTCTTTGTCCAGCAGTATATAAATCTCTTCACAGCGCCAAGTGTATTTTCCAAACAGTTGTTGCGGAAGGTTATAAATAAACAGGGTGTCTACTAGTCAAGAACAATAAAGAAGTAGGAAAAGAACTGCATAAAAAAGCAAAAAATTATACTTCTCGTCAAGAAATTTTGCTATTACAATGATTCATTGATTGAATTAGTTTCCTTCACTTTTCTGCCCCTTTTAGCTAATCATGAAGATGAGGATGAATGGTGGTAAAATAAGATGAAGGGACAATCACAAATATATATGGACGATCAATAAGAGCCCCACATAAAATTATACTGGCTGAGTGTCCAGACGCCAGAGCCTCGCTAGTCTTCCAAATGCAGTCCAGCAGTGGCGTGCGGGGACATTTAGACTAGGGTACGCAACATGGGCCAACCGAAATGGATTATGGGGGCCAGAACCCCCTCCCCTCCCGTGCCATTATGTTATTCAGAAAATAACTTCTACAATTTTATAATTGGAAATTTCTCATCCTTGTATCAATATCCAAATGTAACGAGGTAAAATATATGTATGATATTTTATATTCGCAAATATATTCTGATAGTAGCTACGTAGAGACCAACAATTCAACTTCTATTATTTCCTTCATGCAGTGCGATGAACATTGAACGGGAAGGAAATGGCACTCAGTCAACCACTCTGTAGAGATATTTTTTTTCTTCTCAAAATGCCTAATATACTGCTTACCATCCTTCACAACTCCTGCCTGAAACAATTCTTGCAAATCAGGAACAGACCTTCCATTTCGGATTGTTTACAATTTTTTTGTAAATGCCGAAAATCTCTTCTCCAGAACGTCATCAATAACTCTCGGTCCTCCTATTTTATCACTTCACTGCAACGACAAACAATAGAGATCCTGTAATGTAAATAATATGAACTAAATACTCGCTGCAAATTTCACACGACAGAAGATAGCAAAAGTCAACATCCCACGGTACGGTGTGTCCGGTCCGCTATGCCCGAAAACAGCGCGTTCTTGAGGACGAATGAATCTGAGTTGCCCCTCTACAAAGTATTTTGTAGAAGGGAGATAATTAAGGACAAGTAGAAAATACGTGAGCATACATCCCAGAACACTTCAAAAGCTAAAATAAATTATGATAGGCGCAATATAATATCCCGTACTCTGTGCGAAACTTGCAAATTGTTCACATATTTTCTCCTCGACACAGTGACGACGCCAAGAGGGGGGCTTCACGCAAGACCCAATCCGCAGTCGGCCAGTCCATTCTGGTCCTCACCTCCCTATACGAAAAAAAACAACTTGCTAGCATAACTTTAAACCTCATATAATTTTTTTATGTGATAGTTTACGCATATATTAAATATGATCTTCCACCACTACATATTCTTGCCCTCCTTTGTGAATCCTGTATCATTTTTTATAATGTATTTTTATTGCAACCCAACACAGTGATATATCTACGCGTGGCTGCTAATTGCTAGTAAGCTAAGCATTCCAGAAAAAAAAAATAGATGTTGACTCTGTCAACACTGCATACGCGCTCAAAATCTTGGGTACCCTAGATTCTTAGAACCGGGAAAGAAGTGAGAGGGTAAGCGCGGGCAGACCCAAACACGTGGTCGGGCTGATATGAGCCAATGGGATTTCCTTCCGAATTTCTAGGGTACCAAACATAAGAAACAGCGTCTTTCTGCGGAAATTGGCAGGAACGAGGATCGGGTGGATGCCGAAGTCACAATCGGGATCATTCGGGACTGTCTTCAGGAAGGCCAGGCTATGTAGGCTACACGAGACGGGCAGCAGCGTGTTCGTGCGGAAATCGGAATTTCTTGCAGTTGAACTGCTTTCGGAGCGATCATTGTTCGATTTTCATGTTCGGGGAAGACGAAAAAATGTTTATTTTTTTCTTATTGTGTTGTGGGTACGCACCCGCATTGCATACTTGCGTACCCCGAATGCACGCCGCTGCAGTCCAGGATGCATTACCCATACAGCACACGAAGTCAGAATCATGTTTCTGAAAGGTTACGAAGTCTCATTTACATAACATACTTCAGTGTTTCCCTGTCATGGTTGCTTTAACGTTGCGTGGTGCTTTCATATTTTGCGCTCGTTACATCTTACACAGGGATCTTTCAACGTAGTTACGTGCGATAGCCGACTCGTTGCTTTGCTTCCCATCATCCACTGCGCGAAAGAAGTTGAACGACGCTGCGCACCGACGAAACCAAATACAGATGAGTATAGTGGAGCCCAAGTTAAGAGTTCAGTATGGGCCCTTATGGGCTTTTACTTTTGAGATCACCACCCCTAAACAAGTGTGTTTCTGTCAGAAACAAAAGTCGTTATCATTCGAAGAGAAAATAATAAATAAGCAAAAACCAGAGGAAATATAAGGCTTTGATGGTTTACACCTTCTTTTGCAATTCGGACCATCAAAAAAAGACGTTTTCCTTTCTTGTGTTTACCGCGATTTGGGGAGTTAAAACTAACAGCCGTCCGACGGTTGCCACTTGCTGCAAACACGTGTTGGGAAGAGGGAAGGGGGTGGGGAATGGCCAGGCAAAAGTTCGTGAATAGGCGGCTCCTGTCGGGGGTCAAGTGGTTTGTTGTTTGCGTACGCGCTTTCTCATTTTGGGTATTTCTTGAAGGAATTTATTATTATAATTATTCTACAACAGGAAAATGGCAAGGGGTGGTATTATCAAGCATAAAAGTGTCCAGAGTCTTACAAGTAAAGAGAGACAAATTGTAATAAATATAAATATACTTCAAGCAGAAAAATCCCGGTAAAAGTGTTAGTTGGACTGCAAGCGAAAATGCTGAAACGACTGGAATTTCGTTCAAAACTGTTTACAAAATTAATAGCGAAGCGATTAAAGGTCCTCTTGCAACACCAAACGAGCAGAAAAAACGTCAAGAGGTACGCAAAATCCAACGACTTCGAATATAACTTTAATACGAGGCGATGTGCGGCGAAACTTCCCAGGCACATTGTATATAATACATTGCCGGATTTTTCGGGAGGAGGTTCACTTGCCCCTCCCAAAATGATGACTAAGTATTATGAAAAGTATTGAGAGCGTTATATTAAAAGATATAAAAAAAATGATCGAGCCATTTTTCCTAGATAGTTAAAAGAATGTCAGTCTCCTTTCTGTAATTATCCTTCATATGAGTAAAAATACAATAGAACTCCTTTTATTTCACACCTCTACTAATAATTGATTGATTGAGTTTTAAGTCCAATTTTATGCGCAGATAGGTTAGTTGGGACTGGACCTACAGTTTTATGTGAGATACGAAGTACTATGTGCCTCCAGCAGGTATCGAACCCTGGATCACTTGATTATAATGCGACGACGGAAATTCTGCTAATGCTATCCCCTTATAATCGAAGGACCCTGGGTTCAGTTTCCTGGTGGAGGTACATTCTACGATGAATTATACATTGAAGGCTCAGTTCCGATTAGTTCATCTGACCACAAATTACACCTAGAACGAACCCTTGCAATTATATTGATGTGAATGACGTGACGTGTCCAATGGGCATATATGCTGGTCATAACTCCTCCTTGGATAAGTATTCCTAAAAGAAGAGGGTCAACAGCAGGAGAAGATGGCATATGAGGACCAGCTACTAAAAAGTATACGTACTACCCCCTCCCCCTTCGAAAACACTGGGCACAACACTGATATAAGGGCACTCTTTGATGTGTCGAATAAGTTGCAAATCTGCACATTATATTTCCAATATTACGTAATACTTACAGCATATTCTGTGCACGTCCCAGAAAAAAATAATCTAGACCCGCCTATGACTGTCGAGCTGCTGCTGTGCAAAACGAATAGAGGGACAAAACAATAAAGACACAACAAGACTTTCTGTGCGGCCTTACGAGTTGCTTGCGAGCACTTACAGGTCGGGGGGAGAGATTTGCTTTGGTGTATGCCGGTAATGAACACGGTTTTGTCTTAAACGAGACAGTGTGCCGAGAAATGTGAAACAGGCCTCTCCGATGGCACAGTGGTAACGTCCTGGTTTGATACCCTTTGGAGGCATATAGTGGTTCGGATCCCAGTTTAAACTGTAGGTCCAGTCCCGATTAGCCTTTCTGTGCAAAAAGTGGACTTAAAGGGAAAAAACACGGCCAACGTACACGATGAAATGGACAGCAAGACGTATGACAAGTATATTCGGGAAGAGTTATTTGCAAATCTCCCTCCATGGACCGTCATTACTCTGTACTACAGCCGCATGAAAGAACAGCTTCCCATCAAATCATGGCGAAAGGATTTGTATTCTTGTATTGAACAGTACCCGTTCCGTTAATCACTAACTTTTGTTGCGGCGTGTACTACAGCAGAAGTTCGATGCACGCCGGAGTCTTCTTCCACTGCGCACCATGCGGCAACACTGTCCCCATAAGCCCCATACTGAACTCTTAAGTTGGGCTCACCAATAGCGTGGCAGTGTTGCCAGGTCTACTGATTTCGCAGGAGATTTCCTGATTTTCAGCACGGTCTACTGATCTCCTGACAAGTTTCATGAAAATGTGGAAATCTCCTGATTTTTTGCTTCCTTAAATATTTATAATGACCAATTATTTTTAAAAAATTGAAAGTTTATTTAAAATTTACATATTCAGCTGATGGAATGCAAAGATCCATGAATATTCTGCAGAGAGAGAGAGAGAGAGAGAGGTAGGTGGTGGAGGAGGGTTATACCATAGAAAATGGTTATACCAGGCTTGATGACATTGGGAAAGTCGCGCGGTTTCTTGAGCCCATTGTGCATTGGGAACTCCAACACGGGTGTCCCATCTGGTGCGTTTTTTGTCAAAGGGGAGGTAACTGAAAACTGGTTACAACTAAATACCAATGTTGCCACCCACACATAGGAACAAGTTTTCCGTTTTATGGTAGTGTTTATTAAAACTCGGATAAAAAGGGAGTCCACATAACGAATGCAGCTAAAGGTTATGGTTACAAAAGCTCTTAGTAAAATGTCGATTTATTGATTTGGTTTATTTTACTTCGCATTTCTGCCACTTTTGGCTAATCGCGAAGACGAGGATGAATGATGATATGATGAAATTGATAAAGAGATAACCGTGCCCAGGCCGAGATTCGATCCCGACACGGCCGGACCCTGGGGTCGAGTGGTTAGCACATCGCGCTGCTACGCCAAGGGTTCCGGGTTCGAATCCCGCTCGGGCTTGGTTGTTTGTGAATGTCCATTCATCAATTTCATCATTTCATCACTCATCCCCATCGAATTTGCCAAGAAGCACAAAACGCAAAGTAAAATAAACTAAATCAATCGATCCCGAGACGAGTTCCCTGATGTCATAGCGCTGTGCTAACTACTCAGCCACGGAGGTCGGCTTAGTAAACTGCTGTTGCAGACTTATGCCTATGCTTGTACGTCGCAGTCTCTTAACTTAGAAATAATGGTTCATGTTTTTATTTAAGCCATTTCTGAGCGTAACTGCTACTACAATTGGTCTTATGTCCCTTTATACTCAATCAATACTGTGGCGGTAGAAATTCTCTTTCCCGATTTTAGATCAGATAATCCTCGAATGCAAAAGGCGATTTAATTAACATTTACATTGTCTGGAGTGACTGGGAAAAAAGTTGAAGAAAAAACCTGCGACTTGTCTGATACTGGTTCCCGGGTTCGAATCCCGGACTGGGCATGGGTGCTCTTTGTGAGTGTCCCTTCATCAATTTCACATCTTTATGATTAGACAAATGTGGCAGATGCGAAGTAAAATAAACCAAATCAATCAATCAATCTGTGTAATACTGGTTGGTTACATTCCTTGATTGAAAGTAAAATTTTAAATCAAGGATATTTCGGGGGTTCAGGCATGATAGCCCTTTTCCATTACCATTAATGCGAGTATACTTTGAATGTGTTGTTAAAAAAAACTGTGGGCGTTCTTACATCCTCTAACGTTGTCTAATTTTAAATAAAATCAAGCTAAGGTGTTATTAGGTAGAGTAATTCAAAAATTTATCCCCGAATGCGTAATGGCTGAAGCTCTAGTCTTAGTTAACACAAAATTCACGAAATGTTTCCATAAACTTTTAAACGCCAAGTACATAAATCCATGCACAGTCACAACCATTTATTTTAGAATATTTCTGAGAGATGAACAGAAAATCGAGGTCGGATTTTTTCCAGTACTGTCACTTGCACCCCCTCTGTTTTGGCACTCGATCATCGCCACTGGTTGGGGGAAACTGTATCTTTACCTTAGGTGAATTAAGGGGGTGAAGTTATCGTACCACTTGAAGTACAAATTCATAATAAAATTTGTATTAACATAACAGTATTATCTTTTGACAACTAAAATTAATAATTAACGTTCAATATTGATAGTGGGAAGATTTTCCCACTCAACCCCCCCCAGAACGTTGATAATACACTATTATTAGTTCTTCTGATTTTTTAAGCAGATCTCCTGATTTTTCAGGGGACGATCTCCCGATTTTTGAAAATATGACCTGGCAACGCTGTAGCGTGGTTTGAGCTTTGTTTCATGGAACAATCGTCTTTGTAAAGGCAGAGGTAAGTGTATTAATATTTACTTTTTTAACAGTAGTCTTTTTTACGACGAAAATACAGAATTCACAACATGAAATAAATTAAATATAGGCTACTATAATTAATTCTGCTTCCTCCATGATTGGAAACAAAGTGCGAAAAGTATGTTACTTTTATTGTGAAATTAAAGTAGGGTGTGTGAACATACATATGTTATATATATATATACAGAACAAAACAGAATTACTTACGTACCGTGTAATACCTATTTCTACGTGCAACGTAATCAAGGATGTAGAGTTTGTTATCATTCTGCCGAGCGTGGCTGACTATCGCGGGACCGTTTACCCATTGTACCCCTCGAGAATTACGTAAAAAATTTTTTAATCGACAGCTTTCAATGTTTTATGTAATGCAAAAGTGGTTCCAGCTTTAGGAAAGCTCAAATAACGGATATATTTGATACCATAGAATGGCACACGTAAGATAAAATCTTCAATTTCTAAGTATTTTCGCCACTTTTTGTTGGTAAACATTGTTTGTATGTACAGTAAAATAGCGAAAGAACACGCCGAAAATGACTATCAGTACCAAACCTAACAATCCTAACCTAACTACATAAAATTATAGCTGCTTTTGTGGAAAGTCGTTTTGGGTGCTATATTCACTTGTGTGAAGTCTTCGGGCTGTTCTGCTTCACAGTAAAGTAACATGCTAAGGAAACAAACGTACTTTGCTTCACAATAACACATTTCCGAAAGCTAAAATCAACTGAAAACGTTCATAAACAAGAAAATCTTCATAAACAATGCAAGATATTTCACTTTCTTTTGGGGTACAGAGGGACAAGTGAACATTTGGTCTCACTGCAGAACATGGGCGGCTTTTTTCCTCTAAATAGACAAACAAAATTTATATCCCCTGAAAGTACGTACCTTCTACTTCCATTTTCCGGTGTTCCTTTTACGATTTCTATTATATTATTGCGCGTAAAAAATGTTTTTCCTGCTACTAAAAGCAATGCATTTCTCCATTTGTTCGTGTCCATATTGTTTACGCGCTCAAGTGTTGTGCGATAAGTGAGACCCTTCGTTTCGCGGCATTCGAGTTGATTTGTCGCTCCGGATTCCACCCACAGACGCACAGTTTCTTTCATTATTTCAGATGAGGAATGCTTACAAGGTTGGGTTCCAATAGCATAAATACAATAAAAAATGTTTTTCCTGCTACTAAAAGCAATGCATTTCTCCATTCGTTCGTGTCCATATTGTTTACGCACAGTTTCTTTCATTATTTCTTCGAGGAATGCCTACAAGGTTAGGTTAGGCCTGTTAGGTTAGGTTTCATTAGCATAAATACAATGACTAATTATTATTTAGGCTAAGTGAACTAAACCTAGCTACCTAACAACATAGGCATTTTTTACTTTCGCTAGATTTGTGCAGGAATATGCCTTTTCCTTCGTTGCTACGATTTCAATACCGCCCAACCTGGACACATTTTTCTGGTTTTTTTAAAGAAATTTTTTTTTCCGCACCTTAAAACTTACTTTCCCCGATTACTAACTACAAAACGTTACCAAAAAATTATGAATCACGTTCCTCCTAAGCAGCCCATATTCTGCAGTCTTACCGAACATTTCCAGCGCGCACAAATAAAATAACATGGAAGAATACTGGAAAGTGTTCCGTTGTGGACTGCTGCTGCTGCTAATGTCACTTGACGTTGGTATGAATAATTATTACAGACCAAAATGCTTTCATTGTTAGGTTAGGCAGCTCAAATTTGAAGCATTAAAATTCTTCCGTAAATACTTTACAATGCCCGCAATGTAGGTGTGAAGGGCTATTACATTCCTAAATGCATTTGTTAGGTTAGGCAGGCCAGGTTTAGGGCTGTTGTGATAGCAATTCCATATGCTATTCTCATCACCTGTTGAAGAAGCTGTGGCCTAAATATACACCTTTTGCATTTACATTATACCTCCCCCCCTAATTTTGCACAAAACTTACCCTATTCTTGGAAAAGAAAATTTTCTATCTTTCGTGTGTATAGTGAAGAGGTGTAGAATACCTTGTACCATATAAGTTGTTACCTTCCCAGCCTCTATCTAAAAATATTCACGTTTCAACTAATTCATTCTGCGATATAGTTACAATGTGTAAATTGAGGGCAGCACCATTGTCATGCAGTTTTTTGAATTTTACACACTGGCTAGATGAGTAGGTAGCAACAGCTATGCCTGCTTCGAGATATGTGCTGACATGTAACAATAACCTTTTTTGCCCTTTTGTAGGCATAAACCTGAGCTGCCTAACCTACTCATGTGTGCATCCTATTTATAGCAGGAATAAATATGTGAATAGTATAGGTAAGTCAAGTTTAGGTTATTTCACCTATTGGATGCATACGTCAGTAGGTTAGGCAGGTCAGGTTTACGCATACTGTATAAATGGCCCAAAAATATTTTTTGTTACATGTTCGCACATGTCTCCAAGCTGTTTTTCCCAACTCTATTTTTGATTACATTGCTTGCAAAAATATAATTGTCACATTCTTTCAAACTTATGCAATCAGACTTTGTTTTAAAATATGGATGGGATCTACAACATGCACGAAGTAAAATTGTAAATTATTTTTGAATCTCGATTCTTGTTAGTTCAGCTCCTTTGGTGGCAATAATAAAATTAGCCGTTGATAACACAAAATGTACATGACACTCTTAATCAAAATTCTGTTTACATTTAAGTATACAATTATAGACAAAACAGACATGGTACTGGCTACCATAGCCCTCTGAAAGATACAGCATGCCATGACTTGCAGTAGTGTCACAGTGCTGTGACTGGTTACATGTATATTATTACAGGGTATGACTGAAGATGACCGGACCCCTCTCAGATTTTCTTCATATTTGGCATACTTACTAATTGGGGCCTGCTAATGATGAATCTGAAGATAAAAATTTGTCGGAAATGTCTAGAAATTGCAAAATATTTGCGAACCATTGACGCTAGCCCAACAAACCATTGATGTGTGGTTAGGTTAGGCAAACATAGTTAAAATTTCATGTCGTAGTAGTATCAGGAATATATATATATTTGCTTGTGCAACAAAAAATTTTGCGAAAATAGACTGTTTCCATTCCGAAAACTAACTCCTTATTTTCACTTATTTTGCAATTTCTAGACATTTCCGACAACTTTTAACTTCAGATTCGTGATTACGAGGCCTCAATTAGTGAGTATGCCACATATGAAGAAAATCGGAGAAGGGTCCGGTCATCTTCAGTCGTTCCTATTACAGTGACCAACTGTGCCAGGTGATGAAGCTAATGCTTTTATTATTATTATTATTGAATCTGGTCTCATTATTCATTGTAATATGAGGAATGTTTGTTACGAGATACACACTAATTCATAAGAGATTGTGTTGTATTATTAGTTTCCATGCTGCTTGTTAGGTTAGGCAGTTATGTGCATGGGTTAAGTAAGCACCACTCTGAAAATTTGGAATGACCATATCACTAGATATTTAGTCAGCTTTTCCAATATTTTCACCATTAATCAAAACTTAATTTCTAATTTTATTTATTATTTACTTGCACCAGTCGTTAAGTTACTCAGTTAGGCTCATCACTTGTAAGCAGAGAATGCATGTTTTCCTTTCATTGTATCTGGCAGTACTGTTTTTAAATTTTGTGATCTACATTTTGAGAGCAAAAGTATGTTCTCTACTCATTTTTTTCTCCAGTCTTTTGAGGATGGAGGTATGACTTATTTTCTGGTGAGGCTTGAGATGCCCTGCATACATAGGCATGTGGTTAAAATCAAACCAAATTGTTCCAAGGAAGGTCAGCAATCGAGGAGAGGAGAATATCAAAAAAATTCAATCAGTTTTATTTGCATGCATAGGTTCACCCAGGAATTTTTGTATGAGAGGGGTTGGGGGTTGTCAACCAAATGAAAATGTGAGTCTGCTAGTTAGGTGGACCTTCGTGGTACTGAATGGTTAATATGTAGTTATATAAACATCATAGCCAGGAACATGCCTCTTATAAAAAAATAATTGAAAAAAATACACCTAATATATTTCTTATTCTCAAGCAACAATTTTAGTGCTGGATGAATTGAAAGTCCATCAAAAGTGTGCTACGATTGATAAATGCTGCTGTGCCATTCCAGACAATTGAATCCTATTATTTTAAAATGCTACAAGGATGAATAATTTTCCATTATTAAATTGTGGGGGAAAAGTAATTTGCTGTAATGGTAATAATGGTCCCACGGTTGGGGGGGAATGAATGTTCAATTGCAATGTTATGGGGGAAATGAAACATTAACTCCAACCTTGCATGTGGGGTAGGTTCCACCACTACCCTTTTTATACTCTACATTAATTCCACTATCAGTCACCCATCAAAATAATCCTGTCAGTTCATTACTGACTGTTGACTGTTGCATGTAATGGTTGTGTTCGGGCTGGGGTAGAATATACCCAATGTCCAAGGTTGCATTATTGTTTCTTCAATTTGTCTTCTATGCACTACCGAGAATTTCACATGTTAATTCATATGTAATTTATTTGAGTACTCATCCACATTAGGAATCCAATTTAAATAGAAATAAATTACTACTGATTTAATTCATAAAATTTCTTCTTTTAGGATCTGTTCACCAACACTGGCCAAATGCTAGAGCAAGAGGTGTCTAATATGGCAGAAGTGCGTGTGCGGGTCAAACTCAGAAACAACAAACAAAACAAGTAAGTTATAATGATGTAATGGAAACTGGAATAATTTGCATTTTTTTTACTCTCAAAAGTCATGAAAAGCAATACACTGATTCAGATTAACATATTTACACTGCAGTTACAGAAACCTAACTACGAATTAGATATTTGCCGGGCTTGTGGTTGTGCTAGTTTTAAAGTGTAATCTACCATCACATTCTCCTTGATTTACAGTGAGAACATTGGCATCAGCAAGATATAGATATCTGCCATTGCTCCCATCAGCCATTGTTCCTCCCACCAGACAGCTTGCTAAAGGCATATATAGCAAGAAAACTTGGTGAAACTTTTTCCCTCCATATGGCAAGCATAAAAATTCATAGAAAAAAAACATTTTCGCAAGCACCCCTCCACCCTAGTTGTCTCACTGTCACCATGTTAAACTACATGAGCATCCCCAAACTAACCCCAAGGCTCTATCAAACATCCCCATCTAACATTTTCCACTTCAAACTCAGAATCCAGAAACAATGAAATGCAAATTTATTTTCCAAATCAGCCTTGCAAATGTTGGTTAAATTACATAGCAGACATATATTCCTGTTTGTCCTTTTGTGTGACTTTCGCACAGCATAAGAAAGTGTTCATTGCGGTTTGAAGTGTTTTTTTGTTTAGGTTCACTTTATGCACAGATAAGCTAATTGGGTCTAGACCTACAGTTTAAAGTGGAAACCGAACTGCTAGGTGCCTCCACCGGAAATTGAACCTGGGACCCCTTAATTACAAGGCAACGACGTTACCACTATGCCAGTAGGGAGGTAATAAAGTGTTTGTGTTATCATTTTTTATGTGAGATGCAGAATTTTTTCCAAGAATGGTTTTGGTTCTTTGAGAAATTGTACAAACATACAGAGCTCATAATTAATTTATTTTCTCCCTTTCCAAAATTGAGCCTATTGTATTCTTAAATCACAGACATTAGAAAAAGAAGTCTCATTTTGGCACATCTATCCCTTCCCTTAGATGTGGCATAGTGAGTTTGAGATGCTTGACTGAAGGAATTGCCGTAAAAGTTTTGATATAAATGTATAGAATAACTGTCATTCCATGTTTGTTTTATAATCTCATAGAGTTGGAAGTGGTCAGAAAAACTGGCTTTTTTGGGGAAAAAAACAAGTTTTTTTTCTCCGTAGCTATTTTTGGTTGAGCTTTTTCACAAAAGTGAATGCAGGAGTTGGCAGTACTTTTCCTGTTGCATGGTTTTCGTATATCTCCCTACTGTAAAATGGGCACTCATTTCTAAATATAAAATACAATTTTCAATATGAAATTTGTAGCTAGATATAAACAATGTTTTCAAAAAAGCTGGCTTTTTTTGAATGGGCTGCTCTTTCAGAGTGTAATCTTCATATTTCGGTAGGCTTATTAACCCTTAGTTCGCCGTCGTAACACATATGTTACAAAAAAAGTATGTCCCTTGTAGCCGCTGTAACACATATGTTACAAACAGCTTTAGATACAATTATCGAGGGTTTGCCACACTTATATGTGTATATTGAGGTTGAAACACTGACAGTTCGTTCGGGAACTTGTTTTGCAATCTTGTTTCGAAAATTTCAAATTCCCCCCCTCCTTTCTCGGAATATGTCACGTGTTTGGGCTCACCCAAACACGTGTTCGCTCTTCAGTTGACAGACACAAAGAGCCGAGTCAACAGGGAAGAAAGATTCACAGTAGCTACACCAGATGCAAGTACGAACGAAAAAAGCAAAAGTTCGGGTTTTCTCCCCTAAGTAGCTGGAGAAGAGGGGGCAAAGTACACATTTTTATGATTTTTTCATTGAAATTCGGGGGATGCAGCCCCCGCCCGTAACCCCCCCCCCCCATGGTTGGGACATCCAAATTTTACATGGTTGCATGCACTGATCTTCTGCCTGCAAAACAAAAGTTATCCAAAGTAGATTGGTCCCATGGTGTCAGTTATAACAATTTTATGAATAATATGCAAATTGGCTAAAATTCGATCGAGTTTTAAGTTTTGCCTTATTATTCAAATTGTATTGCACCCACGAACATGAATCAAGTTTCATTCTGTTGCGGAAGGTCTATTCTTTGAGAAAAAAAGCAAAAGTTCCGGTTTTCTCCCCAAAGTAGCTGGAGAAGAGGGGGCAAACTCCACATTTTTATGTTTTTTCATTGAAATTCGGGGGATGCAGCCCCCGCCCGTAACCCCATTACGGTTGGGGCATCCAAATTTTACATGGTTGCATGCACCGATGTATTGCCTGCAAAACAAAAGTTATCCGAAGTAGATTGGTCCCATAGTGCCAGAGTTATTACGATTTTTCTCCATTATGTATACAAATTCAAATTTCCCGCTCAAAGCCTCGCCGACACTGGGCTTACTTTCGTCAGACCGTGCGGCGTACTAAGGGTTAAATATATCTATGTAGTATAAAAATATTCACATAACTAGAGTAGTTTTGTGTGTGTTTTTAATGTAACCTAATAGTATTATATGATTTTCAATGCTTGATTTTGTTATAGGATAATTTACATGAAGCAAAAAATAATATACTCCTCTATCTTTTGAGAATCTTGTATGAAATCTCTTTACATTAAAGTTTGTGTTCGGTAAAATACATTTGTATTCTGGCTTTCCAGTACATAATGTATAATTTGGTTAAATGGCGGCTAAACCTTGACATGGAGCAACTAGTGATATAATTTTGCTACTTGTTGCAGTGGTTCTCACCTTTGAGATCACAGCCTACTAAATTTATTTCTTAAAAGTAGATGCCCTGATCACAAGAATTTCATTCATAAATACATTTCTGATCTTTAAAGTTTGTGTAAATTAACATGCACTCTCAATGAATATTCAATATTAATATATAAACTATGGCATAATCATCAAAAGTAATACATAGTTCAATTATGTATAGGCTTGCTGTCAAATATGAAATTAGATTTAAATTAGTTGTCAACCCCTGGGTGCAACGGACCTTTTGTTGAAATGCACTGGCATTAAAACTGAAGCAGAAGCAAATAAGACTGACCGCAAATGGCAAAAAAATATTTAAGAGATCGGGACTGGACCTACAGTTTGAAATTAGATACTAAGCACTCTGCCTCCATTGAGGATTGAACCTCAGACCCCTTCTTATTACAAGGCAAGAGCATTTAATTTATTCCACTCCAGAGGTCCATTTATTTTTATGAAAGGTACCTTATATAAAAATCTGCCCTTTTTCCAACAACAGTACTTGCAAATTGTTCTCTCTGATTTGCAGGCTAAACTAAATCTTAATCTTGGATGAAGTAGCTAATAATCTTGTTAAGTATAGAGAAAGAACATTCAGACCGAAGCAACGCATGGTAGTGGGGGTGTCACATTGAAACCATTTTATTATTGAATCACTGCTTCCTTTGCTGATTATATATGGCTAGTTATTTATTAATTATAATAATTACAGAAATTACTATCAAATAAAAAATAATAACCAATTATTACATGAGTGTGTCACATATATTTTATCATTCCCTAAAACTTGCAAAACCCATGATTTTTATTAATGATTTTTTGTTTGTAGAAGTGCAGTTGTTTATTAAATATAATTATTACAATAATTACCATCATTACCAACTAATTGTACACTGTCACTGGCATGAGTATCTCGAATAAGATGACGCATGATATGTCCCCCAAGTGCATTTTGCCTCCTAATTACATTACATTTATGTTTTTATGAGCAGAAGTAATACAGAAATATTAGGAACATTCCAGGGAACCATGTAATTTATTTTCAGACAGTTGAAAAATCTAAAAAATAAGAGGTGGTTGGACTGCAAACCCCCTCCCCCTCTTCCTCGGTAAGCTAGGATTAAAATTGTAGCTGAACCACTATGCAATATGTGCCCACTGAGATTGGCCAATATATGTCTCTTGGCTGCTGCTGCATCATGTAAAATTTTTGTAGCTAGTTGTAAAATATGTGAGTACAAACCTGTAAACTCCTAATAATAACTTCAAGTGAAATAGGTTAGCTGCAATTGGTAAAAAGCCAAAATTTCTGTTGTTTTTTCTTTTTAAAAAAAGCCTGCTTTTTATCGAAAAAAGAAACCGTTCATTCAAAAAGCTAGATTTTTTGCAACTCTATCATCTCACAAGAAAACTTGGCATGTTATGCAGTAGCTTGTTGCACAGCCCAGAATGCCAAAATTTCATCTTCAAACATTGGTCAAATCACAATTTCCCGATAACTTATTGATCACTTTTCACATTGTGCAACGTTTTTATTTTCAAATTAAATGTCTTCCAAATTTGTGCAATATTGTTGATTGATTGAATTGGCTTATTTTACTTTGTATTTCTGCCACTTTTGACTAATCGCAAAGATGGGGATGCTGAAATTGATGAATGGACACTCACAAATACCTATGCCAGGCTTCGGTCCGGGACCCTTGGCATCATAGCATGTTGTGATAACTACTCCACTCCATCATGGAGGCAGCTGGAGTATTCTTTCTGTGATGAAGTTGGTCTTTTTTGTTGATGAAAGTCATCTTTGTTTAGAAGCCCTAGTGTGGCATAGGTATTCTTTTGCAGATATTATCACACACAATATATTTTAGAAATAAAATTGAAGTTAAGAATATTTGGTATATGGGAACTAGAAGTTAAAAAAATCTGGCTTGTTATTTTACTGATGCAAAATATTTTTCTTTAAATGAAAGTTCTGACTAGAATGTTAATTCCGAATTGATGTTACACATGACCGTATTTCCTTTACAGGAAGGAACTGAATGTTATTCCACTCCAACATGAGGGTATATTGCAGAACCTGCAATGGAATTCTTCTGAACTACAGAAAAAAGTGTATTTAAACAACAAAAATAAAAATAAAGGATATATTTTATGAAAAAATGTTTTTTTTTCATAATAACCATAACCACATAATGTATGTGTAATTTTTGAACTTCAATGCTGACATGAATTGCTTGGTTGGTTGGTTGATTTGGTGTTTTAAGTTCACTTTATGTACAGTAAGTCTAATTGGGACTTGACCTACAGTTTAAAGTAGGATGTGAACCACTATGTGCCTCCACCAGATATCAAACTTGGGATCCTTGATTACAAGGCAATGACGTTACCACTGTGCCATCGGGGAAGCCCTTGGACATGAATTGTGCCTGAGCACTCGCTGGCATCATAACTGTATCAAAGTATTTTTATTTATATTTGTTTGGTTGTTATTGTTGCTTTAAACACACTATACACAGATATGTACCTCCACTGTGTATCGAACTAGACACCCCTTGATTACAATGCTCTCATTTATATTTCTTACAGTGTAGGCTCAAACCGGCCAAACATCATAACAATTCATGGTGGTTGCGGTAAACGCGGTTTAAAATTACTTACGTGAAATTTAAAAGATTTCGTAATTCCGCGTTGCACAATTTAATGGTTCAATCCTATTAATTTCGAAGATCCACTGTCTTCATTCACAAAAGGGTATGGCGTTTGAAGTCATCTCCGCTTCAAACGCCGTACCCTTTTGTGAATGAAGACAGTGGATCTTCGAAATTAATAGGATTGAACCATTAAATTGTGCAACGCGGAATTACGAAATCTTTTAAATTTCACGTAAGTAATCATAACAACTGTCTGGCGTTTTCTCATTTTTGTAATGTTACTGCACAAAAATTCCTGAAGTTTAGCTTTTATCCATTTTGCATTTCTCTTGTGAACAGGTAGTTTTTCCCAGTTTTTTAAATTTTTTTACTGGTTCATTAACTGAATCTCTTTTCATGGTCAATGTGTGTCTCCATTCTCCAGTTATGTAAGTATAAGAGACATTGTCTTCCAATTCAGGTTACTTTAGGACCCTTTGCATGATCTCCAGAGGTATTTCAAGTTATAGAATAATACATAATACTTCACAATTAATATTATTAGAATGCAGACTTGTCAAGAATTTCAAGTAGGTACGTACAAGGTTTTGATAAACTACAAACATGCAAGTGTTCTATTTAATTATTTTATTTGAGATGAAAGGCTGAAGTCACGTCTTGATTCTTTTGTTATTAACAGGAATATTACAAAACAGCAATATGTTACACCAGAATATACCAGAATTTAAACATGGTAATTTTTAGTATATGGAAGTTATATACTTTAAAACCACATACTCAATTTGTAACATTTGAAATCTAATTTGGAATATTCCTGTGTAATACTGATAGTTTGACCACTGTGTAGGTTGAAAAACCATGAAAGTTGAACATTATCCCTGTTATCCCTGAGAAATGCAGACAGAATCGAATTATCAGATGACCATGATTCTGCAAAATGTTTTACTTCCTGCCAGCCTCTCATCAATTGGTAAAGGGGATGGATAGTGACTGGAGCATGATGCTGATAACATCACTCAAATCCAATCTTCTTCATGACATGGTGTTACAAACCAGGGAGAGTTTTATTATAGCATGTAAAACACTATTTTATACAAATTTGATGTTATTTTAGAATTTAGTGATTTAGTTGTCAATATTTCATTTTCATTTGAGTTTCTTTTTTTTTTTTTTAGCTCTATCTGTTAATTGATATTAATGAATTAATATCCAGTACTTTTATGCAGTTTTTCTCCCCTTATATTAATTGCTACAATTAAGATATGTGGTCAATTCATGAGAGGTAAAATAAATACATTTAGATATCTTGCCTAAACCTAGTTTTCTAAGTAAAATCCTGTGAATTGTATTTTCAGGAAATGATTTACAAGCTAATATTGTAATAATTTTTGAAGGGGCTTAACCCCAATAACCCCCCCTCAAATATGCCATCCATGAATACATGCAATATAACCACAATGTAAAATACCATTGCAGTAATGTAACTGACATATTATGCAACCTAATGGAAATGTCTCTGTAATGTCGGTAATGTTACATTTACATGTTTCTGTAACATTATCAATGTTGTGTTATGTTCGCGGACATTTCCACATTACTGAAACTTACCCGAAACATTTTTGTAATGTTCTGCAACATTGCCGCAATGTTACAATGTTTCACGACTTATGTGTTGCTAACGTATCTGAAACCATGTTGTGCTGTATGGGTAATAGATACACCTTCAGTTTTCTAACATCTTAACTAGCTTTTTGGTAGGGGGTTGTAATTAAATAAATATTTATTTTCATAATTGCTATTTCCAACTCTACCCAAGTAGTGGTCGAATAAGTAAATGTTAAGAAAAAAAGGCCCAGAAAGTCAAGAATTTTGGATTTGTTGTTTTCATAAACACCCTGTTAAATCACTTTGACTGATTTCGTTAAAATACAATAGCAATACCAGGGACTTAACTGCTGCGAAAATTATAGATCGAAAAATCTAATTTTAAGGCAGTTGGAATAATAAAATCATGGTTGGAATTACTACCACAACACTTTTTCCTTGTCTTCTTCTAATACGTAGCGTAAAAGGTAGGCATGCGCATGTGCTAGTGCAACGTCATAACAATGACGTCAGACTTGAACTTAAATGTGGATCTTGAATCTTAAGGGCCAAACAACACGATTCAGGAGCTCGTGTTTTAAATGGCGGCGTAGCAACATCATTACTTAAAAACTTGAACGAAGAAAGAAGTAATTTATTGCGAAAGACTGCCCTCCAAAAATAGGCCCAATAAAATTGGAAATAATTAATTTAAAACTAAAGATTGCCTCACATTCGGTACATTTTAAAATTGTATCAGAATTCTTAGGTGACAGATTAATCAACACACTTGAGCAACAAACTGTTGTGGCAGCAATACATTCAAACCTCTCCTGCAACAAACTGTTGTGGCAGCAATACATTCAAACCTCTCCTGCAACAAAGTGTTGTGGCAGCAATACATTCAAACCTCTCCTGCAACGAAGTGTTGTGGCAGCAATACATACCCGTTTCGTATCATTCCCACTAAATGCTTGCCACATGTGGAGAAATATTTCATTTTAAACTTTATTTCTACATATTTTCAAGGAGTTCTGCCACTATTTTGTGAAATAATGGTTAAATTTTAAAGAGCGTCTCCCATCAACCCAGAGTGTTGTGGCAGCAATGCATACTCGTTTCTTATCTTTTCCACAACATACATGCCATATGTTTTGAAATATCAGGTTTAAATTTCATATCTACACTCTTCAATGATTTCCGTCATTTCTTTTATTTTTCTATGTCGGATAAAATTTAATGTTAAAAACGTCTTCCTTCAAACCGCTCCTACAATGAAGTGTTGTTTCAGCAATACCCTATCCGTTTCGTATCTTTCAAAACTAAATGCATGCCACATGAAGAAAATATTTTACTTAAACATAATTTCTGCTTTTAAATGGATTTTCTCAAGGAATTATGCCATCAATTTGTGGAATAACGAATATTTACAAAGAGCGGCTTCCTTCAGACCACTTCAGCAACAAACTGTTGTGGCAGCAATACATTCAAACCTCTCCTGCAACAAACTGTTGTGGCAGCAATACATTCAAACCTCTCCTGCAACAAAGTGTTGTGGCAGCAATACATTCAAACCTCTCCTGCAACGAAGTGTTGTGGCAGCAATACATACCAGTTTCGTATCATTCCCACTAAATGCTTGCCACATGTGGAGAAATATTTCATTTTAAACTTTATTTCTACATATTTTCAAGGAGTTCTGCCACTATTTTGTGAAATAATGGTTAAATTTTAAAGAGCGTCTCCCATCAACCCAGAGTGTTGTGGCAGCAATGCATACTCGTTTCTTATCTTTTCCACAACATACATGCCATATGTTTTGAAATATCAGGTTTAAATTTCATATCTACACTCTTCAATGATTTCCGTCATTTCTTTTATTTTTCTATGTCGGATAAAATTTAATGTTAAAAACGTCTTCCTTCAAACCGCTCCTACAATGAAGTGTTGTTTCAGCAATACCCTATCCGTTTCGTATCTTTCAAAACTAAATGCATGCCACATGAAGAAAATATTTTATTTAAACATAATTTCTGCTTTTAAATGGATTTTCTCAAGGAATTATGCCATCAATTTGTGGAATAACGAATATTTACAAAGAGCGGCTTCCTTCAGACCACTTCAGCAACAAACTGTTGTGGCAGCAATACATTCAAACCTCTCCTGCAACAAACTGTTGTGGCAGCAATACATTCAAACCTCTCCTGCAACAAAGTGTTGTGGCAGCAATACATTCAAACCTCTCCTGCAACGAAGTGTTGTGGCAGCAATACATACCCGTTTCGTATCATTCCCACTAAATGCTTGCCACATGTGGAGAAATATTTCATTTTAAACTTTATTTCTACATATTTTCAAGGAGTTCTGCCACTATTTTGTGAAATAATTGTTAAATTTTAAAGAGCGTCTCCCATCAACCCAGAGTGTTGTGGCAGCAATGCATACTCGTTTCTTATCTTTTCCACAACATACATGCCATATGTTTTGAAATATCAGGTTTAAATTTCATATCTACACTCTTCAATGATTTCCGTCATTTCTTTTATTTTTCTATGTCGGATAAAATTTAATGTTAAAAACGTCTTCCTTCAAACCGCTCCTACAATGATTTGTTTTGGCAGCAATTTATGGCCGTTCATTCAAAGCACTCCTGTAACAGTGTGTTGTGGCTGCAATGCATATTCATTGCTTATATTTCCCACTGCATGGTTGTTGTATGGGAAAAAAAAAACAATTTCAATTCAGAACTCTTTCCTATCATTCCCATTGCTGGTATAACACTATTAGATAGATACCTCATGAAAGAGACATTTCCGTATTTAGAAGAAATTCCACCATTATTTTATTGAGTAATGAATATTTTTAAAGATCGCCTTCTTTAAAACATAATATCTATTAAAATGAGCCCTTCCAAATAAAAACAACAACTTAATTGTAGCATATTTTGTATTGCTTTTCGACACTGTTGGCTAGTCATGTAAATAACGTCTATACCTTGGCCAAGATCCGAAGCAAGAACCTGTTGCAACCGCCATATGAGCCAATCCCACTCATTAGCAGTGCATGTATTGTCATGAAATATTTTACTTATCACTACCAGGAGCAAGCAGGACCAAAAATATGATTTTCATTTCGTGCAAATTCGTATGTAATGTGTGTGAACCAATATACATTTTTTGGATATTCTAATCTTTAATTCTGATTGACGTGTACAATTACTGTCAGATTAAATATTATAGATTCTCCAGTTTGGACTCCATTTAAAAATTATGCAATAGACCTACATACAATACAAAATCATTTGCAAAACAAAAAAAAGGCACGCGTTTGCTCTTACAATGAATAGAAATTGAAGGCATTCTCAAAAAAAAGAAAATCCATAGAATAACGCATATTCGAATAAGCTAAATTTTGCTGCAACTCTTGTTTATGTCTACTGGTTAATTACTGGAGACCAAACTTGAGTATCTATAATTTTTATTCGGACAGTAGCTGCCTGCCTTCCTATTTCACTTCTAGAGGATTGACATTCGTCTTAATGCAATCCCTGGGTGAGAACTTGCTATCTGGTGGAAGTAGCAGTTTGTTACTAATTCGTGGCTCCAATTCTCTGGAGTTACGTTTGTGGTGCCATGTTGCAAACCTTTTGTGACAAGATGACCAGTCGACAACGTAATCTATCAGGGCACCAAGGCTGCAAAACACAAACACAGACATGCTTGAGGATATAGCATATGAAATGTAAATTACTTTAAACTATACGTTGAAAGCCCCTCTCAGCAAGGTTTCTTGGAAATTATATTCTTATACCTGAAAATTTAATAACGTTGACGTTTATAATTGAACTTTTGTAAAAAGTGCATATCATTCTTTTCCCTTTTGCATAAATCATAATCTACTGTGCTGTCATTCATTCTTAATAATGTGTAGTGAACTTGTGAATGAAACAGTATGTAATTGAGAAGTTTGTTGTAACTATGTGCATTTGCCATTATTAAAAAATTAAATTCTTACATGTAGGACGTGAGTGTGTCTCGTATCAAGCTACCCAAGCTCCTATGACACAGTATGCCCCTGCAGACCTTCACAAAGCTCGACTTTTGTCAGAAAAGTAACAGGATTGATTTCTTCTGAAACTATGATATTGAAACATGCAAAATATGTTGTGAATATAAATCCCCTTGGAAGTGGTTCTGCATTTACAAACCATTGATTTTGCCTTCGACTTCAATTCCATCTTTGTACATGATTTGATGTTGCTTGTATCAAGATATAAATACAATATCACTAAAAATCGTATTACATTTTGATTTTATCTTCAAGTTAGCAGACCTTTTCTGCTCACAAGCATAACTTTTTTAAAATAAAGGTAAATAGTCTTTATCAAGATATTCCAATCCAAAAGACTGTCTCTCATCTGCTGAGAAACACCCCAGAAATGCTGGAAGCTGTGTATAGATATCCAACTCTTACCTACCAATCCTATCATAGTATATCAATGATAAATTGTGATAGTGTGTGAATTACTGTGAACAATTTGTAAAACAAATATTGTAATTGTAGCTTCATTTTAATTTATATCGTAACTGGTGTCAGTTGGCACATTTCATCAGTCAATTATGATTACCTTAATTTTATAACTTTCAGCACTTTATGTCCATTCACTCTGGTCCCCTGAAAAATGAAAAAATCGAGATTCTACCATATATCCAAAAGACACAGTGATAAATAATTTAAGAAGAAACATGTGAATGATTCAATGTTGAATACCAAAATTCAAAGTCGAGTATTACAGTGGCAACATTGGAAATTCTACTAGTGTTAATAAGTAGTAGTTTCCAAATTCATAAAGGGTATCAGGGAAGTTCTTAGGTACCTCCAAAGAACAACCTTTCTACGAAACAAATTATAATTTTTATTTTCAAATGAAAGACCACTTTCCAAAACACCTCACATTTTTCCATTTCTTGTAACAATTCATAATTTACAGGCACTTTAATCATATTTGGAACTGTTGGTAAAAATGTCGCAAGATTTGTTGGACATGAATAAGAAAGTATGATGGCAGTCTTTTTTCTCTCCAGCTATGTTCCTCACCCTCGCATCAATTTTACCAGGCCCTAAGACATCATTAATTCAGCAGTTTACTAATTTAAAATTTATTTCATAGGTCTCGGACATAATCAAACTATTACTTTTTGTTATACATAATTATATAATACATAAAGTAAAAAAAAATTACTCTTTTGCAACTCTTCAGTTTCATGCCATGCACATGAAAAATCAACTCCAATTCTTTCTCGAATAGTCATGAATTTTGTATGTAACAATGTATTCAGAAATTTGAATATTCCAGAAACAGGTACATTGCAACATACTGTAATTGCTTATTTCTTAACCAGAAAATGTTTCCCTGAGCCCTGCAGATGAAATATTTATTTGCTCATAAACTTATGGAAATTATAATGCCAAACAAAGGATACAACATTGAAAGGAAATATTTTAATGACTTGCTTTGAAGATTAAGGCACGGTATTTTTTTCTATCTATCTATATATATATATATATAAATGTGTTCAACATACAGTAGATAGTACAGGTTTCTTTCTCTCAGTATGTGAATATGAATATCGATAAAACTACAAAAGCCGGGAATCGGATTTCTTCAAATTTACAGGAGAAAGTACTTACGGAATTTAGTTTCTGTGTAATTTCGGAAGTTCGTAGAAGTGTTTTCTCGCATTTTTAAATGTATTTGGCCGCTAATTCATGTTTTTTTCTATAATAATGTCAATCCGATGAACGAAAGCTGTTGCTTGCATTTCCATCCATGTACTTGAACTGGATGTTGCGAGCATCTGATGACGTAATCAGTGGCGTGCCCAAGGTTTTCGAAAGGGAGGGGTTATGTACACTTTTTCTGGTAGTCAGTCCACATTTCGCCATCTCTTGCTACCTTTGACGCTTTTTTTTTTTGGGGAATACTGGGCCAAAGGGGGGGATATAACCCCCACCAACCCCCCTTGGGCACGCCACTGGACATAATCCCCGGTGAGTGTTTCCACACAGTTTTTCACTATGTTGCCCAACGTAAATCAACCTAGTGTTACCATCATGGTGCGTGGGGCTATCGTAAATGGTTTTTGGGGCCATGCGGGAATTTTTCTGTTACGAAGGTTGAAACACTGCTTTGCCATTTGAAACACAACACTAGTCAAGATTTGACAGCCATTTTGCGTGTTCAGGAAGCGAGAAAAGAAGGAACAATAATTACTCGATATGTCGACAACAGATACTAATTTCGTTAAGAAAAGCGAAATCCCTTGTTAAACAACCTTTCCCAATGCAGAATAAGTAAGCACAAATGTAAACAATTACAGAATAAACGAGTTACAGGGGATTCCCGGCTTTTGATAGTTTTACCTGAATATCAATTGCATAATGTCTATAACTAAACAATATTAATAATATTAACACCAGGACCAACTTTATATGGAACACAAGAGGTTTCTCTTAACTCATGCATATATTTCCTTAGGGATTCAGGTCTACAGTTATACACGCTAATCTGCCCTTAAGAATAATCAAACACATCCTTTCAATCAAGGAACATTAACATTTATTACAATTCAAAAAAAAATTCTACAACAAATCTTAAAACATGATAAAAAAAAAAAATTATCTTCCAAAGACTTCTTTGTAGAGTTGTACCAGGAGTGGTGTGGTGCAAATGCAATTCTTCCTGAATGCAATACTGAAACAAAAAGTTAAAAAACTTTAAAATCCAAACCACAAGAATACATAGCATGTATCTTTAAAAAAAATCAATTTATGGCACATACAAAGAGATACTTAAGGTTGTATGCAGTATATTATTTATTACATAAATCAGTGTGTACAAATAATTTTGTTGACCTTTGATTCAGAATTTGAGTTACTTGACTTCTGAGCGAAATATACAGCAGATTGAAATTAAAAATGCAGAAGGCAATCTGTAATCAAGAATGGTATAAAACCAAATATGGTCATCATGCAAGAAAAACTGAGGCTGGATATCAAAGTAATATTTTTGGCAATAAATACATATGTATAATAATAATAACAATAATAAAATCATATCTGGTGGAGCGGGTGTGTTTTGGCCTCGAGGGCCGCTCTTACAACAGACCCTTGTCTGGGTGATTATAACAAAACAAAATAGTAATATAAGAATTTAAGTTGATTACATGTAAGCTTATGGATATGGATTGAAGATAAAAATAAATTGAATTAAAACAAGAAGATAATAAGTTTATCTAATATTTGTACATGTATGACAAGACAGCTGAAAGAATGACTGAAAAAAATAATAGCAATTATATTAATAAATTAAAAAAGATAAAACAATGAAATTTAGAATGTACATATGTGTAGGTACAAGAAGTTAAATGCACACAACTTAAAAGTTATTTCAATGGAAAAGTTGACCATGAATAACCCTTATCCGGGCAACCAGTGTCTATCAGACACTGTTGATTATATTTCTTGTCACATACCTCAAACGATACTTCTTGCGAACGTTTAAAATTTTTTTGACTTTGTTTCTCTCTTTTCTCATTTCACAATATTTGACTGTTTGATAATGTAGGTCAGGCATAAAAAAATATTTTCTATTTCACTTACGTAAACGGGCAAGCAGTGTCTGTCGGACAGAGAACAGTGTACAAACAAAAGTTGTAATATTATTTGAATATGTATTAACAAATGTTCAATCAAAAATAAAGTATTCAATAAGACATCACATAAAAATATTATTAGCGATAAAATAGAAAAAATGAAAAATATATGAGCAAATAAAACAATTTCCTCACACTACCTTCTGGCCTAACATGTTTCATATACTATGCTGCAAGAATTACAACATGTAATTTTGATGATGATGAATACAAGAATTATGGACATAAAAATGATGGTTAGGTTAAATATGTTACTCGGTTGTTTCCACATCGATGAAACACAAAAATCTTGCATTAGGATGAAATTTTAAACAATGCAGTGTCTGACAGACCCTGCTTGCCCTGAAACATTACAAAAATAGCTTGCCCAGATAAGGGTTAAGCGCTTATATGGTAGTAGGCATTATATATTGTGTAAATGTTTACAGCAAAAGAAATTGTTTCAATTGATGTTAATTTTCAAGATAGAAATCCTCACTTCTTTTCTTCATTGTTACTTTGGTGACAGCTGTGGTCAATATTCTGCAAGACACTTGAGAAAGGAAACATGACATTTATATACACAGACCATCGGATATAAGTAAATTAATACATTTGGTATTATCCAAATTGATGGCACATCAGTTTTGGTGAAGTTGTTAAAGGTTTTGAAATTGCCTTACTTGACATCATACCAAAACGAATTTACTTACTTCTTAGCCAATTATACACTATAAGCTAATAGAAAGGACAGAATTATGTAAGAATGTTGAGAAGCAAGTGTTAAAACAATATAAATATACATTGGAGTACAAATATACATTATTTACAACCATCAATTTTTGTGTTTTGGGCACAGAAATGGAATACCAGATATGGACACACAAGTATCATGATATAAGTTACAGCAAGCTTCATTTGAACAAGGATGTAATTTATGATAGAAAGCATATTGGCTCTTCTGTGCTGAATATGGCTGGCGACATATGCAATGAAGTTTGAAAGTTTCAATATTCCCCTTTATTCTACTTACAGTTTTAGTCGTTAAAGGAAACTCCTCCATATGTCTGTTCTTCAAGCATTTTTTAAGGTGAGTTCTCATTTGCTTTTCATCATAACTTAAATCACATGGATTTAATCCAGCTGCTAGTGAAACAGCATTCGCAATAGCAAAAACAGCACAGTTGTTCAAACCTGCTTCTTGTTTTTGACCGGGCAAAGTTTCAATTGTAATTTCTTCCTCATCTAGCTGCATGATGTTACAAATTTGATGTACTGCATTGACTGGCACATTCTCATCAACGGAATTTAGAACATAAACAGTCTGATGATTATTAGTATTAATATTTGTAACAGTTATCCAATGACTATAGTTACCACAATGTAACAGTTGAATGAATTTAGTACCAGCGTCAATTTTCCTAAAATTCAGTGGTACACCTAAAATGGTATCTTGCAATCCACCCATATGTGCGTATCTTGCACATATTAATGTCTGAGAAGCATTCACTATTTTATCACTGATAAAAGAAATGCCTTCCAATTCTGCAATATCATCTTCATTCAGATGATACTGACCAATACACAAAAATGACTGGGCTGGTTCTTTTTTTCCCCAAAATTTTCGCTTTAAGTTAGGTCTACCCCGTCTATGCTTTACTACTGGGACAAACAACTGACCCTTACATTTGCTTTCAGGATTGTTATCATCAGACTGATCATCATCAATGAATATCACTTCATTAATAATCTGTTCCCTTCCATCTTCTTTATGCTCCTCACCTTCATGTGGATCAAATGACAATGGGGAGCTTAGAGAAGTGTGTAATGATGGATTTATGTTTGCAGTGTTATTGGTATTGGTACAAAGTGTATCCTGATTCTCTTTCCAGTTGCATAACAGAGATTCCAGTACAGAATATTTTTCTTCATATTCTTTTTTTCCACAAGTGGACAAGAAAGAAGCACATTGGTCTGTTAGGACTCTAGCATGATTATACTTTTGACCAGGGGTGTTTAATGGGACCTTTTGTGCACTTGCAACAAAAGACACAGAACTTGGCATTACATCACATTCCTTTAAGTAATGATTCTTTTGCCACCTCACATCAACAAGTTCTGCAATAAACATGGGCAAGTTCATATGATTTCTAGCAGCAAACAAATGGGAACAAGGCAATTTGAACTTTGTGTGAAATGAGCAGATGCATTTTGTGAAGTTCCCTGTTACAACATAAACTTTGCCATTAAAAGAAACAGTACAAACCCCATAATCATCATTAAAGACTTCATAACGACCCCTATCGATTTCATATTTTCTCAGCTGATTGAACAACAATTTTGATGACTCCGAAGTGCAAATTCTTGAAATTTCCACAGAAGTTTCACTTATCTGGGATGTGTCCAAGGTAGTTTTCAATTCTGTGAAGGCATTGTATTCAACTTCATTGAAGATTGTTTTTGTTAACTCAATCAAGTTATTTAAAGCAGTTGACAAGTGTTGGTGTGGTTTAAGGACTGACTTAATTCTTTGATTGTGTCTTTCTATACGATTATTTGTTCTATTTCCTAAATGACATACATCTAAATGGAAACAGGGTACCCACATTTCTTTATAGCTATGCCAGTTGTCCATGAAGTACTTATGGAACTCTACATGAATATCTTGAATTGTACATATACACTTTTGATAATCATCTTCATTTACACAGTACACCATCTTTCTAAGGGTTTGAAATAAAGCTTCCTTTTCCTTATACTCAGCTTTAATTTTGTGAATTGCCCTTTTAAATGCTTGGAGAACATGGAAAATACATAACAAAACAGAGGCTCCAGGTAACAACTCCTTCAAAACTTTAATCTAATTTAAATCTTTGTCTACAATAACAGCCTTACACTTTTCTTTCAGAAAGGGATTGGCTTCTACAAATATTGAGAAAGCTCTCTTCAACACAAACTGAGTTTCATTTTCAACAAAAAAGAATCCAACTGGCCTGCCATTACTTTGCCCATCCTCACACAAAATTGTATAGAGAGGAAATCCTTCCATATTTACTTGATAAGTGCCATCAACAAATAAAACATCTGAATACTTGTGACACATATTTTTCATACTTCTAGTTTGAAAAAATATAAAACTTAATTCATTCTTCTCATTTTTTTCAATATGGGTGTTACTTTCCGGATCATTATTAACCAGATTTTGCAACGTAGTTAAAACTATTTCACCTTCTGACTGTCCACTTGTAACAGTTCCAGCAATTTTTTGTTTCATGTTGACAACGTCTTGTGTAGTTAATTTCTTTCGTGTCTCTTTCAGAACCTGTCTCCTAAAATCTAAATTACTAATATTACACTCAAGAAGCTGGGAAAACTTTTCTTTTTCTGCACTGGTTAGCAATCTATTCTGAGTATACAAACAATAATATTCTGGCCCAATGGGATGATTGTGACTAACATTGATTTTTCCTACTCTATACCTGAATGGTTTTCTTACAAGACCAACATAAACTGAAAAACTACAGTTGCCAGCATTGTATTTCTGATTTACTCTTACATTATTTCCTCTCTTTCTTATATGGCCTGCATGCTTACATTCAAAATAAACTCATTGATAAGGAAACTGCCTGTCATCAAAGGTGGATGATACAGTACTTCTAACTGACATCGGGTGGAAATTGACATCACACCATCCCTTGAAATCTTTTTCAAATTCTTCAAAAGAACCATATTCGGCTCCACTTTTGAAACCACTACCACCATGCAGGTGAAAGTCTTTCATTCTACTGTTAAATTGTCGGAATTTGTAGATCTTTACTTTAAACTGTCTGTTACAAAGAAACATGTCGGAGGGTTCTATAAATATTTTTAATATCCTTGCAGGTAAGTTTAACAGACAATTTAGAGCCACATACAAATACAGCTTGCAGCAAATATGGAAGGAAGTAGTCATTAAAAATAAAGACTTCAAGAAATAACAGAAGGAAGCAAGAAATGTTTCACAGAAAAGTAATACAGGATGAAGAAACACAAGAGAAACAAATGTCGCATGTAGCAACAAGAATAATTGACCAAACAACCCTAATAATAGCAGATCTTGAACTTTGTTGAGACTATAAGTGGGATACACATATGGAGGGCAGAAATCCAAATTTACAGATATGCAGACACAGAGGCAGCTGAGGCTATAAAACACTATCTTGGTCATAAAATTTATTGAGTGAGGGTTAACTTGGGAGTGATTGGCATAATGGAATTCAGAATCATCCATGTCAAATGAATCTTCGGAATAGTTAAAAAAGGAAACTAGGGCATCTAGGGAAGGAACAGGAAGAATTGTATTAAATATTATTCCCAGGGTAGAAACAAGCAGCAAAACCTGAAAAAAATAACTCCAGAAGAATGAATATGAAAACTTGAATGTAGGTACATTAGAGTGAGGTGTCACTTTATGGTTCAGCACTGGATTTAACCTGCTGAAGGTAGACAAAATACACGAATCAACCATCGAAGGAGCCACGGAGTCCCAGGAAGAAACAGCTGGAGAATGCAGGTCATGGGGAGAAACAGTTGAAAACTGCAGGTCATGGAGAGAAACAGCCTGAGAAGACTGCAGGTCATGGGGAGAAACAGTTGAAGACTGCAGGTCATGGGGAGAAACAGTTGAAGACTGCAGGTCATGGGGAGAAACAGTTGAAGACTGCAGGTCATGGGGAGAAACAGTTGAAGACTGCAGGTCATGGGGAGAAACAGTTGAAGACTGCAGGTCATGGGGAGAAACAGTTGAAGACTGCAGGTCATGGGGAGAAACAGTTGAAGACTGCAGGTCATGGTGAGAAACATCCTGAGAAGACTGCAGGTTTTGGGGAGAAACATCCTGAGAAGACTGCAGGTCATGGGGAGAAACAGCCTGAGAAGACTGCAGGTCATGGGGAGAAACAGTTGAAGACTGCAGGTCATGGGGAGAAACAGTTGAAGACTGCAGGTCATGGGGAGAAACAGCCTGAGAAGACTGCAGGTCATGGGGAGAAACAGCCTGAGAAGACTGCAGGTCATGGGGAGAAACAGCCTGAGAAGACTGCAGGTCATGGGGAGAAACAGCCTGAGAAGACTGCAGGTCATGGGGAGAAACAGCCTGAGAAGACTGCAGGTCATGGGGAGAAACAGTCGAAGACTGCAGGTCATGGGGAGAAACAGTTGAAGACTGCAGGTCATGGGGAGAAACAGTTGAAGACTGCAGGTCATGGGGAGAAACAGTTGAAGACTGCAGGTTTTGGGGAGAAACAGCCTGAGAAGCCTGCAGGTTTTGGGGAGAAACAGCCTGAGAAGACTGCAGGTCATGGGGAGAAACAGTTGGAGAAAACTGCAGGTTTTGAGGAGTAACAGCCAGAGGGGACTGCAAGTAATCTGAAAGAGAGGTAGCATTATTTGTTCTTGATTGACTGGTACTTAACTTATTCATTGCATCCACCATCTTCATCTTGATGAATTCGGTTCCATGTCTTGATAAATGTAACCCATCCCTTGAAAGCAGCTTCAATGTGAAATCTTCCCATGAAAGAAAAGCAACATCCAGCTTATTGCACATGTCTTGAAGGGCTACATTAATCTGGTTGGCACTAAAAAATAAGAGAAAAAAATAGGGTCACAATTCCATCATATGCCTCGAAGATTTCAATAAACTCATTAATTTGAATTTCTCTGTATTGTTATGTAATGCATTCATTCTATCTGCAGTAACATTTTCACATGAATTTTGTTTTGTTAGAAGTGACAACATAACGATGTGTGATAACCAGAGAATATTCAACTTCAAAAATGAATTTGTAGGTTTCGCTTAATTTATCAATACATCTCGCTCTCTTCCACTTAGCAGTAGCCATGTATCTACAATATGTTTTTTTCTCCTTTCAGAATTAATACATTATTTTCTCTGCTGTAAATGTGATAAGTTGGGAGTTACGTCTATCTGGTTCTCTCAATGATTATTTTCTTCCTATTTCTCTACCTTATTCATGGACTGAGTCCACAACTTTGGACTACTAATACTTCATTTCTTAAAATGTATTGTCAAAATTATCTTTTTTCATTCCCCAGCAGACCCCAAATATGAAAGTTTTGTAAAAGAATATTTATAATTTTCCATAAATTTAATGCAAATGCCCTACTTCTTATTTTCAGCCTATATACTGACATATGGATTAATCTAACACCATTATTATTAATGTGGTCTGCCTTTCAATCTCCACATAGCTCAGAATCAATAACAAGAAGTTCTACTAGGAAGTGGAAAATTATCCATGCAACACCATAGAAACAATTAGAATGTTATACAATTGTGAAACAAAAGAGCTGGCCTATTTGTGTATGCATATTGCACATTATCATAAGCTACCTTAAGTAATTTCTCATGTGAGCATCATTAATACAATACGTTAACATTGGGATTGGCTCAACACTACTTATTACTTAACTATAGTTGTTTATGTAGTGTTAGTCGTGCTAGCCGGAGCAAGAGATAAGCGAGGTATTCCGCTGTGGGTCGGAGGACGTACTGCCTCAGGCACTGGCATAGTGCAGCTTTGTTTACCTAGGTGGCAGCACCTTACACAACATCCCCCTTCTTTATTTAAGCTATGTTTGTTTACATATTCTACATAAATCTTACCTCCTATTACAAAACAGTTTAAACAAAGTTTTTTGTTTCTTAACTCAAATTGACGAACAGTAATGTTTTAACCAAAACATAAAAATGACACATTTAACAACTTTATCCATAACCACCATACCTATTAACAAAACACAAATAATATCTTAACCTACGTAATCCTTCATCCATCCTGGAGGGTTTCTTTCCCTTCGAGGATGCATATACACCAAACTTTCAGCTTCTTCTAACTTATTATCTTTATTATTATCTCGTCCTGGTGTAGTTGGAGTTACTCTGGGCGGAGCCCTTTCAGGAAATGTAATATCATCCCTGTTCATTACCTGAGGAGCAGGGATGAGGAGCCATCTGTTTCGACGATAAGTACCTGTATTCGTTTGTATTAAGTATGATCTAGGATATTTCAATTTAGTTTTAACTGTACCATATTGTTTTAAATCCTTGACCCAGATCCTCTCACCTACCTTTAGGTCTCTTAAATGTCTAACTCTGTGCCTTTTGTTGTAATTGTCAGCTTGTTTGTTCTTTAAATTCTTATTCTTGTACAAAATTTGGCTACGATTCAACACTTTAGGTAGTAATTTTACAGGTAACATCGGTAAATCTGATCTTAATTTCCTGTTCAGAAATAATTCTGCAGGAGAATAACCATTCGCTAATGGAGTATTTCTATAGGCAAGCAAACCTTTATATATGTCTTCATTCTTCATTAACAAATGTTTAGCAATTTTAACAGTAGCTTCTACCTGTCCTTGAGACTGACTATGATATGGCGAACCTGTCTGATGAATAAAGTTATACTCCTTAGCAAAACAGCGAAATTTGTACTGAAACTGCGGTCCATTATCAGATCTAATTACATTACAAACACCATATCTAGCAAACATTTGCTTCATTTTTGTGATTATCACATCTTCTGTCATTTGTTTCAACGGAAATATCTCAAAAAACTTTGAGTAGTAATCTGTGGCAATAAGGTACCATACACCTTTACATTTAAACAAATCTACTCCCACCTGTTGCCACGGTCCATCAGGTAAACTTTCCCTTAAAAACGGTTCTTTACAGTTACCTCTCATTTCAATACATTGAGAGCAGTTTTTCACTAAATCATCAAGTTGTGAACTAAGTCCTATCCACCATACTGACATCTGTGCTCGACGTCTACATTTCGTTATACCCTGATGACCTTGGTGTATGAATTTTAAAACCTCCTTTTGTAGCAAACCTGGTATTACAATACGAGAACCTTTTAACAATATATCATGTATTATTGAAAAATCTAATCTATATTGATAGTAAGGTAACAGTTCAACTGCAATTTTACTTTTCTCAGGCCAACCATTTAAAGTATAGTACTTAAGTTTCTTGCATATGTTATCATTTACTTGACACTGTTTAATTTTGTCCAAGTAATAATCTTTCACAGGACAGTGTTGAATAACAAAATTTACAAAAGCATGAACTTCTTCACCTAATTCCTCTCTCTCCCAGCCATCAATAGGATTTCTGGACAGAAAATCTGCTAATATAAGTTCACGGCCTGGTACATAATTAACTGTATAGTCATACCTCATTAACCTTATTCTAAATCTTTGCAATCTTGGAGTTAACTCATCAATGTTCTTAGAACCCAATATCTGAATTAATGGTTTATGATCAGTTTCCAAATTCACTTTTAGACCTGAAACATATTCTGAAAATTTTTCCATAGCCCACGTTAAAGCTAAAGCTTCCTTTTCAATCTGTGCATACCTTTGTTCTGTAGGTGTTAATTTTCTAGAAACATAAGCAACAATTTCTCTTTTTGCACCTTTCATTTGAAATAACACAGCACCTATGCCATATGAAGATGAATCTGCACTAACAATGCACTGTTTACTAGGATCAAAATATGCTAATGTTGGGGTTGTAGTTAGAGCTTGCTGTAGCATTTTGTAACTACATTCTTGTGCCGCACCCCAATTAAATTCTACACCATCTTTAAGCAAACCAGTTAAAGGTGCTAAAATATCTGATTTATTTGGAATAAATTTTCCTGCATAGTTAACCATACCCAAGTATGTTTGAAGCTCTGATTTGCAAGTAGGTCTTTCCATGTTTACAATAGATTTGACCCTCTCCGGGTCTATTGAAATACCTTTCTCAGACAGGATATGACCCAAATACTTAACTTTAGTTACACCAAAGATACTTTTGCTTTTGTTAATAGTAATACCTTCTGCTTTCAGTTTATTTAAGACTCTTTTAAGAGCTTCATCATGTTCTTCTATAGTACTCCCAAAGCACAATATGTCATCTACATGAAAAATTACATTTTTTTCACCTTGCAATAACATGGAAATTTGTGTTGTGAAACACTCCGGAGCACAAGAAATCCCAAATGGCATACGCAAAAATTTAAATCTTCCAAATGGACAAATGAAGGTAGTTAACAGTTGACTGTTTTCATCTAATTTTACTTGATAAAACGAGGTATTTAGATCAATTTTACTGAAATACCTTGCACCTTTTAATTGTGCAAGAGTCGATTCTACTTTTGGCATAGGGAAATGTGGCCTTAACGCCCACTCATTTAACTTTGTATAATCACAACATAGCCTAACCTCATTACCTTTAGGCACACACACAATAGGACTAACCCAGTCTGTTACTTCTTCTACCGGTTCAATTATTTTCAGATTTTTCAAACGGTTAATCTCTACTTCTAGTTTTTTCAACATTGGTATGGGTACTACTCTTGGTACAACCTGTACATATGGTTTTGCATTAGGTTTCATTGTAATATAAACTGTTTTCTTAAATTCTCCAATGTTTTGAAACAATTTACAATATTCTGGTGAATTAATATCAACTTTTGTGAAAGATCGTAGGTCTTTTTGCAGATTATTTACATTTAGCATTTCCAAAGCAGTGACTGCATTTCGACCAAGCAATGGTTTTTGCAACCCTTCTACTACATATACTCTTGTACAAAATTCCTTGCCTTGAAAGCATAATGTAAAATTCGTAGTACCTAACACCTTTAATTGTGTACCATCGGGTCCTTTAAGACCAGATTGCTTTGCATTTAAATTACACAACATGTTTGGAAATAACACTTTATCAGGTACACATACACAATCAGCACCTGTATCGATCAAAAATTTAACATTAGCGTCAAGTTCCTTAATGAAAATTGAACGATACCAACTGAATTCTGAATTAGAAGTAGATCCTTCAATATTTCCTACAAAATTATCTTCCACACTCGATTTTTCGTTAGTGTTTTGTTCATTCACATTACCAAACTCAAAATGATTGATTGTTTTCGTGTTTCTCTTCCTACAAACTCGAAAAAAATGTCCTACTTTTTTACAGTACCTGCACGCCACTGTTCTAGCTGGGCAATCCTTTAATTTCGGGTGAAATGGTCCTCCACAGAAGGGACAATACTTCGGTTTCTCTAAGTTTGTGTTGTACTTACTCCGAGCTGGTGGTCGAGAATTACCTCCCCTGTACGTTGCACTTCCGGTCCCGGTTCTACTAGCGTAGTCCTTCCCGGTCGTCTGTTCGCGTCGTCTGGTCACTTGTTGTACCTGTCCTTGGTCGGCAATTTCATGTGAATTCTTCTGTTGTTGTTCGTACTGCTTAACCCAATTAACTGCCTCGGCAAGCGTCAATTCTCGCTGCATCTGTAGTTTGTCGGACACACGTTTATCCGCTACACCGACGACGATCCTGTCTCGAATCATGTCGTCCTTGAGATTACCAAACACGCAATGTTCAGCCAGTCTATGCAGATCCGTGATGAACACGTCAGCTGGTTCCCCCACATTTTGCACTCTGGTATTAAACTTATATCGTTCAAAACTTATGTTACGATGTGGCAGAAACACAGAATCGAACTTGTTCATCAACTCGCTCACTGAACGTGGTTCCGGGAAACGCAACAAATATTCCTCACTTTGTGAACCCATCACGTATAGAAGTAGGTTGATTTTTTCGTCCTCAGTTTTGTTAACCAAGCCCGAAACACTTAGATAACGTTCGAACCTTTTTCTCCATAATGGCCACAGTTCTGGTCGAACAAAGTCAAATTGTTCAGGAGGATTCACATTCACTAGTGAATGCAAAACGTTGCCGGTTACCGACGAATCACTATTGTTAGGCATGTTTAAGACTCACGTACCTTGTTTTCGGTTCTCAAAAAAATCTAGTAGAGCCACGATATCTGGATCCCATGTTAGCTATTCCACTCTTCCGTTCGACCGAATTCGGATCCCACCAGCTGCCACCATGTAGTGTTTGTCGTGCTAGCCGGAGCAAGAGATAAGCGAGGTATTCCGCTGTGGGTCGGAGGACGTACTGCCTCAGGCACTGGCATAGTGCAGCTTTGTTTACCTAGGTGGCAGCACCTTACACAACAGTTTAGATTGGTGAAATTGCTAGAAAGGTACATATGAACTAAAATAATTTGGAATGCTGTTCACCTCTGGTCATGCATGCAACTATAACTGAAGTTGTGCAAACTGATCTGTTATAAATTACTATCAAAATACAAAGAGCAGAAAATTTAATAAAATGTACGAAATTCAAAATACAAATGTCGAGACTTACCACGAGTTTATTCTTGACACACGGCAACGTTCTGTGAAAATGGAAATTCCATTTGTCAGCTTGAAGTTGTCTACCGCACGAGGGAGAAGTCCTGTAAATTACGAAATTAGCATAAGCATTGTTGAGTTTTATTGAAGTGCTAAGACATACACATTTGCATGATTATTTTCATCCACTTTGGCAAACTTAGCATGCGTAATAAATGCAAGTTAATTTAACAATCATGGCAGAAATTATTGGTACATACAAAGTAAATGATGAATTACACACTAACAGCAATTTATGAAGAAAACTAACAATGCAAAAAATTGTTAAATTCTGGAAAATATGTAATTTATTGCTATCTTGGGATTTAGAAAAATATGTTCACATGACTTACCACAGCATCTACAGCTATGTACATCTCATTGCACAATAATAAAAAAAATATCTTGATTCCCATAAAGTAGAACCTTGTACTTACAGCCATTGCACATTCACATGTGTCTTCTAGACATGGTTCTCCCAGTGTCTAGAAGAAAACTCAAAGCAAATTCCACATAATTGAAAAATACATGAACAATAGTTTATACAAAATTTTGGGTTCAAACTGACACACAAGACAACAAACCACTAGTTCTAAACATTTTCCTGAACCAGTTCATTGTTATACCATTCATACTGACAAGTAGACTAAGCCAAGCGTCAAATTAACTTTGCAACAGGTTTTCGCATATGTAGATCCAGATGTGCGCGCAGGACGTAGTTACACCGAGACTGGTTCTATTCCGACACAACTACATACTTGCAAGAAAACGGTTATTTAATTTGTAATATACAGACAAAATGACACATCCATTAGCAGGTATGGACTTGATCAGTTGCAATCACTTTGTAGACGAACTTGAATCCGCATAATCGCAAACTGGGATCTCCATTATGTTGAAGAATCACTTTAGCTCAAGAGCGAGACTGAATACGTTGCAGAACGCGTGGAATCTGCGATACCAGTGCACATCCCATTATTTTAACCCTATGTTTATGTTAATAATGGTGCTATACAGCGGCAAGAATGGCTGAATCAAGGTCTCCTGTTCGGCATGTGGTTTTACCTGGGTGTTATTTTGGGCTTCATCCAAAGGGTAAAGCTCTTCCAAGTCAAGCATGTTGTTTTAAATGCATATTCCTCATGGCAACAATATCAAAATAAAACAGCACATGAGGTGATTTGCCGTCAATGTGCACGCGAACTATATCACGGGTGTTGAAGGATTTGCGGTTTGAGTTTAGGAAGAAGAAATGATTGTTGTGTGACGACAATAAAATCTCCGCGGTATTAAAATAATTCACCATGAGAAGAAACATGTTTATATTTGGACGAGACATGCATCAACTTGGTAGGTGGCGGGGCCATACATTGAATCAAACATGGAAGGATAACACTGCGCAAAACCACCACCAGGGATGAAGAAATTGAAGAGAAAGGGGGGGGGGGGCTTATTGTTTCACCCACTGGCAGCAATGAAGGCTTTGTTGAAGGAACATGTTCACTGTTCCGTGCAAACAAAGGGAAGGGGGCATTATAAGCAAGAAATGGACAGACTAAGATTTGAATCCTGGTTTAGTGAAGTGATTGATTCATAAGTTGAAACCAAACAGAGTAATAGCAGCAGACAAGGCACTCCATTGTATATATATCACCAATAACAAATCATGATCTTTTTGGTGGTATAAACTTTAAGTGTGTGTGTCTTATAGTAACAAATGTATTGCGAACGAAGCAACCAAGTTTTTCATAAATGTATTTCTTTCTAAACCAAAAACAATAATTTGTCATTAAATTCAAGAGGGGCCTAACATTGTTTACTTTTATATTTTTTTTATGCTCGAAATATACGCACACACATGCTCTCATGTTTTGAAGATATTTCGCGATGTAGTATATTAAGTAATGACACATTTATTAAATAATCTATGCAAAAAGAAGCAAAAATAAATTCCGCTTGACATGCATGCAGGTTTGTGCAGTTGGCAATACTGCAGATTTTCTCAGCGTCTGCGATGTAAGCAGCTCGGCAGTTCGAATGGAAGATTCTGAACTCTGTTCTCATGTAGATTGATAGATAAAATTGCTGCAAAGTTAGCTTGACGCGAGGCTTAGATATGGGAGCAAATAAGATTTGCAGGAACATAGAAACAAGCAAAGAAAGCTCTACCTAATATTTATCTCAAAAATAACTAGCAAGACCAACTTTCTTTCAGTCATACTGACATGAGCTCTAAAAATCCCCCTAGAGAAATAGTTTTGAATGACTGTAATCATCAATCAGACCTAGGCAATACTTTGTGAGAGTTAGGAAAAATTTCTGAACAAAATTTCATTATTGCTCTGGCAATATTTCAACTTTTATCTCACAAAGCTTGAAGGAAGGTACATGAAATTAAAACCTGAAACAGTGCTAGAAAAATAACACTTTCTGCTTGTTTTTTTGAAGTGAACGGATTTTCTACAATGAATTAGTAACTGAATTAACACTACACAATCAAGAATAATTATAAATCTGTGGTAACATTTTAAATAACACTTATTAACACAAGTTCGTTTTTGTAAATATTCACCCATACTGTTTACAGCATTCTTCACACAATGACCAGAACTATGAAAGGAATTATAGTCTATCGTTACCAGAAATCATCACGGGTACTGATGGGTGGATCTTCTTTATATTCATGACAAGTTCCTCAAATTCCTCTACAACCTTCAGAATGGAACCAGTTGGGTGCCCTTGCCTGTTTGCAAGATCGTTGCATCCTGTGTGGATAATGATACCATTGAAATATGGTATCACTTCCTCAATTTCACCCCAAAGATGGTGTACTTTGGACCCAGGAAATGAAAGAGAATAAAAATGCTCACCAAAGCCAGATAATTTATAGAAGTACTTTATCTGACTATGACCAGCTATGAGATACATTCCTAAAGCGAAAAAAAAGTTTATTAGAAATTGAAGTAAGAATAGTTAAGATGAGAATTCGCACACACAATTGACAGAAAATAATGCTGAACATTTCTATATTGAGCACCAAGCTGTGTTTAAATTATTTACTTCTTTCAGAAAACCGCACACAAGAAAAAATACAATGAAATAGCATGAGAGTGGTTTGTCTCTGCCAGAGAAAAAAAATCATTACACAATTTGCCCTACGTTACAGGATTATGGTAAAAAGGTCACTCAAAGCTGGGTAAGACTGAATCCAAAGCATGATCTACACACAGAAAACACTGATTCACTACTGGTAAAAATATTGTCCTGTTCAGTGTAATGCTAGCTTATGTGAAAAATATTGTATAGTACATATTTAATTTCATCTCAGATTTTACACATTACACCTGCATTAAACAGGAAAATGTACTGGTCCCTTGTGATACAGTTTAAGATGGGTTTTGCTGTATTGTGTAGGCAAACACAAACAATAGTCTCACCACTTTTTTTATGAAGCACCAACACATGCAGTCAAAATATACACGGAATTGTATTACAACTGACACCAAACTGAACCCACAATATACAAAAAAATTAATAAGTCACAAAGCTCATGAAATCAAATTCATTCACAAGCATAAAATATCTAGGAACAAGAAACTAATAGGTCTTAAGGTGAAAATCATTCCTGAAAATAAAACCTAAAAGTGTTTCAGGGTCATGAGAGGTGAGGTTCATTAGATCAAGTGGTTGACAACTAATTTTTATATTTGTCAACAAGTCTAGACATTATCGAACTAATACTATTACTCTTCACATTTTACCTTTGCTGGTGAAAATAAGAAACGGGTGTCTTTAAACACTAGACGATAATGGTTCAGGTTGTTTTATGATTTTTTTTTCAAATTCCCCCAGAAGAAAAACTAATTTTCACAGAATTTTAGCACTCATTGCCACACAAAATATGAAACTTCTTTAAAGCAACGAGCACTGTTTGGATTTTGAAAAAAACTTACGTTGGAAAAAATCTTAAGAATGACCTTACACAAGCACGTTCACTTCCCATGGACAAGGTATTCTCCACTGATAGAAGTTATAGTAGGTCCTATCGCAGACTAGTGAGAATAATTGTAGAAGTACATTGGAACTTCAGTGGAGTATATTTAGGGACTTCACTTTAACGGAGTGACTATTTTCACCAAGTGGTGAAGCTAGCTATTCAGCTATTTTTCTCCAATTTTAAACTTCATGTGCATGATCTACAACTTGGCATGGCCTGTTATACATATGTGGTTGAAGCTTACGTCGGTGTACATTTATTTCGTGCAGGGGAGCGATTTTACAATACCGGGAATTTCTCCATTTTGTTTGAAATTCGGCATACTCACTAATTTTGGCCCCCTAATCACGAACCTCGCATGTGGAAATAGCAAAATAATCTAAATTAAGTTCTTCTTTCTACACCCTCGATTTCCAAATTTCCCAGAGATTCCGGGCTCCGCCCCTGGGGTACTGCCCCCAACTGCTAACGTGGCCCTGCCTCCCCTCCGGCTTTCTACTCCCTGTTAAAGGCATGTTAGAAATTGGCCGGATTCACCTGCCCCCAAATAAGCACCAAATTTATACGTGAGCGCCAAATTTTAAGTGCAGATTCGTGATTACGAGGCCCAAATTAGTAAGTGTCCCAAATTTCAAACAAATTGGATAAATTCCCTGTATTGTTAAATTATACCAGTATATGTTCCTAAATTCTTTTGTTGTTAGGCTAGGCTGGTCAGTTTATTGCTATTAGCAACACTGCCAATGAATGTCAAAACTCAATGTTATGGTATGATTCAGGTAATTACTTTTGCTGGTGAAAATGGCCACATATGCTGTTCTTAGCACCTGGTGACAATAGCCCTACATGCTTTTCTGACCATCTGGTGAAAATAGCCTTATATGCTTTTCTCACCACCTGGTGAAAATAGTCGCAGCCTTATTTTAATGCATAGAAACTAATTCTGACCCGCCTAACCTAATTACTAAAGTATATATTGAATTAGATCTTAAGTAATCGCTAAAACTCTGCAGTTATGTGTTAACAGACGCAAATCGAAATCGAACCACATAAAAACAAAAGCAACTTGGGTGCTCTAGAGATAAATGAAAGCTGTGGAACAATAAATGCTGCCAATGTATTTTCAAGATTTCAAAATATTGCAGAAGAAAGCCCATCATAAAATGCCAGGAAAAAATACTTATGTTAATAATAATTTTTATTGTAGAAACATATGAGAACATCACATGTATTACAATCATCAGAAATATAACCTAGTCATATACTAATAAAGTATATATAAATCTTACAAACAAACATCCCAACATCATAGAAACTTACATAACCTAATTGTTCACATACCTATCAAACATAAATGTTTGAATTTTAAAAAGGGAGGGCATTGTGAAACACCCTAATAACAACCCAGCCTGAACGTTTTGCACATGTGAATATAGCACCTGAAAGGGAATCCAAAACACACCAGATGGGAAGTTGCCTACCATTACATACATTCATATGTAAATCATGATTGCTAATAATTGTAGAAGTAAATTGGAACTTCAGTGGAGTACATTTAGGGACGGATTAGGATAGATAGAATAGTATATCCGCACTGCACTGTACGTACACATTTTTAGGTACTACTTTACTATACCGGAGACACCTCTCAATGATTTATTTCGCAATTTTTTACATCACGGGGACGAGGTATGCCTACTAGGTTAGGTTAGGATCCATTAGCACTCCTTTCGTTCAATTTAGCATATATACGGACAATCCGAGAGCGTATTGTGCTCTCGTGCAGAAAGCAAATGGCAGCAGCAGCAATAGAGCATCGGAAATACATTTTCGTAGAAAACCACATGCATTCGCATTAAAATGGATCAAAACTACATTCCCGAACATCAACAACGCTACAGAAAATTATTTGCGTAAGTACTTTCTCCTGTAAATTTGAAGAAATCCGTCTCCGGTATAGTAAAGTGTTACCCTGATCATATTAATCAAATATTCCCACGTACACATAAAAAGTGAAAATGAACTGCAACACGTGGGTAGCACAAAAGGTGTTTACTGTTTACACAAAAAAATGAATATATATAATACAAAAAATAATAGTATTACTCACTTATATTGTAGTTCTAGCAACTATTTTCTGCTATTTGTTCCTGAAGAATTGTGGATTCTTGGTGTAATATGGTATTCTTAACAAAAACGTGGAGCTCTAATTCCGAGAACGATTTTTACCTGTTGTCTGTTACCATGAAGAAAACACAAGTGAAGTTCAAAGATTCAGTTACGATGCGAAGCAAGGTAATACGTCATTAATGCAAGGCAGTACGTCACTAATGCGTCCACCAATGAACAGCGAGTTCGCGTCAACCAATCAGGAAGCTCAAAACTGGTGTGGCAGCAATCACTACCTAAAATCATTGATGACTTGTCCCATATTTGTCTCTCAGGCTACGTCAGGCTCTAAAATTTACAGAGAGTTTTGTCTCTTAATGTCCCATCTGTGAATCTTCAGCAGAAATTCGAGCGCTATATGGAGGTAAACAGGACACCGAAGGAGCAAAAAATATATTTTTAAAAAATGTATAGGGTGAAAGTCGCGAGACAATGTAAAATGAAAGTATTGTTAATATAACATAAGTATTATTATTAATTAATAATCAGAGCAAAAATTTGCCAATAAAGGTGCTAATTTTCAGATGTAAAATTTATTGTGAGCAGTGCATACATATGAGATTCAACTTGTCTGGATAAACACAGAGTATTCTCTGGTTTTGAATCGTTTAATGTCACTAAGCAAAGAAAATTCTCTGATACATTAGAAAGAGACATAAAGGAAAACATGCTTCTTCTTACTTGCTTAGAATTAGTCTAGAAAACTGTTAAAATAGATTACATTCAAAATTTCTATATTCTTCTGAGTGAGGCTACATCTGCGGTCATTAAGCAAATACCTGTAATTTGAAAAAGAACGTTCAACGTCAACAGACACAAGTGGTGCGTATTTTGTTTTCAACCAGTAATCCACATCCTTGTTGGTTGCGACTTCTTGAACATCAGGGTTTTTGGCTAAACTTTGTTCTAACTTCTCTTTCCCGACCCCTTGCAGCTCTCGTTGCACATCCATCAAAACAGCCCACTGTGCTTCCTTTTCAGGACACTGCTCCTCCAGTTTTGTGATTGCAGTAGTAAGGAAAGAGAAGCCATGTACAATATAAAGTTCATCTTGCAATTCCTGTTTAAGTGCAAGTTTTTTGGCTTTTTCTACAGCTGAGGAATCACCAGGCAAAGCATCTAAATATTTCGATATTGTATGGAAACGATTGCAAATAAACACTGCAGCTTTTAACCATGTACCCCATCTAGTGAGGATGGGAGAGGGTGGTAGCGGAAGTTTCGTAATTTCTACGTACTTCTGTATTCTAGAAGGGGCCTTTTTCAGTATTTTCTTAATGCTACAAATTCGTTACATATGTATATTCATCTTTAATAGCTTCACAAACTCGATGCAAAGCATGAACAATGCAGGTCACATGTTTTAAGTTAGGATACATATTCTTCAGATTAGAAATGCAGCTAACATGTAAGATGCTTGGTCTGTAAGAACTAACCACACACTATCATATTTTACGCCCTCCGGCCACAAAACAAAACATGCATCATTGAAGCTTTGCATTACACTTGCATTATCTGGTTTGCTGAGAAAATAAGGTTTTAAAAGCATGGGTTTCACTTGATGTCCATTGAGCGGTGCTACTAAAATGTTCAAAATGTACCTGTTTTGCCTATCTGTGGTTTCATCTAGTATGAAATAAAACTGGATGGTCAGCTACTACTTGCCTGATCTGCGAGATTTTAGCTTCATAAAGAGGTTGAAGGTAAGATTTCCTTAAGGTGATCTCATCTGGAACTGTCTTCCCAGTATATTTTTGCAAATATGATTTCATGACAGGATTGTTAAGTTTCGAAAGAGGTATTCCACATGCTATAAATATCCTTGCTGTCTCACTGAAAAATTCATTTGTATTTCTGGAACTCTGAAGATACAAGCGCCTCACCAATGAATTGCTGTCGCTTCCCACCTTTACCATCTCGTAGTTCTTTATTCCTGACGTGCTTCCCACTTTGTAGATGCTGCACAACCCAAGTGCGTTGGTGTTTGTCATCAACAGCAATAGAAATATCACACCTCAGAACAGATTCATCACTCTGAATGTCGTCACCGCTAAACTTGTTAACAATGTCCTGCAGTTTCCTAACATTTACTTTATGTTTTGACATGGTGAACAAGCAAATCCGATGCATCAATCAGTCGATCAGACTGCAGTTACCTTGCTCGCTGAGACGGAAGAAGGAAATGAAAACAAAACAACTTTCCTACAACAATTCGTAAACAATACAGCATAGGACAAAAAGAGCACAACTTCTAGCAATTGTAACACATCATTGTTGGCACTGTTTAAAGTCCGTGCGATTACTACATTAACGTCCAAGAACTGAAGAAAGCCGATTCATTGTTGTGCGGTAAACAAGAATTGCGTGCCAAGAAGCCGTGCCTCGGATGTGGGTGGGGTTAAATAGTGTGCGAATTGTATTAAAAAAAATGATAAAGATGCAAAAAGGGCGAAAAGGTTCAAAAGTTTCTGAGATTGTGAAAAAGGTGCAACTGAAACACCATGAGAAGAGTTCAATACGTGCTTATTTTGGGGATGGGTCACTCTTTTACCCATTTTAACACAAAAAAAATGTAAGGTGCAGCACCTAAAATTCCTAGCTCTGTAATAATTTATATTTTCAGTTTGGAAAGAAATAATTTTAAAAATTTTCTTGCTTGCCTCGCTCGTAGTGAACCCATTTCTTTGAGTCACATCAAATTTCTATTTATTACTACTACTTCAAAACAATTCTTCTGAAATGCTGTATTACTAACTCTCTGTATTCTGTAAAAATTGTACTCGATATACGGAATAGTTAATGCACTATAAGTATTCCATGTAGAGATATTAAATAATGCCAAATGCGTATTTGAAGATCAAAGGACGATTTTGTATTAGTAAGTCTTCTCTGCTACAGCTAAGAAACAACATTGTTACTGTAGAGGAACGAGAGGTACTAGAGCAAAATTCACAATAATTTATGTATGCCTTACGGGACCAGAGTTATTTCTTGTTTTCTGCCCAGGGGCAGGTCTTTCCTTGCAACCTCCATGCTGTTTGATCTTCAGCTCTTCGCTTTGCGCATACAAAAACTAACTGAAGTGTAAGTTAAGAAAATGACATTATTCTCAAACATGGGGTGCGGGATCCAAAATCTATTTTTACCCTGGACGCAGAAATCACTAGGTATGAATCTGAATATACATATGTCAATTTCACAGCTTCCCTATGAGATGAGGACATTTTAAAAATTTGGATATAAAGCAATGCTACATACCGGGTGGCCACAATTAAAGTTACCCAACTCGGAGCCCTCTGTAGCCTGTTTGAGGCATCGTAGAACTGAAATTTGATGAATCCACTATGCAGACCATGGGGAAGAGGATGGGGATAAAAAAAAGTTCAATTTTCCACTACCAGGTTGGAATGCGGTGCTGTACTTCCATGATCGGTTGTAATAATGACGTAAACTGCTATAATTGGTTATGGATTTGCCTTTACCTTACCTTGCAATCTTGCAATAAAAGAGATTATTTTCTCGCAACTTCCAGCCACTAACAAATGTCTTTCTAATTAAAATCTCTGCTAAATCACTTAACGTGATTATTTGTAGTAACGGACACTACCGGCTTGTAATGAATACATTGACTTTCAATGGAATCCTTACAAGCCAGCAGTGTCAGTGACACTACAACCCATCATTGAAGTACAGCACCACATTTCAACCTGGTGGTGGAAAATTGAACTTTTTTTTTTCGCCATGGTCTGCATAGTGAATTCACCAAATTTCAGAGTTCTACGATGTCTCAAACAGTCTACAGAGGCTCTGAATTGGGTAACTTTAATTCTGGCCACCCGGTACATACACATGCATGTGCATAATGATGTATGCTTTTCACAGCTCAACTTGGACCCCCCCCCCCCCCCCCCCGAAGATAAACTCAGAGTTACGCCTATGGTTGAAAGACATGCTCTTGTGTATAATACACAGTCCGACAATTAAGGAATGAGACTGATTTTATATTATCCCACGTGGGCATTCTATCTATGAAGTAACACATTCATGATGTAGTGTGGTCCATAATCCACAACCTGGCAACACCTTCATGAACTTGCAATGGGCATGCTGGGAATTATGCTGCCATATCGTGAAGGAGGGGCAAGGGTGTCATCACATAATAGCTATGGCGCAGTGAGTGAACATCAAGTTTCATGAAAGACATTCTGAAAACTGTTTGCGGGAATAAACATTTCTTGAATTCTATTGTTGTGGAGGACATTTTCACTATGGTTCTTGTATAAACCTACAATGGAAGTCACTAAATTTACCAAGAGACAAGAAAATGCAGCTCCATAAGCCAAGGGCGAAGACAATGTTGTGTCTTTTAACGACAGCAAAGGCATTATTCACCACGTAATTGTTCCAGAGGGTGAAAGTGTAATTGGTGGTTACGATCGTAGTGCTCTGAATGATTATGGAAGAGAACTGACCCCATGAGACATCAGTATCCTGAACCGGGCAGTTGGTTCCTGCTCCATGGTAATGCACGGTCCCAGAGAGCATTGGTTGTCTATGTATTCCTAGTCCAAAAACAAGTGAGAGTGTTGAATAGTTGTCTCTACTCCACAGATTTATTCCCCTGTGATTATTTCCCGTTCCCGAAAGTGAAGCTGCTGCTGAAATTAAACAGTTTTGATGAACACAGGACCATCCAACAGGTTGACGTCCAATCTTAAAGTCATATCACTTGAAGATTTGCAGATGTCGTATCGATCGTTGGCCAACCATGACAATTGCTATACTGATGCAGGAGGGATGTACTTTGAGTAATAAACAGGCAATGTTCAATTATTTTGTTTCCTTATCATCTGATAACGACTGACTAATAACATATTGTGATGTGCATATTACTCACAGTTGAATAAAGAGAAATTGTTAAAAAGATCCAAGATCAATTACTTACGTGTGCGAGTACAAAATGTCGACGAAAACATTTCAGAGGTCAAGACCCAAGATGGGTTTCCATGTTACATCCGAGGTCAAGAGGGCTGCCGAGGCGGAAATTGAGTTCACCTTGGACTGGTGACATACCAGTTTCAATAGGGGAAAACTACGGAGGGGAAGGTAGCTTCCTTCTCAGTGTTCAGCATACGCAGCACATTCGCTTCTCTCAAACACTGGCCAGGTGGCTTCTAACAGCCACGTAGAACGTTTCTCTTAAGTGTTTTTAGATTAGGAAATGCGTGGTTTTAGATATGAGTTTTAATATTGTGAAGGTTTTTACAGCTACTAAGCAGGGTCTTTTCCATAAGTGTTTTTTACCATAACTTTTTACCTGTATCCTCAACTAACTAACACTTTCTTAACGTGACACCATGTCAGGTGTCTAAGAATATGCATCAACCTGAAGGAGGAGGCAGTCTTGACCTCTGAAACGTTGTTTTCATTGACACTTCGTACTCACACACGTAAGTAATTGATCCTTTTAATGATTTCAATTTATAACGACTGTCTCATTACTTAATTGTCTGACTGTGTATAAGGAACTTCTCTTCATTTTAGCATTTCCAGATTTTTAAAAAAATTAGAATCCTGGATGGGTCACCAGGGGGATGAGGTTCAAACCTAGTCCCTTTTGAATACTTGGGATTATTGAGATCGTTACAACCCAGAAGTGACTGTACATGCACATTCTCATAGGCACACACCACCACCAAAATATTATAGAAGTTCATACAAGTGACAATAGTACTAAATAATAGAAATGTTGGCTAAAATTAGGAGTGGTTTCTCTACATGTAGGTGGCAAAAAATAATAATAATAATAATATAAAGTATCTCAAGAAAGTGTACAAAAATTGATCAACATACTTTTATTTCCAATATGTAGCTTTTCTTTCAATCCATGAAACTAACTTGGGAACATAAATAAGAGGACTTGGGTAAAAAAATAAATATTGAAAACAATAACAATTGAAAATGCAGCAAGGTTGTCTTTAGGATAACAAGTTTGACAGTTTATGAAAAAGCATTCAGAACTTATAATTTATAATGTTTAACACTTGGGCTGCCACATGTAAGCCTGTGGTACAAGCATTCATTTTATTAACAAGGTAGGAAAAAAATTCAGTTTCCTGTTCAGGAGACATTTGTATGAAGAATTTCATTACAAATGCTTCTGAAATTATGTGCACAAGCATAATGACTCTTGAATGATTGTAATATGTTGAATTGTGGTTTTATGCCATACAAATTCATTGCGAGTTGATATGCATAGGGTCATTATGAGAAATGGGAATAGGTTTTAATTTTCTCGTGTACTTCTGCAGTCGTGTTATCGGTAATTAGTTTTACTTTGTTGATGTTTGGTAATTATTTTTGTGCTTTATTTTTCTTGATATTATTGTTGTATCTCCAGAGGTGCGAGATCATCCAACCAGTGTGGTCAGCATGACGAACTCCCAGTTGTTATTGCAGATTTCCTTGACTGGGTTATGCTATTCATACGTAGCTCCCCAATTTCCTCATGATGGTGGATCGTCACCGATCCCATACACAGGCTGAAATCTTAGGATAAAAGGTGTTACGCTTTCCCCAGGAACCTGTGCATGTCCTGAAGCCGGAAACACATATGGTATAAAGTTTTTAAGGTCTATGGCACAAATGCATTTACTTACAAAGCAATGTTTTATGAAGATAAAACCGAAACTGGAACATAAAGAATTAGGAACAAAAGTTGTTTTGGAGCTTTATGAGAAATATCTCAATGAAAGAGGGGAAAATAGTGGAATTGCAGAAAAGTTAATCTAGTGGAACTCTGAAAAAAGGAAGATGTATTCCAAAATACCTTGTTCAAATTTAACTTAAACAAGATATGGTGGGAAAGAACGATGAGCATGGTGTTGTTGCTAAGTGGAAGGGCAAGAGGGAGGTTATGAAACTTGCAATAATTCGTCTCTATTTCTGAAAAAAGCTGAAGAATTGGCTTCATACAGTACATCTGTGAGAATCTGATGATACCACAAAGTTGCTACTGAATTGCTTTTGAACACAAGTGTGGTAAATGCACAGATAGTGTACAGTATACAGCACAACTGTTTCCGCTTCAGACAATTTGTTAAACTGGGCATGGCAGCCAAAGTGATAATCAAGAGAACATGTTCTACTTCTTCTCTTTGGTAGTATCAACGAGAGAGAGTTTTATTGTTTGTTCTACCTTATGCACATTGTATATAAAATGTGTGATTTTTCCAAAGTTTCAGTTTAAATGTGTTATAAGAAAATGTGAATATAGTAGCTAAACAATTCATCACCTGTTTCAATACTTTGCATAAGTAATGGAAAATTGCAGTCAGATTTTCAGTCATTTAAAACATCTTAACATTTTCTTTTCAAATTAAATTTTGCCGTAAATGAAACCCAATAATATAATTATTAATATTTGAGCTCTAAATAGTTTTCATTCAAAACTTAACATTTTATAAGTTGAAAAAAGATAACTGTATTATGATGATAACCATTAAAATGTCCAATTTGTGCTTATGAAACTGTAAGATAAATAAGTGTCAGCAAAACTGTTAATAATTACATGAAAAAAACTGGTATTAAACCATCTCTTAAATTATCACACTACAAACTTTCAGTAGAAGCATATGAGTCATTCCATATGAAATCAACACAGCCCACAACCTGACCATCTCAGATTTGCATGAAACTAAGTAACTATGAAAATGTTTAGTTTAGTTTGTCTTGTAATTATTAAATTATTCAAGGTCAAAGTTAGCATAAATTGCCCTTTTTGAGCCCGCTTACCTATATTAAATGTGCTGTAACTCCGCCCATATTTCACCTAGGAAGCTCAAATAAAGCTTATTGTACAGGAAATTGAACAAGCTTTCCAGTGATAATTAACAAGCCTACCTTTGGATAAAAATATACTTTTGTCACGTGACCTTGACCTTTGACCTTGAATATCTCAAAACACGTCATCACCAATCTAAAACATATAAAAAAATCATTCTGGGACTGGAATGGGATCAGAAGATACAAAATATGTGTAACTATGTGACTGATAAAAGCCTCATTACATGAACTATGACGAGTCAAATGCCCCTTAACACCCCCTACAAAATGTAAGAGAGTTATCCTGGTCATGAAAGAAATAGGTTATGCACAGGGAGATCTCTAGCTGTGTGTGTGAAGCATAGGTTCGGCATATTGTTGACCGCCATATTGAATTCAACACAAAAATTTCAAAGGAAAGGGGGTGATGTGATATATCAAATCAGGCTAGAATTTCACGAAATGAAGCGGCAAAGGTTTTTCCAACGTATATTTAGACAGCAATAAGTTATACGCATATCTTTCACTTACGATATATGCACATTATAATGTTGTCAATGTTCCTGTGAGCACACTAGTTGACGTCTCTCACACTCACAGAACATTTGGCAATGTAGCATGTGCAACAACATCGCAAGCAACAACTATGCCTTCTCTCAGATGGTCAATATCAGGGACTTTTAGTGCATGCACCATTCTCTTCAGATGTTTCTGAAGGTAAAAAGTCCTCCTAAGATGTTAGATCTGGGTAATGTGCACGCCTTTTAATAGATCCCTGTCTGCCCATCAATATACCTAGAAATTTACCATGAAGAAATTGCCACAATGTCCACATAGTGTGTTCACACTCTGTCCTGTTTCAAAACTCTGGAAAAGTGCCATACCCCGTAAGCAAGGTTGAAAAACCTGTTCACTTAACAAATCCAAGAAGCCCTCAGCATTTAAGGTTCCGTTGTTGAATATGGAGCAACCATTCCCGTTCTCCATACACTATACCACATCCTTAGCTTACCAGCAACAACCATTCGGCTGGGATCTGTCTACTGATCAAATTACAGGTACGGCATATTCTTTTAATTAACTTCACCATGAACGCAAAAAATTTGCCTCATCACTGAAGAATTTTTCATTCCAAAGGAAGTGTCACGCAATTGTTTGAGATACTTTTCCAAATGATCTTCACTATTCAACTATTTGGTGAATGTCTCTGATTAAAATCATATGCAATGCGTGATCTCAATGAGTTCCTAACACGTTAGGAGCATTCTTAAACTTTGTTTTTAACACCTCGAAAAGGAGAAGATGGTTACAAGCATGCAGTAATAACTTTTTGCTGGCTAAATATACATTGGAAAAACCTTTGCCCCTTCATTTCGTGAAATTCTAGCCTGATTTGATATATCACATCACCCCCTTTCCTTTGAAATTTTTGCATTGAATTCAATATGGCGGTCAACAATATGCCGAACCTATGCTTCACACACACAGCTAGAGATCTCCCTGTGCATAACCTATTTCTTTCATGATTAGGATAACTCTTTTACATTTTGTAGGGGGTGTTAAGGGGCATTTGACCTGTCATAGTTCATGTAATGAGGCTTTTATCAGTCACATACTTACACATATTTTGTATCTTCTGATCCCATTCCAGTCCCAGAATGATTTTTTGATATGTTTTAGAGTATGGCATGAGGGACCAAATATATTTGTTTCACGATTTTTGGTGATGACATGTTTTGAGATATTCAAGGTCAAAGGCCAAGGTCACGTGACAAAATTATATTTTTATCCAAAGGTAGGCTTGTTATTTATCACTGGAAAGCTTGTTCAATTCCCTGTACAATAAGCTTTATTTGAGCTTCCTAGGTGAAATAGGGGCGGAGTTACAGCACATTTAATATAGCTAAGCGGGCTCAAAAAGGGCAATTTATGCTAACTTTGACCTTGAATAATTTAATAATTACAAGACAAACGAAACTAAAAATTTTCATAGTTACTAAGTTCCATGCATACATTTAACTCCCAAAATTTCATGAAAATCGGAGATGGTCAGGTTGGAAATTGCACATATCTGTGTTGATTTGGCATGGAATGACTCATATATGCATTTTATGTATGAGGAACATATGTAATCAGTACCATAAACAAATTTCCTAGACAACAGCATTCTCTTCATTACAACAATGAATATATATAGAAATAAAAAAATATACAACATTCCTTGTATAAAAATACATAATACTGTAGAAGGTAATTTAACAGGGAAAAATCACCTAGGTAGCAAATTCATCAAGCTTTCTGTCGCAAATAGTCATGGTAGCGAACTACAATCTTCTCCTGTTCATATGTTTCCACTGACCCTGGCCGCATTAGACGTACGTTAATGACTGCTCTTTCTGGAGATTGTTCGCAGAAGTGCACGAGATAACATGCTGCCATTACTCCGCTCCTACCTCTTCCCATTCTGCAGTGAATTCCAACTGCCTGCAATATAAAAATAACAGTTAAGCTTACTTTGTCAAATGCTTAGGAAACAATACTTCTTAGTACTGAAAATGCAGTAGTGAATCATAAAAATCTTATCTGGAATACCATAACATTTCTTATTTACTGTCCTTGTATACAAAAACAGAGTGAGTGGTTTCAATGGGAGGGAAAATTCCAGAAAGCCCCAGATAAACACTGAAAAGTTAAGGATGCAAAAATTAAAAATATAGAATTTGTTGCTTTTGTCGAAGATTCAACAACATATTTAATTGCATAAGTTCTGAATTTTGTATAGATTATTATGGCTGAATATGTCTATTAGTCTTTTAAATCATGAAAGAAATTTAGAATTTTAATTTTGCATTGACTATGAAGTTAAAAAGAAACATGAAATTTTCACATCTTTCCATAAAAGTGTGTGTTGGAATGTCAGTTTGCGGGGAAGAATAGGTGATTTTTTGATCACAAATATTATACATCAACACTTAACTGAAAGGGCTAGACATAACTTCTTCACAAACAACCTTGCCACGACAAGTGTTTCTGTCTGCTACCAGATTACTTTCAATATCTAAGCTGTAAGCCCCACGATCTTACACTAAAAAATAAAGCATTATATATATATATATATATATATATATATATATATATATATATATAAAGAAAACCCCTTAGGGAGAATTCACACCGAAGAGACACGTGTCGCTTGCAAGCGAACACTCAGTAATCAATTGTACCTATCGAACCGAAGCGACAACAAGCTGCACGTGTCTCATGTCGCTTGCGTGTCACTCAGACTGTGCCGTTTTCTCAGTTTGTTGTTTGCGTATGCACAGTGAATGCTTCATTCCAACGAGCTATATTTAGACTCTAGAAGTGAGCCCAACCGGAGGCCTTACAACATGTTTGTAGCTCGAATTTGTTGATATAATAAAGTATCGACATGTACAATATTTTAAGATTTAAGCACAACGTTCTTTTCGCTATATCAAGTTTTTGGATGCAGTTATCTGCTGTAATTTTCTTTCAACATCATGTAAAGAGACCGTATTTTGGGCATTTAGGATGAGATTGCTTTTATTTTAAAAAGCCAGCTCATAGAGGCACTTTAGTCCAAAATATATTAGTCAACGTGCACAAATAGACTAATCAGAACTTAATCTGCCCAGTGCCTCCACTGGGTATCCAACCCGGGATCACTTACACGTTACCACTTTGTCAATCATACTTTTATATTTGTCAACAATCCTACACGTAATCAAACTATTATTACGCTTTATGATTATGCTAGAATTTATTTTTCAATATTTAATTTCATGGGTGCATGTTAATTCATGATAAATTCTTAAATACTGGAAAGATATTGACGAGGAAAATTCTTGAGCTAAGAGCATTGACTTAAAAAAAAATACCAGGTCATGGTTTCAAGAAGGTTGAGAATCATTTCTCTAGTGTTTAGATCTTAGTTTTATCCAGGCTGGAATGTCTAGCGTATATAGTTTGACGTGAGTGCATATTATTTCTTCGTTTCTCATGCACAACATGCCTCTCCTGAGTTTCAATGACTTGCACAAATTTTACAACACAATATACATGTAACAATGTATCTTGTTACATTTTTTTGGGTGACTAAAAATCTGATTAATGTAATTATATTGGTATAATCATGCGAACTGATGTGTCGCTTGCCGTGTGCAGCTTGTTTCTTTGGTGTGAAATTTTCATGTCGCTTGTTGTGTGCCTCTTCGGTGTGAATTCTCCCTTACTGTATTCCTCCAATCTTTCTCCTGCATCGTGCGTTGTGCCACAAACTGTCTGTAGATGAATACCACTATTCCTACTTTCTTCATAAAGAGGAAAATACTGTTCCTTTGTTCTTGCAATAACCTTTTTTCAATTGACATTAGAGACAACAAACTTAGCCGTTCTTGTCCTTGAGTTGTTCTACAGAAGTCTTTTTATTTTGTTGAGAAACGAAAAAAGATCTTTCAACAAAAGTGGTTGTTGAAAGTATTGTTTTGACCAAATATGCCAACTTGTAGATTTATGGCATATCCCAAAGCAAGTCTCTCATATTCACAAGACTAAGAAGTTGATGAATGGATATGCCTGTGAAGCCAGAATTGTGAGAGCAATACAAAACTCCCAACACAAAACACAGGAAAATAAAAGATTAGATATTTTTTAACAGGCCTTGTACAAGATTCTTTTTAATTCGTGGTTCTGTTTTTGGACTTAGTGCCATGGTAATTTGTGTGTGTGAACACAGACTAATGATGGAAATTAAGTACAATAATCAAACCAAGTGTTTCTGAATATTAGCAAAATATTAATTAAATATTTGTTGGTGAGCATCCCACCACCCATGCACAATGCTAAAAACAAATTCTAATGAACTGACAGCAATAGTTATAAAAAAATTAAAATAAGCAGCATGATTGTTTGGCCAAAAGCTGTTATCAAATATACACTAAGTCTAGGGTTCCCAAATTTTTTGTTTCACAGCACCCTTAATGTTGCAAGATTTTTCTGCATCGCCCAAGTCAGAATAACAAGACGTGGTTGACTGTCTAGAATGTTTGTTAATATCTTTACAACCACTGTACCAAATATCATAGCAATTATCACATTCATAGAAATGCTTCATGTAAAAGAATCAGACATTGCAACAAAAACTCCATTTACTTCCATTATAAGACGAGTAATACTACGTAGCGGGGACGACACCAGTGCCTCTAGCAATGTCATATTCGAGTGGAACCCGCCAGAGAGCCCAGAACAGTGCCGTTTTCCACACTACGTATTCAAGGTGCTGCAACTGTGGTATTAATACAGAAATAATTTTCTATGTATATCTTGCAAATTAGTCATTATATATTTATTAGGTAACCATTTACAATTTCACTTTCTTTGACTTATGGTTTCCACTTACCTCCTTTTTTATTCTTGAACGTTCACATACTTCTATAAATTTATTAATATGTGAAATAGTTGGCGCTTCAAATTCTTTGACTTTAATTTCTGTCCATTTCATATCTGGGAAAGCATGGATCGGAGGTCTTTTTTCTGGAGAGAGGGTAACCAAATGCTTGATTCCTTGCTCCACTAAATAACGCAAATTTCCCATTGAACTAGGGCAAGACATGGCAGCTAGTTCATCACGGACAACCCATGAAAAGTTCCATGGGGCATAGCAGGACTCGTCACTTCCTGAGCCAGACATCTTATCAGTACTCCTACAATGAAACAGAAATTAAATATTTTACATGGAAATGGTACCAGTTTAAATTTATTTTTCAGTTCAATGTTTCACTTAAAAAATAGTTGTCCCTCTTGATATCAGCATACTAATTAGCATCTAAGCACAAAATGTGTGCACATTAGTAACATATCCTAGTGTCAAAAGTGGTAAATAATAATACTGTCCCAAAAATAAAGAACAATAACATTGTCTGGATATTGCAATATCTTTTGTTCAAAAATTTAAAGATAACAAGAAGTTAACTTGTATGCAGAATTTCAGGTGGCAATTGGTTCAACTTCCCTTACAAAAAGTTATACCTTCTCTCATTAAAAAAATCCATGAACTTCAGGCAAATATTCATGTTACATATGAAATTGCAACAATATGCATTTGCCAGCTCAGCAGTAGAGTGCATTACATGGCTGACTTTGGATTTGTCACCGAAGATCCTGGGTTTGAATTCCATCCTGGACATGAGCCAGAATTTTTTTTTGGGGAGGACAACCTTGGATAAAAAAAAAAGTGTTGAAATTTTGTTGGGAGGGGATATTACTGAAAAACAACTCATAATATACCAGCCACTAATACTATACCATTGTAGCTAATGAATTCATGAAATACTACTCTTGAATTAATGATTAACTCAATTGAATATATTTTCAATTTGAATTTTTGGTTCAAAATTATGTCCATTACCATGCTCTGTAAGCATGGTTCTTATGGTTAGCCTGATCTCTGATTGTTGATAGAGTTGAGGATTTTGTAAACATTTTGTTAAAAATTGTTAAATTGGATTCTTGCATCACATAAATTGATCGTTTGCACCCCCAATGTTTATTGCTTTCAAATTGAAATTTCAGTGAAACCTGCCATTTTATTAAATGGAAATTTGACTTAAATGGAAATATTTCCTGCTCCATGACTTTAGAACTTAAAAACATGTTAAGTTCCCTGGGTTAAATTGAAACTGAAATCAAAGGAAGCCTTTATACAAAAAATTGTCCATGGTCGGGAATTGAAATTAAATTGTTTTTCCCTTCTGGAAATTTTACTCAAGAATGGGTCTGGGTTTCAACTGGCAACTGACTGTGTGTGGCCCATATTCCAAGCTGAATTCATGGCAGCTCTGGGGGCTCTCTTATATGCACGTGAAAACAACATTCACCTTTTCTGAGGCAACCAAGCAGTCACAATAGAAGGGTATACCACATGCCTGAGTTCTTGTATATTGCTCTTGTTATTGATATTTATGTATCTTTTGTAGAAAGCAAACTCAATAAAGCAGATGCTCCGAGTCGTCATCTGATCCCTGTACCAACTCACAAACCAAACTGAGATGCCTCTGCTGCTACTGGGAATGTTGGGTAGCACGTGACAGCAGCAGCGCCGCAGATTGGCTGCGGTCATGGGATCAGATGACGACTGAGCATCTGCTTTTTTAATCAATCAGTTGTCAAAAGAGTTGTGTTTGATCTTAAAAGTAATTCACGGGATTGAGCAAGATAAATTGTCTGCTGAGCAGATCATTAGTAAAACTCATGCGTATGATATTCTAAAGAAAACTGAAATTTTGAAGCTGTGGGAAAACTATGCTCATGTAAAAATAAAAACCTGATTCCTTACATTTTTAAAGCAAGTTTGACTGTATGACAAAATGATGAATGTTTGAAGATCATCATATTATGCATCAGTATCTCTTTTGCAAGTATCTGCAATGCAATGATCTAAATTTCCGAATATTTTGGCAAAATTTCTGAAGGAGTTGTTCCTGGTGAGCTCGTGCCTATCTACGCCAATGGTTGGTAATATAAATGCAATTGATTTTTTTATTTAGCATTACTGCCACTTTTGAGCTAATCATGACAATGAGGCTGTGTGATGAGGACTGATTTACATCTACCTCCTCCGAATGCCCACGCCTAGTCACCCTCTGAAATATTTTGCATGGTTTATGAAATGTTCTATGTGAACATTTTACAGTGTGTTTTAGAGCATGGAGATGTATGTAGTGAAGTAATGAGTGGTTACGTGTTGTAACAATTTTTCCGTGCAGGATGGAAATTGAACGAAATTTTCAAATAGTAGACTTGACCAATGGCCTATGAAATAACCACACATGCCTCCCCAATGGCATAGTCAAATCACCTATAGATCCACTAAGACATTTGAAACCCTGGCATGTAGCAAGCAGGGTTGGCCCAGGTGGGCCAGCCCAGTTTTGCCCATGAGGGTTCTTTCCAGAAAAACCCACCTTGAAAAAACTTATTGCTTTAAATAATTGTGAGGTTCTAGAATTGTCAACAGTTTGAGAAAACTTGTAAAATAAAGCCTTAGCCAAGCTTATAAAACCCAAAATAATTAATGTAGTACAAGTCACAGTGTTTTTTTTCAGTATATTTTTCTCAAATCATGATAGAAATATACTTTTAACAGAAATAATACAAACATATATCCAAGAAACAAACATTCAAAAGTTCCATGTATAAAAAATTACAAAGGAGAATTGAGTACATTTTCTTGAAATGTCTTTAAATTAGAATAAAGTTAACTGACGTAGAGTTAAATCAAACACTTTTTGAATGATTAATTTCATTTCTCAAAATTTAGTATGTGTGCAAATGTTCTGTTTTCTTTCCAATACCTTGCACTGAGACAGTGATATCTCCCTCCCTCCAGTTCAGTGCATTGATAGAACGTAATGGGTTGCTTGCCCATGTAGGATAAATGCTATTTGTGGTTAGGAGCTCTATACCCAAGAAGTCGAGCACACTCATAATCTACCACAATTTCATTTGTTCTTAAAAATAGGGGGTGTGGGGGTACTCAAGTAAATACAATGCATACGTATACTTTCATATTCTGACCATTTTTGACATTTTAAAACCTTTTTATAGGTAGACTACAATTTCAAGCTTTGTGCATAAAACTTTCAGGACATTACTTGCACTATAAATTCATGATTTAGGAGGAGCATGGGTGGGATGGATGGGCAAAGAAGGAAAAGTCATCTATTTAGGGACCATGATAACTTGTTTCTGCAGCTAGAAAACTTGACAGACTGCAATGGTATTACATGTGAGTGAAATTGAACAATGTGTTTCAAGATGGTGAATGAAAAACTGATTTTTCTCATGTTGCACACACGCTCTATACCATGCTCTCTTTTTCACAAAAACTGTCTACAATGCATTTTCAGAATATAAGGAACTAAGTCATTGTAGATAATCAGTCGGTCTGCAATTTTGCAGTAAAACTTTTAAAATTATATTTCATAGTTTAGGAGAGGGGTGGTGGTAAAATTGCAAACATACATTTTGCCATAAAAATGTAAAGCTTTTCAGTTGAAATGTTTAGAGTTACAAGATAAATTAAACAATTGTTGTCATATTGTATTTGAGAAAAATATGCCACCATGTTTAAAGATGATGGACAATTTAACATGCCTTACGAGAGCTTTAAGTTATGCTAATATTTGAGGTTAGATTTTCATAGATTAAAGAAAACCAAGTCTCAGCTACATTAGGACATTACTTGTGCTTGAAGTTTTTAATAAAAAACCTCTGTAATATACTGTTGTTTAGGAAGGGTGGGGAAAGTCGCTAATTCTAAGACCACGATATCTGTAGCAAATTCAGAGTTTTTAACTTGGAAATTCATGTCGCAACTAAATAAACCCAGGGAATGATTTTATATTTTGCATTTGTTGAAAGCATTTCAAGACGTTGGATGAAAAATTGATTTTTCATATTCTGAGGTAGCTCCAAATTCTGATGCCACTTTCAAATATCTTCCTAAACTACATTTTTGGACATTGAGAAAAGACTTAAAGCTATGGCGTGACAATTTTTTTAACAATATAGTGCATATGTATGTTGGGATCCAAATACATATGATTTGTCCATGGGAACTGTTAGTTTCATACCAAGCAGATATTTTGGAGGATTGATACGGTATTCCATTTAGATGAAATCAGTCAAGACAATTAAATATGTCAACCTTATAATTTGGCATGGTTATTACACAGAGGAGATACTTAAGCTTGAAAAATCCACAAAAATAATGGAAAACAACAGTGATATGAAGAAACCGTATTGAAGCAGATTTTAGAGTGAGTGAGTGAGTGAGTGAGTGAGTGAGTGAGTGAGTGAGTGAGTGAGTGAGTGAGTGAGTGAGTGAGTGAGTGAGTGAGTGAGTGAGTGAGTGAGTGAGTGAGTGAGTGAGTGAGTGAGTGAGTGAGTGAGTGAGTGAGTGAGTGAGTGAGTGAGTGAGTGAGTGAGTGAGTGAGTGAGTGAGTGAGTGAGTGAGTGAGTGAGTGAGTGAGTGAGTGAGTGAGTGTGTGTGTGTGTGTGTGTGTGTGTGTGTGTGTGTGTGTGTGTGTGTGTGTGTGTGTGTGTGTGTGTGTGTGTGTGTGTGTGTGTGTGTGTGTGTGTGTGTGTGTGTGTGTGTGTGCGCGCGCGCAGCTACTATATGTTGTGTAGTAGGTAAAGTTCCCCGTGCATGTAGAACAGCGCCATGAAGGCACATTCAGAGGATATGGGGGTAGGACCTGACATATTATTGATCTTGACCATTTTGGAGGTGATGTGATCACAACCAAACTTCAGCTGCCTTTACGCCCCAGGACCCATTGATTTGAGTCTGGGTGAGTTCCAGAGCTGCTTCATGCAGGGACAAGTCCGGAAAAATTCCCACCTTAGATCACCCACCACAAGATTCAAACCTGGATCTTCTGCATGGCAGTCAACCAGCCTGTCTACTTCTTTTTACATTTGTAATAAAAGTAATGCCCCTAAGCAGTAGTATCCCCTTTTTCCTCTCTATTTTCTCAAATTTCACTATTTTCTCTGTATTATCATTGGGACACACACAAAAATCCATGTCCAAACCAGGATTCGCATTGGGAACCCCTGACATTGCAGTGTGCTGTGCAAACCACTCTGCCATGGAGGTTCACTAAACCACCGCAGCTATCAAGTATTAGTATAATATTGCAAATGCACAACACTGAGAACTGATCATAGATCTATTAACTGTTATGCCATCCAGCAAGAGTAGATTCAAACTATTGGTCAAATTTTTCAGAACATAGTATTTGAGATAATTTAATCATTTGTCCCACACTGTGGCTGTGCAGTCATGCTTTGGGCTCTGGCTATGTGTGCAGGTTTGAGTCTCCTGAGATTTCTTCCTGTGTAGGAGACTGGTGAACACTCACCATCATTATTAAATTGGAGAGCTACGAATGAGTTGAGTAATCCGGTCATGAAAACCTACGACGATGATGTGGTGACCACACTTCACCCCTTAACTGCTTGGATGATATTCCACCTCAGAGTAGGATCAGGTGGGATTGAGGCCAGCCGTTGGTAGGTAGACCTGGGCCCTCAATGGTCTGCTGTGGCACGGGTTATGTATGTTTTTAGTTTAATCATTTGAAGGTGTGAGATCTTGATTGTCGATTCTTAACTATGTTAACAGAAAATATTAATTAGTTTTTGATTCCGGGAGAGCAGTAGTTCACATATTTTCCGAGTTTTCAAAAAGCTTGGTGGGTCTATAGCAATTAAACAATTTCCTGGTTCAAATCTAGTGTAGATACATTGCACAGTGGTTCAGATCCCACTGTAACCTGTACGTCCAATCCTGATTAGCCTATCTGAGTATTTTTGAAATACTGCTCATTTCTAACTTGAAAAAACTATCCGTACATAAAATAAGACTGCAGAATATGGGCTGCTTAGGAGGAACGCGGTTCATAATTTTCTGGTAATCTTTGTAGTTAGTAATCGAGAAAAAGTGAGTTTGAAGGTGCGTGAAAAAATTTTTCTTTGAAAAAACTAGAAATACGTATCCAGGTTGGGCACCCTTGGAAGGAAAAAGTGACATTGTGACATATTCCTGCACAAATCTAGTGAAAGCAAAAAATGCCTACATTGTTAGGTTTAGTTCTCTCAGCCTGAATAAATTTGTCATTGTATTTATGCTAATGAAACCTAACCTAACAGGCCTAATCTAACCTTGTAGGCATGTCTCATCGAAATAATGAAAGTAACAATATGGACGCGAATGAATAGAGAAATGCATTGCTTTTAGCAGCAGGAAACACATTTTTCATTGTATTTATGCTATTGGGACCCAACCTAACAGGCCTAACCTTGTAAGCATTCCTCGTCTGAAATAATGAAAGAAACTATGCGTGTGTGCGTGGAATACGGAGCAACAAATCAACTCAAATTCATTGAAACGAAGGGTCTCACTTATCGCACAACACTTGAGCAACCTTGTGTTCTGACATCGTGGGAAAAAGCATTTTTATTTTAGGCTAGCTTGGTTTAGTTCTCTTAGCCCAAAGAATAATTTTTCATTGTATTTATGCTAATGGACCCTAACCTCGTAGGCATTCCTCGTTTGACGTCGGAACACAAGGTAGCAAAACTCTTGTGCAGAGAGGAAGACCCCGAAATAAAATTACAGCAACTGTGCGTAAAAAATATGGATGCGAACGGGAGAAATGCATTGCTTTTAGTAGCAGGAAAAACATTTTTTAAGTGCAATAATATAATAGTAATCGGAAAAGTAACACCGGAAAATGGAAGTAGAAGGTACGTACTTTCAGGGGATATAAATTTTGTTAGTCTATTTAGAGGAAAAAAGCAGCCCATGTTCTGCAGTGAGACGAAATATATATTGGTGCATGCTTCAATCTTGACATGGATGTTCAAATAACTTTTCAACGAATTGCAGTCATGAACAGTATACTCTTAGATTGGTAAAAACTAAGATTGGGACAAGTTCCGATTGTTTAATTCCAAACTAATCATGGCAGACAAGCATTTATTATGTAGATATTTCAGCAAAAACATGCAGGTTCGATCAGTACTCGTAACCAGGTCTATAGCATCATGGCCGTAGGCAGGAAACATTTTCGGGGGGGGTTCATTCATAATTGTTCCCATGGGCGTCGCCAGAAATTTGAATAATAGAAATAATAACAATAAATATACAATAATAATTAAAATGTAATAATAATAAAACTATTTTATCCCATAATAATGCTAATTACTATTATTATTATTATTAACATTGTTATATCCTTGAGGGGGTTTACTCAATCCAGCACAAGGTCTCTTTTGTTTTCTTCCTTTACGTTTCATATAGTGTGTACTGAAATGCACAATTATTATACTTTGTAATTAAATTTTAGATACTTTCAAGAAAAAGCTGTAAAAGTTAGATGGAAATTTTAGTCATAAAGTTTTTGTTGTTTGAACTTAAAACTCAATTTTTGGAATTTTGAAAAGTGTGGAACCAGTTACATTTTTTTAAACTTTGCCTGGTGCATGGATTGTAACCTCAATCGCTAACGTAACGCGCTACGAAACTGGAGATTTTAGGTTTGAACTCCTATCAAGGAGGATTTTCGACTTTTACGGATAGGGAATTTTGGGACAATCATAAGGGAATTTTCAGTCTATATTCATTGTGACGGTATAGTACCGCAGGAACAACACTGGAAAGAGGACAGCAGAAGGGGCTGCGATTCCGAGAATAAATTCCGTTTCATTCAAGTTTCAGAATTCCAATTGTATGAAAATTCTAGGTTGATCGTTTCAACATTGTCTCCTTGTACTTTTGTGATGCTTCGAAAAAAAAAATTGAAAATTAGTTACAGATTTTGGTTTCTGAACTTCCATTAATCCAACATGTCAGAAGTTTCGGGGGGGGTTTGAACCCTAGAAACCCCCCCTCTAAATACGGCCATGTATAGCATACTGTGCCATTGCACTATATACTAACTTAGCTACCGAGCTGGCCACGTTTCACCTGACTTTTTCGCTGCCGCTTTCGCTGCCGCTGTTTTACCTGTGTGGTAGACTTAAATCGTAAAACATAGCTATTTATGCATGCTAACACATACTTCAGTCTTGGTGATGCTTACTGGATAACGGTTTTGCCTTTCCGTACACTCCTATGTGATTCTTTGTTTATGAGCAGTCACTAGTTTACTGTTGTTTTGGCTACAAACTGCTACTCTACCATCTAGTTCACTTGCATGGGGTGAGAAGGGGCATTCATTGTTAGGCGGGCCAAGTGCGAAGGGGAGGAAGATCTTAATTCCAGCATATGTTTTACATATAGAAGTAAATCACTAAATATTTAATATGTATATTGTTAAATGTACCGGGTTGTTTCATAAATAATTGAGGGGTTACAAAAATTTGTTGCGAGTAAACTATTAAACTAACGTTAATGAAACCAGTCCAGAACAAATGAGGAACACAAACAGTGTGTGTGTGTGTGTTATGTCTTGTTAAGCTGGGAGATCATATTCCTGCTGCTAGGCGACACTCAAATCACCCACATCACTCAGTGTTTTGTGCATTGTCATAGTCCCCAGGATCACCGGATCTTACACCATGCGACTTCTTTTTGTGGGGTTTCATCAAAGACAGGGTATTAGTCTCACTGATGCCACGTGATATCGCAGCCTTAAGGGAGTATATTATCGCAGCGGTAGACACTATCCACAGGCTAATGTCGATGCGAGTGTAGCAAGAACTAGACTATTGTGTTGATGTGTGTCATGTCACCCGAGGTGCACACATTGAACATTTGTAGGTGTACGAAGTTTGAGTTCCTCGTTCGTTCTGGACTGGTTTCATTAACGTAAGTTCAATACTTGTAATAATTTTTGTAACTCCTGAATTATTTATGAAACACCTGGTGATACAAAATAATTAATTTGTTACTTTCATATGTATCAGATATTTATAAAGCAGCAAAGTAATTCCTTTACCAACTGGTCAATAAATTACAAAACAATTGATTTTCATATTTTTACGTCATGAAACGTAAGGAACATCCAGCTCACGTAGAGGAAGCAACGGTCATTGTGCGTCGGGAGATATTTTTCTTCAAAAATACACTAATTCCCAGTCGAATAGATTCCACGATGGAAGAAAATACCTCCACGAACTTTCAGAATGCTACAAAAACTCATTTCTGTAAGTAGTTTCTTCTGTAAAAATGAAGAATCTGTTCGGCGGAGATCGCACTGTTACCCTAATTTCTTATCTTCTTTATTAAAAAAAATCCCCCCCCCCCGGGACATTTTTGATGGGAGGAATTTTTAGGCCAAGGAGGTTGGTGGGGGAAAATCACTAAACATTAGGAGCCGTTCCCTGGATCGAGCTCTTTCTATCTCAAAATGTGATATTTTTGTCAATGTTTAAATTACTCACTTGTTATAACAAGATATGTATATCTGCGTAGTGTACCTTTGTCAAGTGCTACCCCAAGACTAGCGTATCCTATATACAGGGTGTTTCTAAAGGTCGTTTACAACGCTTGGGAGGTGATTCCTCACACGAAAACAAGCAAAAAGTCTAAGTTCCATTTTTACGACTGAGGCTTCGTTTCCGAGATAGGAGCCTCGCAAAAGGTGACAAAGTGATCGTCACACCTAACTGGGACGAATACTATAACAGATAGAGAGGCGGTTCCAAGGGAATCATAAAGGAATCGTATGTGCTCAGTCCGGAAGTCACTATGAAAAGTTCACTGCACGCATGCGCAATGGAGTCCTCAAAGGAATTGGGGATTTCCAGCAAGAACAATACATGGAAAGGGTATGTAACGCAGCAAGAAGGACCGTGACAATGAGAAATGCGTTAAAGACAACACATCCCGACCTCAAACATCAAAACATGACCACCGAACACAAAATCCGAAAAGTTGAGCACGGCTGCATACCCCAGTTACACGCGAGGAATGAACGAATCATGTCATGTGGCATACGAGAGACAAATTACTCCACCAGGAGGAGGGAAAGAAAAACACATTATCAGGTGATTGCGACAACGTGTATTTTTACACGCGACAACTACGTAATATCCCCCCCCCCCCGACACACACACACAACAAACAACAAATGCTACAATGTCTTATGCACAGACAGTGCGTGTCACTGTACACCAACTGAAGATGTCATTTTCACCACACAAAGGGGGTGGGGAGCAATACCAAAAGTGTTTGCACGCGATCATTGTGACGTAAAAGAGACCAGTTTTGGAAGCGCTGCACAGGCAAGTCTGGCTCTCGTAGTCTACGTTTGACCTTCATGACTGCTGTTCCCGCGAGAGGAGCTCGAAGGGTTGGTTCTCTCCGGCAGTCGTTCCAGTCGTGTTGCAGGTGCTGGGATATGATCAGCAGTTCGCTCTAGGTTGTCATACGCATTGAAGAGTACTAGTATGTTGTATTGAAAGAAGTTGACGTGGTGGAGTGGACAAGTCAAGTATCGCAACAATTGGTCTGTGGTGTTTTTATGGTGATACGGCCAATTTGTGCAGTGTGCCAGTGTTAAACAAAAACAATACTTTGCAGTTCCAGCTCCCTATTACACAGATGGCTGCGTATACGACCCAGCAGCTAGCAGACATGCATCTCATGTATGGGGAGGCACGTGGTAATAGCCGTGAGGCAAGGCGTCTTTATGGAGAACGCTTTCCACATAGACGTTTACCGTCTCACACCTTCTTTCAGGTAGTGGACAGTCGACTGCGTGAAACAGGGTCAGTGTTACCACCGCGACAAGAAGTTGGAAGACCCCGAAGTGTACGCACACATCAGTTTGCAGAAGATGTGTTAACAGCGGTCGCAGAACATCCTGGAACTAGTACGCGCGTGCTCGCTCGGGCACGAAACACGTCTCATGTGAATGTTTGGCGAGTGTTGTCAGATGAAGGAATGCACCCTTTTCAACTGCAGAAAGGGCCCCCCACATGGCGCAGTGGTAGCGTCAGTGCCTTGTAATCAAGGGGTCCCGGGTTCGATACCCGGTGGAGGTACAAGTGGTTCGGATCCCACTTTAAACTGTAGGTCCAGTCCCGATTAGCCTTACTGTGCATAAAGTGGACTTAAAACACCAACCCAACTCAACTGCAGAAAGTACAAGAACTGTTACCTCGTGACTTTTGGAGTTTTGCCAATGGTTGTTGCATCATCTGGACACAAACCCTCACTTCGGGACAAACGTATTGTGGACAGATGAAGCCATTTTCACCAGGATTGATGTCTTCAATAGTAGAAACAGTCATGTATGGGACTTCGACAACCCACATGCACTTTTTGTGGCCCATCACCAGCACAGGTTTTCAGTGAATGTGTTGTGCGGGATAGTACATGATCATTTAATTGGACCATACATTCTCCCTGTTCGCCTGAATGGTCGCACGTATCATGCATTTCTTAGTGACGTTCTGCCTGAACTGTTGGAGACCGTACCTTTGGCACTGCGGCAAGAAATGTGGTACCAACACGATGGTGCACCAGCTCATATCGATTGTAATGTACGACATTTCCTGCATGACGTGTTTCGCAATAGGTTCATTGGTAGGGATGAGCCTGTGCCTTGGCCACCGAGGTCGCCAGATCTCAACCCTCTCGATTTTTTCTTCTGGAGAGAAATGAAAACCCTCGTATACGACACACCTGTCACATCAGCTGAGGACCTCGTTGTCGCATCAACGTCGCCGCCGCGACGGTAGCAGATACATCTGGCTTGTTTGCTCGTACTCGACAATCCTTGAAATGTCGCTGTCATCTCTGCGTAGAAGTGAATGGCAGACATTTTGAAAACCGTCTGTGATTATTGCCCTCGGCAAATCTCAGTGAGAACACTCTTGGTATTGCTCCCCACCCCCTTTGTGTGGTGAAAGTGACATCTTCAGTTGGTGTACAGTGACATGGACTGTCTGTGCGTAAGATATTGTAGCATTTGTTGTTTGTTGTGTGTGTGTGTGGGGGGGATATTACGTAGTTGTCGCGTGTAAAAATACACGTTGTCGCAATCACCTGATAATGTGTTTTTCTTTCCCTCCTCCTGGTGGAGTAATGTGTCTCTCGTATGCCACATGACATGATTCGTTCATTCCTCGCGTGTAACTGGGGTATGCAGCCGTGCTCAACTTTTCGGATTTTGTGTTCGGTGGTCATGTTTTGATGTTTGAGGTCGGGATGTGTTGTCTTTAACGCATTTCTCATTGTCACGGTCCTTCTTGCTGCGTTACATACCCTTTCCATGTATTGTTCTTGCTGGAAATCCCCAATTCCTTTGAGGACTCCATTGCGCATGCGTGCAGTGAACTTTTCATAGTGACTTCCGGACTGAGCACATACGATTCCTTTATGATTCCCTTGGAACCGCCTCTCTATCTGTTATAGTATTCGTCCAAGTCAGGTGTGACGTTCACTTTGTCACCTTTTGCGAGGCTCCTATCTCGGAAACGAAGCCTCAGTCGTAAAAATGGAACTTAGACTTTTTGCTTGTTTTCGTGTGAGGAATCACCTCCCAAGCGTTGTAAACGACCTTTAGAAACACCCTGTATATATAGAGCATTATAGGATCTTCTTCTTCTTTTTAACTGTCCCTGTCAGCATTATCTTGTCGACTTTGGACATCGTTATTGTTTTGTATTTGTTTTAATGTTTTCTTCTAAAATTGATAGTTAGTCTCTCAAATTAATCAGAATCACAAACATTAAACGATTATTATGAATAAATAACTTTTTTTGTCCTTTGGCTTTTTTTTAATATATATATAAACCAGGTGGTCCATTTATAATGATAATTGAAAAATTACACAGAATAAAAGTTTGATACTATTGAGGGGGTAAGTCAATGCCGCAAAAAATTCGTCGCCGCCACCCACCCCTTGGGGGGGGGGGGGGGGCTAAATTTGAAATTTCAAATGGAACACTCCCTTTTGTTTTACATATTTGGATTCCGTGTTGAAAAAGAAGAATTTTTTGTTTGAAAAATTTTGTAAAAAAATTGCAAACCTCGAACATTTATAAACATTTGGTAGTTTCAGATTCATTTTGTTCCCTTTATGTAATAACGGTTTTGGTTTCCGTTGAGAACATTGCATAAACAAATATTATTCAGAACATGTGTGCAAAGAATTCGGCAAAAGAAAATTTTTTGCAATTTATGTTTTGTGTAACAATAAACAGTGGCATCGCATGCGGTTCACATACGGGTGTTCACAAAAAAATATATACTGAATGGAGATTTACTCCTCTCCCTTGTAACTTCATATTCAATTGAAAAAGTAAGAATAACATTTCAACTTATTTTCAACTATTTCCCACAAAAATTACGCTATATTTTAAGTAATACAAGATTTTTTTATTCAATTAACACCCTTTTAATTATGCAATTTACAATTAGTAATGGCTAACTAATTAGTATAACATGCAATCTCAGGTATGTACAATGCAAGACTACCATACTTCGCAATCTTTCTATTACACCGACCATTTACGTTAACCAACGACATTCATTCAGCATTGAAAGCACGTGCATCATTAGCAGGACAGAGGGGAGGACGCGTCCAGTCCAGAAAAAAATATGTTGTGTATGTAAGATACGTATTTGGGTATTATACAGAATGCCCTCACCCCGCCCACAATTACTTATGATGCTTATGACTGAAGTTTGGGAGTACTTACCTCTTGTTACCCCCACACCCCCTTTACGCCTTCATGGCGTGGTGCTATGCACAGGGGAGCCCTTTACTTTACCTTTTTTACCTCTTGTACAATGCAGAGGTCCAACTGGTGAGGTCCCATCCTTTTTAATTCAAATGTTCTGCTTTGCTCATTTGCGAAAATGAAGTTTCTTTCAAACTCCTAACAGAATTCATAGTGTAAAAACACAACACAACACTACAACCAATGCACATAAATTCACACAACCGCTTGCCAATAGATATCCAGCTCTCAACAGTCGACACTACTCTAACCGCATTTTGCCGTTTGCCGCCAAAGAGCATAGGCTTTTTTATTGCCCCCCAATATGAACAGAACTTGACCTTTCCAAAAATAACATGTCCCCTCGAGTTCTCCTAGAGCAACAGTGTTGCCAACAATTGAAACGCAGAAGTTGCTAAATCTTCAACATGCACTAAAAGTTGCTGAATCAAATTTACAGGTGAAAAATGAAAAATACATTTTTAAAAAGTGCTGTAAAAAACAACTTGCATCAGGGTTATTCCAACCAATAAATTAAACTTCAATGTTTGTGCGTTTATATGTAGATTAAAGAATTACTTAATTTCAAATTAGATAATTTTATGCATATTTCATTTTAACTTTCTAACTTCAAAGAAGAAAATATTATGTGTAGCAAAAATGCATCTCTAGTATTCTGAAAGTTATATTTTGTTCTTTACAATAAGCATATGCTAATAACGTAGAGAATAGTAAAAATAATTTACTAACATCAATTGATAACTGTCTTCGGTAACAGCTATTTAAGCCTAGGACTCCATAATATTCTGAGTATAGTTACCAGAAAAATGCACGTTCAATTGATGTGAATATAGTCTGCACTTTCCTTTGCAATTTAAGTTGGTGAGAGGTTTTTTTTTTTTTTTTTTTTTTTTGCATTAAAAACGTCGATTACTAAAAAAGTTGCATAGTCTGAATGGCCCTTAGACGCGCATGCACAAATCATATAAACCTTGAAAGATATGTAACTCCTGCAGACTAGTATCTAAAGAAAAGTGTCACTATTCCGTGAACTTTAGCGCCCACTGGAATTTAAAATCTGCCAGGTTTAGCAATTTCTCACTAAAGTTTGCAACTATGTAGCGCAGACCGTCTCGAGTCTCCCTAGTCATGCCTTGTATATGCTGCACTCTGGTGCCGAATGCAAGAAGTATTGCCGCTTGAATCAGGGCTCGCAGCACCATATGTTCGTACAGCCCAGTGAACATTTTCGTGGTATAGTGGCCAACAGCCCGTTAGCTGTCAGTCTGATGCGACATGTACACCAATTGTGTTCAAAGCAATCTGTGGAACACCGTGGGAGTCAGTGTTACCAACTATCTAAAAAAAAGTTATCAGACGTGAAAGACGTCAAGTCCGAGTAAATTGTGTGTATATATTCGAACATCAAAAAGTATTTTTTTCGAATAAATATATGTGTGTGTGTGCACATTTAATATGTATGGTGTGTGTGTGTGTGCATTTAATATGTATGTAATTTAAAACATATTCATGAGTGTTTATGTGCTCATGTGAACATTATCACGCAACGCGCCTGACAATAAATAATATTAATTTGTTCCAACTCTTTGGTTTTCAAGGAACAATTTCATATAAACAACAAAATTAAGTATGTTACTACAAATTAGTTATTATTTGAGGTACACAAATAAATGTTTAAAGGAGCAAATATTCAAAATGATGACCGTTCTCTTCAATGCATTTCAAAACACAGTGTCTGAAGCTCCACACTGTTTGTCCCAAAATGTCAGGAGTGATAGAGGCACAAGAATCCATAATTCGTTGCCTCATGTATTCTGGCGTTGTCTTTAAGTAGTCCCCAAAGGCAGAAATCAGGCGACGTGAGATCAGGTGAACGAGCTGGCCAAGAAATGGGTCCTCCACATCCTATACATCGACCAGGAAACTTTGAGTCCAACATGGCTTGAGCCTGAATGGAGTAGTGAGCAGTGTTGTTCATATGGAATTGTTCCTTGAAACCAAAGAGTTGGAACAAATTAATATTATTTATTGTTACTCAAAAACATAAATTGCAAACAATTTTTTTTTACCGAATTCTTTTCACACATTTTTTGAATATAATTTGTGTATGCAATGTTCTCAACGGAAACCAAAACCGTTATTACATAAAGGGAACAAAATGAATCTGAAACTACAAAATGTTTATAAATGTTTGAATTTTGCTATTATTTTAGAATTTTTTTCAAACAAAAAATTCTTCTTTTTCAACACGGAATCCAAATATATAAAACGAATGGGGGTGTTCCATTTGAAATTTCAAATTTACCAGGTGGCGGCGACAAAATTTTTGCGGCATTGACTTACCCGCTCAATAGTATCAAACTTTTATTCTGTGCAATTTTTTGATTCGATGCATTCTGCATGTGATATTCCATACTATCATTATAAATGGACCACCCGGTATATATATAAAAATCACTTTATATTTCGAGTCTACATTTCCAAGAATAAGCATACAGAATCCATATTAATGAAGGGGATAAATATGTTAGAATGGATGAGAGTGATATTGGAAATGGAATTTTTAAACGTTGTAAACCTTTGTAGAGTGTGATTTGTTGATCTGAAAAAATTGGACATTCTAGAAATAAATGTTGAGCATCAGGATTATTATTGCCACATTTACAATTTTCTTGAGTTTTAATATTTATTTATGCTAAATGTGCTGGTGTATGTACATGTCCTGTTCTTAATCTATTAATAAAAACTATGACTTGCCGTGGGAGTGTGTATGAATTGAACCAAGGGACCTTGGATTTAAATTCTGCAATCCATCTACAGTATGTACCATTCTTATTCGTACTCACAGATTTTTGAAGAAGATGCTTAATATTTGAAAGGAAATACACTCTTTTGAAATTGTTTCTTTAGAATTCAATAACTAATATCATTAGGAACATAAAATCTTATCCAAATTCTGTATAACCAATGACAATAATAAATTAAATGAAACAAAGGGAAACATGCCATTTTATGTACAACTTTTCTATTCATACACTTAATAATATAAAAGAAAAAAATATTTTCAGAGCAAATTGACTGACAGTTCTAATCACGGACATCGTTAGGGGGGGCACGCAGGGGCACTGGCCCCGGGAAACTGTTCTGTATTTGCTGGAAATTTTACTTTGATGACAAATATTGCAAAATAACTATTCAGTAAATTTTGCTTGCAGTTTGAAACAATTCTTCAATTTTCAGTAGCACGAACCCAAGCAAGGCATTTCTTTCTTATTTCCATGTTTCTTGCTTGTTGAACACAAACAGATGTATTGGGAGGGGATGCAGTTAATGGTTTTGTGGTCCGACCCGGTTAGGGAAGTCTTAGACCTATTGAAAATTCACTTTTCCTCCCTGCTGCACACCAGATCCAGGATCCCCCAAAACCCACACTTTCTCTTCATCTGGCCCTGCACTGGCTCCATGGGCACCGAAAGGATGACACAAACAGGAATATTTAGCTTCGGGTGTCTAGAACTTTCTGCGTTAATTATTTTATGGTTCAGAAAAGATATCCCCATGCGTTTCAAATTCCAAGAACAGAATTCTATTGCTTGTCCCTTTTTCAGCACGGGAATGAATGACATAGCGGTTCTTCTCACATGCACTCAACCCTCCTGCTAATGACCTGCCCTGCAAAAGGAGGGGAAAGGCCACTTTCTGAAAATTCGGAGAAACATCGAAGCGGTCCGTTCATCTGTTGATTTGGTGGACAGTTGATATCTGCCAGTTTAAAGTAGGATTTGTTGTCCGAGCAGTGTTAAACTTCTGTAAACGCGAATTTTTGTGATCTCGTTTTCCTACATCGCGAGTAAAATGTCGAATGAGAAGCTGCCAGATTGTCTTCCTCTGGAAACAATGGATCAGGATCGATTGATCGACCAAATATCCAACATATTGGCATTCTAAAAGAGCGTCTGACTACCACACAAGATCCTGGGATCGACTCCCAGGGTGGTTGATCTCATGTATAATGAAGAATAAACCACGTTTCAATTAAGGAAAGAAACTAGGGATGTAGCAATTGTTTTTTTTTTTTTTTTTTTTTACAGCCGTCTGCATGCTCTATAAGTATTATGTTACAAAATTTGTATATATTTCTGAATTTCTGTGATTTTTCTTCATTTAGCCTCCACCTGCAAATGCGGAAGTTGCTGCTGCTTAGGTGGCTAGACATACAAATATAATTAATCCCTAGTCATACAGAGAATAATACTTATAATATAATCACGAGTTATGGAGAAGCAAATAACTTATCAAGCATTTTCTGTTTCTATTTGTTGTGCAGTGGTTAACAAGGTACATTACAATACCAGGGGTCTCATCAATTTCACATGACTCATTGTCATCTTCATCTTCACGATTCGCCAAAAAGTGTCGGAAAAGCGAAGTAAAATAAACCAAATCAATCATTTATATATTTCTATATTACGCCGCTTTTCTACCTCTTGGGTTAAATGCGACATTGAGGATTAATGAAAAAATATAAATATGTTGACCAAGGCAGTAATTTATTTTATTAAAAACATAAACTAAACGTAACGTTTCAACCTTCTAGCAAGGTCTTCATCAGACTCTGTATCAAGTACAAAAGTAACAAGCTACCAAAAACAGGGCATTATACACATCCACATTCTATATGAAAGTATATATTTTTCGCCTTTTAGGTGAAAGTACAGTTCAATAGTGAAAGCCACCTGCTAGAAAGTTCCAAAACAACTTTCTAATAGTCTGGAGGGAGTAATGTTTTGTGTATTTATAATGCCCTGTTTTTGGTATCTTGTTACTTTTGTACTTGATACAGAGTCTGATGAAGACCTTGCTAGAAGGTTGAAACATTACGTTTAGTTTATGTTTTTAATAAAATAAATTACTGCCTTGGTCAGCATATTTATATTTTTTCATAATAATGGAAACAAGGCTTAATGGTGTTATATGAGGATTAATGTGACCCGAAGGAATGGCGATGGGACAAACATGATACAACCATACCTGTCTAATGTCCGAACCTTGGACCTCTGGTTTCGTAGCGTGTTATACTCAGTGGAATTCTTAGGAAGAAAAATTGTAAAAATAGGGTGAAAAGAAGCAAAGCTGTACGATGCATAAAAAGCCATGTTTATTTCTCCTAAAACCTTACAATTATCGAGTTCATGTTTTAAGTCCACTGTATGCATAGTAAGGTTAATCGGGGATCTGAACCACTATGTGCCTCCGCCGGGTATCGAACCCAGGACCCCTTGATTGCAAGGCGGCGATGCTACCACTGCGTCATCGAGTAGGCCGAGAAAAACTTACAATTAGTCCGTAAAATTAATATTGAGGGACAAGGCCTATGAAGAGTTCTTTCATTTGGTTGCGCGTGGTCATCACATCGAGTCCCATAGTTTCGAGAGCAGAATTTGCATCCATATCGCTTTCAAGTACTTCCCAAATTGTCCTCACGGTGTTGAAACAGCACAGAAATTTTGGAACATATACAAGCAGGCACATACCCAGGGAAGGGGCTCAGGGGCTGCAATCCTTTCCCGAAATCCTACAAATATCTGATTTTAATAATGTATAGTAGTAATTAAATTTATTTCATTAACAGGATTAAACATCTTGTATATGGTAAGTTGCAATACACCATACAGAAATTCATCTCCAGCACATTTACTCCTCCCCCCAACGTTTTCGTCTTTAGATGGTGGCTGCCGATAAGGGATAAGCCCCTTCCGAAATCAAATTCTGGCTACCGGCCTGACCACCAGCGATCGAATCTTGAACCTTTCGATTGATTCATTAATTAATTGAACTGATGTTTTAAGTGCACTTTATGTACAGTAAGGCTAATCGGGACTGGACCTACAGTTTAAAGTGAGATCCGAACAACTATATGCCTCCATCGGGAATCGAACTCGGGAGGTTGTTGAACCTGTTCCCAAGTGAACAATCAGACGCCACAGAAGACTCGGGCCCGTCTTTGAACTAAGAGATACCGGATTCGATTCCGGTATGAACTATATACATGAGATGACTAGCTTGAACTCATTACGCAAACATTTCATATTTTCACTGTTGTCAATACTTGTAAACCTGGTTCCAGCACTTTATATATAAAACCATGGAAAAGGGTTTTATCTACTTCTCAATTTTTTCCAGCAAATTTACAAATCTAAAGACTAATAACATTGTTCTTGGTGTATAAGCCATTAAGCTAATGAGTTCATTCTGCATTTCCCGAATAATGGCTGTGTATTTCACGAGAGCATATCCGTAGACTGTTGGGGGTTACAGAAGAAAATGATGTTGCTTTCCAATTTATTGATTGATTGAGTTTGTGTTTTAAAGTCCACTTTATACACAGTAAGGCTAATCGGGACTGGTTCTACAATGTAAAGTGGGATCCATGAGCATCCACCGGGTATCGAACCCGGAACCCCTTGATTACAAGGCGAAGATGCTACCATGCGCCACCGAGGGGGCCCTTGATCCTTTTCTTTCCAAGACATACATATATATATATATATATATATATATATATATACACACACACACACACATACATACATACATATATAATGTATGTATACAGCATAGGCCTATACGGTGTATAAATAGTTTGTTAATTTATAATACTTTGACAGAAAAAAATCTTATGTTTGGGCCCCCCCAAACTGATCAATCTAGCTACGTCCATGGTTCTAATACTTTGATGCCAATCCTTAGGCTTGAATTACTGCTTGACACCTGTTCTTCATAGAATTAACCAGTTTCCGACATGTTTCAGGGCTTATTTTATTCCACTCGGCTTGCAAAACAGTTTTCAACTCTTGTTTGGACTTGATGCCTGCTTTATGGACTCACCTCTTCAAAATTGCCCATAAATGCTCAATGGGATATAAGTCTGGACTTTGAGCTGGTGTTTGTAGTAGTTTCGGCACATTCCATATTAGCCACTTATAACTCGCACCTTATGTTTACTGTCATTGTCTTGTTGGAATCTGTAGATCGGCGGCATGTCCATTTTTTGGGCATTTTTACATCGTTCTTCAATATGTCCAAATTGACATATGCATCCATGATACCATCAATAGACTGGATGGTACCAACACCTTTGGATGACATACAGCCCAAATCATTAATGACCCACCACCGTGTTTAACTGTTGGAACTGTGTTAATGTGATCATTGTCTTTATTTGATTTTCTCCAGACCCTATTTATCACATCTGACCCGTATATATTAATCTTGGACTCGTCTGACTATATGACACTATCACAAAATTCCTTGTCCTTGTGGATGTGCTCTTTCGCGAATGGAAGTCTATTCCTGCGATTCACCTTATTTACATACGGCCTCTTTCGTGGTATTCTGCCATGATATCCATGCTTCCACAAGGCACGTCGGACAGTTTGATCGCACATCATCTTGCCAGTAACATTTTCTACTAACGGTCGTAACTGAGGAACACTTAGTCGAGGGTTTTCTCGCACTCTTTTTAAAATAAAGCGTTCATCACGTTTATTCAAACGTCTCTCTCAACATTCTGTGTTGAACCTTCCTTTCTAAATTTGTTTACTATGTATTGAACTGTGGAGTGTGATTTATTAACTGTTTGTCCAAATTTTCTTAACGAATAACCTCTAAGGACCAAATTTATAACAACATCCTTCAGATCCGAACTAAGTTCCTTCACCTTGCCCATTTCGAACACGCTAATAGATAGACGATAGGCGTACAACAATACCTACGCCAGCATTCCGCTTGAAGGGGAGCGCACCTGCATGTTCAAACTTGTTACGAAGTTGCAAACTGCACGAAATCGCCCGAATAGTGGTGGTGCTGTATGCGAGGAAGATTGAAACTCTTGCCTGTACGAATAACAATGTTGCATGAAACAGCATGTTTTTCTCTTTTCACACAAATTATATGCTCTGTTTATACACTTTGAACATACATTCTTATTGAGATTTGTTGGTGAAACTTTAATTAACATTAATTTTCAGGTACATATGAAAATGATTATATTTACTAGTAGATATGACATTTTTTCTCGGAAATTCTGTGTGTACGAATAACAATGTTACATACTGTATATGTCTTGCCCACAAACTTAAATTGATTCTTGCACCATTCGTTCCATAATTTTGATTTTCACTCGTGGTAATAAATCAGTATACATTAACCTTTTGAAACATCTTACGAGTTGTAAATCTCTGGCCTGTTTAGCATATAAGTTCACTCGATCATTTCCTACGTTAATATTATGTGCTTTAACATAACTGAATTGTATGTCAATGTTCCTTTTGCAAGCAAATTGAACTTGTTGAATAATTAAAATAATAAGATATGATTGATGACATAATTTGGGATAAGATGTAGTTTATTGATGGTATCATGGATGCTTGAAGAACACTCAGAGAATCTGTAAGGAGAAGATTTTTTTTTAAATCTTCAGCTATTCCACATTGTAAGGCTTTGTATAGAGCATAACTTTCCGCAGTAATAATAGATAAATCTATAGGTAATCTAAATTATTGATAAATGTTTCTCTCTGGGATTAATAGGCACATCCTACACCTTTGTTATTCTTAGAACCATCGGTGTAAATCATTACATGCATTGGCCATTTTTCTCTGTACAATGCATGTAAACCTAGATCTCTGAAGTGAATTCAACATATTATAGGAAGAGCATTAGAGATGCTACCAGCTCAGATGTCACCCAGGCAACAGTGAGCCGTGCGAGGCTCGCTTAGCAATGGAAACTTACGGGAAATACCTTCATATTTAATTCTTCATATCTAGTGATATCTAGGTTCCACCAGCCATTTTCAGTAGGATAATAGGCAAAAAGCAAGGAATAAGGCCTAGGCAATCATGTGAAGAGGTTTACAGCACTTAATAATAATAAATTGCATTCTACAAATCACGCGAAAAGTGAACAAGACTATCAGTTTATATCACCACTTCATTGAAATATAAAGTTGCGTATGGGTACAAAAAATACAACTTTGTATTAAATATTTCACCACCACACCAACACTTATTATCTGTACTTCATATCCTTCAATATTTCATATATGTTATTCATAATGGTGTTTTCATAATAATTAATCTATCTAGTATACGTAGGAAAAATACATATCCCCCTTTTCTACTTCTTTAGGGTAATCGCACCAATAAAAATGAATGATGAAGTGATAAATTTGATGGTAGCGTTGGCGGATTATGTGGGTGGCAAGGAGGGCAACTGCCCCCAAGACATGGTAAAATTGCAGAAATAATTACTTTCCATGCATATTTAATCAAGGGTGTACGGAAGAAAATATTTAAATACATAATTTGCTGTTTTTTAAAAAAAATTGAAACTGAAAATTATTTTGTTTTCGAAAAATCAAAGTAAGGAATGAGTTTACAACACCGGACCACTCTCCAATTTCTATGAAATTTCGCCTACTCACGAATTGTGAACTCCTAATCACAACTCTGCATGTAATAATTGGCGGTCAAGTATGAAATCGAGAAAAAAAAAAATGAAATAAACTATGTTTTCTTAACGTAACGTAACCATAAGAACAATAGCTCTACGGAAGGTGCCAAATTTCCCAACATGAAGAAATCAACAGGCAAGACTTGGTATAGTTCTCTTAGCTAAAATATTAATTTTTCGGTAACGATTAGATAAGCCGGAGACGGATTTCTTCAAATTTACAGGAGAAAAGACGAGAAAGTATTTACGGAATTGCGTTGTTGTGGACTTTCTGAAGCCGGGGAAATTGTTTTTTTTCGAATCGTCAAACTTATTTGGCCTGTAAGTAAGGTATTTTTTGTCATTCATGCATCTCCGTTGTACGATGGCTCGTACCGCCATTACCGTTGACTATGTGAATCAAATGTTCCGTGCAATGTTGTCCGGATATGCTTAATTGAACGTACTGAGGAATTTTTTCGATGAAGCACATATTTAGGGGTGAAATGAATGCTAATAGAACCTAACCTAACAGGCCTAACCTAACCTCGTAGGCATACCTCGTCCCCGTGAATGGTTAGTGGGGCTATCGTGACCAGAAAGTGTAAAAAAGAAAAAGGTACTTACCAGAAGAGATGCCGGCTGGCCCGCCGAATTAGCAACGACCAATAAATAACTATAATGTTAACAATTACGGTTTTTTCATGGAAGAAAAAGTGATCCCCAGCTTGAAAAATGTTCCGGTATGCATATGAGGTAAGTAGAATTGATTTTTATTTGAAAATAAACGAGTGTAATATGTGTCCGGCTTATCTACCTGATACCAAGTTTTCTTTGTATTTGTGCTAATGGAACCTAACCTAACAGGCCTAACCTAACCTCGTAGGCATTCCTCGTCTGATGTCAGCAAGATTGTTGTGCGTAAAGGAAGACAATTAACGAATTGCGAAAGAAATACGTTTCCGAATTGCTGTGTATGGACAATCACCGTGGTAAATCGCAAGGTTATTTTACAAGTTCTACACGTAAATGTACAATTTTAACAAGTGACCGCCAAATATGAACTACACACATAACGATACGTCATCAGGACGCCGAAATTATTAAGTATGCGAAATTTTATAGTAATTGGAGAGTGGTCCGGTATTGTAAACTCATGTCCAAATAATGTATGCCATTTGATATATACATACATATATTTAGAAATTTTAAAAGGAGAAATGTGACCGCCTACCAATCCTCGTAGCACTTCTGGCAACTGGAGAATCGCACGGGACTACCTTCCTTACTGGGACTTTTACCTTTCAGGCTTAAATCACATACGCTTACTCATGCAAAATGTCAAAGACAAGTCTGGGGTTAGTAGTTTCAGGTTTTTATTAACTTTCACATGCAAACATGATTGAAATTTATTTAAAAAAAACAATCCTATTGACATGCATCGCATAACTTACAAACACGGTTTCCATTACGGCAAGCCACAGAAAATAACCTGCTGGGTCGTTCGTGAACGAACCGTTCCTTTTGAACTACTCCCTCTTGGGAACTGTGAAGTGCTCGCTCCTTCGGAGTGAACGAGCAGTTCCTCTCTGAGCTTTGCGTGTATTGTTACTGCTGTGTATGTTCTCTGGTTTTCTTGTGGGAAGTCGAGTAGCAAGCGCACTTCCCTCTCCCCTAATCCTTTTCACTCAAGCTAACTCCAGCAAGTCCTCCCCCTTCACTGCAGCTGCACGAAACCAACATCGGAAGGAGTTTGGCGTTCGTTCCTTTGAATGGCTGCTTGAGTGAGCGAGCTCCGGTGAAGTGCTTACCGAAAAGAACTGCCATGACCCGTGGTAGAGTGCCACACACGTAAATTTGCCGTTGCGTAGAAACGAATTTTCGTTTCGTCTCCCTCTCTCTTAGCATCACGTGTTCTACCCTGCTCGAAAACCTTCGCTATTGTTGCCATATTGTCATTCCATTCCTGGACACACTCGCGCAAACTTCATTGAAAACAATTGAACAGCGCTCCAGCTCGCGGTTCCCACCGGTCAGCAGGGACGGCAATGTGGCAATATAGCACGGCGTAGTCGTTGCTTCTTTTATGCAGTGCATGTTCATTGGCTAGCTAGTAACTAGTGTTGCCAACTGTAATAATGAAGCACTATTTCTGTCACGGAAGGGGAAAGCAGGTAAAGTGGCGGTGAGTTTTGTTGGATTGGAAGCACCATATTTTTATGTTATACTAAGTATTTGACCGGTTTGACGTTGTGTGCGTGTATTGCGTGTGTGTATGTAAAAGTGTGTGTTTGCTAATGAACGTTAAATTCCATAATGCCTCCAGTTCTGTCGAAGTTGAAATCAAAAACCTTGCATAGCCAAGCTCGGGAAATTCTAAGCAATTCAACTCTGGCTCCGGCAGGTGTTCTTGTAGAAATTGCATAGAGGAGGCTGTCATTTTTGCTGCTTAATGCGATACATATTGTTTTCTGTGTTAAAATTGCCATGCTTTGATGGGTGACCAAGTTCATAGCAGGGCCGGCGGAAGGGGAGGGCGAACCGAGCGGCAAAATTTGAAGATAAGAAAAAAATAAGCCTATTGAAAACTGTGATCGAGCGAGATATTCTTTTGCGCTGAATAGTATTGAAATAGCATAAGAAGTCTCATTATTTATTTTATATTTGATGTTTTAGTTAGGAATATATTGATTTTCAATTTTCCGTTGCTGCGTAATGACCGGGGGGGGGGGGGGTCGAAATAGAGCGGCATCTACTGCCACCTCCCAGGGAGGCAAAATGACTAGCGCCGGCCCTGGTTCATAACAAAAGAAAAAGCCGCGCAGCTTATCATCTAGTGGCAGTATATGTACTTGTTATTGTTGTCGAAGCCGGCATCCTTTGTAAATGTACAACAAAGGCAACCGACTGTCACAGATCTCAGAGAGGAAATAATAATACTGTTTGAGGAGGAGTGTTATGGTGCAATTGTAGCGGTTTAACACGTTGGCATGTTATTATCTGCCGTTGCAGTTCCATACCAGTGTATACGGGTTTTGGGAGTGAAAAGTTAGAACGCCACCAGTGCATTAATGCAATGAAAAATAATATATACGTATATATTTTTTTTTATTTTGTTTGAAATCACTCAAATAAGGAATCGTATGAAGAAGTCTTCTTTGCAGAATTTTTGGTAATTGTACTTATGTGTTAGTTCATATTTTGCGAATTTTTAGTCCATATGTATGTAGCTACATACAAAGCCACTTGTTAGTACATATTAATCCTAGTCCTGGTATAATGCATGACGTTTAAAACTCAACGTTAGATAGACCTGAATTCTCTAATTTTATTGTTGTACGTAACAGCTGTGCATCGGCGCACCGCAGCGATTTTTCTATCTGCTCCATTAGCAACACTGCTTCTTTAGTTCTGTCGCGCATTGCACGGCAGAATTATCTGCGCTGGACTCTAGTTCCTCAGAAGTCGTGAGCTTTGATTGTATGTTGCCAACGCTCCCAGTCGATGACTCACTCCTACGAACCATCGAGAGAGAGAGCGAGGTCCCGTCTTTTGTTGCTGATTGTTGATGGTGGTGGTTTTCCGCGTAGCTATGCTTGCAACTCTGTTTACAGTAATGCTGCAGAAGCTCAACAATGAGGAAGGGATGGGCAAGTAATTCACCTTTAATCCTTTTTGTGGCATGTTTTCGCATCTCGCATCGCAAGGAACTGTAGAAGGAACTTGACAGATAGAAGATCATCATATCTAACTTACGACAACGTTCCGTTTCCGTGCTCTTCCATTTTCTCAAAGTAAAAGTGGGGCCGGGAGGCGGAGAGAGCTTGAAAAATACGAATGCTATTTATTCTTCGTAGTCAAAGATTTGGCGTCCTCTTCCATTCTCGTACGGGTGTTAGTTTGACCGTGTATCCATTTAATTGCATGAAAGTCTGGAAAGGTGGGGAAGGGCGACGGCCACCCTAGAAAATAAATTTCAACCTAAAATTTGTACATTTTACACATACGTATAATTTCATTTCAATCTCAATTTGTTAATTATTAGAAGGGCGTTACAGGTCCATGCTAACTTCAAACTGAAGTTTTTTTTAGGAGATTATACTATTTTGGAAGAAAATATGCCTCGTTTGACACCTTGGAAAAATACCTTGTTTGCCCTTCACTGGAAAAAATACAGCGGACGTCCATGTTTAAAATATTTAAAATTATTTTTCTTCATCTATCACCAGGCGCTGTAATGCATTGCGACAACAAGGGGTAGGAATTCATTTTTGGAAAGGAGGAGGGGAGAATATAACTTGTCCAACTTTTCCTTTCCGATGAGGACTATTTGTCCGCTAAAGTTCAATTATGCATTAAAATGTATTTTCATTCACCCCCACCCTGAAAGCAGCTCCCGAATCTCGGTCGGTCAGTCGATACATTTTTTCCTATAGCTGTTTAATATGTGCGCGAAGGCGGATTCCTCCCCTCTAATTCTTTTCACCCACTCCAGAAGCAGTCTCCCACATCCCTTCCTCCGCCCAACGAAACCAACTTCGAGCTGTGTTGGTATGGTAGCGCCTCCTGTGAACGACTCCTTCAACGAGCAAGTTCCAGTGAACTAACTGCCTTTCTAAAAGGAACTGCCTCTTCCGAGAGCATGCTCCGTGGCCTTGTAGTTCCTTTGAATGACTTCCAGTGAACGCTTCCTTTCGGTGAGCGAGCTCCGGTGAACTGCTTCCCGAAAAGGAACTGCTATTCCTCTATTTTATACAATGCGATTGCCAATATGGCTTTTCTTTACATCGCTGTCAAACTTATAATTCATACAGCGTGATTGCCATTGTGGTTTCTTACACATTATTGGCAAAGTTGCAATTTGTACAGCGTGATTATTTTTATATACAAAATTTTCGACTTGAGAACTTATGATCTGTGTCATAAATTCCCCGGGGTTGGGAAATTTGACTTTCTTACTGAGAATCAAGAAGAAATGTCAATTACTTCATGCATTACTAAAATTATAACATTGTTTACATGGAAGTAGTTAGTTACAAGACAAACACCACATAAACAAAGATATAACATGTAAGATTGACAAAATATTAGATTCATATATTAAATAACATGCATAAATACACAACAGAATACATACATGTACAGTGTGTATCCATAATCGCAGAACCAAATTTGTACAATTTTCATGCATAAACACAAAACAACACATGTGCAGTTCACATGCATCAGTAAAAAAAAAAAATCATGTACAATTTGTATGCACAGATAGAATCATCACATATGCATCTCACATACATAAATAAGCTTTGGTTTGGTTTGAGTTGGTGTTTTAAGTCCACTTTATGCGCATTAAGGCTAATCGGGACTGGATCTACAGTTTAAAGTGGGATGCGAACCACTTGTGCCTCCACCGGGTATAAATAAGCGTAAATTAGCATGCATACATTTAAAACATGCAATAGACAACATGTATGCACATTTAAAACATGCAATAGACAACATGTATGCACAAATATGGTACCACTAAAATTTACAATTTGTTATCATGCTCTCATTAAATATAGTTAGACCATTGGTTTAGCCAACGCATTTAGCAGACGATTAGACTGTAGGAGATTTTTCCAGTTCGTTATGAATGTCAGACGCACATTTTCAACGAGATTAGGAAGTTATAGACTTTCTACACTCAAAAGTATCACTTATGACGCGATTAAACTTCAGCACATAGCAAAAACTGGAAGAAAAGATAAGGTGTGTTGCAACATGATAAGAACGAATCACAAAGTAAATGTGACTCGTTTACTAAGTTACAGGTACAGGCACACAACACATTAGAATGCTACTTAATGTACAGGAAGAGAAAACGTGTTGACCAGAAGTCATGTGCAGGCAAGAAGAAGGTACAAAGCAACGAACCTTAAAAGTGACCATGTTTACTGTTGCAAAATGATAAGACCTGCTTTAATAGCCAATACACGAACCATGGCAGTACACCATTTTGAAGACCCAATCACACATGCTGTCCACCAGCTTTTTCAATAGATTAGCATCAAGAGCATCCCATGCAGCAACGATAGCATTCCTCAGGTGATGAACGTTGTTGTACTGTGTTCCATTGGCGTACACTGAACGGCACCAAAGACCCCACAGGTTTTCCATGGGGTTAATGTCAGGGGAAATCGCAGGCCAATCAATGACGTGCACATTCCTGTCAAGAAACCAGAAGATAGTCGACTCATCAGTGTGTATAGTGCCGTTGTCTTGCTGAAAATGCCACTGATCGCCACCAATGCAATTGGCAATAGATTGTCCGTTATGACGTTTTGATATCCGAGCTCATTCATACGGCCTGTGGGGAAGGCGAGATTCGTTTTCCCATGATAACCAAACCCACCCCACACCATTACAGACTGTCCTCTTGTTGTCTCTTGGAGAAGATCTTTTCCTCTTTGCGGAGATCTTGCCAATAGTATCTCCATCCTTGTGTTGTTCTGCGAATCGTGACTGCCTTGCGATATCGGAAACGATTGCTGCGTTTCACAGTCCGTGATGGCGTTGATTGATGCACATGAATATGAGGATCACGAGCAAACTGTCGGAGGGATGTTTCACCAGCAGCCAACTTCCTCAGGACGTCACGTTCCTGTCGGGGCGTCAATTTCCGCGCCCTTCCCGGTGCTTTCTTCATTCCGTACCTGTCTCCAAGATTTAGGAAATTGTTCACCACACAGGTGCTGCGACAAATTCGGGGTGCAATCTCATTCGAAGACACTCCCTCTTCCTTATATGCCAATATCTGCCCCTTTTCACGTTCCGACAATCCTTCTCGACGGCCCATTCTGCACCTTCATCAATGCTGTCGTACTCCTCAACAGGGTATGAATACCTCGCGATCTGCACGCTAGCTGCAACAGCGCCCTCTGTAGCCACTGGCAACGACATCTACTGGGGTAACCGCGCCGTTCTTATCATTTTGCAACGCTCTTTTGTCTTGGACCTTGCCTGCTGTTACACATACACGTCTCCCTGAACAGTACAACGTTTCTCATAACATGCTTTCCTCTCTCTGTCAGTTTGCATCACTTTCGTTTTCTGTTTCCTTTTCGTTCCCATAATATGTTCAAATTCCATACCGTTCTTATCATTTTGCAACGCACCTTAATCCGCAATATTTCTCTGAGGGAACAGTTAGTGTGTTCAGCTTCCGTGGTGCCGTGGGGATCGTTTACCTTCGCGCGTGGTCGGAAATACTCGGCGTCAGACAGTAGAGGGTGAGAACCATGATGCGTTGGGGGTAGGTGACGTAAACAAACGTCCAGCCATGGTGAAAGAATTTCTTCAGCGTTACTTTTGGAAACGTTGATTTCGGGAGAAAGAAGTGTTCTTATTATGTTAATATAAATAATTTAAATAGCTCAAAAGCGCAATATGTAGGAGGAAACAGCCTGTTCCCTCTGTTCCATGGAGGGACCGCCACTGCTAGCATGAATGTTTGACATCGGATTTTAAACAATTTAGAATACTGCATTGTTGGCGTGTAATAATGCTTGCGTTTCCATAGAAAACTGTACAAAGAAACTTAACTGTACAAACTATAGTTAATGACAGATTGGCTTACGTAATTGGTTTTAAGTTATTTTAACTTAAATAAAGCGAATATGAAATCGACAACAAAAATAGAAAGGTACGTAAAATTTATATAACAAAATTTAAATAAATGTAAATATATAATAAACAATTCTCAGCTGGATTGATATCAGTGGAAAATCTTCTTTATTAAAAATTATCCATAAGTTAGTACACGAAAATATGAAGTGACAAAAAATCGCTCTTTAAAATCAGGCATAACATACCTTATCAAAAACATATACAATGTTCTGTGTTCCTTCATTCCCAAAACCTGTTTGTTGTGTAAGTTAAGATTCAAATGGTAATGAACTCGTTTATACACATATTGACACAAAATAAATTGTAGCTCATCTGTCATTTTGTTGTTTTAAAGTTCAAGCTTGCCTTCAATAGTGAATAATCGGAAAGTTTGGTATACAGTAAGCTAATGCGGTATGGTGAGTTTTAATTTTTATTGAGAGGACGTTTGTAATACTATTTTTGAAGTTTTAGTTCATATTACCTTCAAAGGTCTGCCTGGACAAGATGAAATTTGCTAACAATGGTTATATTTATCAATACAATTCTATGAAATATCAATCTGAAACATTTTATTATATGTTGGCTGGTAGTTAGTTCTCTTGTTTTGAATTGAATGACTTTCCATTTTGGATACTGGTAATTCGCACACTCATTTAAAATAGCACTTCTTTCTTTTACAAAACTATGTAAGACATTGTCCAACCATAAATATGGAAAACCATGCGTTGTTCGAATGTGGTTGTACAAATTTAGTGTATAAGGGTCCATATAAATCTCACTTGATGTTTGTCATTTTGTGATGTAAGCGTAGTTGAGCAGTGTCTAAGACGGCACTTGACTGAACTAATCAAAGAAGAACTTAACTTATGCACAGTTTTAATTCTTTGTTAATGCTTAATTTTAGTGTAACGAAACCGAGAAATATTAGTAGTGAATATCATCCATCTTAGATTGTAGAATGTAATAATTCAACTGAATGTCCCCTTTGTTTTGCTGTCTCTGTTATTTGGAAAGCAGTCAAACTGTCAGTTTCAGAAACCGGAAACAGTGTTGTATGTTTGTATGTGTTACTCATTTTTCATAATTTTTCTAACCCTTATGTACCAAACGAATTCGTTAGCCATTAAACTAGTTTAAGTTTTATTAACATTATATCAATAATGGCATTATAATAAGCATTACATAAAGTATTACATAAAACTCGACCACATGGAAAGTACACGGTACCTATAAGGAAATAGCAAATTATACTATGTTTGAAAACTTCGAAAAACGGGTGTGGATAACATTTAGATGTATCCTGTAGATGCAGCTAAACAGTAGCACATTTTGCACAATTTCTTAATGAACAGATGTGGTACAACATCAGCATTCCATAAGAATACTTTTCTTTCTTTTCAGAAGTATTCTCTGTACGCTACAAGACTTGAAGACAGCCTGAGGGAACAACGACTCCAGGACGTCTCCTTAGAAGCCAATTGACTGGTTGAAGAGAATCCCAATCCAGTGAACGGCACCTGGCAAGAGGAGTACTATACTAGCAGCAGGTGAGAAGCCTTTTTTTATACTTATATACAGCGAGAGGGGAGATGGGGGAATTATATCCCCTGTCAGGACATTTATGTAAAGTATCCTCCACCTGTCTCCCTGTTACCATGTTAAACCATAATCATCAGCACCAGTAGGTTTAAATGTTCCTTTGTTTTGTTCTGTTATATGGAAAGCATGAAAGTATCAGTTTCAGAAACCGGAAACAGTATTGTATGTTTCTTGGTTGATTGAAATTAGTGACATCTTATGAGTGGATATAGAGCTGTTCTTTGGGGCTACAAAAGGAAGCTCTTACGAGTTTTGGATCATCCCTAATGCTACTTTGGAGACCCGGGGGGAGGCGGAATAGTATTGAATTTTTCTTCGAAGCGCAATTGACCAACGCATTTCAAGATGTTGGACGAATAAGCCGATGCGTTTGGCGCTTCCAAATTCTGTAAGTTGAGAGGTATTTAGCTGAATATTTTGCGGCAGTTAGGCATCTACTTTGGGTACCAATCTAGACTTGCATGAAATGGAGATATTTTGAAGTGACTGATCTCAAATCTGTCGCACCGAAACTTCAGTACACTTGGCACGGTTGATGTGGGATAGATTTTCAGTTGTTGTTGTTTGTGGATGCTTCGTACTTAACAGTGTGAATAGCAAATAGGGAGCCTTCTCTCCTATGAAATCTCCACTTATATTTAACATTAGTCCTTAATAAATAACATGACAGCATGGGTTACTTGTGTCCTACATTGTACCTTTCAGAAGCAACACAGTGACACATGGACAAAATGGAACAGCTGTGCTTCAGGAGAGGAACAGCCATGAAGGGTTGGTGAGTACATGCATTTTGTGTTCCTTTTATTTTCCTTGTCTCTCTGATAACACATGTGTTTTTGCAACCTCTCAGAATATACACCCTTGAATAGCAGAAAAATTAGGGACTGAATGTGGTTGCAACGACAGACACTCAGAATTCCTTCTAAGTAAATGAAACATTAAATACACGTTCACATTATTTTGGACTGCCCACGCTTAAAATTCAACCATTAATTTCAGTTAATATCTTGCTTATTTTTATGTACAAAGCTCCTTAGCATCAAGGTTTTCTGTGACTTCGTGAAATAAGATGATATGAACGTCCTTTAGTGGTTATTTTCAGGCCTTTCAATGCCCTTTTGTCAGAAGAAATCCTTTTAATCACAGATAATGTAACATCTCAAACTCAATGTTTACACAATATCGTCTCGTGAACAATTATACAGAATGATATGTCTACATTCTAATAGAACCAGGTGTTTCAGAAATAATTGAGGGGTTACAAAAATTATTGCAAGTAAACTATTGAACAATTCAGTCTTATTTAACGAATAGGGAACAATGTGTGAAATTAGTACATGAGAATAAGTCGTACATATCTAAATGGCTTGGTATCAAACAAGGAGTACCACAATGAAGTATTCTAGGACCTATTCGCTTTATCTTATACATCAAAGATTTCTAACGCAGCACTAAAATATTGTAAATACCATTAATATGCGGAGAATACACAAATATATGTATACAAACACCATTAAGAAACAGTGCAATGGCTCTAGAAGCATTGCAACAGGACCTCAATTCAATATCTAAATGGTCTTAATGTAATGCACTCAAGTCGAATTTATTTTTACTCTAGGCACAACGAGTAACCTCAAAAAGTTAGAAAAATTAAAACTCTCCCTCCTTAACACTGAATAATTCAAGAATGTAGAATGTACAAACAGCACTTAACCTCGGCATAATATTGGACGAGAATCTACATTGGGGATCTCATGTCACACACACGGTTAAAAACTCGGTAGCAAAGTTTTAAGCAAAGAAACGAAAACTCATGTAGTCAACACAATGTAATGCCAAAAATTGATTATCCTTCCCTGTATTTATAAACATCAACAATAGCCTAAATTACAAGCTACAAAAACTTCAAAACAGTTGCATAAGATTTATACTGAATGTCAAAAGAAGAGAACATATTTCCCCGTACTTACAGGAACTCAATTGGTTAAACGTTAAAAATAGAACATTTTTGACATTGTCTTTATTGTACAGGATTATGAACAATAATAAACCTTAAATATATATATATATATTTGCCCCGTACAGGAAGAACTGAAAACAAATTAATGTTCTTCAGAAAACACAATCCCGATTCCTGTACACAAAACAACACTCGATGGAAATTCTTTCATAGTCACCGCGATAAAAGAATGGAATGACCTCAGGGGAGTTCCACCCTGCAACACAAAAAATTAACTTACTGTCCAAACAATAGTGCCTGGCTTTGTCTTTCTATAATAAACAGGAATGAGGTATTGGTCTTAGATTCTGTTCTATCTCTGCAGTAATTGAACTTTGCATCTTCAATTGACTACATTATACGAAGGTTATTCAAATGAAAACCTTAATTCGTTCTTGTTTGTTATGTAGTAGATTTCTTTATGTAGGGTTGCACGCGTTTGCTGCATTTTAGCACAGACCTATTGCTGATCTACATTTCTATTCAACTTTGAGTTACTGATTGCATACCTCAAAAAGAATAAGTCTTTGGGGTCCACGTGCTGTCACTTATGAGCCACCGCGAAGGCCTTTCCACCCATCTGCCTGCGAACTGAGGCCACTGTCGAATTTCTCCTCCGTTAGTAAACTTGCTGCTGTGGTAACCATGCAGAGATATATGGAATTTTCATTTGCCGAGGCATTTCTGTAAGTTTTAGGCTGGCAGGGGGCAAGAAACCACTCCTCTTCACTGGTGCAAGTGTGTAGAGGAGGCGCCATCTTTAAAATGACAAATATGGCATTTTGAATAGTGTTGGCGATTTGAGGTCGTTTTGTAAATAAAAGTTGATACCTCATGTAAATTTGAGCTGTATGCAGTCTGTCCTACAATTTTTATTTCAGTTTTAAGGGTTTCATTTGAATCACCTCGTAAGTATAAATGTTTTATTTTTCTATTTTTCCGTACTGTAACAGTAATTTTCAGGAAGTGTCAACTGTAATATATATTTGACAAGGGTTTGTTGTAAACAGTAGGCCGAACATGCTCGCTCAATAAAGCCAATTCTATTCAGTTCTGTTCTATTTTATTCTACCCTATTCATGTTGCTATAATCCAGTTTATGTAGGTAAACGATTCATTTTAAGATGAATGGAAAGCATCAGAATAAAGTAAAGAAGTCACGATTTTATGGGAGTGGCATAAGCATCAATCTTGCAAATTGATCGCACAGTTGGAGGCGTACTTACTTTCAAACCGAACGCACTAGCCTAAAATACAGTGTGCACATCAAGTCCTTTACCCATTGTAATAAATCGTCGTGTTGCAAGGAAAGGATACAGCAGAGTTGTATTTTGAGTCTCTTTCCCCCTTACAGCATGCTTCGTTTGGATGGAGGACACATCCCATGGTGATGGGTGCCTTGGACTACGACATTATTCACAGGAAAATAAATGCATCAAATCTATTTCCCAAGACTCAGGTTTACAGTTTCATACATTTTTGAATCTCATTTGTAAAGGTCACGCCAACGTTCAACACATGAGCAAGTGAGAATTTCTTTCTACGTCGAGTTCTACTTTAATGTATCACTTGATGCATTTTTATGCATCTTCCTGCTTCATTCTCGATGATGCACTTTAAAAATTTGCTCTGATACCTTATGCATTTTTATGTCTCAGCTGATGCATTTACTTTTCTGTGTGAATAGATATATTTTCTCCACAGGAAGACTGGAACCGCCGACATGCAAATCGAGAACTGCTCTCCTTCGAAAGTTCTCCTATAAATTACATTTACTAATATACATCTAGGAGAAAATACATTAAACCTGCTAAGCTTTTAAGTTCATTTCCCAGCAACGGGTTTAAAGTGAACATTATTTTCTCTTTCAGGTTCCAGATCGAAAAAAAAAAAAAAAAAAAAAACATTACAATTTGCGCAAAAAATAGGTGAGATCTCTGTCCTCAGTTGTAATTTCCCTCCCTCGCTAGAAAGACTATTCAGGGTCAAGAGAAAAACTGGAGTTTGTTTTCCAAGGGTTTCTTCAGCTTTAGGGGGAAGGGGTTGGGTAGGGGAGGGTTACAGAGGGGGGAGAACCGGCATTGCGGAGGGGTGAATGGTTCTTGGAGGGCCTAACCCAGGCCGGGAGGGACGTAGGCACCAGCGGGTTGCTGACAAAGCAGTCGTTGGTGAAAACTCCATACTTCAACCCTTTGACGAGCCATATGCTAATGGCTCCCTCGGAGCTCCTGGGTGTCATTGAGGTGGTAAACAGTTCTCCTCTGTTGGTGTTTGTGAGAGGCGGGGGAGGCAGCCCCCTCTCCCCTCTTAGTTGTGTTAGGGGAAGGGTTGCAGGGGATGTAGTGGTGCATGGAAACTCGCTCGACTCTCTCCTCTACACTTTACGCTGCTTGATCCTCTGTCGCCTGGAAGCAGTTCGATCTCCTTTTCCCTTTCTCCAGTCTCCCTCCAGTGACTCATGGTGACACAATCAGAACAGCGGCCTCCACCATGGCGCAGTGGTAGCGTCATTGCCTTGTAATCAAGGGGTCCCGGGTTCGATACCCGGTGGAGGCACAAGTGGTTCGGATCCCACTTTAAACTGTAGGTCCAGTCCCGATTAGCCTTACTGTGCATAAAGTGGACTTAAAACACCAACTCAACAATCAGAACAGCCAGTTGCAAGGGAAAAGCCGTCTCTGTCCACTTTCTAGTTTGAAATTCGTACGTCCATTTCTACCTCTGTGGGTTAATAGAAACGAGCACGAATGATAAAGCTTCAGTTTTAAGTGCATTATTATGCACAGATAGGCTAATTAGGACTGGTCTTACAGTTTAAAGTGAGATAAGACCCACTATGTGCTTCCAGTGTGTACCGAACCTGGGACCCCTTGATTATAAGGCGACGACGTTGGCCGGAACGAGAGACAAACACAATCACACATTCATGCCCTAATAGGACTCGAACCTGCCATCGCATCGCGTTACTCTAAGCACTCCGCCAATGCAGTCACGGATATAGAGAGCATATACAATAAATGAATGCATTCAGCATTTTCTAACATAGCCTAGAAGAACATTTTCGGGGTAAGATTTGTATGTTATGTTTGGGGGGAAGGGGCGAGATGAGGGGAAGGTGTTGCTTCAGTTACTGACACAATATGTAACAATATTTAAAAGATTTACCAAAAAGCTAGCTATAAAACAGTATGGTGCCCATCTTTGCACACGTCGAAGCAACAATATACATACGAATACATAAACCTCCATTCCCATATTTCTAGCATTATAAACTCAGTTTAGCAATCAAAGTAGTTAAGATAGCAAAAACTAACCCAAAATCTACTAATGTTGCCTTTACAAGCAATATTCCCCTCTTAGACCTAAACCTCTTCGGGCAGTCAAATTTCTTTATTTTCTTGAAACATCTCTCCTTGTGATAGAGATTGTACTTCCAGCAGAGTGTCTTACTACGCCAACTTCTATGAGCCTGTAGGGCTCGACCCCACGCGACAATTTGCCTTTTATATTTTATTTTAGAAAAAACTACAGATAAAATTTCTCAAAACTTAATTACTGACTGGGTGTTATCAAAACATTTCATAATAATTTCTTACAGTATCCGTTGTCACGTCGTTATTAGGAAATGTGACGTTCACAAGTCAATAATTTGCACGATCACATTTAGTTCATAAATATTTGAAATAAAACGCGAAGGTGAAGATACAACTTCTATAGGTCTATATATTAGTGAAATAACTAAGCAATATGCAGTTCACTATTACCTATATTTCCATTTTTGTCAGACACACTACCACATAATGACTATTGATTCTTGTTGCTATAGCAACGTTAGAATTCCAAATATCTCGTTTATACAGCGTATAGTGCAATAAATAACATAAAACATAATTAACGTTGTACAAAGTAATAATTATACATTTTTTTAAACGTTAATATAAAGTGTTTTTTATAATATGAAATTAATAATTTCAATAAACATATAATTATATTGTGCGGATTCACAGGACCGTCACAACATTCCCCTCCTCCGGGAAAATGAAAACTACGAAACAAGGAGGAGGAGTTTTCATTTATAAATCAGTCAGATGTGTATCAACATAACTACAACAAAGTTACAAATGGACAATATTATCTGACATTCGACAACAACGTGCACATAAACAGATTTGTGCCTAACTGGTAATAACAAATCAAAACATAATACAACATTCAATTGTACAAAATAATGAACAGAATGGTTTCATTTTTCAAGTATCTACTCTCATAAATTTAATTCTCAGACAAGAGTTGATTCCTCTTTTCTTCCGAACAGTTAAACACGCGAAGATTTGAAAAGTTCACCTTGTCATAATATTGCTGGTTCATTGTGTAAAGAATTGCATTATTGTCCTTAATTTCCTTGACAAGAAATGGCCCAATATACAAGTTGAACAATTTATGAATCTGGCTGTTAATTTTGGAACTAACTTGCCTATTTTTTATCATAACCAAATCTCCTGTTTGAAGTTTGATCGAGTTCAATGCATTCTTAATCTTCCTACTTCTTCTAGATTGTCTAGTCCTGATTTCTGCTAAAAACAATTTGCGTTTCCATGGCAAAGATTTAATTTGTTCTGGCCAGCTGATTTCTTCAAATATTGAGTCCTTCATATCTTCATGTAAGAAAAGTTCACTAGGAGATAATCCGGTAACTGCAGAGCATGAATGATTTAATAACTGAATAATAGAATTTATTCTTGGATACCAACTGGTGTGATTATCATTGCAGAATAATCGCAGTAATCTAACAATCTCCTTATTGTACCTCTCAATAGGATTAGATTTCGGATTGTATGTAGTGGTAGTAATATGCTTAATTTTCCTTGAATCCATGTAGGCTTTCCACTCATTTGATGTAAATTGGCTTCCACAATCTGATAATAATACATTACATACAGGGTAATGTTTAAAATATTGTTCTTCAAAACGATTGATAATTTCCCTGGCAGTCGCTTTTCTTAACGGGTAAATCATAACAAACTTTGACATAACGTCTACAATTGTGAGGAGATATTCATATGTACGTGATCTTGGTAATTTTCCGATTAAATCAATAGAGAGGAAATCGTGAGGTTGGTGAGAAACGACGTGATATTCATCTCTACGCAACGGCCGACCTACAATCTTTGTTCGTGCACATTCTAAGCAATCTTTCAGGTAATTTCTAATTGATTTTCTCATGTACGGCCAAAAATATGCCCTTCTACAAGCTGCTAAAACCTTCTGATAACCAAAATGTCCATTTAAATCATGCATTTTGTGCAATACCAAAGGTATAAGCTCACGTGGCACTACAAGTTTACAAATTTCATCTGAATTGGGTTTATAAAAAAGCATTTTGTTGTGAAGAAGATACTTTGAAAAGTTTTTATCAGTTGTACTATCTTCCAGGTGAGAAATTACATTATTGCATTTTTCATCTGCTCGTTGAGCTTTTAACCAAATAGACGAAGTATCATCTTGTGAATCTTCCACAATTACTTGATTGATATATAATTTATCATCAAGTGCAGAATAAGTAGTACAAGGCGGAAATCTGCTCAACGTATCAGCAATATTATTCGAAACTCCTGGGACATGATATAACGTGAAATCAAAACACTGCAATTTGAGAGCCCATCTCGTAAGACGAGAATTAAGTGATTGTGCAGTTTTAAGCCAAGACAACGACTTATGATCTGAATATAAGTTGAAATCTGTTCCTTTAAGATATATAGCAAATTTCTCCAGAGCAAATAATATAGCTAAACATTCCAATTCGTGTGTACTATATGTAATCTCTGCTCCTCTAAGAGCACGACTGCCATATTGTATGACACGAATTTCATCATTATCAACTTGCCAAAGTACACAACCCAATCCTTTCTGGCTTGCATCAACAGAAACACAAAACCTCAACTCAAAGTCGGGTTGACTCAATGCTGGTGCTGAAATTAGAGCATTCTTTAATAACAAGAAAGCTTCTTGACACTGAGGTGTCCAATAAAATGGCACATTCTTGCGTAAAAGATGATATAACGGACTAGCGATATCTGAAAATCCCTGTATAAAACGATTCCTCCAATTTGCCAGTCCTAAAAATTTGCGAAGTGACTTTTTGTTTTGAGGAACAGGAAACTGTAGAATAGCTGAGTCCTTATCATGATCGACCTTAATTTCGGAACCAGACACCACATGACCCAAAAACTTAATTTCCGTTTGGAAAAATTTGCATTTGGCAAATTTTATGGACATGTTCGTCTTCTGCAATGTCTGTAGAACATAATCAAGATGTTCAAAATGTTTCTCTATTGTTGGGCTAAATATTAAAATGTCATCCACATATATCATCAGAAATGAATGAGTCTCTGGTCCAAACACCTTATTCATTCTTTCAACAAAAACAGAAACAGCTGATTTGATACCAAATGGCAAGTAACAAAACACGTGCTGTCGTCCTCGATACGAAAAAGCTGTGTACTTATATGAGTCGGGCGTAAGTGGTATTTGAAAATATCCACAGGAGAGATCAATCGAAGAAAAATATCTTGCACCCTTAAAATGTTGAAGTAGCTCGTTTATCGGTTCAACATGGGTAAGTGGTGAAATTACATGTTGGTTTAGGCGACGAAAATCCACCACTGGACGCCACTCACCATTAGATTTTGGGACGATATGTACTGGGTTTAAATAAGGCGAAGACATCTCTCTAATTATTCCCCAGGCTTTCCATTTTTCTAGTTCCTTTTCTAACGCTGCTCTTTTGGCGAACGGTACTGGGTATATAGGTGCCTTAATTGGTTCCTTTGTGTCTAGTTCAATTTGATAAGGTTCTACGAATGCAGATCGGGGTCGATCAGAAAACAAACTATGATATTCTATTATTATATTCTCAAGCTGAGACTGCTGCTCCGTGTTGAGTGATTCACACGACCGCACCTTCGTTGTGATCTGATCTAGAGAAACGACAAGTAAATTTTCTGCTTCTTTGACTATAGTAACTTCCTGCATCTGGCAGCGATCCCTATCAGTTGTGATTTTGCTAGAATTAAATGGCTGAACCAATTCGGAACCAGTAGACGCCATCAAACTAATTTCGTTTCTTCTAAAATCGAGTACAGCTTTGTATTGCCTTAAAAATGGTATTCCGAGAATTAATTCAGCATGCAGTTGCTTCAATACGAACATCTCCAAAGTAAAAACTTCCGAGTTAATTGAAATACTTATAATCTTCCGACCAGCAACACGAAACTTCTGATGTCCTGCAAACGGCAATAACTTAAGTTGATCCACTGTATCCAGTTTGGCACTCGGAATAATTGATTTTATACTGCACCATAATTCATAACTGACTAAATTACACTGGCTTCCACTGTCGATGACACACTGTATCGTAATACCGCAAACTGTTCCTGTGATCAAAGGTTGATCAGTAATAGGAGTAGGTATACCAGTATCATTTAAAATCCAAGTAGGTTCATCTTCGTACCAATCTAATTGAAAAAATATTGAAAGTGGATAACAATGATCAACTTCAGGTAAAACGGAATTACTTAATACAGCATACTGACAAGTTGTGCCTATATTATCACTACGATATGATTTAGACGGACCCTCCATTATGTTAGTGCGAGCAAACTGGTCCACGTTCACCCGCGACGTTCGTTTAATGTTGCTTCAGGGACAGAAGAAATGAACTGTTTACAAGAAGTTTCTCTTGAATCGAAAGATGGAGCATTTTCATTTAATGGAGTATTCGCCACTGCAGTTGCATTGCAACTGTTTCCCGTTGACAACTGAGAAGACGAATATCCGCAATTGGCACATACACTGCATGGTTGGAATGAGTGGAAATTATTGTTAGAGAACTGAGAGTTAGGACGCAGTGTAAATTGCTGTTGTTCTTGCTCGTTTCTGGCATTGAAACTGTTGCTCATAAATCTACCATTATTGTTGAAGTATCGTGAGCTTTGTGGACTTCTATTTTGCCGGAAATTTTGAGTTCCTGCACCATTACGTCTGTAACGATTATATGGTCTGTTAGTTAGGTTAGGTTTCCCAAAATTATTATTTCTATTAAATATCATCGTCTTCTGGCTGGAGTTTGATTGTTGGTTTTCAGCAACAAACGGAACATCTGTACGTGGAATCTTAATTCTTTTATTTTCATCGCTAGAAGAAACAAAATGAACACTATCATTAGGTCTTACGTTACGTCTTGAACCTTGATTTCCATTAGGTTCATCATCGTTCACAAACGATGAACTTTTAGCAACACTTTGAACTCTCAGTTTTGTCCTTGCACTATTATTGTCGGTAAAACTTTTAGAATTATTCCCATCATGTCGGAAATTTTTTTCACGTACATTATCATGAACATTAAAACTCTTGTTTGATCTTGAATTCACTAAATCCAACCTCTTTAGTAACGCAATTACATCATCCATTTTAACTAATCTAGCAGCTAATATTGTTTGTGCAATAGATGTGGGCAACTGATTGATTAAAATATCAATAACTTCTGCATCATTCGGACGATCAACTAAATTATAATATGCTGAATGCGTACGAATAGCAAAAACTTCCATACTACTTGTCGATTTAGGATCATATTTACGACTTCTAAGTTCAGATAATTGAGCCTGAGTTAACGAATAAGACGTGTAGTGATTCAGAAATTCGTCAACAAACTGTTTGTATGATGTAAACGAATCGACATGAGTATTATACCAACCTTCTGCAGGTCCTTGAAAACAATTAGTAATACATTCAAGCCTTTGCATGTCAGGAACTTGCAGTAAGTCTAAGTAAGACGTTAAAGTTTTAATAAACTTACGTGGGCTTGATTTTTCAGGATCTCCAGAATATTTAGGAAGAACAGTAAGTTCATTCAATCTTACCAACCGTCGAGGTTCTTGAGTAAGCGAACGCATACAATTGTCAGGATAATCACATCGATGATTCTGCGGATTTGCTGACTTTTGGTTTACTTGCCTCTTTCTTTCCTGACCTGAACCATCAGAATATAAATAACGGGTTGGTTGACATAACTTGTTAGTATTACTGGTTCTCACTCGATTATTTCTAGAACGTTTGTGTCTTTCTGAAGCAATGCGATTGTGTTCATCATCAGAAACATCACACGCTGAAGAATCAGATGATTTAGGAGAGGTTAGGTTCCGTGCAGGAATACCAGGTTGACAGTTACTATTCACATGAGAACTGTAAACTTGTACAGGATTACTTGATTCAACATTAGTCGACATATTAGATGTTAACTTAGAAATATTTTCCTCACATGCTTCCACGCGCTTAGTTATTTCGTCCTTGCTCACAACGGATTCAAGTCTTTGAACTTGCCGAGACAACCCTGAAACATTGTTCTGGCATTCTGTAATCTGATCATTCAATCCAGAAAGTTTATCAGAATTCTCTGTACAAGTAGTGTTGACTTCCTCGATTTTCTCTGTTAGTCCTTGCACTTCTCTTTCCATTTCCTGATGTAATGAACGTGTTGCTAATTTGCAGGACTCGGCAACTTCAGCTAATTCCTTTCGTAATGATGTACTCAATTCGTGGAAGTCAAGCTTGAGTAGTTGCTGTGAAGTTTGAATTTCCTGTTGAGATTCCCTGATTTTTGTAAACTCAAGCTGTTGAGACTCTTGAGTTTGCCTCATTTTTGTAAACTCAAGCTGTTGAGACTCTTGAGTTTGCCTCATAGAATCTTGAGTTTGCCTCATTTTTGTAAACTCAAGCTGTTGAGACTCTTGAGTTTGCCTCATAGAATCTTGAGTTTCCCTAATTTTTGTAAATTCCACCTGTTGTGACTCGCTGATTTTCCTTAACTCTGCAAGTAGATCAAACATTTGAAAAGGAACATTACTTTGCCCCGTTGACGTCTCTGCCAACACAGAAGGACGAATGTCAATTTCTTGAACATTTTCTTGACTTCTTTTCCATTCCACGAAAGCTTCAATACTGAACGGATCATAAGAAGGATCACAATCTGTACAGAAATAATTTTCATTTAACTGGTATAATTCCCAATGCTTATCGGACAAACCCAAACATTGTAAATGATACCAATGGCCACAATTTTCACAAGCTACCAACCTTTCCTTATCGGGGTCTTTGCAGCACTTCACCATATTCATGGCACCATTCTTATTTTGTGATTCATCAGGTTCATCACCACAATTGATAGATCTAGCTGTAAGACTTGTTTTGGATCTCAGATTATAAGGATTACTTGATGCGTACATAATATAAATTTATGTACAAACTAGACTCACGAGAACAATGGTGTAAGTTAACACTTACGCAAAACACATCACTCAAGATCGTGCTGATAACGTTCCACAATACTGGACCACCAATTATACTGTGACGTTCACAAGTCAATAATTTGCACGATCACATTTAGTTCATAAATATTTGAAATAAAACGCGAAGGTGAAGATACAACTTCTATAGGTCTATATATTAGTGAAATAACTAAGCAATATGCAGTTCACTATTACCTATATTTCCATTTTTGTCAGACACACTACCACATAATGACTATTGATTCTTGTTGCTATAGCAACGTTAGAATTCCAAATATCTCGTTTATACAGCGTATAGTGCAATAAATAACATAAAACATAATTAACGTTGTACAAAGTAATAATTATACATTTTTTTAAACGTTAATATAAAGTGTTTTTTATAATATGAAATTAATAATTTCAATAAACATATAATTATATTGTGCGGATTCACAGGACCGTCACAGAAATAAAAGGAAGGATAAGGACTTACAGCCAGGAAGAGGAATAATAGATACTTTAAAAAGCTCAGAATTGGCAGGTAAAAAGCATCACAAAATACAAAATATGCACTAACATCGACGTATTTCTTATCATTTTCTCGGATTAGCCACACAAAAAGACACTTCAAAATAGGCTCTTATGAGGTGAACAGAACAGCCACTAAGTAATTCATGTATTCCTGTCAGAAATGGCTGGAAATGGTTTTTAAACGTAAAGCTTAAATTTTCTGTCCAAGGAACAAAACAGACCTGTTAGGTCAAATCTTCAGCTTAAGTACGTCCTAAATTATTGCATAAAATTATAAAACTAATCTCCGAGTTCAGCCCATGCAATGTTTTTTTAAAAGTTGGAGCGAATGAATCTTACATAATTAAGATGTTATACATTAACTTTACCAAACAACAGAAAGTTCCTTCACTGAAACTACTTTTATATACATTCCTTTCCCGGTATAATGATTTAATACTTAGGAAGTACGTACATCTCCCAATTACTCATGGTCATAACTTTCCAAATAAGTTGCAGTTAATATTCCAGAGGCTTTCTTGTAGAAAGTTTCTGAATAAATTTCAAGCTAGTGGTAATGAACATCTATGTACGTACATAAGGTATCACTTTGGCTTCTCAAGATACGAATGTTTAAGGTCAGTTTACTCTAAGGGCATATTATAATTTATATTTACAGCTGGAGATAGTTGGGAATTATATGCTAGGAGTTCTTGTGATAGGGCAAATGGTGAATTAGTTTAGGTACGAGAATGAATGATGGTACGTAGCATTTGTGGCACTTTTGACTAATCACGACGATGAGGATGAGTGATGATGTGATCAAGGGACACCCACAAAGAGCAACCATGCCCAGAACGAGATTCGAACCCGGGATTCCTGGCATCGTAGCATTTTATGCTACCCACTTCACTACCGAAGTAACACCAGTGCCCATGGCTGCACTATAGCAGTAAGATCGATAGCCCCTCACTCAACATTCCCGATCACCGTGTTTTGTGAATTTTGGTTATTACACGTCATCTCTCTATCTCTCTTCGTTAATCACGACGATGGGTAGTTAATAAAATAGATGGGGAACAATATCAGGAATCGAACCTGTGACATAGACATCTAAAAGCAACTGGCTACTGAATGTGACCCACCACGAGCCACTGGATCAATCATTTTCTCCTCTGTCACTTCTATCATATTCATATTTTCTCCAATGGAACCGATCTCACGAACAACGATGTAATCAATGTTTTCTGTCGAAATGGCGTAATTGTAATAGTAGAACCCGGAACTTTATGTTATAACATATGTTTTATTTGGCTTCAGATCGAATACTGGGAAGATATCTTCACGTATGTGATGAAAATCAGCGGAAATAGACAAACTTGATAAGGCATATTTTGACATATTTTACCAATTTTGCGTTTTTGACAAAATATTTCTTCAATTTTCTTGTAATAAGACATAGTATTTCTTTATAATTTCTTAATTGTCTTACATATGATCAGTTTCTTATAATTTATATATTTAGTACAACGGATAGTTTATATTATGAAGAAATTAAAAGCAGATGCCATCATTTCTTGCCAACAACCAAACAACAATAATACCCCCCCCCCCCATATTTTTGTTAACCTACCGACAATTGATAGCCGTGCAAACATTATTGAGGATTGAGGAAAAATGTTCTCTCCCATTGCTGTGCAGGCACAGGGAAATACTGAAAAAAAAATCCCACTACACTCTTCGGTTAAAGGTTCTGGCTTCACTTAAAACCCTACCCTAGTTGCTCTTCCATGGAAGATACTAACATCCCGTATAATGAGGAATTAGAAAGTCCGGTTGTGAATTTTTTTGGCTTTACTGGGAATATTTCTCCATTCTTCTGACATATTTTTCACTTTTTATGACATAATTACATATATATTTCACAATTTTATATGACATAAATTCCCGTACCCCAGTAATAAGCATCGTAAATGCGATAGTGATATTTGTTCTAACCTTGCTACCCAAATACCATTACTTTCCATGACACTCAGCGTCTGTTTGGAAGAACAACCAACGTTGTAACAGAACGCAATATGGCTGACTGTAGTACAGCATCGCTGATGTCTCAATAAGTGTTATCTTCAATAAAACAAAAGTACTTTTTAGATCAGTGTATGATGCTATCAATAACAGAGGTTTAAAGAGTTCTTCAAAGTAGTATTAAATACGTATTTGACAAATTCATTTCGTCTCCTGAAAAAATGGTTCATGTAGGTTACAATGTTGTTCGTGTGACCGATTCATTTGTCTGCTCCGTTTAATACACTTCCTCTCTCTTATGTGTGTATGTGCTGTCCTGCTTCCTTGGCACTTTATTAATATTTCCGTTAGAATAGAAATTCTAAAGTGACCACAACAATGAGATGGAGTGATGAAATTAACGTTAACAGGACACACTGGAACATCTATGTTTGCTCAGGATTCGATACTAGAACTCATTCCTTGAAAGTGATGCTAACAGACTTATTATCAACAGATTTAGAGATCGAAGATTTTCTTCTGTGTGCCTCGATGTCACTTAAATATAAGATAAATTTACTTTATTTGTTAATTAGTCCACCAGAGTCACCTTCATGTCATTTCTTACATTTATCTCTGCTTCTACCCTCTCTCTCTCTCTTCCACCATAGTTCCTTCATGTCACTTCCCTCGTCCCTGACTGTTACATTTCCTTACTTCTCTTTTCTACCTCGTTACATTAATGAGGATGAATGGGGAACTGACGAATCGTCCATGTCCTATCCAGGATGCGAATCTGCAACCTGTCTATCACCTTTCTGTAGTTGCATTTTGTTCTACGTCACTTTTAGACGTCTCTATGATAATCGTGAACGACGAGGATGGATGATCAGTGACGAAATGTCCCTGCCTCTCCCAGCTTTCGAACCTAGGACACCTAGCTTCCTGCTACGCAACCACTGTGCCACAACAGGTGGCATTCCCTTCTCTTAATAAACCCTTAGAAAAGGAGATCGGGCTGAATCTGTGTTCCTTCTTTGCCTCTTGTTGCCATGCTTTCAGTCTTCCTCTAGATTACCCCCTTTTTGCAATGTCCATGTTTCAAATCCAACAGTTCTTGAGTTCGTACTGAAGCCATTCTTCATTGTGGCATCAGAGCTTGTGCAATCAATTCCCACCATTATGCAACAATTAAACTCTTTGTTATACGATTAGCACTTTAACACACCTCAGTCCAAATGTGTCTAGGTTATAGTCTGACATTTACACTAGTTATCTCTAAGGATTACTATTGGGTAACCGGGGGGAGGGGGTTGTTAAAAGTTATTAGCAGGAAGAAAATGAGAAAATCGCCCAAGATAGATCACGCTGCAGTTAAACTAGGAAATAGTTATCATCTTGAAAGATTGATTGATTGTTAGATATGTTGTTTTAAGTCCACTTTATGCACAGTAAGGCTAATCGGGACTGGACCTACAGTTTAAAGTGGGATCCGAACCACTTGTGCCTCCACCGGGTATCGAACCCGGGACCCCTTGATTACAAGGCGACGACGCTACCACTGCGCCATTGAAGAGGCCCTCATCTTGAAAGAACACTAGGAAATGCATGGGGAAAATAGTTTGAAGAATGCAGCTGTGCAACAGGTAGGCGTAAGTGGATAGATTGAAGAAAAACAAGTTAGGTAGGGTTAGATGGAGAGCAGGAAGATATTATGGAAGGTTCAACAGGAAGAACATAAATATAGGTAATAAACGTGGTGCTGGACACTCCACAAATGCACGGTTGTGCACTACTTATATAATGAAATGCGTAGGGTGTTAGAGTGAATATATGATACCGAAATAGAAAAGCATATGAAAAAAAGGAGGACAAGAAAATTATATATTATGATTAGATAAGATTTTGAGTGCATGCTTAGCTCTTATCACTAGATACAAGAGAAATACGTAAGATACTTTATAATTAAATTACGTGTCTTTAGATAGAACTATTAACAGTAATTTTTCAGATGAAAGCAAGAGGTAGTGGAGTGGATAGTTAGGATAGGTTTAGGTGAGTTGCAAGTTAGGTTATGTGAATATTTTGGATAAGTAAAAGATAGTTTGCCATACGTTTAAGTAGTTTTAGACACGGTGACACGCTACTCATTCTGCATCATCATGAGGTTCTGGCATGGACGTCTGCAGAGTTTCCAACTTTTAAGTTAGGTGCAACAAGTAAAAGGAAGGGAAGGATGGTGAAAGACCAATAGCAATCAAATGGTAAAAAATATTCGTAGTTGTCAATAAATATGCTATTTCAGGGCACGTAGCGAGGGGTAAGCTAGGGGAATGAAGAGTAGGGCTCATGCACAGAGGGTGCTTGCTATTCAAAGAAGAAGAAAAAATCACAATATGCGACGGAGAAAATTGCACGCAGAGGTATATTTCGGGAACACACTGTGAGAATTTGCAGTTTTATAAAGTAATAATAAACATATGTTTTTAAAAATGTTCTTCAGGCACTAACACATAACTCAAATATTCTTAAAAATGCTAAGCAATTTTAAACATAAATGCAATATACGAATCTTTAGGTAGGACTTATATTATTTTAAATGAGTTTTATCTTATTGAGGGCAATTCAAAGTGTGTAGGATGTGGTAAATTATGCACAAGATGAAAATATCGAAGGACGCACATAAATTGCCGGTGTCGGTGCTGGGTAGTGGGTGAGGGTGAGGGGGTGGAGGGAGCCAACGGGTGAGAGTAAATACTTACTAGAACAGATATAGTACTTGTGTCATTGATCACAGTACGTGGTCATCAAATTCACAAAGGTAGACCAGGCCCAATCTAACGCATTGTGTGTACATTGACTATGAAATATGTGCATATAACATCTCAAGCTGATAGGCTTTACTGTGCCGTGGGCCGTGTATTGTCTCACAATCCTTAGGTGAACATGGTTGGTGGTAATGGATGGGTGATTATGAAAATAAGTCAGTGTCCATGCCTTGGATCTGTTTCAAACCCACGACTTTTTTGCTTTCAAGATTATGATAATATCAGTCCAAAGTGTGGATGGGTATTGCCCTCCTGCAGGCGTCCATGGCCTCCAGCGTTGATAGTTTCCAGCATATCTTCTTGGTTAGGGATAGCACTGGCATCGAGAGACAAGTGGGAATGGCTAAGAGGCTACGTCTAAACATGCTGTTACACTAAACTATCTCCACACACCAGAGAGTTTCTGTGCTACCGCTATTTCTGAGGTAGAATGTGGGTTTTTATGCTTACTATAGTGAGTAAGGAGGTCTCCGGCTGCTTAGAGGTGGCTGGAGACCCCATAGATAGTGAGAGTGATCTCCGGGTGCTGTATGGCGGCTGGCGCCACCACATAGAGTATAAGGGGGGGGGGGGATCTCCGGCTGCTTAGAGGCGGCTGGAGACCCATAGTCAATAAGGGTGGTCTCCGGCTGCTGTATGGCGGCTGGAGACCCCATAGCTAGTAAGGGTGTTCTCTGGCTGCTGTATGGCAGCTGGAGTCACCGTTAAAGTAAGAGAATAGTAGTTCACCCTCCAATTCTCACTTAGTTCATCGTAATTAGCTAATAAATTTTTTTGTGTATTTATGTGTATGTGCGTGTGTGTGTATGTGTGCGTGCGTGTCTGCGTGTGCGTATGTGCCTCTCTTGTCCCTTTCGGCGCTCACTACGGATTGTTGGGTACCGGGCACGCCTCTATTGCACGTCACCCGGAAACTCGGAAGGACTCATTCCCACGTGGAGGGGGGATTAGGAGGGAAGGAGGGCGGAAGGCATGGAGGTACCCCACGTCCCCCTCCGACCTGGGCTCCCCCATTGACCAGGATCTCCTCTGCATGCTTGGTTTTCCCCATAGGGGAGATTGGGGGCTCAAAGGGGTCTCAGGGGCCCTCAAAGGGGCCTAGGGAACCCTGAAAGGGCCCAGGGGACTAAAGGGCTAAGTTGGGCCTTAAAGGGCCCAGGAGGCACTTAGGTCTTAGGAAGGGAGGCTCAAAGAGCCAGGGAGGGAACATCTATGGCTGATAAACCCAATAGATAGTGAAACTCCAGTTCCGCGGCAGATGGCCCTTTGAAAGAAAGGCGAAAAAAGGAAACAAAGGAAAAAAGGAGAAAAAATAGGACAGGGATCTTCCGCAAATTATGCAGTTATCCAGGATCGAGGAGTGCAGCATACACAGGTAAGTTATTTTTAAAAATTAATGTTTCGTATAGTATACATGGAAAATGTGTATCTCTTGAAAAAAGTAAAACAGTTTGAACTAAATTGCAAGATCATTTATTGCTTGTTTGGGGGATTGTGGGAGAACATCTTAATGAATTATTACGTGATTGAAAATATATATATATATATATATATATATATATATATATATATATATATATATTGATTATGTTGTTACATATAAAGTAAATCAGTGTTAAATATATATTCTATGAGATATGCAGAAAGTGGCAACTGGTTAAAAATATCAATAAATTACAAAACATTTGTAATTGTTTTATTATGAATGAGACTTTGTTTACTTTCTGCTTTCTGTTAACATACATAAGTATCTAATAAATCTAGATTTAATATTTGTATATGTCTTGCATTCTTCTTTTACTTCTACTGTGCATATATTGTTAATGGTGTAACTTGTTAATTATCTCTTAAAAGAGAGAAAACATTGAACACTCACAGAGACAGCCATTATCCTCCGTTCTTTGTGTGTATTTTGAACATTATCCTCAGTAAAATATATTTGAAATCTAAACTAATTGCTTATATTGTTGTTACAACAAAAATCTCTCCCGGAAATTTTTATTGGGGGGATATTTAAGTGCAAGATTTTGTGGGGAAATCCCCCGTCACCCCAAATTGATTTGAACGCAGAAATATATTCAATGCAACTATTTCTGTAGAATTAGTCACATTCAATGCTCATTAAGAATTAAAACACAAACTTCAGTTATTTTGTAGGGTAAAATTAGTATTTAGTTTACACAAGCATTTTGTATGTAAAGCTTGATCACCGAAATAAAATTCCACCTTGCAGCAGGGTTGTTAAAGATCCAGGAACCCATGAATTCTAATGGGTTCTATTGGCTTCCGGTGCAGGACCGGAACCTTTTTCCTCGCACAATTTAAATCCGGGCCAAGTTGCGTATTGTTTCATTGAAAAAATGTTCCTGGACCGTATTTAAATTGATGCGGGGAAAAAAGGTTCCTGGACCGAATTTAAATTCTTCCGGAAAAAAGGTTCCTGGACGGAATTGAAATTCATTCTGGAAAAAAGGTTCCTGGACAGAATTTAAATTCATCCGGAAAATGGTTCCTGGACCGTATTTAAATTGACCAGGAAAAAAGGTTGCTGGACCTGATTGAAATGCTTTAAATATGAAAAGGTTATACACTGTCTAGAACTCATTTACGTTCTTTCTTGCAGTCAGGGATTTAGTTTATTTACAATTCGTAGACCAGGATTAACCGATTAAAAGCTGCCTTTTAAAATTGTCCGCGAGTACGTTTACGCTGGAATGTCACACTGCGGTTGTAGAACCGTATCGCAGGAAATAAATCATAACGCTGTTGTTCTCTCGTTGGCCATGTCCAAATACTCCCTTGTCGAAGAGTTACTGTACATTGTACGTACATAACGCAATGGACTATATTAGTGTGGTGTCACATTGAGTTCAAACAAACCCGTCACTTTAAAGGTCCAGGAACCGCAGCCAATAGGAGCCGTCGATGAGGTAACGTGAGGCTGCTGCGTTCCCAGCAGATATCACAACAGGGACGGAAAGTGTTGCTGCAACCAAGGGAAGGATCGCGCCCGATAGAATGGGACTACATGGAGACGGGTAACGTGACTGCAGCGTTTGCGTTTCGCCCATATCTACCTTGTACCTTAGATTCTCGAGACAGCCAGCACCTGGATTCGTCTTTCATGCTCACAACTGGATAATTGTTTATCGTCAGGTCCGTATTCGATTCGAGTTGCATATTGTTTCATTTCAATACGAAACTTGGACCCTATTTAAACTGGTTCTGAAAATAGGTTCCTGGGCCATATTTAAATTGATCCTGGAATAGAGGTTCCTGGACCGAATTTAAATTGGTTCAGAAAAAAGGTTCCTGGACCGTATTAAAATTCATCCGGAAAAAGGTTTCTAGACCGTATTTAAATTCATTCAGAAAAAGGTTCCTGGACCGAGTATAAATTCATTCAGAAAAAAATATTTCTGGACCGTATTTAAATTGATCGAGAAAAAGTTCCTGGACCGAATTGAAATACTTTACAAATAAAAAGGTTCTTTACGGTCCAGAATTCATTTACGCTTGATTTTCTCTCCTGGACGGGAATTGAATTTATTTAAAATTCCTGGACCTTTAACAACCCTGCCTTGCAGTATTTCAGTCAACAAATTTCATTTTCTCACAAAGTGTAACAAATTAGAAGAATATGGTTCTAGGTAACGAGATACCGAACGCCATGTAATTTGGTTAAAAATCCTGAAGTTTCTGACGATAAACACAAGATTTGTACAGTATAACTTTAAACTAGAAGCCTATATACTTGATTAGGGAGTATTTTATTTCTTTCTGCTTGCATTTTGCATTGAAAGTAATTTGAAATTTTTCTTTCAGAGTGAAGAGAGATGTCCTACGAGATAAATACATCAATGCATCACTGAACGAACTTTCAAATTGCATGTCCTACGAGATAAATGCATCAATGCATCACTGAATGAACTTCCAACTCGCCTCATCTGATCCCAGGTGCAACTGTACGTTACAGGATAAATAAAGCTCTTACAATTATCAAGCAACCTTCGATGTTTATTACTTTAGTGCTTTTGTAGTGTAAGAAAGAATATATAAAGACAAATACATCAGACACTGAGGCTGTGCAGATTGGGGTGTAGATATAATCTAGATGAGTTAACAGGAAAATTTAAAACCTTAAATTGTTCATGTTACGTGAAAAACATCTCTTCAAATGAAAATATAACTATACGCAAACGTAATCATAATGTAAGGTTAATAAATATACTTATTTTGAGTTTGTATCATGGTGCGATACACAATGCATTACTCAATCACAGCAGCTCAAATAGCTGAGACAATTAGCAAAGTTAATTGGACATTATCCATTCTCTACTGCTTTAACTATCCTTATTCTAACACTACATTTCGAGAGAGCACCTATGCTCTCGTCTTATGGTGGTTTCTTTTGCCGTTGGTGGGAATCGAACCTACGACTGCCCTCTTGATATTTCTGTACTACAAATCCTGAGCTCTAACCAGATACTTCACGGCGTCCCGAAGAATTCTGTACTAATTTTTTCTCCTTTTTGCTACTATTTCTATTCTTTTCGGAGAGAGGGGATCCTATTTGATTGAAGTCTACACTGAGATGACTTATAGGGTTTTAGGCCAACTAAAGAGCCATGCACAGCCAAACAGAGAAGTAGAGAAAAAAAAGAGAGAAAGAAAGACAGACTCAAAAGCCGTAGTGTTCATACCATACATCCATGGGTTATCAGGAAAGATAAGTAGAATTAGTTCAAAGTTCCAACTTAGGACATCATTCAGCAGTAAGAAGACACTACGAAGCATACTATCAAACACCAAAACCAGAGAACCCAATACAGTCTAGCAAAAACCAATGAGAGATAAATTTATGAAATTTTAAGAAATAACTCTTTTAACTAATTAACAACATGTACCATATAAATATTTTGTAAAATGGCTTATAACTTTTTGATAAAAAAATAATTACAAAACCGTTACATCTGTTCCCAAGGTGGCCCATTGCTTATAGTTTCGTAGAAAATGTTGCTTGTGCTCCAGAAAACATATTTGTAACGACGTCTACCTTATTTAATGTGCTTGACGACGTTCTGGCTCTACATTACATGGGTAATGCAAACCAACAAGAAACAATTAAACAAATAAACAAAAGGCAATCATTAATAACATATTTACCTTTTGTGCCAGGGTAAGTGCCATCAGTTGGAGCCAAGAGATTGCAAAGGGTAGAACAAATTACGCACCACAGGGTTAGTTTAATATATATGATGTAATTGCTATATAAGAGCACATGCATAAAACACTTACATTAATGCCCCGCTCTCACACATACGGCGGCATTCCAAAAGACATGATTAATTAATACAAATGTAGCTCGGCGTGACGTTTAAAGATAGTAACATTGATTAAATCTTTTCTTAATTTTACGTTTACTTTTCCGTTTCCGGGAAAACTATGTTCCGGTAGGAGCTTAAACCTGGACGAAAAACACTACGCCTTTATGCTGTTATAATTTAATGTTAATCTTTATATTGTTACTTTTGAGGTTAACTTGGATCACTGTTATATAATTATATTGACAATTTATAGCGTCGTACAATCTGAATGTTAAGTACTTTGGCTAAATGAATAACTGCAAGTTGTACGGTTTTACATGATAAAATTATCGTTGGTACGATTTAATCACCGTAATAAGCAATGTCACTTGGTAATTTTTACGTAATTAAGCGAGTTCATTAGGTGTTACGAAGTGGCGAACGAAGCTTATCCATTTTCACGTTCCATTCACGGCTTACCTTTGTCGGCTCTGATTGAAGTAATCGTGCTGGAGATGTAGATGCTTGGCGGCGTGATGATTTAGATGGCTTCCGGGCGATAAGACTGGATCTCAGCATCTTCAAGGGAGGCAAGGGTCGGTCGAACGCCCCCCAGCGGGGCCTTTTGCTGTCTCTCCTCCATCGTGTTAGTAAACAATCCCGGGCGATCTATATTCAACACTGATCGGTCAAACACACGAGGCGGTTACTTTTACGCGGGTGGTTCCCGAGACGTTGTCCACGATAAACTTTCAAAGAAAAAACTGTCTCTTCCGCTTCTCCGCTTGTCTATTTATCTGTTATTCAAAATGTTCGTTAAGATACCCTCTGTCTAAGCCTTGTTAACTCGTCCTCAAATCGTGGCATCTTATCCTGCTATCTTCGCCCGTGTAATTTGAGTTCCTTGTCCCTTCTCCAGCGGCTCCTCGAAGGGAGGCTACCCTTCCACCGGATCCATTGTATCCTTCACGGTTGCTCCGAAGAGAACGCCAGGGAGTCTGTAGTTATTGTTATCAACTCTCGCTGTTTAACCTTTAATATCTCCGTTAAATAACCTCCTATCAAATTGTGCTTTTGTGATTTTGCCGATCCGAATCTGATACTGGGCTGTCTTAAATTTCAATCGAATCCGATCATTGGTTCCAAAGTTGTAATTTTAGTTGTTTTTTTTTACCCGAGGATCGGCCTCTTCGCTCGGGAAACCGGCTTGTCCTCCGTACTCCGCAGTCCAAATCTCGTTGAACAGCCACCATCCAATGCTTGTTATTGCTTATTACGGCGATTAATCTATTTACCTGATAGCAAGATTTGATCGTTATAACATTCCCCTCTCCTGACACACAATTTTTTTCTGAGCTTAAGATTATACGCGAAGGAGAAATTCATCAAAACCCAATTAATAATTAACGTTAAATCTCGCCTAATTATTACACACAGGCGTTCGAATAGGGACTCGAACCCTGGAATATATAGTTTTCTTTCTCTCTAGACTAAATTGCAGTTTTCAATTAATTTACACTATTACATTAAACATTAACCAAACATAAAATTGCAGGATTGCTCAATATTCCTTTGAAGTTCTTGACTCTGTAACATTGATCATTTAAACAAACACCTTGCTAACACTTAGGAGATTTATCCTATTATGTATACATAAACCTACTATATTCACACTCTCTAAGTTATAATGAAAATTCACTCTTTGAGATATAATACAGAATTATTGACTTACTACATAAAATATTTCTTATCATCAATTCAAACCTTTTTAAATACATGTTTCTTTACTAAATAATATCTATTCTGGGTAATAAGAATATAAATAATACGTTATTAATATTATCTTGGCATTAACATAACATGATATATGCTCAGATATTGATATATATATATATATATATATATATATATGTAAGTCTCAGTTTTTTTAATAATAATAATATCATAATTGTGTTAAATTATTTAAGTAGTGTAGGTGCACGGGTTCTGCGCCCTCAAGTGAGGATCAAAAAAACCTTAAAAACTTATTTTCTCACGACGTTCTACGCCTCATTTATTGCGATTATGATGTTTGCAGCGAAGAAAAGAGCACCAAAACATCAAAAACTCACTTTACTCATTTGAGGATCACCAAAATCTCAAAAACTCACTTTTATTAATTGAGGTTCACCAAAACCTCAAAAAACCTCATTTTCTCTCCACGTTCCGCGCTTTTATTCGTTGCGCTGACACAGCGTGATGAGTAAATAATCAGAAAAGTATGAGCCGTTCGATTTACTATGGCGAGACTCACGATCTTACGTGATACAACTTAACCTAACAATTAATAAATGAGGCTCACTGAGGCCATACATCGAGCTCAACATCAAACATCGTACAGTCTCCACTTCTGCCTCATTTATTGCGTTGACGATGTTTTGCAGCGAAGAAAAGAGCACCAAAACATAAAAAAAAACTCATTTTACTCATTTGGGGTTCTGGAACATCATTTGGGGTTTAAAAATACCTCAAAAACTCATTTTCTCTCCATGTTCCGCGCATTTATTCGTTGCGCCGACACAGCGTGATGAGTAAAAAATGCACTCTCTCTCATCCTTGAAGGATGAATGCATCTTATCGTAATTTTCCAACTCCGGGACCAAATGTTTGTACATCGTGACCTTTGTAAACCTCTTTCGGGAACGATGTGCCGCACACACACACGCGCGCGCGCGCTTGTATTGTGACGCAAGCAAACAAACAAAATATTACGCTTTTGCCTGTTGGATATCCAGAAAAACGACAATTTCGTTCCCTCGCTCTCTCTGCGTGTGCTATCAATGTTAACACAATGACACAAATTCAACAATACGTAGGCCTTGGGACGACGGAAGTTATACTTCCTTGTTTGTTTTTTCAATAGCCGAACGATGGAATTCCCTACATACACATGATGCTTAGGTTACAACAGTTGTTAACATCAGGTCTGGCAACTGTTGAGAAATAGTGACGTCAGTTAACAGCATTGGTAGCAGTGATGCGATGCGATGCATTAACTTGTGAATTTTCGAACTCGCAAAATGACGTGGCTGAAATGTGGGGGAAGAATGTTCTAGAGAAGATTGTCTCGGATTTCTATTGGTCCACGTTGCGTTGGCTAACACTTTTGACCTCATTAGAAAACCGTAAAAACTTAAAGCGCTAGTGTAGAAAGTTCTATTTTATTTTGAACGTCAGTGAATGAGCATTTCCGCAGGATTTTCCAAAAGTAAGTAACTTTGTTTCTTAGCTTGCATGAGTTGGCTTTGAGTTATAAGTATGGCATTGCTTTTGTGGAAGAAAATATACACACAAAACATGCAAAAAGAGAGAGAGAATATAGAAGGTGTTTCATGTCTCTCTGCTTTTATATATTTGAAGCATGCATTTTGGTAGCTGGAATATTTTTTTTTCTTCTGTGTGCAGTTGTTGGTAGGTAGGAAATATGTGTGCGGGGCATATTTAAAAAAAATAAATGTGTTAAATAGTTAGAGGAAGGCAAGAAAAAATGGAGGAGAGTTGCGTGTTTTTGATATCTAGTGGAAGTACTGATTGATTTGATGTTTTAAGTCCTTTTTATGCACAGTAAGACTAATCGGGACTGGACCTACAGTTTCAAGAACCACTTATGCCTCCACCAGGTATCGAACCCTTGATTACAAGGCTATCGCTGCGCCATCGCAGAGGCTAGTGGAAGTACTGATTGATTTGATGTTTTAAGTCTATTTTATGCACAGTAAGGCTAATCGGGACTGGACCTACAGTTTCAAGAACCACTTGTGCGGGTATCGAACCCGAGATCTTGTGATTACAAGGCTATCGCTGCGCCATCGCAGAAGCTAGTGGAAGTACTGATTGATTTGATGTTTTAAGTCCTCTTTATGCACAGTAAGGCTAATCGGGACTGGACCTACAATTTCAAGAACCACTTGTGCGGGTATCGAACCCGAGATCTCTTGATTACAAGGCTACCGCTGCGCCATCGCAAAGGCTAGTGGGAGTACATAGTTATTCGAATCTCATTTATTTAAAATATTTAGTTTATTTTTTTATGCACGCTTATTGATTTTAAACCTAAAATTAAATAAAATCCGGCAATTATATGCAATTATACTTATGGCTACAACGAGCATTCGCAAAAAAAATATGGCTTGAGATTTTTTTTGCTACGTAAACAAAATGGCCGACATGCCAAATATGAACAGGCTATATAGATTTGAGAGGGAGATGGATAGGAAAAAAAAAAGTTAATTAAAATTTAATTTCATGATTGCAACACGGAACTTAATGATTGATTTAGTTTATTTTACTTCGCGTTTTGTACCTCTTGGTTAATTTGCGAAGATTGGGGATGAGTGATGAAATGGATGAAAATGGACATTCACAAACAACCAAGCCCGACCGGGATTCGAACCCGGGACCCTTGGCGTCGCAGCGCGATGTGCTAACCACCCGGCCACAGGGTCGGGCAAGTACTGGTATATACATAGATCAAAGTTACATGGTTCTAGGCCCCATAGGAGCCGAGAAAATCAACGTCTTGGAAAACGTCTTAAGACAAATATCTTAATTTTTAAGAAAGTCGACTTCCGGTAACTCAAGATGTTACTTCCGGTCTGTCAAGAAAATTTTCTTAAGACAAAAATCTTAAGACGTTTTCCAAGACGTTAATTTTCTCGGCTCCTAATTGAGCTAGGATGATGATTTTAGGTTTGTTGGATAGGATTCGACGAGAACTATTCGACTAGCAAATAAAATCGATTCCACCCCCTCAAGTTTCGGAAATACAGACAATTTTTTATTTTTTTGAGAAACTTGATTTGCCGGCTTAGTTTTTACTCTAATTCGAAAATTTTAACAGCATTCGATACAAAATTAGAAGTACTCTACAACCTATTGGAGGGATGATGACTAGTGCCTGCTGTTTTCGAGTTATTTTGGATTAAAATTTCAAGATGTAATTTCTAAGATGTTTTGTAATTCATAAACTATGGGTTGTAGGAAAACGATTCTTGCTCTATCTGCTATTGCTCGACGAATACTATAAACATAAACAAAGCTTATGGTTTAATTTTAAAAAAATGACAACCTTAAAATAACTCTGTTTTCTGAAATTATAATTTATGCTTCATACGCCAAGAGGGCTGAGGGTTAGAAAAAAAAAAGATTGTTTGGTAGAATTATGTACACATAATATTTTTGTGTTTTCTATACACAAGCTTAATTATTTTTTTTTCAATTATTTACAGGATTGATTAAGAAGCAAGAAGTAACATATACATAAATAGCACACTCACACCAAACCCAGCACCATCGCGAATTAGCCTTCCAAGGTTTTTTTTTATTGCACAGCATTTATTTTGTGGCACTCTACTATATATATAAAATAACATACCCCCACAAATATTTTCACTATAGCAAATTAGCCTTCGAAGATTTTTTTATTGCACAGTATTTATTTTGTGGCACTTTACTATATATAAAATAACATACCCCACAAATATTATTTTTTTCAAACAAGATGCAATCGGTACAAATTTGTCCCACTTGTGAAACTGGTGTTTCAGCTAAAAATTTCCAAAGGCACTGTCGTACCTGCGTACCTGGTAAGCATGTGGCCGCTAAAAAATCATGTCCCAGGTGCGGTAAACATATTACTATTAATAATTTGAAAAGGCATATAACATCATGCAAAGTCGTCGGAGCACCTGTTCCACAACCGTCGACCAGCTCGACCAAGAGGAAAGCGGAAGCCGACTCGCCACCATCCGCCAAACGTGTCAAGCGTATGGCGAAAGCGAGCCAGACTGCTTTCGAGCGGTTGTTAGAGGACTTTGTCCTCACTTCTGAGGGCTCATGCGACGTGCGTAGCTTTTTAGAGGAGAAGCGAACAGAGATAGTTTCTATTCTTTGTAATGCACTGGCTACCCACCCCTCCACCAAATTTTACGCATCGCTACGTTGCCAGTACAAGAAGCCGTCTGACGAAATTTACAGCTTCTGCCACAACACCAAGGCGAAGACGCTGCATCTGGCGGATGTCGACAACCTCGAGGTCATCTACAACAAGTTTGCCGATGAGCTGGTGGCGAAACAAGAAGAACATCAAGCTAAGGGCTCGGGTGGTTCGCTGTGTGGCGATCCTCACGAACTGTGCATCAAACTTTGCAAGTTTGTGCCTCTCTCCGCCTCCAGCTACGTCCCCTTACCACCTACTATTGCTGCAAAGAAGGCCGTCCTGAACATTCAGAACAGTGACGCTAAGTGCTTCGTATGGTGTGTGCTTGCAGCTTTGCACCCTGTCAACAGGAAAAACCATCCACATCGAGTTAACCACTACCTACCCTACGAGCCAGAGCTGGAAGATGCGATGGCTGGGATCGACTACCCGGTGGCGCTTTCGGACATTCGCAAGTTCGAGGCCCGTACACACAACCCTCGGTTGGCCATCAATGTTTATGGCCTCACTGACAAAAATGTGGTGTACCCTATCCGGGTGAGCGACGTAGACGACGATGGTGTGCAGGAAATTCATCTTCTGCTCATCAAGGACGAGATCCATCACCACTACGCCCTTATCCGTTCCCTCTCTCGGCTTGTTTCGAGCCAACGGAGCAAAGACAAAACCCACATAGAAGTTTGTCGTAGGTGTTTGTCTACATTTCATAATCAAGAACAGCAGGATTACCAGCGCATCAGAGACTCCAACATCGCTGTCGAGAAGCTCGCTCGCCACAAACTTTATTGCAATGCCAACGAGCCGGCTGTGGCAGTCTTGCCCAAACCTGACACCGTGGAGCGTTTCCACATGCACGGTGCCATGGTAGAGCACCCCGCTATCATCATCGCGGATTTCGAAGCCTTCCTCAAACCCCTGTCCACTTGCGATCCCGATCCCGAAGTTTCCTCCACCACCCCTTACCAACTCCACGAGGCATCCAGTTTCGCATACGTTGTGGTGCGACGAGACCAGCACATCGCCCCCGAGCCCTACGTGTATCGCGGTCCCGACGCAGCCAAACACTTCCTCGAGAGGATGGTTGTCGAGGCCATCGAGATAGGGAAGGTACTGTTGGCCCCCAAGTCTATGCTCCCACTGTCCCCCGACGATCAACGTAGACACGACGAGGCCATCGCTTGCCCTGTCTGCGTCAAGGAGTACACC